>NC_058105.1:66925000-67550000 GCF_020171115.1 Neogale vison
AAATTAAAAAGTTCTTAAAATAAATTCAACATAATACTCCAGTGAACACACAAATGATAACAAAGTCAAATAGCCTTACTGATAATATGGAGAAAGTTTTGGTGGTCTGAATATAAGATCAAACCAGCCAAAAATTCCCTTAAGCCGAATCCTAATCCAGAGCAAGGCCCTAACTCTTTTTAATTCTGTGAAGGTTTAGAGAAGTGAGGAAGCTGCAGATGAAAAATATGAAGAGAGCAGTAACTGGCTTATGAGGTTTTAAAAAAAAGGCCATCTCCATAACATAAAAGTGCAAGGTGAAGCAGCAAGTGCTGATGTGGAAGACACAGCCAAGTTATTCAGATGATCTAGCTAAGATAACTAATAATGGTGGCTACACTAAATAACTGATTTTCACTGCATACCAAGCAACTTTCTATTAAGATGCCATCTAAAAATTTTCTAGCTAGAGAGAAGTCCATGCCTTGCTTGAAAGTTTCAAAGGACCGCTGACTCTCTTGTTAGAAACTAATGCAGCTGGTGAATTTAAGTTGAAGCCAATGCTCATTTACCATTCTGCAAATCCTTTGTCCCTTAAGAATTATGCTAAACCTACTCTGCCTGTGCTCTATAAATGTAATAAGAAAGTCTGAATGATAGTGCATCTGTTTACAACATAGTTATCTGAATACTTTAAGCCCCTAGTTGAGTCACGCTCCCTAGAAAAGAGATTCCTTTCAAGATATTACTGCTTGTGGAGGGTCAGGGATCTTTAGGAGGTTTCTCTAATAATTAAAGACCTGGTGGGTGCCATTTCTCTTTTCCAAACCCTGCACCCTCAGACTTAGATATCCAGAAACCATTATAAACACTAGCCACACAGCTTTCTAACACCATGCACCCCACCCATGAGTTCTCCTAAAATCCACCCCATCCATCCAGCCCCACTTGACACAAGTCTCTCCAAAGTAACTCCAGCCAGTTCTTATCCAGCAAGTGGCCCCTGAAGGGACAAAGGAAAGACACATACCTTGCTAACACCATGTGCCCTGCTTCCACATTCTCCTGCAGGTTTGCTCAAACCAACCTGTCCCACACAGCAAAAGTCCCTCCAAAGGGGCCCCTCATACATTTCATTTTGCAAGCAGTTGCAACAGTAACTAACACCACTCCAAAGTGACTCTTTCCAGGGGAGAGGAGGAAATAACCACACACACAAGCTTGAATGTAGCCCCAGTAGTGGACAGCAGACAGACATCTGATCTGCCAGCTGGCCCAACACACCAAAGAAGTCTCATAGTGTGCAGCACAAGGAAAGAGCTCTGCAGTTTGGGGTTACTATAACACCAACAAATGGATTGGGGGCAGGAATATGGCTGGACTATGAGCCTGACACACACACACACACACATACACACAAAAGCCTATCAGGAGACAATGCAGAAAGACACACTACAGTGTGATACAACCACAGTCCAGCAAGTGGGCTGAGTGCAGCCATCTTCTTTGACTCATCTGTAAGTCCAAGGTGAGTACAGATTGGCCTCTGTTAACAGCACAGGAAATAATCAATGCCAACAACAAACAAAAGGGGCCATTGAAGCAGACTGGGCTGAAGGCAAACATAGCTCAAACACAGCAGTAGGGCACAAAAAGCACACATAGGAGACAGTCCTAAAGTGCTTGGTTCTGGTGAATAGAGAATATTGTACTACAGGGCACTACAGGTATCTTCTTCATGATGTTGTTACATTAAAGAGTGGGGGATATAACTGACTTTCATAATACATGGAAACATAGAGTGTTAGACACTACACTTGATCTTAGCCAAAAGGCCAAGAAGCGATATAGAGTGTTAGACAAAATGAAAAGACAGAAAAATATGTTCCAAATGGAAAAAAGAGCAAAATCATGGCAAAAGAGATTAATGAAACATAGATAAACAATATGCCTGATACAGATCTGAAAGTAATGGTCAAAAGGATATTTACTGGACTTGAGAAAAGAGACGAGAATCTCAGTGAGATTCTGAGACAGAATCTCAACCAAGAGACAGAAAATATAGAGAAGAACCAATCAAAGATGAGGAAATCAATAACATAAATATACACCAGATGGAATAAACAAGAGACAAGAAAAGAGAAAAACAAATCATCATGGCAGAAGACAGAATAATGGAAAGCAACCAAGCTGAACATGAAAAGAGAATAATAAAAAATGAGAAAGTTTTCAGGGAACTCATTGACATCATCAAGCATAATAATATTTTCCTTATACTGATCCCAGAAGGAGAAAACAAGAAAAAGAGAATTTATTTAAATAAATAAGAACTGAAAAATATCACTAATCTGGAAAAGGAAACAGACATCCAGATCAATGAGGTACAGAAATCCTCTAACAAAACAAGTCCAAGAAGGTCCTCACCAGGACACATAATGGTTAAAATGGTAAAATGTAGTGATAAAGAATTGAAAAGCAGTCATAGAAAAGAAAGCTGTTACATACAAGTGAAACACTATAAGTCTATCATTTGATTTTTCAGCAGAAACTTTGCAGGCCAGAAGAGAAGGGCATCATATATTCAAAGTGTTGAATATAGGAAAAAAATATGCAACCAAAATACTCTCTCTAGCAAGGTTATCATTCAGAATAGAAGGAGAAATAAAGAGTTTCCCAGACAAATAAAAGTTAAAGGAGTTCATCACCACTAAGCCAGCCTCACAAGAAATGTAAAAGGAAGTTCTTTGAGTGGAAAGAAAAGGTCATAATGAATATTGGGAAAGTAAGGAAAGGAAAAATTTTCACTGGTAAATACAAACACAATAAAAATAGTAGATTAATCACTTATAAAACCAGTATAGAGGTTAAAGCACAAAAGCAAGAAAATAAATCATAATTTTATAAATCAGACAAGGGATTCACAAAATGAAATGATGTAAAATATGACATCATATACATAAAACGTGGGTCAGGGGAGTAAAAAAGTGCTTTTAGAATGGGTTTAAACTTCAGTAACCATCAACTATAATATAGACTGCTATATGCATAGAATGTTATATATCAACTTAATGGTAAAGAAAAATTAAAAATCTAAAATAAAAATGCAAAAAAAAGAAAAAGAAAAAAATCTAAGCATATCACTAAAGAAAGGATCAAACCACAAGGGACAGAAGAGAACTACAGAAACAACCATAAAGCAAGTAAAAAAGTGGAAGTAAATATATACATAACAATAATTTGAATGTAAAAGGACTAAACACTCCCATCAAAAGATATAGGCTGACTGAATGAATAAAAAAGAAAGCTCCATCTACATGTTTCATACAAGAGACACACTTCAGACTAAAAGACACTTGCAGATTAAAAGTGAAGGGATTGAAAAACCATTATCATGGAACTGGAAGTGAAAAGAAAGCTGGAATAGCAATGCATGTATCAAACAAAATAGATATTAAAACAAAGAGTGTAGCAAGAGACAAAAATGATACATAATGTTAAAGGGAAAAATCAAACAAGAACATACAACAATTTTAAATATCTTTGCACCCAACATGGGAACACCAAAATTCATAAATCAACTATTAACACACATACAGGAAGAAATTGAAAATAATACAATAATACTCAGGGACCATAACACTCCACTTACATCAATGGATAGATGATCCAGGAGAAGGTAAAAGATGGCAGAGGAGTAGGGGACCTATTTCAACCAGTCCCCTGAATTGAGCTGGATATCTACCACACCATTCTGAATACCCATGAGACATAAGAAGATATATCTGAATCTCTACAAACAGAATATCTTTGGTGGTTGGTCTCAAGATATAAAACAGGGAGCCATGATTCCACAGGCAGATATCAGAAAATAAATGGAAAGGATAGGGAGTTTCTATAAGCACTTGAGCTGGGAAGGTGAAATAACACAGGACTGCAAAAGTCTCCCAGGGTGGGGAGCAGGCAAACACTCACAGATGGGTAGCTCATAGCCTGGGGAAAGAACTTTAGGGCAGCCCCCAGACTGAAACCTGGAGCTTTGGGGGCATGCATGCAAACTGGGGGTGGCTTATGGTTTTAGAAGCACAAAGGGCAGAGATGTGCCCTGGCATGGAAGCAAGGGCTGGGAGTGCTGCTGTGGGGTGCACAACCCAGGACACTGCTGTTTTTAGCAGCACACACAGAAACAGAAGCAGTGTAGCCTGGAGAGCTCAGTGAAGAGCAGACTGTTATCTCTCTGTTCTGAGACAGAGATATGGACACAGTCACTTTTCCTCTGACTCTCAGAAGAGATGTGGAAAGCTGCAAGGGAAAGCCACCAAAGAACAAATGCCACCACCACCACCACTACCCCCCGAATGGGTTTTCACTGACCCCAACCCTCCCAACAGGAGGCAGGACAACTATGACCAAACAGGGTTGACTGAGTAACAGCACAGAAGACCCCTCCCCCAGAAGACAGGCTGGATGAATAAGAGGCTGAAAACCCTAAGGTCCTCATAAGACAGGTGCATCTTGCTTGGGTTGTGCTCAATAATTCGGACTCTGTACATTCCCTGAACCACCCCTTGACAGAATGGCCAAGGTGAGGAACCTCTAGAAAAGGAAAGATTCAGAGATTGTGGCCTCTGCCACAGAACTAATGGATATGGATATAACAAGTATGTCAGAAATTGACTTTAGAGTAACAATTATCAAGGTGATACCTAGGCTTGAGGAACATATCAATGACAATATAAAATCTCTGAGGAAAGAAATGATATCTAATCAGGCTGAACTTAAAAATGTTATGAGTGAAATGTAGTTTAAGGTGGATACACTGACTGCCAGGGATAATGAGGCAGAAGAATGAATTAGTGAGATAGAGAATAAGAAGATAGAAAACAAGGAAATTGAGGCAGCATGGGAAAAACAAATTAAAACCCAAGGAATCAAACTGAGAGAAATTAGTGACAGAATGAAACAATCCAATATCAGAATTATTGGGATCCCCAAGGGGGGGTGGGGAGAGAGAGAGAGGCTTAGAAGATATAGTTGAGTAAATTATAGCTGAGAACTTCCCTAATATGGGAAATGAAACAAGCATTCGTTTCCAAGAGGCAGAGAAGACCGCTCCCAAGATCAATGAGAACAGACCAAAGCCACAATATATAATAGCACAATTTGAAAATCTTAGATCCAAGGAAAAAATCTTGAAAGCAGTGAGGAGGAAGAGATTTCTTATGTACAGAGTGAGGAACATCAAAATAACATCAGACCTGTCCACAAAAACCTGGCAAGCCAGAAAAGGCTGGTAAGATATATTCAGGGTACTAAATGAGAAGAACATGCAGCCAAGGGTACTTTATCCAGCAAGGTTGTCATTCAGAATTGATGGATAGACAAGGAGCTTCCAAGACAGACAGAAACTGAAAAAACATGTGACCACCAAGCCAGCCCTGCAAAAAATATTAAGGAGGATTCTATAAAAAGAGAAAGACCCCAAGAATGACATAGAGCAGAAATTTAGAGACAAGTTCTTCACAGGCAACATGATAACAATAATATCACACCTGTCAATAACCAATCTCATCATGAACAACTTAAAAGCTCCCATGAAACAGCACCAAGTTGTTGACTGGATAAAAAGAAAAGAGACTAATTTTGAACCTAAAGATAAATCCAGACTGAAAGTGAAGGGATGGAAAACTAACTATATTTCATGTCAACAGACCTCAAAAGAAATCAGGAGTAACAATCCACATATCAGACATATTAGATTTTAAGCTAAAGACTGTAGTTAGAGACATGAGAGGACACTATATGAAAGGGTCTATCCAACAAGAGAATTTAGCAATTGTAAATATCTACACCCTCAACATGGGAACAGCCAACTACATAAGCCAATTGTTAATGAAAATAGACATATTGATAATAATACACTAATAGTAGGAGACCTCAAACTCCACTCTCAGCAATCAATAGATCATTTAAGCAGAAAATCAACAAAGAAACAAGAACTTTGATCGACACCCTAGACCAGATGGACCTCACAGATATATACAAATGGGCCTCATACATATATACAGAACATTCCACCTTAAACAACCGAATACTCATTCTTCTCAAACACAAATGAACTTTCTTCAGAATAGACCACTTACTGGGTCACAAGTCAGGTCTCAACCAATACCAAAATACTGAGATTATTCCATGCATATTCTCAGTCCATAATGTTTGTAAATGAACTCAATCTCAGGAAAAATTTTGGAAAAAATTCAGACAGTTGGAAGCCAAAGACCATCCTTCCTAAGAATTTTTCAAATCAAAACCACAATGAGATACCACCTTATGCCAGTTAGAATGGCCAAAATTAACAGGAGAGGAAACAAGAAGTGTTGGAGAGGATGTGGAGAAAGGGGAACCCTCTTACACTGTTGGTGGGAATGCAAGCTAGTACAGCCACTTTGGAGAACAGTGTGGAGTTTCCTCAAAAAGTGAAAAATAGAATTACCCTATGACCCAGCATTAGCACTACTGGGCATTTACCCCAAAGATACATATGTAGTGAAAGTAAAGGGCACATGCACCCCAGTGTTCATAGCAGCAGTGTCCACAATAGCCAAACTGTGGAAGGAGTCAGGATACCCTTCAACAGACGAATGGATGAAGAAGATATGGTCCATATATACAATGGAATATTACTCAGCCATCAGAAAGGATGAATATCTACCATTTATATTGACATGGATGGAGAAGATTATGCTAGGTGAAATAAGTCAGAGAAAGAGAATTATTATATGGTTTCACTTATTTGTGGAACATAAGGAATAGCATGGAGGATGTTAAGAAAAGGAAGGAAAAATGAAGGAAGGGGAATCAGAGGGGGAAATGGACCATGAGGGACTATGGAGTCCAGGAATCAAGCTGAGGGTTTTAGAGGGGAGGGGAGATGAGAGGATTGGTTAGCCCAGTGATGGGTAGGTATTAAGAAGGGCAGGTATTGGATGGAGCACTGGGTGTTATATGCAAACCATGAATCGTGGAACACTACATCAAAAACAAATGATGTACTGTATGGTGACTAACATAAAATAATAAAAATTATTTTAAAAAAGGGTTGATCATCCAGACAGAAAATTAACAAAGAAACAGTGGCTCCTATGGACACATTGGACCAGATGGATAAGAGATGTATTCAGGACATTCCATCCCCCAACAGTGGAATACATCTTTTTTTCAATAGCACATGTAATATTCTCCAGAATATATCACATTTTAGGCTACAAAATAAGTCCTAATAGATTTTTCAAATTGAAATCTTATCATGCATCTTTTCCAACCACAGCAGTATGTAACTAGAAGTCAAACTCAAGAAAAAATCTGGAAAGGACACAAACACATGGAGATTAAGTAATAAGATACTAAACAATGAATGGGTCAACCAAGAAATCTGGTTGGCTATCAAGAAATACATGGAAACAAATGAAAGTTAAAATAATTGTCCAAAATTTCTGGGATTCAACTAAAGCTTTTCTAAGAGGTAGGATCAGAATATCATTGTCATTTTTGGTCTTTGCTTTCCACTCACAGAGTCCCCTTTAATATTTCTTGCAGGGCTCATTATTTTTGTGAGGTCTTTTAGTAAAATTGATGGATTGCATGCTAATTCTATTTTTCATTCTTTATGGAAGCTCCATAATGTTTTCTACAATGGCTGCAGCAGCTTCCACTTCCACCAACAGTGTACAAGGGTTCTTTTCTTATTCAAATCCTTACCAACAGTTATTTCTTTTCTTCTTCTTGATTTTAGACTTTCTGAAAGATGTGCATTGATATCTCATTGTGGTTTTGATTTGCATTTCTCTGATGATTAGTGATGTTGTGCATCTTCTCACATATCTGTTGGCCACCTATATGTTTTCTTGGGGGAAATGTTTATTCATGTTCTCTGTCCACGTTTTAATCAGAGTATTTGTGTTTTTGGAGTTGAATTTTATGTTCTGTATATATTTTGGATATAATCCTTTATTGGATACATCATTTGCAAATACCTTCTCCACTTCAGTAGGTTGCCTTTTTGTTTTCCTGATTGTTTCCTTCACCATATAATGACTCTAGCAATGTGACACAACACATTGACAAAACAAAAATCTATTGATCTTTTCAATAGATACAGAAAAAAACATTTGAAAATGTACAACATCCATTCATGATGATTCATAACTCTCAACAAGTTAGGTTTAGAGGGAAAATGTTTAAACTTAATAAGGCCATATATTTAAAATATCCACAGCTAACATCACACTTAATAGTGAATAAATTGAAAACTTTTCTTAGTTCATATCTTGTTTTTTTAAAATACAACCTATCCATATGCTGCCTATAAGAGACTCATTTTTACTAAAGACACCCATGATTGAAAGTGAAGGAATAGAGAAAGATATATCATGCAAATGGACATCAAACAAAAAGCCAAAGTAGCAATATTTATATCGCACACTCTAGATTTTATTTTTTCCCAAATTTTTCTTTAAATTCCAGCTAGTCAACACACAGTTCAATATTGGTTTCTAGAATAGAATTGTTTCATCACTTCCATATCACACCCAGTGCTCACCATAACAAGTGCCTTCCTTAATATCCATCATCCTTCAGCCTATCCCCCACATGTCTCCCAAACAAACTAGATTTCAAACCAAAAAGTGTAACAAATGATGAAGAAGATATAGAATATCAGAATTAAAGGTACTATCCAACAAGATCTAACAATTGTAAATACTTCTGACACCAACAATGGGAGTACCCAGATATAAAAAAGTAACAAACATAAAGGAACTCATTGATAAGAATACAATAATAGCAGGGAACTTAAACACCACACTTATAGCAATGGACAGGTCATCTAAGCAAAAAAATCAATAAGGAAACAATGACTTTGAAGACACACTGGACCAGATGGACTTAACAGATATATTTAGAAAATTTCATTCTGAAGCAGAAGAATACACATTCTTTTCAAGTGTACATGAGACGTTCTCCATAATTCTCACATACTGGGTCATGAATCAGGCCTCAACAAGTACAAAAAAACCGAGATTATACCATGCATATTTTCAGACCTCAGTGCTATGAAATTTGAATGCAACCACAAAAGAAAACTTGGAAAAATCACAAATACATGGAGGGTAAAAAACATCCTACTAAGGAATGAATGGGTGAAACAGAAAATAAAAGAACAAATAAAAAATACATGAAAACCAATGAAAATGAAAACATGATAGTCCAAAACCTTTGAAATATAGCAAAGTGGTTCTAAAAGGGAAGTATACAATAAGATAGGCTTATTTCAAGAGCAAGAAAAGTCTCAAATACACAACCTAAACTCACACCTAAAGAAGCTAGGAAAAGAACAACAAATGAAGCCTACAGCCAGCAGAAGTAGAGCAATAATAAGGATTAGAGCTGAAATAAATGATATAGAAACATAGAACAGATCAATGAAACCAGCAGATGGTCTTTGAGAAAATTATTAAAATTGAAAAAATTATTAAAATGAAAAAAAGAAAAAACAAAGGACCCAAATAAAGAAAATCACAAATAAGAGTGTAGAAATAAACACCACAGAAATAAAAACAATTATAAGAGAATATTATGGGAAATTATATGCCAAAAAATTGGATAACCTGAAAAAAGTGGATATAGTCCCAAAATATAAAATACCAAACTGAAACAGTTTCCTATTTAAGAAACTTGAAGAGACCAATAACCAACAAAGGAATGGAATCAGTAATCAAAAATCTCCCCCCAAATCAAATGTCTTAGGCGAGATGGCCTCCTAGGGGAATTATAACAAACATTTAAAGAAGAGTTAATACCTATTCTTCTCAAAGTATTCCAAAAAATAGAAATAGAAGGAAAACTTCCAACTCCATTTTGTGAGACCAGCATTATTCTGATACCAAAAATAGATAAAGACTCCACTAAAAAGAGCAATATCCTTAATGAACATGGATGCAAAAATTCTCAATTAAATACTGGCAAACCAAATCTAACAGTATATTAAAAGAATAATTCACCCCAATCATGTAGGATTCATCCCTGGGTTGCAAAGGTGATTCAGTATTCACAGAACAATCAATGTGATACAACACAGTAATAAAAGAAAAGACAGGAACTATGTGATCCTCTCAATAGATGGAAAAATAGCATTTGACAAAGTACAACAATGGTTCATGATAAAAACAATCCTAAAATTTGTGTGGGACCATGAAAAACAAAGAATAGCCAAAGGAATCTTGAAAAAGAAAAGCAAAGTGGGAGGCATCACAATTTCACACCCCAAGTTATATTACAAAGTTGTAGTGATCAAGACAGTATGGTACTGGCACAAAAACAGACACATAGATCAATGGAACAGAATAGGAAACTCTGAAATGAACCCACAGCTATACGGTCAATTAGTCTTTGAGGAAGTAGCAAAGATTATTTAATGGAAAAATGTCTCTTCAACAAAGGGTGCTTTGAAAACTGGATAGCAACTTGCAGAAGAATGAACTGGACCACTTTCTTACACTACAAAATGGATTAAACACCTAAATGTGAGGCAGGAAATCATCAAGATTCAAATTGGATTAAACACCTAAATGTGCGGCAGGAAATCATCAAGATCCCAGAGGAAAGCACAGGTAGTAACTTCTTTGAGATCAACTGTAGCAACTTCTTACTAGATATGTATTTTGAGGCTAGGGAAACAATAGTAAAAATAAACTATTGGGACTTGATAAAAATAAGAAACCTCTGAACAGCAAAGGAAACAATGAACTAAACTAAAAGACAACCTATAAAATGAGAGAAAGTATTGTGCAAATAACATATCTGACAAAGGGTTAGTATCCAAAATATATAAAGAACTTATAAAACTCAACACTGAAAAAACAAATAATCCAGTTATAAAGTAGGTAGAAGACATCAATAGACTTTTTTCCAAAGAAGACAACCAGATGGCTAACAGACAACATGAAAAGAACTTCAACATCACTCATTATCAGGAAAAGACAAATAAAAACTGCAATGAGATATCATTTCATACCAGTAAGAATGGCTAAAACTACCAACACAGGAAACAACAAATATTACCAAGGATGCAGAGAAAGGGGAACCCTCTCACACTGTTGAGGGGAATGCAGACAGGTGCAGTCATTCTGGAAAACTGTACGTAGGTTCCTCAAAAAGATAAAAGTAGAGCTACCCTACAACCAAGCAATTATACTACTAGGTATTTACCCAAAGGACATAAAGTTACTGATTCAAAGGTGTATATGCACCCCAATGTTTATAGCAGCATTATCAACAATAGCAATTTTTGGAAAGAACCTAAATGTCCATCAACTGATGAATGGATAAAGAAGTGGTCTATATGTGCATAATGAAATATTACTCAGCCATCAAAAATAATGAAATCTTGCCATTTGAAGGACATGGATAGAGCTAGAGAGTTTTATACTAAGTGAAATATATTAGAGGAAAACAAATACTATATGAATGCACTCCTGTGTGGAATTTAAGAAATAAAACAAAAGAACAAAGAAAAAAAGAGGCAAGCAAAAGACCAGACTCTTAAATATATGAAACAAATTAGTGGTTGGTAGAAGGGAGGTGAGTGTTAGGATGAGTGAAATAGGTGAATGGGATTAAGAGTACACATCATGAGGAGCACTGAGTAATGTAAGGAATCATTTAATCATTATATTTTACACCTAAAACTAATGTAACACTGTATATTACATACTCAAATTTAAAAATGAAAATGAAAATTCAAAAATTTTAAAGATAAAGATATTATTCCTTTCTAACAATCCACCTGGTCAACCAAGTGCTCTGATCAATTTATACAATGAGATTAATGTTTTTCTCATTCCCACTGATCCAAAATCTGTTCTTTAATCCACATAACAAGAAATAATTTTGAATTTCAAATCTCATTATTTAAGAAATAGCTTTTTTAAGGTTATAAAGGCCATAGATAGTAATTTTTTCTTTTGGATTTAGGCAGAGTAAATAGAAATCCTTCTAGAAAGGATTTACCATACTAGATCCATTAAGAACATCATGGAAGAGGTCAAAATATTAATATTAACAGAAGTCTGAAAATAGTTGGTTCTAACATTCATGAATGCCTTTGTGGGTTTCAAGACTTCAGTGGAGGAAATAAGTTGTGGTGGAAATAGCAAGAGAGCTAGAATTAGAGGTGGAGACTTAGGTTGTGACTGAATTGCTGCAATTGCATAATAAATCATTAATGGATAAGGTGTTGCTATATGGATTAAACACAAAGTGATTCCTTAAGATAAAATTGATACCTAATGAAGATTCTTAAAAGATTGTTGCAATGACAGGAAAGAATGTCCAATGGAAAAAAGACAGCCTCTTCAATAAATGGTGCTGGAAAAATTGGACAGCCACATGCAGAAAAATGAAATTGGACCATTTCCTTACACCACACACGAAAATAGACTCAAAATGGATGAAGGACCTTAATGTGAGAAAGGAATCCATCAAAATCCTTGAGGAGAACACAGGCAGCAACCTCTTCAACCTCAGCCGCAGCAACATCTTCCTAGGAACATCGCCAAAGGCAAGGGAAGCAAGGGCAAAAAATGAACTAATGGGATTTCATCAAGATCAAAATCTTCTGCACAGCAAAGGAAACAGTTAACAAAACCAAAAGACAACTGACAGAATGGGAGAAGATATTTGCAAACGACATCTCAGATAAAGGGCTAGTGTCCAAAATCTATAAAGAACTTAGCAAACTCAACACCCAAAGAACAAATAATCCAATCAAGAAATGGGCAGAAGACATGAACAGACATTTCTGCAAAGAAGACATCCAGATGACCAACAGACACATGAAAAAGTGCTCCATATCACTCGGCATCAGGGAAATACAAATCAAAACCACAATGAGATATCACCTCACAGCAGTCAGAATGGCTAAAATCAACAAGTCAGGAAATGACAGATGCTGGCGAGGATGCGGAGAAAGGGGAACCCTCCTACACTGTTGGTGGGAATGCAAGCTGGTGCAACCACTCTGGAAAACAGCATGGAGGTTCCTCAAAATGTTGAAAATAGAACTGCCCTATGACCCAGCAATTTCACTACTGGGTATTTACCCTAAAGATACAAACGTAGTGATCTGAAGGGGCACGTGCACCCGAATGTTTATAGCAGCAATGTCCACAATTGCCAAACTATGGAAAGAACCTAGATATCCATCACCAGATGAATGGATAAAGAAGAAGTGGTATATATACACAATGGAATACTATGCAGCCATCAAAAGAAACGAAATCTTGCCATTTGCGACAACATGGATGGAACTAGAGTGTATCATGCTTAGTGAAATAAGTCAAGCGGAGAAAGACAACTATCATATGGTCTCCCTGATATGAGGAAGTAGTGATGCAACATGGGGGGTTAAGGGCGTAGGAGAAGAATAAATGAAACAAGATGGGATTGGGAGGGAGACAAACCATAAGTGACTCTTAATCTCACAAAACAAACTGAGGGTTTCTGGGGGGAGGGGGGTGGGAGAAGGGGGGTGGGGTTATGGACATTGGGGAGGGTATGTGCTATGGTGAGTGCTGTGAAGTGTGTAAACCTGGCGATTCACAGACCTGTACCTCTGGGGATAAAAATATATTATATGTTTATAAAAAATAAAAAATTAAAAAAAAGAATCATAGTGAAGAAGGATGTTGGAACAAAAAAAAAGACTGTTGCAATGATAACAAAGATTTAGAAAATCAAATAAACAGTATATAAATCGACAGTAGGTTTTGAAAGGATTGACTCTAATTTTGAAAGAAGTTCTACAGTGGGTCAAATGCTATCAAAGAACATCATGTGCTACAGAGAAATCCTTTGTGAAAGGAAGGACCAACAGATGTGGTAATATTCCCTGTTGTCTTATTTAAAGAAATTGTCACAGGTTCTCCAGCTTTCAGCAACCATGACTCTGATCAGTCAGCACCCATCAACACTGACACAACATCCTCCACCAGCAAAAAGATTATGATTTGTCAAAAGCTCAAATGACAATATTTTTAGGAGTAAAGTATTTTCAATTATCGTATGCCCATTGTTTTTTTAGACACAGTGATATTGAACACTTAATAGACTACAGTACAGTGTAAACATAACTTTTATATGCACTTGAAAGAATTGTTTGACTCATTTTATTGCAACATTTATTTTATTGCAAACTTGCAACCAAGTATTAACTGAACTCACAATGTTTCTGAGGTATGCCTTTAGTAAAGGTAGTGGATAAATCACTTATGAAGCAAGTAAGCAGGTTAAAAACAAAAGTAGTAAAATTAACGAAAATTACAATAATTAATTATGGGATGCATAAAATGAAAAGGTGCAGAATTTGACATCAAAGATTTAAAATATACGAAACTTCTGGAAGAAAACAGACAGTAATTTCTTTTTTTATAATTTTTTAAATCTAATTTTATTTATTTTCAGCATAACAGTATTCATTATTTTTGCATGACACCCAGTGCTCCATGCAATCCATGTCCTCTCTTATACCCACCACCTGGTTCCCCCAACCTCCCACCCCCCACCACCACTTCAAACCCCTCAGATTGTTTTTCAGAGTCCATAGTCTCTCATGGTTCACCTCCCCTTCCAATTTCCCCCAACTCCCTTCTCCTCTCTAACTCCCCATGTCTTCCATGCTATTTCTTATGCTCCACAAATAAGTGAAACCATATGATAATTGACTCTCTCTGCTTGACTTATTTCACTCAGCATAATCTCTTCCAGTCCCTTCCATGTTGCTACAAAAGTTGGGTATTCATCCTTTCTGATGGAGGCATAATACTCCATAGTGTATATAGACCACATCTTCCTTATCCATTCGTCCGTTGAAGGGCATCTTGGTTCTTTACACAGTTTGGCGACTGTAGCCATTGCTGCTATAAACATTGGGGTACAGATGGCCCTTCTTTTCACTACATCTGTATGTAAATACCCAGGAGTGCAATTGCAGGGTCATAGGGAAGTTCTATTTTTAATTTCTTGAGGAATCTCCACTCTATTCTCCAAAGAGGCTGCACCAACTTGCATTCCCACCAACAGTGTAAGAGGGTTCCCCTTTCTCCACATCCTCTCCAACACATGTTGTTTCCTGTCTTGTTAATTTTGGCCATTCTGACTTGTGTAAGGTGGTATCTCAATAGGGTTTTGATTTGAATCTCCCTGATCGCTAATGATGATGAACATTTTTTCATGTGTCTGATAGCCATTTGTATGTCTTCTTTGGAGAAGTGTCTGTTCATGTCTTCTGCCCATTTTTTTTATATGATTATCTGTTTTGTGTGTGTTGAGTTTGAGTAATTTCTTTGACATTTGTTGTAGCAAAATTTTCTAGATATGTCTCTTCATGCAAGAAAAATGAAAGCAGAAATAAATAATTGAAACTACCCAAAATGAAAAGCTTTTGCACAGTCAAGGAAGCTATCAACAAAACAAAAACTCATCACACAGAATGGGAAAAATATTTGCAAATTATATATCAAATAAGGGGTAAATATACAAATTATATGAAAACTATGTATCTCAACAGCAAAGAAAAAGTAAACCAATTACAAAATTGGCAAAGAAACTAGACATTTTTTCAAAAGGAGACTTAACACATGACCAACAGACATGAGAAGATGCTTAGAATCACCAATTGTCAGGGAAATGTTAATCAAAACCACAATGAAATATCACATCACATTTTTCAGAACGGTTAGAATAAAAAAGACAAGAAATACCAAGTGTTGGTGAAGATGTGGAGAAAAAGAAACTCTTGTGCAATGTTGGTAGGAATATAAATGGTGCAGCCACTGTGAAAAATGGTATGAAGATTCTTCAGAAAAATTGCAAGTGGAAATGTCATATGATCCAATATCATATGATCCTAAAGTAAAGGAAATACTAATTTGAAAAGATATTTGCACCTTCATGTTTATTGCGGCATTATTTACAATAGTCAAAATAGGGAAACAATTAAGTGTCCACTGATGGATGAATGGATAAGGAAAATGTTATTACATATTTAGTCACATTATACAGCCATAAAGAAGGATGAGATCTTGCTATTTGTGACAACAGGAATGCACCTAGAGAGTACTATACTAAGTGAAATAAGTCAGATTGGGAAAGACAAATACCATATGATTTCATTTATATGTGAAATCTAAAACACAACAAATGAATAATCAAGCAAAAAAGCAGAATTTGACCTACAAATACAGAAGAGAAACTGATGGTTGCCAGAAGGCAAGGGAGTGGGGAGATGGGAAAAACTGGTGAAGGGGTGTGGGGAATACAGGCTTCCACTTATGGAATAAGTCATGGAAATAGGCACAGCATAGAAAATATAGATATTGTAATAGTACTGTATAGTGACAGTAGCTACACTTTTGCTGAGCATAGAATGATGTATACAGAAGTTGAGTGACTATGTTGTACACCTGAAATTAATGTAACATTGTGTCTCAACTATACTCAAATAAATAGTGCTGGAAAAACTGTACAGCTACATACAAAAGAATGAAACTAGACTACTATCTTACACGTTACACACACACAAAAAAATTAACTTAAAATGGATTAAAGACTTGAATGTAAGACCTGAAACCATAAAATTCCTAGAAAAAACATAGGTGACAATCTCCTTAACTTTAGCCTTAGTAATGTTTCTGTAGCTCTAACTCCAAGGGCAAGGGAAAGAAAAACAAAAATAAACAAATGGGATTGTATCAAACCAAAATTTTTTGCATAGTAAGGGAAAATTATCCATCAAAAGAAAAAAAATCTACTAAGTGGGAGATTTTTGCAAATCACATATCCAAGAGGGGATTAGTATTAAAAAATATATATTAGAAAGTTATACAACTGAACACCAAAAACCAACAACAAACAACCTGATTAAGTCCTGGGAAGATGATTTGAATAAGCATTTGAATAAGCAATAAGCAATAAGCAAAGAAAATATACAGATAGTCAATAGGCAGATGAAAAGATAGTCAACATTATTTATTATTAGAGAAATGCAAATCAAAACGACAATGAGAAATCACCTCACACTGGTTAGATTGATTATCATCAAGAAGACAAAAATAAAAAGTTTTGGAGATGGTGTGGAGAAAAAATTAATCTTCATACATTGTTGGTAGAAATGTAAATTGGTACAGCCACAGTGGAAAACGGTATGTGATTTTTCAGAAAATTAAGAATAGAACCACCATATGATTCAGTTATTCCACTTCTGAATATTTATCTGAAACATAGAAAGACTCTAACTTGAAAAGGTATATGTACCCTCGTGTTGTTCATAGCAGCATCATTTATAATGGCAAAGATATGAAAACAACCTAAATCTCCATCAATGGATAAGTGGATAAATAAAATATGGTATGTATACACCACACACACACACACACACACACACACACACACACACTGAAATACTACTACTTGGCCATAATAAAGAATGAAATCTTGCCATTTCTGACAACATGGATGGAACTTGAGGGTATTATGTTAGGTGAAACTAGTCACAAAGGAGAAAGAAAAAACAATATGATTTCACTCATATGTGGAATCAATAAACTAACAAAACTAAACAGATAAACAAAACAAAAACAAATACATAAACACAGAGAACAGATTGGTGGCTACCAATGAAGGGGATTGGGGGGGTGGGAAAAATAGGTGAAGGGGCCAAGTATACGGTGATGGATGGTAAATAGACTTTTGGAGGTGATTATTTTGTAATGAGTACAGATGTTGAGTTATAACGCACACCTTGAACTTTCACAATGTTATATACCAGTTTTTCCTCAATATTAAAAAAGAGGATGTGACATTATTTGGAGATACGACTTTCAAAGTCATAATTAGTTTTATATGAGGACTTCAGAGTGGTGCTAATCCAATATAGCTGGTGTTCTTATAAAAAGAAAAAATTTGATCACATAGATAAACACCAGAGGTATGTGCACAAAGAAAAGTAGCCATGTGAGGACATAGAAAATGGACATCTGAAATCCAAGGAAAGAGGTCTCAGAAGAAATCAACTCTGCCAACATGTTGATCTAGGACTTTTGGTTTCTATAACTGTGAGAAAATTAATTTTTGTTTTTTAACCCCTCACAAAAAATAAAATAGTCTAAATAGGCCAATTAAAGTATATAGACTGGCACAGTGAATAAAAATACATGACTCAAATATATGCAGTCTATAAGAAATTCACTTTCAATATAATTATATAGGCAGACTGAAATATACACTTGTTAAAAAGATTATACCATGCAAACACTGATCAAAAGCAGAGTGCCAGTATCAATATGAGATAAAGTAGATATCAGGGCAAAATTACCAAGGGCATTGGTACAAGGGTCAGTCAACTGAGAGGACATAGGAATCCTAAATACTGATGCAGCAAACAACAGTAGCAAATTATGTGAAGTAAAAACTATATACAGAAATAGAAAAATCCATAATTATAATTGAACACTTTGACACTGTTCTCTCAAAAATTGATGGAATAACTGAACAAAATAAGCAAAGCTATAGAATTCGACAATACCAGCCAACAAGATTTAATTGGCAATTACAGAGCACTCCAGCCAACAACAGTAGAATACACATTCTTTTTAAGTGTTCATGAAGATTCACCAGAACAGACCATTATTTTAGTAATAAAACAAACTTAAACAAATTTAAAAGATTTAAAATCATACTGTACTTTTTCCAATAATGGGATAAAGCAAGAAAACAATAATACATATTTAAAAGTTTTAAATTTAAATTCCAGTTAGTTAACATACAGTATAATATTAGTTTCAGGTGTAGAATTTAGGGATTCAACACTTACATACGGCACTCAGTGCTCATCACAACAAGTGAGCTCCTTAATCCCCATCACTTATTTAACCCATAACCCCACCTCCCCTCTGGTAACCATTGGTTTGTACTCTATGGTTAAGACTCTGTTTCTTGGTTTGCCTCTCTCTCTCCTTTTCCCCTTTATGATCATTTGTTTTGTTTCTTAAATTCCAAATATGAATGAAATCATATGGTATTTGTCTTTCTCTGACTGACTTATTTCACTTGGCTTAATACTCTCTAGCTCCATCCACATTCTTGCAAATGGCAAGATTTCACTCTTTTTTATGACTCAGTAATATATATGTATGCATATACACACACATATATAAAATATAATTTTTACGACTCAGTAATATATATGTATCTATGTATCTCAAATCTTTTTATTTTATTTTTAAAAGATTTTATTTATTTATTTGAAAGAGAGTGAATGAGAGAGAGCATGGGGGCGGTCAGAGGAAGAAGCATACTCCCCGCTGAGCAGGGAGCCCGATCCAGGACTTGATCCTGGGATTCCAGGATCATGACCTGAGCCGAAGGCAGTCATTTAACCAAGTGAGTCACCCAGGCACCCCATCTCAAATCTTTATCCACTCATCACTTGATGGATATTTGGACATTTGTCACAATTTGGCTATTGTAGATAATGCTGCTGTAGACAGACATTGGGATTCATGTATCCCTTTGAATCAGTACTTCTGTATTCTTTCGGCAAATACCTACTAGTGCAATTGCTGGTAATTCTATTTTTAACTTTTTGAGGAACTTTATGCTGTTTTCCAGAGTGGCTGCACCAGTATGCATTCCCACCAACAGTGCAAGTGGGTTCCCTTTTCTTCACATCTTTGCACAAAACAATAATAGAAAAAAATGAAAATCTTCCAACCCTTGGTAATTTAAAAAAGAAAAAAAATGCACACCTTGAGAGAGTCTATGAATAAAAATGAAGAGTGTGTGTGTGTGTGTGCGTGTGTGTGCGCACGTTAAAATTTTGTGGGATGCAGCTAAAGTAGTACTTAAGAATTTGTAGCACTACATGTTTTCATCAGAAAATAGAAAAGATCTCAAGTCAATTATCAAAATTTCTGCCTCAAGACATTGGAAAAGTAAAATGAGGGGTTCCTTGCTCCCTACTCAGCTGGGAGCCTGATTCTCCCTCTCCTCTGTAGCTCCCCCCTTCTTGTCTCTCTCACTCGCTCTCTCACTCTCTCTCTCACATAAATAAATAAAACCTTTAAAAAAGTAAAATGAATCTAAAACAAGTGGAAGTTAGCAATAATAAAAACAGAAATCTATTAAAATAAAAACAATTGAAAAATCAATAAACCTGTTTCTTTAAAATAAATCAACAAAACTGAGAAACATCTATCAAGGCTGGCAAAGATTAAAAAGAGAAGACACAAACCACCAATATCAGAAATGAAACTAAGGATATCACTAAAGATTCTGCAACTGTTAAAATGTAAGAGAAAACTATGAACAAATTTACACTGATAAATCTGACAACTTATAAAAATGTACAAATACCTCAAAAAACAAAAAAATCTGTATCTCAACTGAGATAGAATAAGTAAGTGTAATAATCTTACAACTGTTAATTTAATTGTATTTGTAATTAAAGAATTCTGCAAAAGAAAACTTCATTTCTAGATAGCTTCATTGGAGAATTTCAGTGAACTTTCAAAGAAGAATTAACACACAATTTTCATCTCTTTTAGAAAATGGGATAGGAGAGAACTGTTCCCAGATGATTTTTCTTTTTTTGAGGCCTTGATGCCAAAACCGAAGACAATAAAACTGTAAACCAATTATCTTTCCCAAATTTAGGTGGAAAAATATTCAGCAAAAATACTAGGTAATAAAATTTAGCAAAGTATAAAAATGATTTTACACTGTAATCAAGTGAGACTTTTCCAGGTATATAAAACTAATTCAACATTTGAAAATCAGTGTAATCCACCACATCAACTGACTAAAGGATAAATGTCATATGATCAGAATAACTGATGCAGGGAAAGTATTTTTTTAAGATTTTATTTATTTATCTGACAGAGATCACAAGTAGGCAGAGAGGCAGGCAGAGAGAGAGAGAGAGAGAGAGAGAGAGAGAGAGAGAGAGAAGGAAGCAGGCTTCCTGCGGAGCAGAGAGCCCAATGTGGGGCTTGATCCCAGGACCCTGGGATCATGACCTGAGCTGAAGGCAGAGGTTTTTAACCCACTGAGCCTCCCAGGCGCCCCCAGGGAAAGTATTTGATGAAATCCAACACAGTTTTATGATAACAACTCCAAGAAGCCTAGGAATAGTGGAGAATTTCATCAATTTCCTAAAGAACACCTGCAAAATGTCTACAGTTAACATACATAATGGGGAAAGACTGACTACTTTCTCCTATGACTGGGAACAAGAAAATGATGTCCACCCTTGCCACTCTTACTCATTATAATGCAGAAAAAGAAATAATAAAAATACATATTAGAATGAAAATATAAGTCTTTATTTGAAAATATCAGGGTTTCCTACAAAGAAAATCTCAAAGAATCTATCAAAATAATTTCTTAAAGCTAATTATTGAGTTCAGCAATGTCACAGCAATGTCATAAACCAAACATATAAAAATCTACTGCATTTCTATATACTACCAATAAATATGTAGCAATTGAAATCAATAATACAATAGTATACAAAAATCACTATTTAAAAAACCCACAAAACATTTAGGTGTATATCTACTCATCCTAAAGTACAGGACTTTGTTACTGACTATGCAATGTTGATGACAGAAATCAAAGACAAATGTAGTGACATATCATCTTGATGGATTGTAAGACTCACTATACTACATATGCCAATTTTGCTCAAATTGATCTATACATTAATGTGATTCCTATAAAAATTTTAGCAAGTTTTTTATAGACATAGACAAGCTTATTCTAAAATTCAAATGGGAAAGTACAGGCCTTAGAATAGCCAAAACCAACTGGTTGGGAAAGTGATATGCAAATGTCTATTAAAATTGAAAATACACATGTTTTTCAAACCATGAGTCCTACATTTGGAAACATATCATGTAAAAGTACCAGTACACAGGAATATATGTAAGAATATCTATTTCTGTGCTGTTTATAATGGTAAAGTTTGGAAACAATTTATCATTAGAGAATTAAATCAATTTTATATTATCCATAGTGTAACCTATTATACAGATATTGAAAAATAATATTTAAAAAAGAAGAAGGAGCCATGTCCCTAGCACAAGTACAGGCACCAGCTTTCAATAGAAACAGGGACATGTCATCCACTATAAAAGAAAGGAAGGCAAAAGGTATAGGTAAAGATACCAGTAAGTTGATCATCTTGGTGGAGGGAAGACAATGAAATTTCCTCTTAATTGTAAATATTTTCTAAATGACAAATGAGACAGTAATGAGCTTGCTGTATGAGAGGGGGCTGGGGGGATAGTGGAGGTTTAGGGAAGGAAAAGAAGTTTAACAAGTAGCAAAGAAAGCAGAGTGGGACAACATGTTAAGTTTAACAGACACTTCTCCAATGAAGACATACAAATGGCTATCAGACACATGAAAAAATGTTCATCATCACTAGTCATCAGGGAGATTCAAATTAAAACCACATTGAGATACCACCTTACACCAGTTAGAATGGCCAAAATTAACAAGACAGGAAACAACATGTGTTGGAGAGGATGTGGAGAAAGGGGAACCCTCTTCCACTGTTGGTGGGAATGCAAGTTGGTGCAGCCTCTTTGGAGAACAGTGTGGAGGTTCCTCAAGAAATTAAAACTAGAACTTCCCTACGACCCTGCAATTGCACTCCTGGGTATTTACTCCAAAGATACAGATGTCGTGAAAAGAAGGGCCATCTGTACCCCAATGTTCATAGCAGCAATGGCCACGGTCGCCAAACTATGGAAAGAACCAAGATGCCCTTCAACGGATGAATGGATAAGGAAGATGTGGTCCATATACACTATGGAGTATTGTGCCTCCATCAGAAAGGATGAATACCCAACTTTTGTAGCAACATGGACGGGACTGGAAGAGATTATGCTGAGTGAAATCAGTCAAACAAAGAGAGTCAATTATCATATGGTTTCACTTATTTTTGGAGCATAAGGAATAGCATGGAGGACATGGGGAGTTAGAGAGAAGGTAGTTGGGGTAAATTGGAAGGGGAGGTGAACCATGAGAGACTATGGACTCTAAAAAACAATCTGAGGGGTTTGAAGTGGCGGGTGGGTGGGAGGTTGGGGTACCAGGTGGTGGGTATTATAGAGGGCACGGATTGCATGGAGCACTGGGTGTGGTGCAAAAACAATGAATACTGTTAGGCTGAAAATAAATAAAAAATAAATAAATGAAACGTTTAATGGGCAGTGCTATTTTCCCACCTGAGGTTTTGAGTTCTTCAATATAAATGAGATTGATCATCAGGGATCAAGAGACCCCGAATCGCTAAGGAAATGTTGAAAAACAAAAATAAAACTGGGGGCATCACGTTACCTGATTTCAAGCTTTATTACAAAGTTGTGATCACCAAGACAGCATGGTACTGGCATAAAAACAGACACATAGACCTAAGTGAAACAGAGTAGAGAGCCCAGATATGAACCCTCAACTCTATGGTCAAATAATCTTCGACAAAACAGGAAAAAATATACAGTGGAAAAAAGATGGTCTCTTCAATAAATGGTGCTGGGAAAACTGGACAGCTATATGTAGAAGAATAAAACTCGACCATTCTCTTACACCATACACAAAGATAAACTCAAAATGGATAAAAGACCTCAACGTGAGACAGGAATCCATCAGAATCCTAGAAGAGAACATAAGCAGGAACCTCTTCGATATCAGCCACAGCAACTTCTTTCAAGATATGTCTCCAAAGGCAAAGGAAACAAAAGCGTAAATGAACTTTCAGGACTTCATCAAGATCAAAAGCTTCTGCACAACAAAGCAAACAGTCAAGAAAACAAAGAGGCAACCCACGGAATGGGAGAAGATATTTGCAAATGACAGTACAGACAAAAGGTTGATATCCAGGATCTATAAAGAACTTCTCAAACTCAACACACACAAAAAAGACAATCGTATATTAAAAATGGGCAGAAGATATGAACAGACACTTCTATAATGAAAACATACAAATAAAAAAAAAGAAAACATACAAATGGCTATCAGACACATGAAAAAATGTTCATCATCACTAGCCATCAGGGAGATTCAAATTAAAACCACATTGAGATACCACCTTACACCAGTTAGAATGGCCAAAATTAACAAGACAGGAAACAACATGTGTTGGAGAGGATGTGGAGAAAGGGGAACCCTCTTCCACTGTTGGTGGGAATGCAAGTTGGTACAGCCACTTTGGAAAACAGTATGGAGATTCCTCAAGAAATTAAAAATAGATGGCTGCATAGTATTTCATTGTATATATATACCACATCTTCTTGATCCATTCATCTGTTGATGGACTTCTAGGTTCTATGCAGCCATCAAAAGCAACGAAATCTTGCCATTTGCGACAACATGGATGGAACTAGAGCGTATCATGCTTTGCGAAATAAGTCAAGCGGAGAAAGACAATTATCATATGATCTCCCTGATATGAGGAAGTGGTGATGCAACATGGGGGCTTAAGTGGATAGGAGAAGAATCCATGAAACAAGATGGGATAGGGAGGGAGACAAACCATAAGTGACTCTTAATCTCACGAAACAAACTGTGGGTTGCTGGGGGGAGGGGGGTTGGGAGAAGGGGGGTAGGGTTATGGACATTGGGGAGGGTATGTGCTTTTGGGTAAATTGGAAGGGGAGGTGAACCATGAGAGACTATGGACTCTGAAAAACAATCTGAGGGGTTTGAAGTGGCGAGGGGGTGGGAGGTTGGGGTACCAGGTGGTGGGTATTATAGAGGGCACGGCTTGCATGGAGCACTGGATGTGGTGAAAAAATAATGAATACTGTTTTTCTGAAAATAAATAAATTGGAAAAAAAATGAACTATATTGGGATTTCATCAAGATCAAAAGCTTTTGCTCAGCAAAGGAAACAAAATCAAAAGACAACTGACAGAATGGGAGAAGATATTTGCAAACGACATCTCAGATAAAAGACTAGTGTCCAAAATCTATAAAGAACTTAGCAAACTCAACACTCAAAGAACAAATAATCCAATCAAGAAATGGGCAGAAGACATGAACAGACATTTCTGCAAAGAAGACATCCAGATGACCAACAGACACATGAAAAAGTGCTCCATATCACTCGGCATCAGGGAAATACAAATCAAAACCACAATGAGATATCACCTCACAGCAGTCAGAATGGCTAAAATCAACAAGTCAGGAAATGACAGATGCTGGCGAGGATGCGGAGAAAGGGGAACCCTCCTACACTGTTGGTGGGAATGCAAGCTGGTGCAACCACTCTGGAAAACAGCATGGAGGTTCCTCAAAATGTTGAAAATAGAACTGCCCTATGACCCAGCAATTGCACTACTGGGTATTTACCCTAAAGATACAAACGCAGTGATCCAAAGGGGCACGTGCACCCGAATGTTTATAGCAGCAATGTCCACAATTGCCAAACTATGGAAAGAACCTAGATGTCCATCACCAGATGAATGGATAAAGAAGAAGTGGTATATATACACAATGGAATAGTATGCAGCCATCAAAATAAATGAAATCTTGCCATTTGCGACAACATGGATGGAACTAGAGTGTATCATGCTTAGCAAAATAAGTCAAGCAGAGAAAGACAACTACCATATGATCTCCCTGATATGAGGAAGTGGTGATGCAACATGGGGGCTTAAGTGGGTAGGAGAATAATAAATGAAACAAGATGGGACTCGGAGGGAGACAAACCATAAGTGACTCTTAATCTCACAAAACAAACTGAGGGTTGCTGGGGGGAGGTAGAAGGGGGGAGAGAAGGGGGGTGGGGTTATGTACATTGGGGAGGGTATGTGCTTTGGTGAGTGCTGTGAAGTGTGTAAACCTGGCGATTCACAGACCTGTACCCCTGGGGATAATAATATATGTTTATAAAAAATAAAAAATTTAAAAAATATACGTTAAAAATAAAAAAAGAAAGTTACAGGTCAGTAACACTGATGAACACAGATGCAATATTCATCAATAAAATATTATCAAATCTATACAACAATACATTAAAAGATCATTCACCATGATCAGGTGGAGTTTATTCCCAGGATTAACAATGAGTCAATATTTACAAATCAATCAACATGATACACCACATTAACAAAACAAAGTATAAAAATCATATGCTCTTCTCAATAGGTCCAGAAAAAGAATTTGACAAAACACAGCATTCATTCATGATTTAAAAAAAGCCTCACCAAAGTAGGTTTACAGGGAATATACATCAACATAATAAAGGTCATATATGACAAACACACAGGAAACATCATACCCAGTAGGGAAAAAAACAGAGCTTTTTTTCTAAGGTAAGGGACAAGACAAGGATGTCCACTCTTCACCACTTTTACTCAACATAATACCAGAAGTCCTAGCCACAGCAATCAGACAAGTAGAAGGAATAAAGGCATCCACATTGGTAAAGAAGAACTGAAACTTTTACTATTGGCACATGACATGATTCTCTATATAGAAGTCCTACAAACCCCACCAAATACTGAAAAAGTAATAAATGAATTCAGTAAAGTCACAAGATATAAAATCGAAGCACAGAAATCCACTCGTATCTATACACTAAAAATGAAACAACAGAAAGAGAAATAAAAAAGCAATTCCATTTATAGTTACAGCAAAAATAATAAAATACCTAGGAATAAACTTAAGGTGCTGAAATAGCTGTACTCTGAAAACTACAAAACATTGATGAGAGGGGGGCGCCTGGGTGGCTCAGTGGGTTAAGCCTCTGCCTTCGGCTCAGGTCATGATCCCTGTGTTCTGGGATCGAGCCCCGCATCGCATCGGGCTCTCTGCTCAGCAGGGAGCCTGCTTCCTCCTCTCTCACTCTCTGCCAGCCTCTCTGCCTACTTGTGATCTCTGTCTGTCAAATAAATTTAAAACAAAACAAAACATTGATGAGAGGAACTGAGATGACACAAACAAATGGAAAGATATTCTATGCCCGCCCCCCCGAAAGATATTTCCTGTTCATGGGTTAGAAGGAAATACTATTAAAATACCCATACTACCCAAATCAATCTACAGATTTAATTCAATCCCTAACAAAATACCAGCATCATTTTTCCAAAACTAGAACAAAGTATCCTAAAATTTGTATGAAACCACAAAAGATCAAGAATAGCCAAAACAATCTTGAAAAAGAAAAACAAATCTGGAGGTATCACAATTCCAGATTTAAAGTTATCCTACCAAGATAATCAAGACAATATGGTACTTGCACAAAAATAGACACACAGAACAGTATAGAAAACCCTGAAACAAACCCATGATTATATGGCCACTTAATCTTTGACAAAAGAGGCAAGAATATGCTATAGGAAAAACACAGTCTCTTTAATAAATGGTGTTGTAAAACTAAATAGCTACATGAAAAAAATAAGAAACTGGATCACTTTCTTATACCATACACAAAAATAAATTCAAAAGGGATTAAAGACCTAAAGGTGAGACCTGAAGCCATAAAAATCATAGAAGACAGCACAGGCAGTATTTCTCTAACATTGGACATAGCAACAATTTTCTCAATATGTCTCTTGAGGCAGGAGAAATAAAAACAGAAATAAACTATTGGGACTGCAGCAAAACAAAAAGCTTCCCTACGACAAAGGAAAAACAATCAATAAAACTAAAAGACAACCTACTGAATAGGAGAAGATATTTGCAAATGACATATCTGATAAAGGGTTAGTATCCTAAATCTATAAAGAACTTGTATAACTGAACACCCAAAAAATAAATAATCCAATTAAAAATGAGCAAAAGACATGAACATACTTTTCTCCAGACATACAGATGGTCAACAGACACATGAAAAGATGTTCATCATCACTCACCATCAGGGAAATGCAAATCAAAACTACAGTGAGATATCATATCACACCTGTCAGAATGGCTAAAATTAAAATCTCAAGAAACAACAGGTGTTGGCAAAGATATGAAGAAAAAGGAGCACTCACGCACTGTTAGTGGGAATGTAAACTGGCGCAGGCACTGTGGAAAACTGTATGGAGGTTCCTTAAAGAGCTAAAAGTAGAACTACCTCCTGATATAGCAATAGCATTATTAGGTATGTATCTGAAGAATACAATAACACTAATTCAAAGGGATACTTATAGCAGCATTATTTACAATAGCCAAATTGCTATTTACAATAACCAAATAGCAACATTATTTACAATAGCCAAATTTACAGTAACCAAATTACAATAGCTGAATATTATTCAGCTATAAAAAGGAATGAAATACTGCCATTTGCAAGGATGTGGATGGAGCTAGAGAGTATTATACTAAGGAAACTAAGTCAGTCAGAGAAAGAGAAATACCATATGATTTCACTCATATGTGGAACTTGAGAAACAAAACAGATGATGAAAGTGGAAAAACAAGAGACAGACAAATGAAGAAACAGACTCTTTTATAGAGAACAAACTGATGCTTACCAGAGGGTGAAGGGTGGGGGAATGGATTAAATAGGTAATGGGGTTTAAGGAGTGCACTTGTAATGAGCGCCAGGTGATGTATGGAATTGTGGAATCACTTTATTGTATATCTGATTCTGATATAACACTCTATGGTTAACTAACTGGAATTAAAATAAAAATAAACACAAGAAACAACAAATGTTGGCGAGGATGTGGAGAAAAAGGAACTTGTGCACTGTTGGTGGGAATACAAACTGGTACATCCACTGTAGAAAACAGAAGGAAAGCAGAAGTGAGTTGGGGGAAATCGGACGGGGAGAGGAACCATGAGAGACTGTGGACTCTGAGAAACAAACTGAGGGTTTGGGAGGGGAGGGGGGTGGAGAGTTAGGTGAGCCCGGTGGGGGGTATTAAGGAGGGCACGTATTGCATGGAGCACTGGCTGTGGTGCATAAACAATGAATCTTGGAACACTGAAAAAAAAATAAAATTACCAAAAAAACAAAACAAAACAAAAACCAAAGGTGCTAAAGAAGAGAGATACTGCAATAAAAAGTTTTGAAGAAAAGAAAAAAAAAAAGAAAACAGTTTGGAGTTTCCTCAAAAAGTTAAAAATAGAACTACCCTATGATTCAGCAATTACACTACTGGGTATTTACCCAATGAATGCAAAACACTAATTCAAAAGGATATATGACCACCTGTGTTTATTGCAACATTATTTACAATAGCCAAATTATTGAAGCATTCCAAGCTTCTATCGACAGATGAATGGATAAAGATGTCGTGTGTGTGTATGTATATGTATATATGTGTGTGTGTATGTGTATATATATGTATATGTATACATATAAAATACATATAAAATTAAATCATAAAAAGAATGAAATCTTGCCATTTGCAATAATATGCATGAAGTTAGAAAGTAAAATACTAAACAAAGTAAGTCAGAAAAAAGACAAATACCCTATGATTTTAATCACATGTGGAATTTAAGATATTCATGTTTTTAAATTGCAGAAAGGAGGTCAGAATATATTGCTAGAAGTCCAGAATAGCGAATATGGTCCCATCTTTTTCATTCATGCTTATAATGTAAAATATACCATATGTCGCATTCACAGTCACAACTCCTTAATTTTTCATTTAGCAAAAACTAGAATTACATCAGAGACCAGTAGAATATAAATGTCTGAGACCAAGAATATAGCTTAATGTGATTTGGGAGTAGATTTCATGAATGGAAGCGCTGGGAGATAAAAATGAAGATGGAAATTCAAATAGGGACCAATTTGTGAAGGACTGGAAATCTGTGAAATTGGATTAAGATATTATTTCAGAGGTAAAATGCTACCATTCAATGTTTTTTTATTAATAGATGGAAGGTTATTAGAAGTTTTAACTCAGGGGGTGCCTGGGTGGCTCAGTGGGTTAAGCCGCTGCCTTTGCTCGGGTCATGATCTCAGGGTCCTGGGATTGAGTCCTGCACTCTGCTCAGCAGGGAGCCTGCTTCTCTCTCTCTCTCTCTCTCTCTCTCTCTCTGCCTGCCTCTCCATCTACTTGTGATTTCTCTCTGTCAAATAAATAAATAAAATCTTTTTTTAAAAAAAAAAAAAAAGAAGTCTTAACTCAGGTGTGCCTGGGTGGCTCAGTGGATTAAAACCTCTTCCTTTGGCTCAAGTCATGGGCCCAGGGTTTTGGGATTGAGCCCGCATCGGGAATCTCTGCTCAGCGGGGAGCCTGCTTCTCTCTCTCTGCCTGCCTCTTTGCCTACTTGCGATCTCTGTCTATCAAATTGCCTACTTGTGAACTCTGTCTGTCAAATAAATAAATAAAATCTTTTAAAAAAAGTTTTAACTCATAACAAAATGTGAGTTGGGTTTCAGGAAAACATATATGTTTTCTTTTGTGACTGGAGAATAAAAATCCTCTCTGAATCTATACCTTGGCAGCACCTGTCTAGACAAAGAACCTGGTGCTCTCCTGGGGGAATGGAAAGACCAGATTGGGAGATCCTATCAGATCTGATCTCAGTTACACTTTTTTTTTGCAGCTCAAAATTGGTGCTGTTTTCCACAATATTCTCCTAAGATATAATCAGCACACAAACCACACACTTCTATCTTGTAAAACATACATATTCATTTGTATAAACATTGTTTTATATAGCCCAGTTTGGCAAAATCCATGGTCTTGAACTGCCTGCTCTGCTACCATGAGAAAGCATCTGACATGTAGAAAATGTCCGAGGTAAGTGGCCTCCACATGTGAAAGTAGTGTTTTCTGAAGAAATTCCTGAGCATAGGATATCTAAATGTAACAGTATTTATTACCATCAAGAATTTAAGGAAGGATTTCAATTGTGGCTGCAGATGGCAACCTTATGTAATTTTTTTCTCCTTTCCCAACATTTAACCACATAACTTGATGGTTGAGAGCTAAGATTTAGCCCAATTATTTTGATAGCACTCCCTGAAAATAAAGCAGCTGACACTCTTCCTGGTCAAAGGGCTTGGATTATGCTTCCTCAAACCCATGACCAACCTCTAAATAACCAGGCCCTGTTCTGGTGCCGCCATTCCCACCCTGTGGGGCCCCAACCAATTCTGTTACACTGCTAAATTAAAAAGCAGGAAATCCAATTATTCCTGACTCACCATCTGCATCCTCATTTCCCACCCATCCTAGGAGACTTTGGCTCTAGCTACTTTGGCTAACCATCTGTAATGCAAATTTATTTGTACTTTCACAACTCTGGGTCTTTTCTGATGGTGATCCTTCAGCCTAGAATTCCCTTATGGATCCTTTCTATCCTAGCCATCACTTAGAGCTCAATTCCTCCTTGAGGCATGTGCCCCATTCCAAGATATCTCAAGCTAAGCTGTAATTAATTGCTTGCTCCTTCTGTGTTTATACCATATGTTAATTGACCCTACATTAGAGCAACTATTTCCATCTACTTTATATGAGTCATTTTAAATGAATAGGGTTAAACAAACTTTGAATGGCAGATGGTGTCAGAGAAAGTACTTATGCTTGAAATTGACAGACTTGGGTTCAAATTCTGTTCTCTTCCTTTTGTTGCTGCCTGATTTTGAACAGTAAATTCATTTCTCTGACTCAGTTTTCTCATCTGTAAAATGAGGACCATTAAGAGTAGCTACCTCATAGCTAGCGTTAAGTGTTTTAATATGGGGCAAGTGGAAGTACCAGAAACTGCCTGGTACATAGTAAATGTTTCATAATGGTTAGCTCCCATTATTATCACCATTTTTATCATCGTTTTATCATCACTACTATTATCATCGTTTGAACCTACCCCAGAATGTAAACTCCACACAGAAAAAGATAATCATATGTTTGTCCTCTGATGTGCCCGCAGCACTGTGCCTGGCATGAAGTATATACTTAAGAAATGTCTGTTGAGTGTGTGGATAAATTAATGGATCCATAAAATAATTCTCATTGTTAGCATCCTCCTCTTCCTCTTTGACTCTTCTACCGTCTCTTAACGTGGTACATTATACTTCACACAAAAACTACCAATTAAAGGCCACTGAACATCTCCCATCCCTTGTTCGTTTTGTTTTACCTGTGTTTTTTGCCCTTTCCTTTTTTTAAAAAATATATATTTTTAAAGATTTTATTTATTTATTTGACAGACAGATCACAAGTAGGCAGAGAGGCAGGAAGAAAGAAAGGAAGGGAAGCAGGCTCCCTGCTGAGTAGAGAGCCCGACCCGGAGCTCGATCCCAAGACTTTAGGATCATGACCTGAGCCGAAAGTAGAGGCTTAACCCATTGAACCACCCAGGTGCCTCACCCCCTTCCCTGAATTCTCTGCCCTAACAAGTTTGAATTCAACAGTAACCATTTCAGCCTAGCCTTGCTGGCAGAGGTAGTGCGCTGGAGGGGGGGGGGGAGGGAGGGGCTGGAAGCGGGGCGTGGCCACCATGCCGCAGAAGCAGACTGCGCCTGCGTAGGCTGCGGCAAAGCTAAGCACTGAGAAGGTCGCGGTCATTGCTCCTTGCTGTTTGTATGGAAAGATCACTCCTCTCACCAGCTCTCACTCCCGATCCTGGGTCTCCAGCTTAGGACTTGGGCCGAGGCTCCAGCATTCCTACCATCCTCTCTCTGACAGATTGCTGACCTCCCCGTTCCTGCTCCTGGCTCCTGGAACCATGTCTCTGGTAAGCCAGAATGCGCGCCGCGGCAGCGCAGAGACCGCTGCAGATTACAGCGACTGCCAGGGTGAGATGCAGGCTAGTAACGCCTCCGGGGTCCCGACCTCCATGCTAGTTCCCCAGGCTCTCCAGGGCTCTCATACGCCAATCAGCCCTCAGGGTGCCAGCGCTTCCCAGGCTGCGCAGGACCCGAACGACCTCGAGGTCCTAATCGAAGAGCAGTCCCAACGTTTGGGGGCGCTCAGGGTCCACGACCCTCTGGAAGACAGGTCGATTGCTTTGGTGAATTTCATGCGAATGAAAAGCCAAACCGAAGGTTCTATCCAGCAGGCAGAGATGCTGGAGTTCCTCAGAGAATACTCAGATCAGTTCCCTGAGATCCTCAGACGAGCCTCAGCTCACCTGGATCAGGTCTTTGGGTTGAACCTGAGGGTTCTTGATCCCCAGGCTGACATTTACAACCTAATCAGCAAACGGGGTTTCCAGACCACTGATCGGATAGCAGAATCCCTGGATGTGCCAAAGGCAGGTCTCCTGGCCTTGGTCCTAGGCCACATCCTCCTGAATGGTAACCGGGCAAGAGAAGCATCCATTTGGGACCTGCTGTTAAAGGTTGATTTGTTGGGTGATCCCCAGAGGATCAACAACCTTTTTGGGAACACAAGGAACCTGCTCATTACTGACTTTGTGCGCATGCGGTTCTTGGAGTACTGGCCAGTGTATGGCACTAATCCCCTTGAATTTGAGTTCTTGTGGGGCTCTAGAGCCCACAGGGAAATCACAAAGATGGAAGCCCTGAAGTTTGTGGCAGAGGCCCATGATGAAGAACCCTGGAGCTGGCCTGAAGAATATAACAAGGCCCTAGAAGCTGACAAAGCCAAAGAAAGAAGACAGGCTGCTGGCTTGGAATTCTGGTCAGAGGACACTATGAATGATAAGGCCAATGATTTGGTCCAGTTGGCCATTAATGTCACTGAGGAGTTGCTGCCTATACATCAGGATGAGCTACTGGCTCACACTGGCAAAGAATTTGAGGAAGTGTTCCCAAATATCCTCAGTCGAGCTACTCTAATCCTTGATCTGTTCTATGGGTTCTCTCTGATTGAGGTTGATACCAGTGAGCACATATACCTCCTTGTCCAGCAACCGGAATCAGAAGAAGAGCAAATGATGTTAGACAGCCTGGGGAGACCCCCTCAAGAATATGTGATGCCAATTTTGGGTTTGATCTTCCTAATGGGCAACCGTGTCAAAGAGGCCAACATCTGGAACATGCTTCGAAGATTTGGTGTGGATGTAGGAAGAAAGCATGCCATCACCTGCAAGCTTATGAGACAGCGCTACTTGGAATGCAGGCCACTGTCCTACTCTAATCCAGTTGAATATGAGCTTCTGTGGGGTCCTCGTGCTCACCTTGAAACCACCAAAATGAAAGCCTTGGAGTATATGGCCAGGCTCTACAGAAAGCAACCACAGGACTGGCCAGAGCAATACAGGGAGGCTGTTGAAGATGAGGAAGCCAGAGCCAGATCTGAGGCAACTGCCATGTTCTTTTTTGGCTCCATGTGAAATCTGGGGAAATGTATCACTTTAGTTGTATGGCATCAGTTAAAGAGGCCCTGGGAAAATGGGCACTGGGGCCCCAAATCAGAAGTCAGTCGTGGCTGGGGTGGAAAGTACACATTGTGCTTGCTATTGTGTCCTATTCCTAATGGTACTTCCTTCCTTCCTTATAATGTACCCTTGAATTAGGTTCATGATCAATGTTTATAAATAAAATTGCTCATTTACTATTCCTGTCTTATTTTAATGTAAAAGCTCAGATAGTTGTGCAAAATGTATTGGTAATATTTACATCTTTCTATGATGTGGAGAATATAAAGTTGTTCTTTAACTGTTTGAAATACTTAGTAAAATGGTGTGGTGCAAAAGTTAAGTAACAATAGTAACAACACACAAAAGAAAAACAAACACAAAATCACTTATCTGTGGATGCCTTCTTTGTGTCTTTTCTTGTGTAAGGAAAAAAAAAAGCTGGCATTTACCTGTATTTGCTTTGCTGTTCCAAAATGTAGTGAAAAATAAAATTATAATGAATTAGACCCTATGCTTAAGCAATCTTTTATTCAACAAATATTTATTAAGCACCTGCCATGCTCTGTGCTTAGAATATAAAGGTGAAGAAGACCCTGCTGAACCCCCTGGGCTTAAGGGGGAGGGGCCATGGAAGTAAACCAGTAATTGTTTTATTGCTGCGACAAGATGTATAATAAGGATAAGCTTAGAGTGCTAGGAGAGGCCACAGGAGTAACTTCCAGCTAAATGGTAGGTGCTGGGAGGGGACAGTGGAGAAGGCAATGGGGCACAAGAAGGGGTAGGGGAGGGGGAGGAGGTATCACGCAAAGGATTAGTGGGGGATTGGACGAGGTGGTGATAGGGGATAATGAGGTGGTATGGAGGGCTGAGGACAAGTTGTCTTTTAGTTACTTCTATTCCAGGACCTAAGGTTGGAGTGGGGGAGGGAGAGATTGTGAAGTCAGGATCAGTATGTAAAACACCTTTTGTGGGATTCACAAAGACAGTGTTCAGTTAAAGGGGGAAGTGGGAGAGGGAAGCCTGTGGCAGAGATAAGGAAGACCCATATTCTCGAGAGTGGGTCTTAGGAATCAACAGTGGTTCTCCTGAAGGCAGCTGGTCTTGGATATTGGGTCAAATCGAACAATCCACCTGGAGCTCTGCCGAGCAACATTTGCCAGTGCAGTTTATTTCTGCACCTAAGCTGTTAAGGTGAGCACTTTGGCTATCTTCACCCTGATCCTTCACGCAGCTTGTAACCCTGCTCAGGGCTCTCCCTAAGCTTTCCCTAGAAAGCCTGCAAATAGCAATCTCTATAAAGGAGGCCTGGCTCAGGAGTGGATGTTATATGGAAAGTCACCTATGATGCAGGGGGGAGGGTGCCTATCAGTGACATAGGTTTTATGTTTCCTCACCCCCTAGCAACCGTAAGTTTTCTGTCCTTTAATCCATTTAATCACTAAGGGCTACCCCCAAACTGCCACCTCCTAACATAGGAAAGAAGACTCTCCTCACATTGTCGTCAGCCTCGGGAAGAGAATGACACAACCGTTTTTGCGGGGGGAGGGGACGAGAAGAAGGGAGGTGAACAGTTTTGGTCCCAAATCCCGCTGCCTGCAGAAGTCAAATTACAACTGCCTGCTTGAGAAGGCCACTGCGCATGCGCACTCCGCGGTTGCCCGGGAGATACAACCCCCACCTTGTTTCAGTGATCTCCCCTATCATAGCATTCCGGGAAAAACTGAACACTAAGGGCAGGATTTTCAGTAATGAGAAAATGCGTAGCTAGAGAGCTAGAGCTAAAGGGGTTCTGGAAAATGGGATGGGGGTGGAGTTGTGAGGTAGGAGAGTATCTGAGTAGGATCCTGCCTACGTGCTGAGAGCCTCTCTTTCTTTAGTCTCCTTGAACCCTTAATCTGTACATGCTTGTAGGATAGGAGAGAGGCGCAGTTGGATTAGCATACCAAGTTTTCCTTGCTCTGGTTTTTTGGATGGTGCAGTTTCTGGATCCCTGAGAACGTCAGGATCCAGGGATCTGGGAGTACCTATAGAGAGACACCTGCCAAGAGGAAGGTATAGCATCCAGACTGACAATAGCGTAAAGCTGCCAACTTCTTTGGCACTAAATTTGTGCTAGGTACTGTGCTGGCTTCTTCACCTCCTTTAGCTCTAATCTCTCCACCAGTTTTCCAAGAAGCAATTTTATAGCCTCATTTGACAGTGTAGGAAACAGGTTTAAATAATATGCCCAAGGTCACATAGGCAGTTGATGAATGCTGGGACTGGAGTCTAGGGCTGCCTTTGGCTATGGTTCACACTCTTTCCAGTACACTACACCATAGGCCCCCTCCACCTTGTGCTATGTCTTCACTCGAATTTATTGATTCTCAAGAAATATAAGGAAGGGCTGCATGACATGATGGAAGGGGCAAGACAACAGCCATCTGGAGGAGGATGAAAGTGAGGCTGAAATTTTCCAGGCTCTTGACTTGTTCTATCACTCAGGTGCTACCATCAGAGCTGTCTAGGTGTAGAAAGTGCATTTTTGTTTAATGTCCCTACTCTGTCCTATGAGTCTTCCCCAATTTGCCCTCTTCCTGCAAGCTTCCAGCCTTATCTGCTGCTTATCTCCCACCCAGAGAAACTCAGCATTTCTGGGCCCCTAGAAATGTTGGAAATGTGTTTTGTAATCCTGAAAGAACAATGACCTGACAGAGCTCATGTTTTGCCAAGGGGAGCCCGGGAAGCAAAAACAGAAGTGGGAAAAAGCTCCTGGGTCAAAGACGCCACTTGTAGTTTTCCAGGAGTGACAAAGCTGAGACTTAAATGGGGCACATGCCTATGATGAGGGAAAGGTTGTAGTCTCTCTTTGGCTATAGCCATTCCTCTGAAGGCCATTAGAGGTCTGGGTACTCTCTTTTTTACACAGACAAAATTAGAATTAGCATCCCCTAGGATGAATGGTGATGGAAGTGGGTGTCTGGTAAACAAGACTTATAAATGATGCTGCATGAATTAATTCAATGTATAATCACTGTTAAGCCTTTAAACACTGAACCAAGTATCCTTTTTATCTGTGTGAATTAATTTGGAAAATGGTAGTCTTGAGTTCATTTGCAGACTCTTTGGGCCATCAATATCACAAGTACTGAACTTTTGGCCAAGTTAGGGCTTGCAGAATTGGTGTTGGTTAGATATGGGCTCATAATCCTATATATACTATATCATTCAGATTATCTTTTGATCCTTCCTGGAAAAAAAAATGACGAGAACACATTCACCTTCAGTGGCTGAGGCCCAGGAGTGTCCTCTTCTGGAGAAGATGGGTGGTTAGGGAAGACTTTTCTTGCCTTCTTTCCATCAGTTTCCGTATATACACTGAAGCCATCAAAATGAACATTATAATTCAAGGAAAAGCCGAGCTGGACTGGCATGTGGACGTCAAGGCAATTCTCTCAGCTGTAGGATTGCTGCCCCTAGACCCTCTGATACCAGCAATCTAGACCAGCCCGTAAGTACCCTTTAAGTTCAGACAAGGACCCCACAGTCTCCACCTTCCTTTCTAGTGGGGATTTCCAGACAGTGAGATTTCTCACTGTAGTTTCTTTTCCCCCTCAGTGAGTACCTGGCAATGTCTTAAGGAATTCTCTGCAGACAGGGTTTGAAGTTAGTTGTAAAGAAAGCTGGAAAAGAATTATCAGAGTGGGCCTTAGCTCTCTCGGACATTTCTGTTCTAGGCCTCATATGAATACACTAAGCATATGATAAGGAGGGGGTGGTATATCAGAAGTATTATGAACTCTGAATCTGGACAATGCTGGCTCTCTCACTTCCTGGCTGTGTGTGACCTTGGGCAAGTTACTTAAAACTATTTTCAAGAAATTGATAGAGAAGCCCAGGGTCACACACTTACTATTTGATGATGTCAGAACTATAACCCAGGCCGGTTGTACCTTAGTCTAGTGATACGTCGATTCTTGACACTGCTTTTAAGACTACTTGTCAACACCTTGGTAGCAGAGTTCAAATGAAAACAGACTTCTTAGAAATACTAGTATTTGGGTTTTTTAAACAATTATTTCAGGTGAATGTTAGCCCCAGGTAGTTATAAATTATAATGTTTAGCTGCACTAATAACATATTCTTTGCAAACACCCACCCACAAGACACTTTTCTAGGGGCTTCTGTGTGATCTCTTTAAACAGGTTTCAGTGACTATTAGGAATCACCTGCTTTACGTACCACGGAGGGAGTCCCAGTGAGGATTACTTCTCTGATAAAAGGGCAGGGTTAGGGGTGCCTGGGTGGCTCAGTTGGTTAAATGTCTGCCTTCACCTCAGGTCATGATCCTGGAAGAAGCCTTCTTCTCCCTCTCCCTTGCTGCTCCCCGTGCTTGTGCTCCCTTTCTCTGCTCTCTATTTCTCAAATAAATAAATAAATAAAGTCTTAAAAAAAAAAAAAAAAGGCTGGGTTAGGGAGGGAGTTGGGAACTCAATCCTAATGTCTGAGCAGGCTTATTTCCTATTTTATTTCTTATTTTTATTTGAGTATTTGATATGGTAATGTTATACTAGTTTCAGGTATACAACTTAGTGATTTGACAAGTTTAAGATCTTTTTTTTTATTTTTTTTTAAAGATTTTATTTATTTATTTGAGAGAGAGAGACAGTGAGAGAGAGCATGAGAGGGGAGAAGGTCAGAGAGCGAAGCAGACTCCCCATGGAGCTGGGAGCCCGATGTGGGACTCGATCCCGGGACTCCAGGATCACGCCCTGAGCCGAAGGCAGTCGTCCAACCAACTGCGCCACCCAGGTGTCCCTGATTTGACAAGTTTATACATTATACTATGTTCACCACAAGTGCAGCTACCATCAGTCATGTTACATCCCTATTGCAATATTGACTGTATTCCTTAGGTTGTGCCTTTTACTCCCATGACTTACTCATTCCATAACTGGAGGCTTGTAACTTCTTCATCCAATTTGTCCAACCCCTCACTCTTTCCCCTCTAGCAACCATCAGTTTGTTCTCTGTATTTATAGATGTGATTCTGCTTTTTGTTTGTCTATTCATTTTTTTGAGATTCCACTTGTGAGTAGTATCTGCCCTTTTCAGTATGACTTATTTCAGTTAGCATAATACCCTCTAGGTCCATCCAAGTTGTCTCAAATGGCACAATATCTTCCTTTTAATGGTGGTGTAATATTTCATTATACATATATTTTTTACACCTTCATCTAATGATGTGCACTTAGGTTGTTTCCATATCTTGGCTGTTGTAAACAATGCTGCAATAAATATAGGAGTGCATATGTCTTTTCAAATTAGTGTTGTTTTCTTTGGGTAGATACCCAGTAGTGAAATCATTAGATCATACATTATTTCTGGTTTTTTTTTTTTTGGACAAAACTCCATATTGTTTTCCACAGCAGTTATGCTAATTTACATTTCTACCAACAGTGCACAAGGGTTCCTTTTTCTCCACAACCTCACTGACACTTGTTATTTCTTGTCGCTTTGATTTTAGCCATTCTTACTGTTGTAAGGTGATAAGTAATTGTGATTTTGATTCGCATATCCCTGATGATGAGTGATATTGAACATCTTTTCAAGTGTCTGTTGGTCATCTGTCTTCTATGGAAAATTGCCTATTCAGTTTCTCTGCCCACTTTTTCTTAAAGATTTATTTATTTATTTGACAAACGGAGAGCACAAGTAGGCAAAGAGGCAGGCGTGGGAGCGGGGAGGGGGAAGCAGGCTCCCTGCCGAGCAGAAAGCCCTTTGTGGGGATGGATCTCAGGATCCTGGGATCATGTCCTGAGTCGAAGGCAGAGGCTTTAACCCACTGAGCCACCCAGGCGCCCTTCTGCCCACTTTTTAATTGGACTGTTTGTTTCTGTAAGTGTTGAGCTAATAAGTTCTTCATATATTTTGGATAGTAACCCCTTATTGGATAAATCATTGCAAGTATCTTCTCCCATTCAGTAGGTTGCTTTTGTTTAGTTGATGGTTTCCTTCACTGTAAACTTTTTTTTTATTTTGATGTAGTCCCAATAATTTATTTATGCTTTTGTTTCCCTTGCCTTAGGAGACATATCTAGAAAAATGTTTCTATGGCCAATGTCAGAGAAATTACTGCCTGTGCTCTCTTCCAGGATTTTTATGGTTTCAGGTCTCATGTTTAGGTCTTAAATTAATTTTGAGATTATTTTTCTGTATGGTGTTAGAAAGTGGTCCAGTTTCATTCTTTTACATGTAGCTATCCAGTGTTCCTAGCATCATTCATTGAAGAGACTATCTTCTCCTCATTTGATATTCTTGCCTCCTTTGTCATAGATTAATCGACCATATAATCATGGGTTTATTTCTGGGTTTTCTATTCTGTCCTTTATTCTATTGACCTATATAGCCTGTTTTTGTGTTAGTACCATACTGTTTTGATTACTACAGCTTTGTATACTTTGAAATTTAGAATTGTGATACCTCCACTTTTTTCTTTCTTGGCATTACTTTGGCTATTTAGGGTCTTCTGTGGTCCCATACAAATTTTAGAATTATTATGTGAAATAGCATATATTCTGTGGTCCCATACAAATTTTAGGATTATTACATGAAATAATATATATTTCACAAAATATATATTATTTCACATAATGAAAGGATATATTATGTGAAAATGCTGTTGGTATTTTGATAGGATTGCATTGAATCTGTTGATTGCTTTGGGTAATGTGGACATTATAACAATGTTAATTCTTCCAACCTGTGAGCATAGAATATCTTTCCATTCGTTTTTGTCATCTTTAATTCATTTAATTCATTTCATCAGTGTTTTATAGTTTTCAGAGTACAGATCTTTCCCCTCTTAGCTATCTTATATTTTTTTTGTGGTGAGATTGTAAATTGTGTTGTTTTTTAAAAAAATTTCTTTCTGAGTGGCTTGATTTCAAACTGCCTTTCTCCTTAGAGCACTTGGTTTGGCATGGGCTGGCCAGGGTAGGATCTCTGTCCTCTGAACCTCCACTTTTCTCAAAATACTTTAAGATAAGTAGCATGGTGAAAGGGAAAACACAAGAGTGGTCATTGTTTCTGAAGCTGCCCTCTGTTCTCAAGGCTTAACCTGCTTGGACCACAGCTCAGAGAAACTTCTCTGCCACTGAGAGTGGTGGCAACAGGGTGCTTTGGGGTGGCCTCAGTGTGGTTTGGTTTTGGCAAAGAGGACTGCTGTTCTAGAAGATGTTCATTATTCCAGACAGTGAGGGAAACCCCCCGAGATCCAGCTATGGAGAACTACTTGCACACAGGACTGCTCTCCTTTCTCTGGATTAGGGGATGGGAGGACTGCAAGGCCTAGGATGGAAGAAGTAAGGAGAGGGAGCTTTGGCACAACTGCTAACCCTTTATATCATGTCTCCTCACACAAGTACGGGCATAGATACATTCATAGTTCCTAACAGGGAAGGACAGTAGTCATACATGTTGAATGAACAGAAGTAAAAGACCACCTATGACAAGGAACAAACTGGCCCTTGAGATCAATGGCAGCACTCAAGCCTCTTGTTTGTATGGCCTTCACTGACAAACCTACCCACAAGGAGTCAGACCCAGTTCAGCCCAAACCGAAAGCTGTCCTGGCCTTTGAGACTCATCTACACTGAAGGAGCCCTTGGAACTCAGGCTTGTTAAAAGGCCACTTGCCCAGTTTAGTTTATTTGTATTTATATTTTTAAAGATTTTATTTATGAGAGAGAGAGAGAAATATATATAGAGAGAGAACTAGAGAGAGAGAGAAAGAGCACACAGTGCGGCAGGGGGAAGGGGGGCAGAGTGAAAGGGAGAAGCAGACTCTGCATCAAGCTGGGAACCTGATGAATGGCTTGATCCCAGGACATTGAGATCATGACCTGACCCGAAGGCAGAGGCTTAACTGACTGAGCCACCAGGCGTCCCTGCCCAGTTTGGTATAATAAGCAATTGATGAACACCTGCTATATGCTGGCCTTGTTATAGTAGACTCTGGGGAACAGAGATGAATCAAATGTGGCCCCCACCTTATCTATGTTCTAATTTTCTGTTCAGCTGTGAGTCTGTATAATTATATAACTTATCTATCAAGGTTTTATTCCAATGTGTAACTTTTTTGTTTCTAGAATTTCTAATTGTTTCTTTTTCAAAAAGAAACTTCTACTTTTTTAAAAAAAAAACTTGTTACTTTTTTCAAAATAAGGATGCTCTTCTTTTTTTATGGATTCCAGTCCCTTTTTCATCTCTTTAAACATTTTAATCAGTTTTATTTTAAATTTTTAAATATTTGCCCATTTTTTCCTTAATTCTGCCATCTATTGGGTCTACTCAGTATCTAATGGTGGTGAGTTTTCTTTTTCCTTTAAGCTGATTTTTAGAATTTTATTTATTTGCCAGAGAGAGAGAGCAAGAGCACAAGCAGGGGGAGCAGCAGGCAGAGGAAGAAGCAAGCTCCCCGCTGAGCAGGAAGCCTGATGTGGGACTCAATCCCAGGATCCTGAGATCATGACCTGAGCTGAAGGCAGATGCTTAATGACTGAGCCACCCAGGCATCCCAGTGGTGAGTTTTCACATGTGTTTTATAACTCATGTCTGTGTGCTAATTTTTAGTAGGCATTACCTTCTAAGACACTCTCAGGCTATCTCTGCTGCCAGTCTCTTCAGCTTGGAGAGAAAGGACGAAGTTACATGTAGTCTGGTGCAGCTGTTCCACTGCAGTCCTTCAAGCAGAGACACAATGTCTTTCTGAGCTTGGAGGCTCTTTGAGTCTCCTCTGAAAAGAATACCTCCTGCTCCATGGAAATCTTCTCCTATACATATGTCTTTAAGATATTTACCCAAATATGTGGCGCCTGGGTGGCTCAATGGGTTAAAGCCTCTGCCTTCGGCTCAGGTCATGATCTCAGGGTCCTGGGATCAAGTCCTGCATCTGGCTCTCTGCTCAGCAGGAAGCCTGCTTCCCTCTCTCTCTGCCTGTCTCTCTGCCTACTTGTGATCTGTCTCTCTGTCAAATGAATAAATAAAATCTTTTAAAAAAGAGAGATTTACCTGAATCTGTGCTGCCATTTATGATTCAGTGCTCTTATAGTTAACTTCTTTTATAAATCTTTAGTGTCATTTCAATGGGACTTGGGAAACAAAGGGAAAAGAGAGATGTAATTCCATATCTTGACCAGAACACAGCATTCATTTTAATAGGTAAAAGTTGAAGTCAACTTAAATTCTCACAGCATATACTTTAGTTTTAATTGTTAGTAGAATTAGGGTCCCCCTTCCAATGGAACAGTATAAAATATTTGGGAATGATGGAGTAGAAGACTACTAAAGAATAACAAATGACATTCGATACATATTGTTAACTATAAAATGAAAGCTCTGAAATAATCTGGTCAATATTATCTTTATGTACAAAAATTGGAAACATATTTTTAAAAAATTATGCATGGTGATGTGGTAGACAAAATAATAGTCTCTCAAATATGTCCATGTCATGATCTCTGAAACTAATGAATTAGTTACTTTACATGGCAAAAGGGACTTTTCAGATATGATTGGATTAAGGATGCCGAGATAGGGAGATTAGAGATTATCCTGGATTATCCAGATGGACCCAGTGTAATCACAATAGTCTTTAGAGGAGGGTGGCAGGAGGATCAGAATTAGTGGTATGGGTTGTGACAAAGGAAGCAAGAGACTGAAGTGATGTGAGGAAAAGTTCATGAGTCAAGATATACAAACAGCCTTTAGAAACTGAAAAATGCAAGGAAATGGATTTTCCCCTCAGAGACTTGAGATAGAATTAGCCTTGTTGAGACTTTGACTTTTGTCCAGTGAGGCTAATTTTGGACTTCTGACCTCCAGAATTATAAAATAATAATACTAGCAAGTTTGTGGTAATTTGTTACAGAAGTAATAGGAAAGTAATACAAGTGCTTACCATAAGGTAGAGAAATTTAGAGTAACTGAAGTTTCTATTTTGCTTGAAAAAAATTAAGGTTTGAATAAACAACATACAATGTCTAAAGCAGCTGAAACTGTCAATAACAGTAAAACTCTGGTTGTCAGCTTATGACCCTAGAATATAAAAGTATTATAATATCCATGGTAGGAGAATGCAGAAGGGAAAAAATGCATGTACTTACATGTCTCATAGAAATATAAATTAGTAGTGAGTTATACAAGGCTACATTAAATAGTACATGAAAATTTTAAAGAAATGATTATGTCGTAGTACACTGCAGTTCCATTTCTAAGAATGAATTACGAGAAACGATTTTTGGATGTGAACTTACATTTGGCTTCGAGGATTATTCCAGACTTATTTAAATGAGGAAAAAATGCCAACTAAAAACACCAACTAACTCTGCAGTAACATTTGATTAGTAAGGGAAATAAAAGTCTATCTATGTAATTGAATGTCATACAGACATTAGAAATGATGATATACAGTAATGGTTAATGGCAAACACGTTACTTTAGGAGACAATATTAACAGTGTAACTTAATTTCTATGGAATGAAAAAGGACTATTTCTCTAGCCACATTATAATTTTATTCATCTTTGGTTAGTAATTTGGCAGGTATTATTTTTGCATATATTGTAATACACACTTTCTTAATTTTCCACAGTGAAATTATATTTGTTCTAATGAAGAAAACACCAAAGGTAAACTGTGATGACCTCTTTCTTTTGAAAAGTGAAAAAATAGCTTTTTAAATGATTTTATTTATTTATTTTTTTTGACAGAGAGACACACAGAAGGAGAGGGAATACAAACAGGGTGATTGGGAGAGGGAGAACAGGCCTCCAGTGGAGCAGGGAACCCCATGTAGGGCTTGATCCCAGGATCCTGGGATCACAACTCCAGTGGAAGGCAGATGCCCAATGATTGAGCCACCCAGGAGCCCTGAAAAAAATAATAATTTTAATGCTTGAATGTGGGTTGAGTTGAGAAAATCTCTTATGCTGTATGTATAGGAACATAGGTAAAAACAGCTCCCTTCACTGGGTGTGGTGCATAAACAATGAATCTTGTGACACTGAAAAAATAAAATTAAAACAAAACAAATCAAAACAAAAACCCTAGCTCCTTTATGGAGAGTCTTTTGGTAGCAAAATAACGTTTTTGAAGGTTTTCTCAGGAAGTAATCCAGCAGATAAATATGTATTTGGCTATATAGAGTCCATAAAAATATTGATTGAATAGGCTTGATTTAAAACAAAAAATTAGTTACAGAAAATGGGATTTTTTTCATTAAATTGAATGGAATTCTGTCACAAAACAGGAAGAAACAGAAAAAATATTTCAAGGCACATAAATGTTGAAGATGTATCACTTTATGATAAAAAGCAACTATTTGGTAAGGTTATACTTTTGTATAAATAGGTATATATACATAAAATTTATACAATGAAATAGAATGTTCTCAAATGAAGCTTTTTTTCACACCTTTGTGTTACATGGAATTATGGTTATTTTTATATCATCTTATCATGGTTTATTATTTATGTAAAACAAAATACTGGTACTTGGATAACAATATTTTTTAAAGCCTGAACAAAACAATAAGGGGAACCAAATAGTTTTAGTCAATTAAGTGAACACAGGCCCAATGTAATTAAAGATACACATTGGAGGCATTCATTTGGTCACTGTATCATGGGACCCTTTATTAGAGCAACTTCAATGAAAGCCATTCGGCAACATTTCATTCAAAGCTCTGAAATACACAGGCACTTAAGTGTCACTTAATCTCATGAAATCTTTGTATCATAATTACTTTTGGCTATCAGGACAGATTTAAATACAAGGATGTTCTATTCACCACCACTTATTTAAAATGACAATTTGAATCACACCAAATGCTCAACAATAATAGAAAGGGTTGAGAAAGTAGGATTTGTTCATGAGAATTTAAGATATTACAAACATTGCAAATGATGTCCTAAAAGAATATTTGAAATTGTGGGAAATTGCAAAATGTAGTTTTTAAACATTTTATTTTGAAATAATTACCAGTTCATGGGAAGTTGCAAAGGTAGTACAGAGAGATTCTGTGTACTCTTTACCCAGTACTTCCTATGATTACTGCTATACAGTACAATGTCAAAACCAGGAGACTAACAATGATATAATGTATGTTTATAGTTCTATGTCATTTTACACATGTACCCACCACCATATACAAGATATATAATTATTCTATCCCAGGAAATGTTTTCCCCTTGCCTTTATAATCACATCCACACTTGATTTCATACACACTTCTGCCATCTCTTACTCCTAATAGCCACTGATTTGTTTTCCATCTGTATAATTTTGTCATCTCAAGAATGTTATATAAATAGAATCATATAGCATGTAACTTTTCAGATTGGCTTTTTAACTTAGAATAATACCCTTGAGATCTATCCAAGTTGGTGCATGTATCAATAGTCTGTCCCTTTTAATTGCTGTGTGTATTCCATGGTGTGAATGTGCCACAGTTTATTTAATTATTCATCTATTAGAGTACATTTGGGTTGTTTCCAGGATTTCACTATCACAAATAAAACTGATATGAAAAAACTGAGGAAAATTCCCTTGATCCTTAATTTTCTGGTAGTTTTTTTTTAAAATCATGAACGGCTTTTGAATTTTGTCAGATGCTTTTTTCTGCATTTGATTATATAATTTTTCGTCTACGGCCATACCACCCTGAACGCGCCCGATCTTGTCTGATTATATAATTTTTCTCTTTATCTTGTTAATAAGGTGGATTGCAGGGGTGCCTGCATGGTTCAGTCAGTTCAGTGTCTGCCTTCAGCTCAGGTCATCATCTCAGGGTCATGGGATCAAGCCTCACGTCAGGCTCCCTGCTCAACAGGGAGTCTGCTTCTCCCTCTCCCTCTGCCCTTCCCTCCCCCAAATCGTGCTCTCTCTCTCTCTCTCATGCACTCTCAAATAAATAAAATCTTTTAAAAATGTAGATTACATTGATTGATTTTCAAATATTTAACCAGCCTTATATCTATGGGATAAACTCCATTTGATCATGGTGTATATGTATATATACATACACATGCAATTTTGTGTATGTACATATATAGCTTAATTCTATTTGCCAATATATTGTTAAGAATTTTTTCATCTATGGGCACCTGGGTGGCTCAGTGGGTTAAAGCCTCTGCCTTCAGCTCAGGTCATGATCCCAGAGTCCTGGGATCGAGCCCCACATCGGGCTCTCTGCTCAGCAGGTAGCCTGCTTCCCTTCCTTTCTCTCTGCCTGCCTCTGCCTACTTGTGATCTCTGTTTGTCAAATAAATAAATAAAATCTTTAAAAAAATAAATAAAAATTAAAAAAAAAGAATTTCTTCATCTATACTCGTAAGCATTATTGGTGTGTTATATTCTCTTTTTACAGTTTGTACATTTGGGATTTGGTGTCATGGCAATACTGAGTTTATAAGAAAGAACTGGGAAGTTGTCCCTCATATTTTCTGGAAGAGATTGTGTAAAATTGGTGTTAATTCCTATTCAAATATTTGGGAAAACTCTCTAGTGGCACCATTTAGGTTTGGAGTTTATTTTTTGGGGGGAGAGGAGGATCTTTTAAACAGCAAATTCAACTACTTTAATACTGATGGGGTTATTCAAAGCACCTACCTTTGATTGCATGAGTTGTAGTAATACCTGTTTTTCGTTTTTTCCTAAGTTGTAAAATTTATGTATGAAGATTTGTTCATAGTGTTCTCTTGTTACCTTTTGACATCTGCAGGGTGTGTAGTGATACCCATTATTCCATTCATGATGTAAGTAATTTGTGTTTCCTATCTTTTTTTAAAATTCATTAGTCTTGCTAGAGTTTTATTAAATTTACTCATTTTCTTAAAGACCCAACTTTTTAATTTATGGTTTTATCTTTACTGATTTTCTCTTTTCAACTTTGGATTCTTTTGAAGCATGTTTTTAACTTCTAGATGTCTAGATTTCCTCTTTTCTTTCTGCTGTTGATATCTACTTTGCTTTTCTAAGTTTAGAAACACACTCTGTATTATTTCAGTATTGAGAATTTGTTGAGGTTTTTTTATATGGCCCAAGACATGATCTATTTCATTATATGTTCTTTGGGCATTTGAAAAGTGTATTCTGTTTTTGTTGGGTAGAGTGTTGTATAAATGTCAACTGGATCCTGTTGACTGACAGTGTTATTGAGTTTTTCTATATCCTTAGTGAATTTCTGTGTAATTGTTTTATGAACTATTTAGAGAAGTCTAGCAGTTATCAACTACAATTGGAGCTATGTCTATTTCTCCGTTTAGTTCTATCAATTTTTGCTTCATACATTTTACAGTTATTGTTTGATACATACATACTAGGACTTATATATATCTTCTGAGATAATTTATTCTTTTATTTTGTAATTCTCTTCTCTGTCCTTGAAAATTTTCCTTGCTCTGAATATGCTTTATCTGATATTGATATATCCACTCTTGCTTTTTCTTGATGATTGTGTTGTATAGCTTTTCCCATTCTATTTCTTTCAGCATATGCGTTATCATTATATTTGAAATGAGACTTTATAAATAACATATAGTTGGGCAATGAGTTTACTTCTATATTTTTAAAGACTTTATTTATTTATTTGAGAGAGGGAGCATGAGAGAGAGCATGCACAAGTGGGGGGAGGGGCAGAGGGAGAGGAAGAAGCAGACTCCCCACTGATTAGGGAGCCTGATGCGGGACTGGATCCTAGGACCCTGGGATCATGACGTGGGCCAAAGACAGACGCTGAACTGACTAAGCCACACAGGTGCCCTGGGCAATGATTTTTAAACCACTCTACCAATCCCTTCTAGATAGTATACATAAACCATTTATATTTAATATTATTTTTGATATATAAGATACAAATATGCCTTTTTATTTTTTGTTTTCTGTTTTTTTCTTCTCATTTTTTATCTCACCATTTTCTTTATCCTACCTTCCTATGGGTTACTTGAACATTTTTCAAATTCCATTTTGATTTCTCTATAATGTTTTTCAGTTTACCTCATTGTACAGCTTTCTTAGTGGTCTCTAGGTATTATAGTACATATACATACATAATGTATCAAAGTCTACTAGTTTCAAATTTTTTTTTTTTTGGTGCAAAATGGTGGTTTATTAAAGCACGGGGACAGGACCTGTGGGCAGGCAGAGCTGCCGCCTAGTTTCAAATTTTTAAATGAAGTGTAGAAAACTTACCTCCCTCTACATCCTTTTACTCACCAACTGTATATGGGTTTTTTGGTAAATATTTCCACTATTTGCATTGAAAACTACATCAGGAAAGTCTATTATATTTATCCATATATAGTTTTTGATCCATTGGACACAGTCTGATTTTGTGGGGAGGAAGATAAGACTGAAGGTTTTCTTTTCTTTTTTTTTTTTCTTATTCTGTGTGGCTAGAGTGACTACCTGCTAAAAGTTGTCTGTCTTGCTAAGTTGCCATTTTCCTCATACTTTGACTAGAGAGAGTAGACTTTATTTGGACCTTTTGTGTTTTTTCGTACTGGAATTTCTAGGTTTCTGGCATAAAAATTTGGGATAAGTATTGCAAAAAACAAACACAGGGACCTCACCACTATGTTGTTCCTCAGGTACTGGGGTCTCATGTCTGCCTTATTTTCTAACTTCACAGGATCGTTTTATGATAATTTAATATGTAATGTCCAGGGTTTTAAGCGAAACTTAGGGGCAGAAATATGGAAACATAAGTATATTCCACCTTCCCAGGAGCAGAAATCTCTGTACAATGTAATTTTAAGAAGTGTGAATGAATAAATGACTAAATAAAAAGACCATGATGGCAAACCTAAAATGCTTGTGGAGGATGACTTTATTTCTCTTTGAATATTTTATGTATCATAAATTATTTACACACATGTGTATGTATACATACATACATACACATAAATACACACACAGAAGGACATAGATACACATTTTAATAGTTTTTTCTTAGGTTCTATGATTTCAGCTGCTTTTATTTTTCTTCAGGTTAATCGTATTTTCTTCTTTTTTGCTTATCTTTACTCACTGATTTTATCTTTGTGTATTGTGTAAGAGAATGGTCGAGTTTAATCCATGACCTCTAGTATTTGTGAAAAGAAATTGTAAACAAGAAAAAAAATTTATGTATTACATACCTCACTGTAGAATAAATACAACAAGTGGTATAATAATGTAGGGATTGGTGTGGAGAAATGGGTATTTTCCTCCTTGCCTACATGAATAAAAATCTGTCCCATAATATATAGAGGACTACTTAGAGTAATGTTTAAAATATTTGTGACATTAACATTCCATGAGCATCAAATTCCACTTGTAGAAACACTTGTATTATAATATGATTTCTTAGCACACTGTCTCACAGTAATTATCAGAATTATAATTAATACTGAGTTACCATTACATTTGAGGTATAACAAGATATCCAAATGGAAATATTCAAAAGCCAGGTGGATATGTGAGCTTGGGACCTCAGAGTCCTACAGTGGATATCTATCAAATGTTGCTCTCATGCCTTGGCTTGTAGGGACACAATGGATTTATGCTGTCATGCTCACATTTTTAGGTTGTTGATTGAGAAGAATTTGAAACCGGTCAGGTTACAAACCTTCTGATGTTTGCCTACTTAGGTTTTTCTTCATGTTTGTCTCATTCTTTTGCTTCTTCTTTCTGATCAAGAAACTACCCTCTTTGTGACATGGCAAGAGACTTTGAAGTTCTCATAGTCCTCCTCACACACAAGTTACCACTTTGAGTAGTATGTCAATTTTTTTGCACAAAATTTGGCACAGAATGTTCTAAGAAGTGATATTCCAATGTTTTATTAACAACTCACTAACACTGTTTACTTCCTCCTTAATTCCATGAAACTATTTGGTATAAGTTAACAAGAAGATACCAATAAGGGATGGAATTATTACAAAGAATAAATTCATTAGTCTAGAGGAGTAGGTGCTTTTGAAGAACTGTTATCCAATAACACACAAATGCAATAATTTACAGACAACTGCTGTCAATACTTGGGTGAAATAAACTGCGGTATACTTTTCTTTTTGCAAATAAACAAGTTAATTACTCTCTACTTCCTCTTTCCATTCCTCCTCCTTTTACATTTCAACCATGAGAGGAGCACCTGAGTGTCTCATTCAGTTCAGCGTCTGCCTTCAGCTCAGATCCTGATCTCAGTATTCTGGGATGAAGCCCCAGGTCCAGCTCCCTGCCCAGTGGAGTGTAAAAAGACAAACACAAAAGAAGATATACTGCAGGATACAATTTATATAATGATCTAGAAATAGCAAAGGTAATCTATAGAAACTCATACGTAGAAACAGAAAGACTAGAGTTTGACTGTGAGGGATGGAGGAAGGAGATGGATTGGGAAGAGACATGGGGTGAGGATAATGTTCTGTGAGCTGATAGAGGTTTGAGTTATACAGGTGTATGCAAATGTCCAAACTCAGTGAATGATATAGTTAGGACTTGTACATTTTGCTTTACGTAAAGTACTTCAACAGGGAAAAAAAAAGAAATTATAAACAAATGTTGAACACGAATTAATCATTTGGGTGCTGAATTATCTAGGGTTGGAAAATACCATTGTTACAGCTTACTTTAATAGACATCCAAAAATTATGAAGAATAACAAGAATTGCTAGTTAATGGATGGACGCAGAGATACACATGCAATTAAGGAAGGTTAGAAAACGATTTATACTGTAGTTTCTAGGTGGTGGTTACATGGATTTCCAATGTACAACTGAGTTGGCTTTTCTGGATGTATGATGGGCTTTAAAATAAAATATTAGGAAAAACTGAATCATACTGAGCATTTGTACCCTACTTTAATCCTCTTCAATATAACTTGAACATAACTCCATTATCATTTATATATCCATATCATTTTATATATCTTTTCAATGGAGCCATATACTTGCATTTTATAGGTGTTCTATTATTTCTGCCTTGTGGGTAAATATACAAAAATAAAGTTGCTTTTATATTCGGAATGAACTGGGCTCTGAACCAAGAACTTTACAACAGTTGTTGTGGAGAGACAGGGACAGACTGGGATGCCAGGTAGGTAAACCTAAAGTAGAGTAGGGAATGGGCTTTGAATATCAATGTAGTTTATAAAACTGGAACTCTGGATCTGTGCTGTCAGTGGCTTGTGGGATCCTCATAAAACTCTGCTGACCAAGAGTGAGCCTAGAATTCTTCCTGGCTTCTGATTCCCAACAGGCTCACATGCCAGGTGTGGAGGCTAAACTCAGCACTGGGTTACGAATTTCAGAACACTTTGGAACTTTGGAAACTCAAAGTATTTGACTATTAAGGTGTTGGGAGCCTCGTGCCTAGAAGGGGTTAACCCAATAGAGCAACAGTTCTTGGGAACCTCTTCAACCAAGGACCTTCACGGGTGGTGAGCTAGAGTGCCACCGTTTTTCCCTGGTGATTGTTATGAGAACATTGTGAGGTTTGGCATGTTGCCATTGCAGCTGCTGTCTCAAGACTAAGTTAATAAGGCTCCTGTGTTTTATGAATATTGAGTTATGGCCTAGGTGTCCAAACCACGAAGGTCAAGGCTGTCTGATATCTCTGCATGGCCAGCTACTCTCAGGCCAAAATAGAAACTAGCACCAGATGTACAGGAGGTGATTCCCTTACTGTGTGGTATAAATCAGAACTCTGCAAAATAAACTTGGGCACTATGGGACATCCTCCTTGGTGCTCCTCCGCCCCCATCTCTTTGTCTCTTAATTTCTTTTCACCATCCTCTTACCCTCACGTTCCTGGTCGGTTTGTCACACCGGCTGCGACATTAAGGAATAAAGATTAATAGGCCAATTCTTGGGAATTGTAAAAGATTTCACTGATTAGTGGTTGCAGGTGAATTGGGCTCAAGGCTTCACATGTCAAAACAAAGGACAAAAACAAATACCCAAACAAATGAAAAAACGAAGAAGGGACAGGAGGTAGACTAGGATCTCCAGATCTGAAAGCATTTTCTGGTCAAGGATTGAAAGTCAGTGTCTTTGGTTAAGGGTATTGTCTTGAATAGTAGGGTCTGTTTCCCCTATAGCATGGTCCAATAGCATACTCCTCCCAATTTGATCTCTTTTTGAAATACCCACATTTTCATTGAAAGGTACTGGAAGGAAAATGTGAGAGAAGGGTAGCAAACCCTGGTGGAGAGAATCAGGAGAACAACTTCATAAAGAAATAAATCTCCTTTTGGGTGAAGAGTGGCTATATCAAATAGGCCCTGATCATACTCCTGAGTGCCCAAAGACAAAATTTAAAATTTTGTGAAATATGGTAAAAAGCAAATAATCTTTGTAGTTCCACCTTGACAACTATTTAGAAGCAGCTATAATGCAATGGGAATCTGGAGGTCCTTTTGTTTGATGTGGATATTCAAACTTAATTATCCAAAGTGGAAAGCCACAAAGGAAAGTCTTTATACAGATATGGGGTCTTCAGGACCATTCAGCCTTGAGGACCCACAAATAATAGGAAGGTAAGAGAGGAGGAAGAGACAAGAAATGCTTTTTGGTCCCTCCTGAGTGATTTGCTCCTTCTTCTCTACTGTCAGAGTTCAGCATGACCATCAACATTATACCTCATCAGACCATCAGGAGGACAAGGACACACCTGGATTTGTTCACCAGTTCATTCCTGGTCTCCTGCTCAGTGTTGGCCATGTAGAAAGTGCTCCATCAGTTACGCACTGAGTGCAAAAACAAATGAACAGATCTCAAGGGCCCATGTAATATTGGATGATACAGAGCCTTCCCTGGTATTTGACTTAGAAAGCAGTTTATTCATCAAGGACTGGGGACAAGATGAGTCATTAAGTTCAGGAATCACTTTAAGAGTTCTCAATGAGGTGGGGCAAGATGGCAGAAAAGTAGGAGATGTTGTTTCAACTGGTCCCCTAAAGTGAGCTAAATATCTACCAGAACACTCTGAACACAATTGAAATCAGCCTGAGATGTAGGATTATACACTTCTGGATCTCTATGGGAGTGGAAGACTCCAGTGGAGAGGTAAAGCAGAGTGGGAATGCTTGGACTAATATCTGAGGATAAAAAGAAAGGGGAGGAAGCCACCAGAAGTGACCCATTGGATAGTAATACCCTAATATGAAAGTGCCCTGTGATTGGGGACCAGCATTAATTTAGAGTCTGATTAAAAGAACTCAAAAAGAGCAAAAGATCTTAAGGGGCAACTGGTAGAATCAGGAGGTCATAGGCATTGGCCTAAGCCCACTAACCCAGGACAGCCACCACCAGTGGCCACCTGTGCCAGAGAGAGTGAGGCAGAGCCTCCGTGGTCCCTGAGCTCATGGCTTTCTGCTGCTTGAACCACTGCTCGGCTGGGTGCACTCCCACTCATGTGTGAGAGAGCCTGGTGTGTGCGCTGGCCGGCAGTCTCTAGGACCAGCAGAGGGTCTGGACGATCCCAGCCTGAGCCTGAGAGAAGCCGAGTAATCTCTGCATTAGTCTTTCCTGATCTGTGTGACAGCAGAGTCAGCACACCCTGCATGGACTGCAGACAGCAGTCCTGGCAAAGGCAGCCACCGGAAGCAGGCTCCCTGGACAAATATCATTTGTGGTTTTAGTGGCATGAGAGACAAGCAGGCACCTCAGGCAACCACTGAGATGGTGCCTGGGGTGCGTACTGCCTTTGGGAGGTTGTGCTGTGCAGCAGAGTTTGCAGTGGGGGAGTCTGTGTGTTCTGGACCACCCAGAGGGGAGAAGACTGAGACTTCTCTCTGAGACAGAGGTCTGGGTGCAGTTTGCTTTCCATTAAACCTCTAAAAAGCCACAAAAAGCCCCCCAAAGAACAAAATCTCGAGAACAAAAGCCTGAAAAACTGGTTTCCACAGGGCCCAGCCCCTTGATAGAGGGCAGGGTGACTCAACCCAAGTAAGACTGCCCGAAAAATAACATAAAGGCTCCTCCCCCAGAAATCCAGCCAAAAGAAGGAGAGAACAACCACCACAGGTTCCCCATAAAACTGTAAAACCCTGACATCAGGCGAAAACAATATATTGAGCTCCTGGCATTCTTGCAAAACCTGTATATTTTATAGATACAGCTTTTCTTTTAATTTGTTCTCACGATTCTTGTTCTTTTAATTCAAAATTTTTTTATCCTACTTTCCATTACAACTAGAAGTTTAATACAACATATTCCATAATAACCTTTTAACATGAACTTTTAACATACATATACATGTGTTTTTCTTCTTCTATTTTTTTTTCTTTTTTCCTAATATACATATAGATATAAGCTTCAAGGTAATGGTCTTTCCCTAATCAATACTACCCCGATATATAAACCAGTTTTAATTTCCCTGTATCTCTGGAAAGTTAAGTCCTTTAAAAGAAAGATATCAAGATACACCCAGGAAGAATCAAAATAAACTTCCTCACCCACAGCAAGGATTTATAACCACTCTCCCATCTTTTTCTTCTGTCAGTGGTTCTGGGTATGTGTTTTTGTTCTGGTATTATATAAATCTTATTATTGGGGTTCATTTTGGCTGGGTTCTTTTTTTTTAAACTTGTCATTTACTTTGGTCAGTTTTTTTGTATATGTTTGTTTTTGTTTACATACTTTATAACTTTTATATTTTAGTTTCATGTTGGCTGAGTTTTCTCTTTTTCTCTCTCTCTCTTTCTCTCACTCATTTTTTTCTTTCTTTTTGGTGGTGACTTCCAACAGCTCTGAAATGTTCCAGGGTGTACCTTGCCTAGATTGTGGTTGACATGTTCACCTAAACATCTCCTCAACCACCTCTCACCAAAGTGACTAGGAGGAGGAATAACTAAAAAAGGAAAAATTCAGAGACTGTGCCCTCTCCATCAGAACTATTGGACATGGACACAAACTGTGTGTTGGAAAGGGAATTTAGAATAACAATTATCTAGGCAATGACTAGGTTGGAGAAAACCATTAGTGACAACATAAAATCTCTAAATGGCAGAAGTGACAGCCAACTTGGCAGAAGTTAAAAACACTATCAATGAGATCCAATCTAATCTAAATACTCTAACAACTAGGGTAACGGAGGCATAAAATATAATTAGTGATCAAGAGGACAATTTGAGAGAGAAAAAGGATCAAAAGAAGGCATGGAACAGCTTAGAAGCCATGAAAACAGAATTAGGGAAATAAATGATGCCATGAAACAGTCCAGTGTCAGAATTATTGGGATCCCTGAGGGGGTGGAGAAAGAGAGAAGACTAGAAGATATAAATGAACAAATTATGGATGAAAATTTTCCCAGTCTGAGGAATGGAACAAGTGTTCATGTCCTACAGGCAGAAAGAACACCCACCAAGATCAATGAATCTAGAAAGACCTCAAGACACTTGATAGTGAGACTCACAAATCATAAATTTAGAGAAAAGCTTCTGAGGGCAGGTAGAGGGAAGAGATTCCTTTGGTACAGAGGAAGGTCCATCAGAATAACATCAGACCTGTCCACAGAAACCTGGCAAGCCAGAATGGGCTGGCAAGACATATTCAGGGCACTAAATGATAAGAACATGCAGCCAAGAATACTTTATCCAGCAAGGTTGACATTCAAAATGGATGAAGAGATAAAGAGCTTCCAAGACTGGCAAGGTTTAAAAAAGAGTATGTGACCACCAACCAGGCACTACAAGAAATATTAAGGGGGGGATCTATAAAAGAGGAAAGAACCAAAGAGTGACATAGAACAGAAACTTACAGAGACAATGTATAGAAACAAGAACTTCAGAGGCAACATGATGTCAATAAAAATGGATCTTTAGGGGTATCTGGGTGGCTCAGTGGGTTAAGCTTCTGCCTTCAGCTCAGGTCATGATCCCAGGGTCCTGGTATCGAGCCCTGAATTGGGCTTTCTGCTCAGCAGGGAGCCTGCTTTCTCCTCTTTCCCTCTGCCTGCCTCTCTGCCTACTTGTGATCTCTGTCAAATAAATAAATAAAATCTTTAAAAAAAAAAACCCGTATCTTTCTATAATCACTCTCAACGTGAATGGCCTAAATGGTCCCATAAAATGGCAAAGGGTTACAGATTGGATAAAACAACAGGACCTATCCATATGCTGTCTACAAGAGACCCCTTTGGAACATAAAGATACATCCAGACTGAAAGTGAAGGGATGGAGAAGCATCTTTCATGCTAATGGGACTCAAAAGAAAGCTGGCATAGTGATTCTCATTATCAGATAAATTAGATTTTATTTATTTTTTAATTTTTTTTAGAGAGAGATCACAAGTAGGCAGAGAGGCAGGCAGAGAGAGAGAGAGAGGGGGAAGCAGACTCCCTGCTGAGCAGAGAGCCCGATGTGGGACTCGATCCCAGGACCCTGAGATCATGACCTGAGCCGAAGGCAGTGGCTTAACCCACTGAGCCACCCAGGCGCCCGATAAATTAGATTTTAAACTGAAGACTGTAGTCAAAGATAAAGAAGGACACTACATCATTCTTAAAAGTTCTATCCACCAAGAAGATCTAACGATTGTAAATACGTATGCCCCCAATATGGGAGCAGCCAACTGCATAAGCCAACTGTTAATCAAAATAAAGAGTCATATTGATATGAACACATTACTAGTAGGGGATCTTAACATGCTATTCTCAGATCATCCAAGCAGAAGATCAATAAAGAAACAAGAACTTTGAATGACACATTGGACCAGATGGACACATTGGACCTCATAGATATATACAGAACATTCCACCCTGAAACAACAGAATACTCATTCTTCTTGAGTGCACATGGATATTTCTCCAGAATAGACCACATACTGGGTCACAAATCACAGCTTAACCAATATCAAAAGATTGAGATTATTCCCTGTATATTCTCAGCCCACAATGCTTTGAAACTGGAGCTCAACCACAAGAAAAAGTTTGGGAGGAATTCAAACACTTAGAAGCTAAAGACTACCCTGCTTAAGAATCTTTGGATCAACCAGAAAATCAAAAAAGAAGTTAAACAATTCGTGGAAACCAGTAAGAATGAAGATACACTGCTCCAAAACCTATGGGATATGGCAAAGGCAGTCCTAAGGGGGAAATGCATAACCACCCAAGCCTCGCTCAAAAAAATTGAAAAATCCCGAATACAACTCTCCTTACACCTTAATGAACTGGAAAATCAATAAAAATTCAAGCCAACTCCATGCACAAGAAAAGAAATAAACAAGATTAGAGCAGAGATCAATGAGATAGAAACTAGAGCTATAGTAGAACACATCAACAAAACTAGAACAGGTTTTTTGAAAGAATCAATAAGATTGATAAACCACTGTCCAAACTAATCCAAAAGAAAAGAGAGAGGACCCAAATTAATAAAATTATGAATGAAAGGGGAAAGATCACGACTAAAACCAAGGAAATAGAAACAATCATCAGAAATTCTTATCAACAGTTATATGGCAATAAAGTAAGCAATCTAGAAGAAATGGATGCATTCCTGGAAACCTATAAACTTCTAAGACTGAATCAGGAAGAAATGGACAACCTGAGTAGACCAATATCTAGTAACGAGACTGAAGCAGTGATGAAAAACCTCCCAAAAAACAAGAATTCAGGACCTGATGGGTTCCCTGGGGGAATTCTACCAAACATTCAAAGAAGAAATAATACCTATTCTCCTGAAGCTGTTCCAAAAAAATAGAAACAGAAGGAAAACTCCCAGACTCTTTCTATGAAGCCAGCATTACCCTGATCCCCAAACCAGACAAAGATCAGGAACACAAGAAGGAAGCCCACTCTTGCCACTGTTGTTCAACATAGTACTAGAAGTCCTAGCAACAGCAATCAGACAACAAAAAGAAATAAAATGTATTCAAATCGGCCAAGAAGAAGTCAAATTCTCTCTCTTCGCAGATGACATGATACTTTATATGGAAAACCCAAAAGACTCCACCCCCAAACTACTAGAACTCATATGGCAATTCAGTAACTTTGCAGGACACAAAAATCAATGTTCAGAAATCAGAATGAATTCTGATGAAATGAATTCAATGAAAACACAGAAAGGGAAATTAGAGAATTGATTTCATTTATTATAGTGCCAAGAACCATAAGATACCTGGGAATAAACTTAACCATAGAGGTAAAGGATCTGTCTGTACTCAAGGAACTACAGAACACTCATGAAAGAAATTGAAGAAAAGACACAAAAAGGTGCAAAAGCATTCCATGCTCATGGATTGGAAGAATAAAGAATAAACATTGTTAAAATATCTATACTGCCTAGAGCAATCTATACTTTCAATGCCATCCCAATCAAAATTCCACCAGCATTTTTCAAAGTGCTGGAACAAAAAAGAGATCTCAAATTGCTAAGGAAATGTTGAAAAAGAAAAACAAAACTGGGGGCATCATGTTGCCTCATTTCAAGCTTTACTACAAGTCTGTGATCACTAAGACAGCATGGTACTGGCACAAAAACAGACAAATAGACCAGTGGAACAGAGTAGAGAGCCCAGATATGGACCTGGAACTCTATGGTTAACTAATCTTCGACAAAATAGTAAAAAATATACAGTGGAAGAAAGGCAGTCTCTTCAATAAATGGTGCTGGGAAAATTGGACAGCTATGTGTAGAAGAATGAAACTTGACCATTCTGTTACACCATACAGAAAGATAAACTCGAAATGGATAAAATACCTCAACATGAGGCAGTATCTATCAATATCCTATAGGAGAACATAGGTAATAACCTCTTCCACAACAGCCACAGCAAATTCTTTCAAGACGTGTCTCCAAAGGCAAAGGAAACAAAAGCAAAAATGAACTTTTGGGACTTCATCAAGATCAAAAGCTTCTGCACAACAAAGGAAACAGTCAACAAAACAAAGAGGCAACCCATGGAATGGGAGAAGATATTTGCAAATGACAATACAGACAAAGGGCTGATATCCTAGATCTGTAAAGAACTTCTCAAACTCAGCACTCAAAAAACAGATAATGACATCAAAAAATGGGCAGAAGACATGAATAGACACTTCTCCAAAGAAGACATACAAATGGCTAGCAGGCACATGAAAAAATGTTCATCATCATTAGCCATCAGGGAGATTCAAATCAACCACATTGATATACCACCTTATACCAGTTAGAATGGCCAAAATCAAGACAGTAAACAACAAGTGTTGGAGAGGATGTGGAGAAAGGGGAACCCTCTTACACTGTTGGCAGGAATGCAAGTTGGTGCAGCCAATTTGGAAAACAGTGTGGAGATTCCTTAAGAAATTAAAAATAGAGGTTCCTGATAAACCTGCAATTGCACTCCTGGGTATTTACCCCAAAGATGCATATGCAGTGAAAAGAAGGTGACCCTTCTTTTCACCCCAATGTTCATAGCAGCAATGGCCACAGTCACCAAACAGATGCTTCGACAGATGAATGGATAAAGAAATATGGTCCATATATACAATGGAATATTATGCCTCCATCAGAAAGGATGTTGTACAAACTTTTGTACCAACATGGATGGGACTAGAGGAGATTATGCTTAGTGAAATAAGTCAAGCAGTGAGAGTCAATTATCATATGGTTTCACTTACTTGTGGAGCATAAGGAATAATATGGAGGACACTGGGAGAAGGAGAGGTGAAGGATGTTGGGTGAAATAGGAGGGGGAGATGAACCATGAGAGACTGTGGACTCTGAGAAAGAAACTGAGGGTTTTGGAGGGGAGAGAGGTGGGGGTTTGGCTGAGCCTGGTTGTGGGTATTAAGGAGGGCACGTATTGCATGGAGCACTGGGTGTGATCCATAAACAATGAAACTTGGAACACTGAAAAGATAAAGTTAAAAAAAAAAGAGTTCTCTATGAAAAAAAAAAAGAGAGTTCTCTATGAGTCACTGAGGCTAAGATGTCTAGGGCTTTGGGAGTGGTACTGGGCTTTAGTGATAATTGGTTTGACTAGAATAGGCCCTGGCCACAGAAGGAGAGTTTTTGCCCATGTATTTCACAACTCAGAATATTTTTTTTAATGAGGCCTTGGGGTTAAACAGGATCAGAGGCCTGAGATATTTTATGAATCTTGAATAATGGTTACTTTGGAAGCTAAACTTGGGGACCCAAAGGCCATTCCAGTCCAGAGGCTGAGGCAAATAGATTACTCTCACTTGGATCTCAATTCAAAATTTTAATTTTTAATTCCTTGAAAATGCACCTTATATGTTCATCCATACTACTTTTTAAAATTGGGTATCCAGTTACTTTTTTGTCTGTTTGTTTTTAATGCAGCAGTAGAGAAGAAATTAAGACTAAAAAGAGAGTATTATGCAAATGAAGTTGAAAATTTAGATTAAAAGATAATTATTTAGGAAAATTAAATCAATAAATTGAATTCATGAGATTTAAAAATTCTTAGTATATAAATAGCCAGGGAAGATTTTGAGGGAGTTGTCATTGCCCTACACATTCTCCCTTTCCACTCTCTCCAGTGATTTAGCACTTTCCACAATGGACTCTTTCTTTGTCTTTCACCTCTGCTGCAGACTTAGCTCCCCCAGAGAAAAGAGAAGGGTAGTGATGGAGTGGCCAGCTGCAAATTTGACTCATTACCTTTCTCCTCCACACTGCTATAGGTGAGTACTGCAAAAGCCTCACTGGTCAGAGGCAGGTCTTGGGGCCTACCTAGACTGAAGGATGTTTGAATGATAAGCACCAGAGGAATCTTGCAAAAGTAGTTTTAAGAGTAGAAATTCAAAGAAATTTAAGGAAATTTTTGTAATCTGATACTCCCTGCGTGGTCCCTTCCCTTTGGTTACTAAGTAAGGCTGATTACCACTAGTCTCACACAGCAATAAGTGCAATTTTTCTGCCAACAGACTTGTCCCCATGCTTTTTAAATAAACTTACTAAGTTACACTGTAAATGTCTCAAGAATTCTCTCTTGACCATTGTTCCTGAGGACCCAGCATAATGCACTTCTAAACTATTTAGTCTCTGGTTGCTACGGTAATGCAGACAAAAGCTCTGCTCTGTCTATGAAAATGAGTGGGAGCCTGTGAATGCAGAGGGAGTATTAAAAGAGGAAGAATTTCTTGCAGGTGAGAATAACCTGATACTCTTATGGTCTTTGGTGATTAATAACCTAATGCCACCCTCACTGCCCCCGCCTTCACCAAGCAGCAGCACTATCATCACCAAAAGGCAGAAGAGATAGACTGTGAACAGGGGGCCTTAAACCAGATTACACAGGTTTTTGTTACTGTCATTTCCTAGAAAAATCCACTGGATTAGGAACTCTTTACTTGGCCACATTCCAAGGTGTTCTTATTGTGGCCTATCTTGTAGTCCTTTGTTCAGTGGGACTGATGGACACAAGGACTATGAATACATACTATATACCAGGTAACTTATTAGGAAGTGAGGATACCCACTGGGGAGGACATGTTACAGGGGTGGGTTTAGGGACATGGCAGGAGTAGTCTAACAGCATGAGGTCTGATGTCCAAACCCAGAATTTCATCCTTAATCAGGTCCATCCCCTCTTACTCCTGCCTCTCTTCTTCCCCTTCTCTAAAGAATACAGGGGTAAAGATGAAGTTAGGGGTGCAGTGTTGGCTGAAGCCTTAATGAGCTTTGCTTCCCCTTCTTTCCAGGTGAGAGACTCTTTGTTTTCATTCCAGCAGTCTTGCTCTGCCTTTAAGTTAAGACCTATAAATCAGCTTTGAGAGTCAGTGTCCAGATCCTCAATGGTGTAATTGGTCTGGTGGCTTAGTTTCTATGGCAATACTGACAAGAGTTTTTCTCACTAAATAAAATTAAAAGGGAGCTAGAAGGGTGGGCAGCCAGCTTCAAGGGGGAAGGAAGGATTGTAATTTGAATACTCTAATTATACAAATTGATAGCCTTTTGTCATTAAAAGTCCATAAAAAGAAGCCAGGTCAGCAAGGGCCTTGATTGGGGAAAAGGGAGCCTCAAACAGGATAGAAGAGGGTTTTTTCATTAGAGAAACTTCTATAGAGTATTCAGAGGATAAGGAAAGCACTGCAAGATTAGGACTCAGGGTGTTCAGTAATTGCTTCTGCCTGTTACTCTGAATTTTATTTGAAAATCCAGAGCCAAATCTCTGTGTTTGGGGCATGTTATCAGGGAGGTATCAAAAATTACTTTCCTGAGAGGGGAAGAGGCCTGGTTGCCCTTCTCTCTGGCCTGGTAGTTGAGGGGACATGCCATGTTGTCCATACCAGGGCCATGGCTTTCATGGACTTGAGGTGGGAAATGGTTTTGAGCCCTAACCTACTCAGGTCTTGACTTCTCTTCAACTAAGACCTACTTATTCTCCTTCCATCCAATATTCTGGTCTCTGTGATTAGCTTAGGTGTCTAATGACTCAGTCATGGCTTAAATGGCCTTAGCTTCTGGTTGTTACAGTGATCCAGCCAGAAGTTCTGCTGAGTTAAAATAAGAGGAAAACTGATATGGAAGGAGGACAGCATAGGGAAAGGGCCAAAACTGAAGAATACCGTAATTACACTAAATTTTTTAAAAGATTTTATTTATTTATTTACAGACAGAGATCACAAATAGGCAGAGAGGCAGGTGGGGTGGGGGGGGAGCAGGCTCCCCACTGAGCAGAGAGCCCCATATGGGTCTTGATCCCAGGACCCTGAGATCATGACCTGAGCCTAAGGCAGAGGCTTTAACCCACTGAGCCACCCAGGCGCCCCTGGAATTACACTAATTTATAAACTTTTATTATTAAAGCTTATAGGTACAGGCCCTCAGGGCCTAAGACAGAGGGAGCTAAAGGCTTATCAGGGATGATAAAGCATCAAACACCAGAGAAAAAGCTCTTTATTAGAGACATTTCCAAGAAGCAATCCAAAGACCAAGAAAACGCTCCATATGCTCAAGCCATGGGTTTTGGAAAGACACAGGCAGATCAGAGGCCCAGTTTCTTATTTCCAGCAGTCTAAAAGTCTTCAATTGTCAGAAATGGAGGTTCAGGTGGGAAACCAAGGCTCAAAAGTGGGAAGGGATTGGAGCTAAATCACAAGCTAGATAGTGATGAAACTATGACTGGAGTTCAGGGCTCTTGACAATCAGAGCCCTCTCTATAACTCTAATCCACCTCCACTTGGAGACCAAGATGGTCAAACCCCTCATTTTACAAACAAAGAGATGAAGTCTAAAGAGGGGAAGCAACCAGGGACACACAGTCCCTTCTGAGGTGAGAACACAGCTCTCCTGGCTTTTAATGTAGACCAAGTAAATGGTGAGTGCTTTAAGAATTAGGACAGAGATATAGCTTCAGTTGTCTTTGATAGGTCCCTTGTTTTCTGGTATAATGTAATGTCTCTAGGCTGATCTTGAACATCTTCTGCCCCTGACCTGGAATTAATCACTTATCTGATGTAACCAAGTATGAAAAATAGTATTTAAGAGGCACTATAAATATAGAGTCCAAAAAAAAAAAAAAAGAATTAGGACAGGGACAGTGAAAACAGGTAAGATAACACTCTACAGAAAATCCTACAAGACTTGTGAGTCAGAACATGGAAGATTGTTATCTAAGTGATGTGAAGGGATTGGTGCCATTAACAGAGGGAGGGGAAAAAAAGGAACAAAGGAAAAAGAGAAACAAACATCTCCCTAAGATTTTCTTTGGAAATAGTCCCTTTTTTTGAGCAGTAGCTGTAAATGATATGCAGAGATAACCTAGGGGAGCAAGATACCAATTTGCAGGTATATAAGAGATCCCCATTTGTATACAGATGAGGAAACTAGGGTACCCACAATGAGGAAGTAATATCCTCAAAATCAGACTCTGGATTTCTGGCAAAGCTGTGAGTAGATCCCAAGATTCAGGATACAAAAGATAGGGACTAAGAGAGAAGTGAGTGGCAACCTGGCTGTTACTTCCCTCCTTAAAGAAAGCCCCCTTTCCTCCCTCTCTTAATACTCCTCTACTGCTCCAGTGGCAACCTCTTTTTAAAAATCTTTCGGGTTCTAGGCCTATCCCCCTGGTAGGCAGCCCTGCTCCTTTTGGACACAAAGCAGAGACAAAATTAAAAATTCAGTTCAGGATACCTCATGAGGAATGCAAACGAGGACTAGACAGATCTAGAAGCAACATACAGACAGGACTGGGCACAGGGTTGAGCAGGGAGGATCCACTGGGCCATAGACAGGAGCTGCCTTCCCCTCATTCTCTTCAGCAGAGTCGAATAATTTACTTTTCTTAACTACAAAATAACCTCCCAGTTTGGTCCTTCCTTTGGAGAGGTCAGTATGTACGGTTTCTGTATCCAGAGGACTTTCAAGTTTTGGAGTTCCAGAGATTCAGCTCCATTCCTGGACTTAGTGTGGACATGAAAAGGAGAATGTACTTGTCAGATGCGATATCTGCATGGCTGCTTAACCAATACATATTTCAATTGCTCAAATTTAAGTGAGATAGGAAGGAAAAGAGAAGTATTTCTGAAGATGAGTTATTATCAATAATTACAATATGATATCAATACTGTAAACATTATATTTATCTTGTTTGTGTGTTAGTGTGAGCCTGTGTGAATGTTGGTGTAACTTTTACTGAGAAGTCTCAACAGAATGGAGTATTAATGGGGGAAACTTCACCTAAGGTATATCAAATTTCCACCTTACTGTCCCTTTAAAACACTTGGGCAAATTTCATAAATTTCCTGTCTCTTTGGGGTTTTATTTTTATTTTTTAAAGATTTTATTTATTTCTTTGACAGAGAGATAGTGAGAGAGCACAAGCAGGCAGAGGGGCAGAAAGAGAAAGAGAAGCACTCCCCGCTTGGGCAGAGAGCCCAATGTGGGGCCCAGGACCCTGGGATTGTGACCTGACCTGAAGGCAGAAACTTAACCAACTGAGCCACCTAAGCACCCCTGGGATTTTAAAATATAGTTCAGAACTATAGAATTAAATGGATGGAAAAGTCTTGTGAACTGTCCCACAGATAATAATTATGAAATCTGGTAGAGTATCAGAAAACAAATATTTGAAGGTATAGAAAGCATCAAGAGCAGGCAGAAGCCAAAGAGAGTTTATCTTTGAAAAACAACAATGGAAAAAGAGTAAGAGTTGATAATTTATAAAAATAATATATAATTCTTATTATAGAGTGCTCTCCAACCTCCACAACTACTGTGGAGGGAAATGACAGCCTTACCACCAAAGCTGACAATAAGACATTAATAGAGTTCAGGCCTTGTCAAGCAGCTATAAATTTAAGAAGAAGGGAGACCTGAAAGCTAGAGAACCATGAAAGGCTTAAGACCTGAAATCTGAGAATAAACTCTACCTAAATCTTTGGGTGACCAGTTAATGTGGGGATTGGTTTGCTACAGATGGTCAAACAGTTGCATCCTTCATTTCTGGACCTAGTTTCCAGGATCCAAAGGCATAGTCTGTAACTAAAATGTGTCGTCACATCCATGGGGCTATATATTTCCCAGGTGCTTGTGGATGGGTCTTCTGGACCCTGGGTTTATTCCATTCCCTCTCGCATCTAGGGATACAAGTAGTATGAGTCTTCACTACACAGACACACTATCAGCTTCCCTAACTGTTGGAGAATGCCAACTAACTCATTCCCCCAAATCCCTGTCTTTGGGACATACATCTCCCAGGTATCCAGGGATGATAGACCACAGCTCAAACTATGGACTAGAAACAATGCTTTAAGGGCAATAAGGAAATCCTCGTTGTTTCCCAATATACACTGTCTCTCAAAGCCACAGCCTTCCCTACAACACTATCCCCATTGGCTATTTATTCACTGATCTCTTGAAATGGGTATCATTCCAGTGTCTCTAAGTCTTAGTTTTTCTTAGTCTCTAAGTCAGGCAAGAGAACCAGAAGAAAAAGAGGTCACCATCACTTGGGAACAGCCTTAGTCTGAGGAATCTAGCCCATCTAAGTAAACTTGTACTCCTTTTCCCCTAAGAAGAGTATTTTCATTAAGTGAAATTGCCAATATCAAAGATAAAGGAATCATAGTGTGGCAGTTATATGTAAACCTCCTTCAGAGGCTGCTACCCTTCCCAATGTCCAGCCTATACACAGTTGCCTTTAATGCAGTATCCCATCCCTGCTCCAGTTCCCTGATGAATTAAAGACACAGCCAAGTAAAGAGGAAGGAAAACCTATGGGAAGTGAATCCTATTCAGCACATAGCATTCAATGGTTTTGCATGAGCTGGTCCTGCCCTCAGATCTACACAGATATTAAAAAATTTAGAAGTGAGGGGTCACAAGGATTTATACATTCTCTTCTCTTCACATATTCTTTTCCTTTTGAAATTATTTAAAAATTTTTTCTTTTCTTCTTCAAGTTTTTATTTATATTCAAGTTAACATACAGTATATTACTTTCAGGTGTAGAAATATCAAATTCACTTACATACAATACCCAGTGATCATCACTACAAGTGCCCTCTTTAACCCATCACCCACTTAACTCACAGTAGTCTCTTAACTCTTTCCACCTAACCCTTCCTAAACATTTCCAATCATTCCTATAGTCCTCTAATGTAGAAACATGCATTGAGAAATTAAACCTGGTGAACTAGTGCCAGGATACCAAAATTCTACTCCCAGTATACTTCTAACCAGTTGTTCAAAACAATAAACATTTATTATCTCACAGTTTCTGTGGGCCAGTAATTCAGGAGCAGCTTAGTTGCTGTGTGGTTCTAATGCAAAGCCTTTCATGAGATTTCATTCCTGATGTTGGCAAGGATTGCAGTCATCTGAAGGCTTGACTGGAGTGGACAGTGCACCTCTAAGATGATTTATCCACAGGGCTATTAGTAGGAGCTCTCAGTATTGTGCCATGTGACCCCACCATAGGCTACTTGAGTGTCCTCTTGATATGGCATATTGTTTGGTCCAAAGTAGGTCATCTAAGTGAGATACCAATGAAAATAGACCCCCCCATGCCTTTTATGACCTACTCTTAGAAGTGACACAAAAGAACTTGTGCTTCTGTTTCTCCACTGTAGGCTAGTCACTCACTCTAACTACACTCAGAATGGAGAATAAGACTGTACCTTTTGAAGATACTGTCAAAGAATCAATGGACATATGTACAGAATTATTGTATTTCCTTTTGACTTTTATGTTCAAAGGAACATGCTAAGGAAACATTTTATCTCCTTCTGTTAATTTCTTTTTTTGGTCTTTCAGATTTTATCTTACCCTTCCTACTCTTCACAATGACAGCAGGAATATATTACTGGGCTTATTTGACTTTATTATGCTCGTGGAAGCAGATCAAGTTGGCTTCCTCCTCGTCCCTGGATCATGAATAGATAGCAATACAGTTAAGGTTGACACAGTTGCATTCCCTTGTATCCTGGCTCCACTGTAATGTATGTGGCTGATAACCCCAAGGACATAGCTTTCAGGGCTCTATCTGAAACTGGTGAGTCTTCCTACTGATCAAGCCCCACCATGGCTTCACTGCAATGAGCACTTCTGACACTATCACTGACTCTAGCCCTTTGGACAATGATAGTTTGACTATTAACTCAGGCTATCCTTGAGTCTACCCATAGCCCATTCATCTTCCTTCTCTTCCTCTAGCTTTGCATGAATATTTTACAGATGTTTCCCACTCTTTGAAAATAAATTCCTCTACATGCCAAAGTACACATCCAGATATACAGTGTCTGTGGAAAATTCGACCTGTCTTCCTGATACCTTTCCTCATCTACCTATCATCTTGGGTATATACCACATGAAAGAACTGTCATAATAAAGATTCAAGCCAATTCCACCTTAGCTACAAGATTTGTTGTGCCTTTTGCAGCCTGTCGCTCCTTATGTCCCTAGTCTCAGATAATCATTGATCTGTTTTCACTATAGGTTGGATGGAAATCTCCAGAATTTTATATAAATGGGAGCATACAGTATCATTCTTGTGTTCTTGCTTCATTCACTCCATATAATAATTTTGAATATCAGGTATGTTATTGAATGCATTAGTACTTCATTCTATTTTATTGCCAAGTTTTATTCTATTGCATGGAAGTCTAGGTTTTGTTTTTCTCACTATTGATGGCCCTTTGGATTGCTTCTCATTTGGGAGTCACTAGAATCAAACCATTATAAATATTTGTGTGTCTTTGCATGGATTTATGTTTTCATTTCTTTTGGGAAATACCTAGGGGAAGAATGAATGGGTTATATGGTATAAATTTCCACTATTTAGAAATCTTACAAAGAGCTCTCAAAAGTGGTTTTAAGGTTTTATGCTCCAACTAGCAGTCTTTGAGTATTTTAATAGCTTCATATCCTCACCAAGAATTGATTTGGTAAACATTTGTTAATTTTATTTTATATATGTTAATAATGGTGCTAGAGGGATACTTTACTTTTTAAACCATTCAATTCCTTGAGTTTTCCTTTAGTAGTTAGAATTTGTTGTCCTAAGACATCCTGGCCTAGGGAAAAGTCATAGAGATATTCTCCCATGTTTTCTTTCAGAAGGATTATTATGTTTCTAGCTCTAACATTTAGTTTCATTTCAAATTATTTTTGCATATGAAAGTGACATAAGGTTCCTTTCTTTTTTATTTGCTTCAGTTGGTTCTAACACTACTTGTAGAAAGAAACTTAATTCCTCATTGAATTCCCTGGCATCTTGGTCTAAAATGAACTGACCATATGTGTGGTTCTATTTCTGTAGTCTCTTTTTTGTCCCACTGAGAATTGGTCTAACTTTATACCAATATCACTGTCTGTATTACTACACCTTGATTACCCTAGAAAAGAAGGGAGGCAAGGAGACAGCATATATAATCTAGTGCAGTAGAATTACAGATGCATTTGAAATCCATTCCTCTGTATTTCTGTGTACCCCTTAAAACTATTTGTAACCCACAAGTCCCTCATCCTGTCAGATCACTAGTTTGCACTCCAAATCCAAAATATTTGATTGTGAAGTCAATGGATAGTGAAATCCTGAGCTCATTTTCTGCTTGGTTGTATCCCAGTCAATCTTTTCTGTATACAGCAAAATTTGAATATCATGTAACTGCATGTGTCATGGAATATTATTCTTTTGGTTTGTTTCAAACATTTAAAAATGAAAAGCAATCTTAGCCCCCAGGCTATACAAAAAAAGGTGGTGTGCCAGTTTTGGTCCATGTTTGTGGGTTGGTAACCCTTGATCATAACTGTCTGTGCATAGTCCAATAGCACATTGTCTAGGTTTCTACAGAAACACTAATAGGGCTTCACTGTAAAATGATAGTGAACCACAGCTGAAAGAGTTGGAAGACACAAACTTTGACAAGGAGTCCTTAAAGTAGTCTAAACACAGCAGGGGAAACAAAAAACAAAGGCACAATAGGAAATTGAAGCTCTGGTGCCTACAGTTATGGCAAACATTGAGTGCAGATCAGCTCCTAGCCAGATTAATGTAAAAACCTCACAGTAATGGCCTATTTACCTCAGATCCTATTACTCAAAACATCATATTCGACTTTCAGGAAAAGATTACAGAACATGCCAAAAGGCACTCAAAATCAGTCTGAAGAGATATAGACACTGATATAACACAGATTTCAGAATTATTAGACAGGGAATTTAAAATAACTATAATTATAAACATAATACTACAGAAATTCATTGATCACAAAGAAAAAGAGCAAGAGAAGAAAGGAAAAGAGAATTATAAAAATAACCAGAAAACAAATAAAATGGCAATAAGTACATATCTATCAATAATTCCTCTAAATATACATGGCCTAAATGCTCCAACCAAAAGAAACTGGGTGATGGAATGTATAAAAGAACAAGACTCATCTACATGCTGCCTAAATTGACTCACATCAGACCCAAAGACACAAACAGAATGAAAGTGAAGGGATGGAAAAACATTTACCATGTAAATGGAAATAAACAAAAATCTAAAATGGCAATACTTATATCAGACAAAATCAACTTTAAAACAAACACTGTAACAATAAAAAGGGCATTAAATAATGATAAAGGGATCAATCCAATAAGAGGACATAACAGCTATAAATATCTACACACCCATTGGAGCACCTGAATACATAAAGCAAATATTAATGGTCATAAAGAGAAATTAATGATAATACAATGGTACTAGGGGGCCTTAACAACCCCCTTACATCAATGAATGGATCCTCCAGGCAGAAAATCAATAGGGAAACAGTGGTTTTGAATGACACCATAGACCAGATGGACATAACAGATATAGAACCATCTATCCCAAAACAACAGAATATACATTCTTTCCAAGTGCACATGGAACATTCTCCAGAATAGACCCCATGTTAGGCTACAAAACAAGCTTCAATAAATTTGAGAAGATTTAATTCATACCATGCATTTTTTGCAACCGCAGTGGTATGAAACTAGAAATCAATCACAAAGAAAAAAAAAGTAAAAACCCATAAACCACATGACATTAAACAACCAATGAGTTAATAAAGAAATCAAAGAAGTAAAAGAAATACATAGAGACAAATGAAAATGAAAAAAACAATGGTCACATCTTTGGGACACAATGAAAGTAATTCTAAGAGGGAAATGTATAGCAATGCAGGCCTACCTGAAGAAATAAAGAAACTGATTAATGTTTTAAGGGCTCTCATGGAAAAAAAAAAGATGACATGAAAAAACTTATGGGTAATGTAAGCAGAGAGACAGAACTCAAATACAAATCAAAAACAATTCTAGAGGGGCGCCTGTGTGGCTTAGTGGGTTAAAGCCTCTGCCTTCGGCTCGGGTCATGATCCCAGACTCCTGGGATCGAGCCCCACATCCGGCTCTCTGCTCAGCAGAGAGCCTGCTTCCTCCTCTCTCTCTGCCTGTCTCTCTGCCTACTTGTGATCTCTGTCTGTCAAATAAATAAATGAAATCTTTAAAAAAAAAACAATTCTAGAAACTTTAAAAATAGACACGTTAAGGGGCACCTGGGTGGCTCAGTCAGTCAGGTGTCTGACTCTTGATTTCAGCTCAAATGATGATATCAGGGTTGTGGATCAAGCCACACATTAGGCTTCATGCTAGGTGCGGAGCCTGCTTAACATTCTCTCTCCTTCTGTGCCTATCCCTGCACTCATGCAAGAATGCTTTGCCTAAAAGAAAAATAAAACCAACGGGGCGCCTGGATGGCTCAGTCAGTTAAGCGTCCACCTTCAGCTAGGGTCATGATCCCAGGGTCCTGGAATCGAGTCCCACATTGGGCTCCCTGCTCAGCGGGAAATCTGCTTCTCCCTCTCCCTCTATGTGCTTTCTCTCTCTCAAATAATAAATAAAAATTTAAAAAACTAAAATTAAAATTAAAAATAGACACTTTAGGAGAAATTTAGAGTACTTTTGATGGGATTATCTGTAGACTAGACAAAGCCAAGAAAAGAATAAGTGAGCTTGAAGAGAAGTCAACAGAAACTTCCCAAACCAGAAGGCAAAGAGGAAAATAAAATAAAAACAATGAAAGAAAAGAGCAAGGAAGAGAACAGAATGTACTGCAGGATAACATCAAAAGTCATAATATATGCATAATTTGAATACCATAAGAAGAAAGAACAGAGAATAAATATTTAAATAATGGCAGTATATTATCCAAAATCAATGACAAAAAGCAAGCCAGAGACTCAGAGAACAGTAAGTGGGAAAAATAAACTCCTATGCATATCATATTTGAATTATGGAAAACTCAAGACAAAGATAAAAATCTTAAAAGAAGCTAGAGGAAAAAAAATATCACCTTCCATTTAAGAAGAAAAGGGTGAGAATTGCAATGAAAAACCTGTCAGTAAGCATACAAACAAGAGGAGAGTAGGGTAAAAAAATTAATGTTTTAAAAGGAAAAAAAACCCTTAGAATCTTAGGTCTAGGAAAACTGACCTTCAGAAGTAGGTAGAAATAAAAGCTTTTCAGACAAACAAAAATAAGGAAATCAATTATCACCAGATATGTTCCGGAACAAGCATTAAAAAAACTCTTAGAAGAAAAATGATACTGGTCAGAAACTTGAACCTATATAAAGACAGGAAGGGTGCCTGAGAAGGAATGAAAAAGTCATGAACAGATTTTACTTTTCTTTTTCACTCTTGATAGAAAAAATAACCGTGTGTCTGAAGTAGTAATAGTAGCACTGTATTAGTGGTTATAATAAGTAAATGCAACACAGAGATAAGTAAAATGCATGACAACAATGTTACAAGTAAGAGAGGGATTCTGCCATCATATTCCTGCATTATACACAAAGTATATATTGTTATTTAATGGTAATTGTCATTATTTTAATGTTCATCATAAACTCAAGGATGAGGACTAATTTTAAAAAATGCATTAATGGTATGCCAAGAGGTAATAAAATGTAATTAAATAAAATGCCTAGTTAAAACTAGAGAAGTCAGAAAAATAGTAAATGTAATATACAAAGTTACAAATATAGTATGAATTACTATATGGAGTATATTACTATATAGTAATATAGTATATTACTCCAACTATATCAATAACACATCAATCTGAATAGTTTAAATACACCACTTGAAAGATATTAAAAGAGATTGTTAAAGTGGACAAACAAGTCCAAACTATATGTAGTCTACAAAATCCAATTTAGTTAAAAAGACCTAGAAAGTTTAAAAGTAAAGAATGGAGATGAGACAGAGCAGGACTGGACTCAGATCACCTCAGCCTTAAACCATAAAGTCCAGCATTCTTTGGCTACATCCGTAAGAAAGAAAGAAAAACTAAAATTCTATGTCTCCCTAGAAACATATCTTGCAGGAATGTGGAGGCAGGATGCTTACTGAAATAAGCATGCTTATTACAAAGACTGGCAAAGACTAGACCAAACCAGTCTGTGTCAAGATGGACCCCAGTGCTTAACTTTTACTAACTTCTTCCCTCATTATAATACTAAAAATTATGCCCAGAAGTGGAGATTTAACATACAAATGAAATCCATGATTGTGAAGAAACATGTTCCCTTAACTACACCCATGCCCTGAACTTCCTGCATTTCCCATCTTATCCCCTTTAAAACTCTCTGGCCATTCAAAAAATCAAAAGCTTCTGCACAGCAAAGGAAACAGTCAAAAAAACAAAGAGGCAACCCATGGAATGGGAGAAGATATTTGCAAATGACAGTACAGACAAAAGGTTGATATCCAGGATCTATAATGAACTCCTCAAACTCAACACACACGAAACAGGCAAACACATCAAAAAATGGGCAGAAGATATGAACAGACACTTCTCCAATCAAGAAATACAAATGGCTATCAGACACATGAAAAAATGTTCATCATCATTAGCCCTCAGGGAGATTAAAATTAAAACCACATTGAGATATCACCTTACACCAGTAAGAATGGCCAAAATTAACAAAACAGGAAACAACATGTGTTGGAGAGGATGTGGAGAAAGGGGAACCCTCTTCCACTGTTGGTGGGAATGCAAGTTGGTGCAGCCTCTTTGGAGAACAGTGTGGAGATTCCTCAAGAAATTAAAAATAGAGCTTCCCTATGACCCTGCAATTGCACTCCTGGGTATTTACCCCAAAGACACAGATGTCGTGAAAAGAAGGGCCATCTGTACCCCAATGTTTATAGCAGCAATGGCCATGGTCGCCAAACTATGGAAAGTACCAAGATGCCCTTCAACGGATGAATGGATAAGGAAGATGGGGTCCATATACACTATGGAGTATTATGCCTCCATCAGAAAGGATGAATACCCAACTTTTGTAGCAACATGGACGGGACTGGAAGAGATTATGCTGGGTGAAATAAGTCAAGCAGAGAGAGTCAATTATCATATGGTTTCACTTATTTGTGGAGCATAACAAATAGCATGGAGGACAAGGGGCGTTAGAGAGGAGTAGGGAATTTGGGTAAACTGGAAGGGGAGGTGAACCATGAGAGACTATGGACTCTGAAAAACAATCTGAGGGGGTTGAAGTGGCGGGGGGGTGGGAGGTTGGGGTACCAGGTGGTGGGTATTATAGAGGGCACAGCTTGCATGGAGCACTGGGTGTGGTGAAAAAATAATGAATACTGTTTTTCTGAAAATATATAAATTGAAAAAAAAAAACTCTCTGGCCATTGTTCAGAGAACCAGTCTGACACTGCAGCTGTGGTTGTGTCTCCCTTTAGCTTGAGCTGTTGCCCCAATAAAGCCTTGCCTGTGTTTCTACATTCAGGGTCCAGCCTTGTTTCTACTTTTGCTGGGTCCAAGGATCCAAGTCTGGTAACATATTTTGGGCAACCACAAAGGGACTTAAGATGAACTGGGACTTGGTGGGACAAAGGATGCTGGTCCCGAACCTGTGCCACCAACTAAACAGCTGCCCAAACCTCTTTGTTCTGGAGTCTCCAGTTTCCTTTTTGTCCTTGCCAACACTCCTATTCTCTAGCAATACCCTTTCCCCATCCCTCCCCTCCTTTCAGGATTTTCTTTTCTACCTTCCAGCACACTTTGTTTGTTCCTCCTTGTCTTTTTCCTTGAACTGAAGGACATAATCTCAGTCTGCCTGACTGCATCATGGCTTTCCTCCTTGGAGGGTGTCAGGGACTTATCCTGGGCTGTGCAGATTCAAGTGGGCTTCTGGTGAGGAGGGACACCACCTATGGGTCAAGTCTCCAAATAGAGCAGGAGCCCACTGGTTCTTATCTTTGCTACAAGTACCTTTGGAGAAAGGGATTCTGACTTAGGTCCCTTCCAGTCATGACTTTGGGAGATTCCCACCAAGACTGATCAATCTGGTAAGGGGTTACAGTCCCTGTTTTGAGGTTAGAGTCCTCACTTGGAAGGGTCAGAGCCTTCATTTGGGCTTTTTTCATTGTTCTGTCTTTTCTCCCCACCCTCCCTCACCTCTGGAAAGTCTCTGTTTTGTAACCTTGTTTAAAAAACCAAATTACTGGGGCACCTGGGTGACTCAGAGGGTTAAGCCTCTGCCTTCAGCTCAGGTCATGATCTCAGGGTCCTGGGATCGAGTCCCGCATCGGGCTCTCTGCTCAGCAGGGAGCCTGCTCCCTGCCCTCTCTCTGCTTGCCTCTCTGCCTATGTGTGATCTCTCTGTCAAATAAATAAATAAAATCTTTTAAAAAAACCCAAATTACTTTTGTTTTCCTTGTACTAATCTGTGGGGAGAAAAACTATGTGGATTTATATTTGCTTCCTTTAAAAGTAACTAAAAAGGAATATTCCAAACACGAAGATTAAGAGTAAAACCTCTTGTTCCCATGATTAAGATAACATCTGGAACTTTCTGAAATGTCCTTTGTCTAATAATTTGTAACTCTTTATGTTGTCAAATAATTTCTAACTTTTTATGTTAAACCTGCACCAAATATCCCTTCCCAGGAGCACTTTGTGAGTACTGTATCCCAGGCAGCTGTCCTAACCTGGGCTGGAATAAAATTATTTTCCTTTTTCTTTAAAATTAGAAAGAAAAAAAAAGATTTGTTCATTTTGCACTCACATTTCTTTGCATAGGCAACAGGATGTTGGGGCAACATGTTTAAGAATACCTGGGGGTCCTCTGGAACTCGGTGCTCAGTACCAGCATGGGCCCTCTTGGCCCCTCCAACTTTGCAACACCTCACAGGTGTATCATATGGTTTCACTTATTTGTGGAGCATAACAAATAGCATGGAGGACATGGGGAGCCAGAGAGGAGAAGGGAGTTGGGGAAAATTGGAAGGGGAGGTGAACCATGAGAGACTATGGACTCTGAAAAACAATCTGAGGGGTTTGAAGTGGCGGGGGGTGGGAGGTTGGGGTACCAGGTGGTGGGTATTAGAAAGGGCATGGATTGCATGGAGCACTGGGTGTGGTGCAAAAATAATGAATACTGTTATGCTGAAAATAAATAAAAAATAAATTAAAATAAAAAAATGAGTTCTGATGTCTGGACTTCCTTAATCTGAGTTGATGGTTACTGCTGAGGTTTACTGGTAATGTTTTTTAGGTGGGAAAATTTGAGGATAACCTAAGTCTCAGATGGCCCAAATGGGGTTCTTTCAACATGTCTAAATTAGTTTCCTTGTACACACAATTAGAAAAAGCTGGCTGTAAGACTAAATAACCAGAAACTTAGAAGTCATTTTCAGTCAGTGAAGCCCCAGCTTTAGGGGAGGAACCAAAGCTTCCAGAGGTACACTGGGCCTCCTTTTGGTTTGTTGCTGCAGCTTTTGGTATCTTTGGACAAAACCGGCTATGTTCTAATTGAGAAGTGAAAAACAACTGATTAATGGATCCATAAATTACAATGCTATCTTGCAATTTATTTTACTAAAAAGGGGTTATTTGGAAACTGAATCTTTAATGTCCTCTCCACAAATATTAGTGAATCAAACCTAAATTTTGTTTGCATACTGTTTGGTTTTATGAGTCCATACGTGTTATAAATGTGAGATACTTTTTCTACCTCCAGATGGTACTGCTAAAATTAATTTGTAAAGGAGCTCTATTTCATCGGTTTAAAGGCAAATGCTTATAAAAACTGGGCACTCTAAAACTCAGGTAGATAAAAACGAACCCAAGTGTTTCTCAAGTTAAAGATCTGGAATAAAAATTCCCTACATTCAGACCTCTGTGTTACTCCATAATAAAGATCTCACAGGAAGGGACCTAACTGATATTCCCCATGGAATGATGAGGAAAAAGAGGAAGATAGGCAGACACTAGAAATACCTAAATCTACCTCCCCAAGCACAAGCACCCATTGCCCAACTCACTGCCTGCTTTTTCATCTCTTCCAGAGGGCTAAAAGGCAACCAGAAAAGAAAAAAAAAGAAAAAGAAAATAAATGCCTGTTTTGCAAGAGGGAAACACAAAAGATGGAGGCAGAGGGCTAGCCAAAATTTCAGTCTGCTTCTGGCCTTCCTGGTGACTCCTCTGCCAGCTTCACTGCCTCCCCCTCCTCCTAATCCTGTATCACTACCTGGGCAGCTCAGGCAGCCAGCTCCTACCCCATCCCAGGTGCTTCTGGTGACATGGCTTCTGCTCCTCATTTCTCCACTATCAAAGAGCAAAAAAGCATCCCAAGCTCTCAGGCCACCTCCTTAGGGGGCTCAAATTCTCAAGTTGGAACACCTCCCAAATCATCATGAAGGGGCCTGAGGGCTCCCCTGGACTTAAGATTTCTCCACAGGAGCCTCAGGTAAAATTGACTGTGGACATTTGATTGATTTGTTACTGGACACAGGTGCAAGAGTCAATATTATACTTAATCCAACGATGTCAGTTCCATTACAATAGATACATTTTTGGAGTTATCAACATCAACAGATAATCAGCTTTTATTCTACCTTAATTTATTAGTTAAGTTCATGTTGTATCTATTGCGGTTTGTCAGCAAAATTAACTTAAAATGATGGTTGGTTTTGTCTGTGTCATGAAGTTCTCATGGGTAATTGTTAAGAGAAAATGAGTAAGTTTTTTAAAAAAGGTTTATAGCTTTGATATATAGCTTTTGGTTTAATCTTTGGTAACTTGAAACTTTGAAGTTTTATTAGTCTAAATGAGAAACTGGGTTAAATCCATTGGATATCTAAATCTTTTCCAAGTAAGATAGAATGCCAAAGCATTGGTTATTGAATGTAGTTTTGTCTGCTTTTGTCTTATAACAGAAAAACTAAAGATAAATTTGGGTCTGCATGGTAAACATGGTGTGTGTTTAATTAAGAGATTGTACTATAAAAAACACATGTTTCTAGGAATCATAAAATGTATTCATAAATTTCTGATCTAAAAATATTTTGATGTAACAGTTCACAATTACTTACTATTTAGTTTTTGCTAGAAATTGAAGTTTCTAAGAGTTAAAATTCTGGGGCGCCTGGGTGGCTCAGTGGGTTGAAGCCTCTGCTTTCAGCTCAGGTCATGATCCCAGAGTCCTGGGATCGAGCCCCACATCGGGCTCTCTGCTCGGCAGGGAGCCTGCTTCCTTTCCTCTCTCTCTGTCTGCCTCTCTGCCTGCTTGTGATCTCTGTCTGTTAAATAAATAATTTTTAAAAAAATAAAAAAAAGAGTTAAAATTCTGATCAATGTAATTGATACCACTAAAAATGACAAGAAAAATAACTTTGCATACAGAAAAGTAGGAAATATGTTTTAAAAGGTATAGGCAATAAAAATATGTTTTAGTTGAGGGAAAAAGTAATTTTGTTCTAAAATGAAGCTGGTTATTTATATACAGAAGGCTTAGGACAAAATCTAAATAAAAAAGAAATTTGTAGAAGGTTTATGAAGGGGAATCTTTAAAAAAATTATGCATGGCCAGGACTAAGATTGAAATAAATGAGGTCTAAAAGTACATTAGCATAAGACTGAGATTTGGCTTTTCTCTCTGTTAAAAAGACAAAGTTTTCTTGGAATGTTGGTCTGTTCTTGGTGAGAAATTGTAAACAAAGGTTTTATCTGCCAGAAAAAGTGTTTCTATATTTTGTCTTTATCAGGTTTTTAATTACTTAATAAAGTTAAGTCTCATCAATTTTGAAGAGTTACATTTTGCTAACTACTATGCAACATTCTGTATTTGCCTTTAGAATCCCTTATTGCCACCTTGGTTAAATAGATAATTCAGTTTTAAGTTTTATAATGATCTGTGATCCTATTTAGATATGTGCTTTAAAACCTGAGGTTTTAGATTTCCTAGAAATTCAAATCCTAAATAAAGTCTTTTCGAATAATTAGACTTATTTATTTCATGTATTATGTTACATGGAAAGCATTATCAAACAAATTATAATAAACCTTCTGAGGTCATACTGTATGGGTCAATGCTATAACTTCTTTAAAATTATATAAAATTCCTAAAGATTTAATATATCCTGGTGTAATGTCATCACTAAAAATTATAATTATTAAAACATAAAAATATTGTGTGTCATAAAAATAACCAAGTTTCCTTGTCAACTGCATTATAATGAACTATTACCAGATATTAACGATGCCCATTTTTGAGACTTGTCATTTACAGTTATTGTTCTGATAGTCTTGAAGAATTTGTTTCAGCTTGAAGGAAAGTCATGAAAAGTACTTTTGACAGATAAAGGTTTCTGACACCCTAAAGATCATGAAATTGAACTGGATAAGGAAATAATCAAGTTAGTGGAACTAACTGGAACTAATAGAAAAAACACATTCAAACAAAACAAAAATTAGTAACATGGGACCAAATAAATTTAGAAAGATGATTATAGTTTTTATGACACTTGTCTCAAACATTGCTGGTTCTCTAATGTTTGCTCTTCCAGATTTAAGAAAACTTTTTCTCTTAAGATCTATGAGCTACAGAAATATGATAAAATATTCCTTTGTAAACAAACTGAGACATTTATCTTTTCTCCCTTCCTCAAACCTTCAGAATTCAGAAACCCTCAGTGAGTATTCTTTCCTTCATGACAATTATAATTGTTTGCATAAATTCAATAAAAATCAGTTCTCCTTGGAACAGGACCCCATTAGGAACACTGGTTATTTTACCAAGGCTTTGATTGGAATGTTATATTTGAGGGAGACATACATAGACTCAGATATGACAGGACAGCGTTAAGGAATTAAGGTTGATTTTATGGAGCCAACAGAGTACCCTAAAAATGTTGGACTGATACCTTGCTTCCAGAGTTCCCAGAAGCCTTATAAGGAGAGTAGGAACTTCAGGATAAGGTTGGCATTTTGAGAAGAGGAATTCACCAGAATCTACAGGTATTGCAGACAAATCTGATGGTAAGTATGGGGCTTGGCTTCTGGCCTTGAGACACTATTAAAATTTCAATCCAAAATTACTTATAAAAAGTTCTAACAAAGCAGATTTAAAAACCCTTGTATGTTCAATTGCTGTTCTTGTGTTTATGTAAATAATTAAGCCAAATTTGTTAAAACAACTTATTTTTCAAACAAATTACTCTTTGGCTAACTTTGAGAAAAATGAGGATGACTTTGGAGATAAAGATTGCTTCAATAACACACTTTTGTGGATGTTAGATCTTTGAGTTTTTGTTGTTTGCCTATAAAAGTGGGCTGAATCCTAAATTCTGATTTCCTCAAGTATCTGGTTATGATTCGGCAAGCTAAGGTTTCCGATCTTTCTTCACTCTCTTGACTTGAAATCATTGAGAACTAAAACTGCCTTTTTTCCTAAAGCTCCACAAACTAAGGCTGGACAGCTTGAAGTAAACTTCAAAAAATTTGCCACAATGGCCCGTGTTTACACAGTCTTTGTGCCTGTAGCTGTATGGGCCACTCAAAAAGATCACTGGGAACATTTGAACCACAAACCAGAAAAATCCATCAGATTACTGCTGCCTGCTCCCACTCCATCTGAGGATGCTCTGAGCCCGACATCTAGAAATCTTACTGGCAGCACTTGGGACTCAGACACTGGGTTTATAATTTACTCAAACCGTCAACCTCTGTTTTCCTAGAAATGCCTCATATCGGGGTATCTGGGTGGCTCAGTCAGTTGGGTGGCTGCCTTTGGCTCGGGTCATGATCCAAGGGTCCTGGGATTTAGCCCTGCATCAGGTTCCCTGCTAGGTGGAGAACCTGCTTCTCCCTCACCCTCTGCCTCCTGCTCTGCCTACTTGTTCTATCTCTGTCAAATAAATAAATAAACCTTAAAAAAAAAGAAATGCCTCATATTAATTATCTGATGGCTTGCTGCACAACAAGAAGTCCATGCCATTATTAGTAAAACCTGGCATGCCTATGTAAATAGCTCAGGATAGATTAAGGTAAATAGAAAAGGGGTTTATGAGCTGGGATGCTGTGTGGCTCACTCAGTTAAGCATCTGCCTTCGGCTCAGGTCATGATCTCAGGGTCCTGGGATTGAATCCCACAGCAGGCTCCCTGCTCAGTGGGGAGCCTTCTTCTCCCTCTGCCTTCTGCTCCCCCTGCTTGTGCTCACTCTCTCTCTCACTCTGATAAATAAATAAAATCTTAGAAAAAGAGTTTATGAGCAAGAATCTGGCTATGTCACTACAACGAAGAGATAGACACTAACTGTATTTGGTCAACAATCAAAAGTGCCTTCCTCAATGTTTTTTTTTTTTTCTTTTGTTTTGTTTGTTTTTTTAACCTCTCCTGGGACCATTGGTGGCCATTCTACTGCTACCTATTTTTGGTTCCTGTTTAACCTATTAGTAAAGTTTCTATCTTCCAGGCTCCAACAATTCCAGGTCAAGCTAATGATGGAACAATGATTCCAACCTATACCACTACAGGAGGTTCTAGTCCCTATAAGTCATTAGAACAGTGAGCAAGAGATTTTTACATATCTCAGATGGGAGAGGGACAATGCTCCTGCTCAGCAGGAGGCATTTTCAGATGATACCTTCAGCCCCTTCCCCTTAAGAAAGATAAAATATTTCAGTGGGGTGGGGGACTTGTGCCAATATTTATGAAGACCTCTGTTGGACCTGTAATAAATACACAGGAAAAAAATCTCTCAGTGGAGAATGAGACAGAGCAGGACTGGACTCAGGTCACCTCAACCTTGACCATAAAATTCAGCATTCTTTGGCTACATCCATAAGGGAAAAAAAGCTACAGTTCTATGCTTCTTAAGTGGCATATGTTGCAGGAATGTGGAGGCAGGATGCTTACTGAAATGAGCATGCTTACTACAAAGACTGGCAAAAACTAGACCAAACCAGTCTAGTCTGTGTCAAGATGGACCCCAGTGCTTAACTTTTACTGACTTCTTCCCTCATTACAATACTAAAAATCATGCCCAGGGGTGAGGATTTAACATGCAAATGAAATATACGATTGTGAAAAAGCATGTTCCCTCAACTGCACACATGCCTTGAACTTCCTGCATTTCCCTGCCCCTACATGCTTAAACATTGCTCATTTCCCACCTCATCCTCTTTAGAACTTGGCCACTGTTCAGAGAGCCAGTCTGACACGCCAGCTGTGGTTGTGTCTCCCTTCAGCTTGAGCTGTTGCCCCAATAAAGCCTTGCCTGTGTTTCTACATTCAGGGTCCAGCCTTGTTTCTACTTTTGCTGGGCCCAAGGACCTGAGTCTACTAACAGAAAGACATATTACACTAACACTAATCAAAACAAAGCTGGAATGGCCATATTGGTTTCAGACTAAACATAGTTCAGGCAAGAAAAATTATCAGGGATATTTCTCCAAGAAGATAAAACAATCCTTAATGTGTATGCACTTAGAATGTTAAATTACCTGAGTCTGAAACTGATAGAGCTGCATGTTCTATTGTAGTTAGAGACTTCCATACCCCTCTATCAGTAATAGATATCAGTATCAGATAAATAGATATCAGTAATAGATAAATAGATATCAGTAATAGATAAATCAAGCAGACAGAAAGTCAATAAGGACACAGTTGACCTGATCACCCAACTTCATCTAGTTTACATTTGTAGAATGCTCTTTCCCAAAGAACAAAATGCATTTTTTCCTTAAGTTCGTATGAAGCATTTACTAAAATAGACCACATTCTGGGCCTTAACAAATATAAACGATAGAAACCATATAACGTTCTCACACCATAATGGAATTAAACTATAAATCAGTAACAGAAAGATAGCTAGAAAATCCTCCGCAGTGGTACTGGGGGATGAGCACTTGGGGGTGTTTTATTTAAGTGATGAATCACTAAAGTCTACTCCTGAAAAAAGGTCTTCCCCATTATTTGGAAATAACACCACACTTCTAAGTAATACAGGATCAATGAAGAAGTCTCAAGAAAATTTGTGGGCTGCAGCAAAACCAGCACTTAGATATTTATAGCATAAATGCATATATTAGAAAAGAGGAAATATCTAAAATCAATCACCTAAATTTGCCCCTTAGAAAAAAGCAGGGAAAAAAATGTAATCCTAAGGTAAGCAGGAAAAAAAGTAATAAAAAATAAGACAGAAATCAACGAAAGTGAAAACAGAAAACGAAGAAAATTAACAAAGCCAAAACTAGATATTTGAAAAAGCCAATATGTCTAGTCATACTAACCATGAATAAAAAAGAGAGAAGACACAAATTATTACCAATATTAGATGTGAAGGAGAGGTGAGAACTACTGATTCTCATGGAAATTCAAAGGATCATACAAGAAGACCATGAACAAATTCATGCCCATGCTTTTGATAACTTCAATGAAATGAATTAACTCCCTTAAAGAAACAAAATACAAAATATGACACAGGGAGAAACAGATAATCTGAATAGGTCTATATTTATTGAATAAGTTAATCAATAATTAATCACCTCCCCAAAACAAAGCAATGGACACAGATAATTTCCCTGGTAACATTTCTCAGTAATTTAAGGAAGCAATAATACTAAAAATTCATAATAACATCCAGAAAGTAGAAGCAGATGAAACACTTCCTAATTCACTCTGATACCAGTATTACCTCCTCAAATATTGAAAACTAAAGACATTGTAATAAAGGGAAACTGTAAAGCAATTTATCTCAGAAACATTTATGCCAAAATCCTCAATAAAATGTATGAAGTCAAATAAAACAATGTATTTAAAGAATTATACACCATGATCAAGTGAGATTTATTCTATGTGTGCAAGACTGGTTCAACATTCAAAAATCAATAAATGTAATTCAGCATATTAACAGCTAAAGAAGGAGATCGTATAATCATATCAATTGAAGCAGAAAACATTTGTAAAATCTAATACCATTCATGATAAAAAAAACTCATAAAACTAAGAATGGAGGGGAAATTGCTCAACTTCATAAAGAGTAGCTACAAAAAACTTACATATAACATCATATCTAATGTTGACTTAATGGCCTTTTTAGTTTTTAATTCCAATTAGTTAACATAGTCTCTTTTTTAAAGATTTTATTTATTTATTTGACAGACAGAGATCACAAGTAGGCAGAGAGGCAGGCAGAGAGAGAGAAGGGGAAGCATGCTCCCTGCTGAGCAGAGAGCCCGATGTGGGGCTCGATCCCAGGACCCAGGGATCATGAGGAATGAGCCGGAAGTAGAGGTTTTAACCCACTGAGCCGCCCAGGTACCCCTAACATACAGTCTTATACTGGTTTCAGGTATACAATATAGAGATTCAACAATTCTGACATCACGTGATGCTCATCACAAGTGTATTCTTTAATCCCCATCACCTGTTTAATCCCCCAAGCCTCCTATAATTAAGATTCTGTTTCTTGGTTTGTCTCTCCCTCCATCTCTCTTTTTTCCCCTTTGCTCATTTGTTTCCTTTCTTTTTTCACATGGGAGTGCAATCATATGGTATTTGCCTTTCTCTTAGTTCGCATAGCATTATATTCTCTAGCTCCATCCATGTTGTTGAAAATGGCAGGATTTCATTCTTTTTTATAGCTGAGTAATTTTATATATATCTATCTATATATATATATCTTCTTTATTTATCTATCTGTGGACACCTGGGCTGCTTCCATATCTTGGCTATTGTAAATATTGCTGCTATAAACATAGGGCTGTATGTATCTCTTAGAATTAACATTTTTGTATCCTTTACAATGTAAAGGATACATTTTGTATCCTTTAGTTAAATACCTAGCAGGGTAATTGCTACTGTAGTTGTACTTTTAACATTTTGAGAAACCTCCATACCTTTTCTCAGAGTGGCTTCACCAGTTTGCATTCCCACCAACAGCACAAGAGGTTTTGCCTTTCTCCACATCCTTGCCAACACCTGTTGTTTCTTGTGTCGTTGATTTTAGCCATTCTGACAGGTGTAGGTTATAGGTTTGCTTGTAGTTTTGATTTGCATTTCCCTGATGGTAAGTGATGATGAACATCTTTTCATGTATCTGTTGGCCATCTGGATGCCTTCTGCCCATTTTGAATTGGATTATTCGGTTTTTGGATGTTGACTTACATAAGTTCTTTATAGATTTTGGATACTAACCCTTTATCAGATATGTCATTTGCAAATATCTTCTTCTTCTCCCATTCAGTAGGTTGTCTTTTAGTTTTGTTGTTTCCTTTGCTGCGCAGAAGCTTTTTATGTTGCTGCAGTCCTAATAGTTTATTTTTGCTTTTATTTCCCTTGTCTCAGGACACATGTCTAGAAAGAAGTTGTTATGGCTGATGTCAAAGAGGTTATTGCCTGTGTTCTCTTCTGAGATTTATATGGTATCAGGTCTCACATTTAGATCTTTAGTCCATTTTTAATTTGTTTTTGTGTAGGTATAAGAAAGTGGTCCAGTTTATTTCTTTTGCATGTTGCTGTACAGTTTTCCCAACACCATTTGTTGAAAATACTATCTTTTTTCCATTGGATATTTTTTTTCCTGATTTGTTGAAGATTAATTGCCCATATAGTTGTGGGTTTGCTTCTGGATTTTTAAATTCTGTTCCGTTGACCCATTTGTCTATTTTTGTGTCAGTACCATACTGTTTTGATTAATATAGCTTTGTAATATAACTCGAGGTATGGAATTGTGACACTTTTAGCTTTGCTTTTCTTTCTCAGAATTGTTTGGCCATTCAGAGTCTTTTGCGGTCCCATGTAAATTTGAGGATTGTTTATTTCAGTTCTGTGAAAAATGCTCTTGGTATTTTGATAGTGATTGCATTAAATCTATGGATTGCTTTAGGTAGTATGGACATTTTAACAATATTTGTGTTATCTTCAATTTCTTTCATCAATGTTTTATACTTTTTGGAATACAAGTCTTTCACTTCCTTGGTTAAGTTTATTTCTGGGTATTTTATTATTTCTCATGCAATTATAAATGGAATTGCTTTCTTAATTTCTCTTTCTGTTGCCTCATTATTAGTGTATAGAAATACAATGGATTCTCATACAATGATTTTGTATTCTGTAACCTTAACTGAATTCATTCATCAGTTCTAGCAGTTTTTTGGTGGAAAAAAACTGTTTAGGGTTTCCTATACAAAGTATCATGTCATCTGCATATAGTAAAAGTTTTACTTTTCCTTATCGATTTTGGTGCCTTTTTAATTTTTTGTCTTGTCTGATTATTGCAGCTAGGACTTCCAGTATTGTGTTAAATAAAAATGGCAAGAGTGGACAACCTTGTATTATTCCTGATGTTAGAGGAAAATCTGTCAGTTTTTCATCATTGAATATGATGTTAGCTGTGGGTTTCTCATATATGACATTTATTACTTTAAAGTATGTTACTTGTTACTTCTAAACCCACTTTGTTGGGAGTTTTTATCATAGATGGTTGTTGAATTTTGTCAATTTTTTTCATCTATTAGATGATCATATTTTTTAAAGATTTTATTTATTTGTCTGATTGACAGAGATCACAAGTAGGCAGAGAGGCAGGCAGAGAGAGGAGGAAGCAGGCTACCTGCTGAGCAGAGAGCCCGATGCGGGGCTTGATCCCAGGACCCTGAGATCATGACCTAAGCCGAAGGCAGAGGCTTTAACCCACTGAGCCACCCAGGCACCCCTGGATGATCATATTTTTCTATCTTTCATCTTGTTAATATGATGTATCATGCTGATTGATTGCCTTCCTCATACAAAACCGACTTGAACCTGGTCAGGTGTTTTTGAATTCAGTTTGCAAATAATTTTTGAGGCTTTTTTCACCTATGTTCATGAAGGATATTGTCCAGTAGTTTTCTTTTTTTGTTCTCTTTCTTTCTTCTTTCTTTCTTTTCTTAAAAGTGTCTTTGTTTTGTTTTGGCATTGAGGTAAAGCTGGCCTTGTGAAATGAATTTGGAAGTTTTACTTCCTACTCTCTTTTCTGGAATAACTGAGAAGAGTGAGTATTTAGCCTTATTTCAATATTTGACAGAATTTACCTGTGAAGCCATTTGGTCCTGGATTTTTGTTTATTGAGAGCTTTCTGATTATTGATTCAATTGTATTACTAGTAATTGGTATGTTCAAGTTTTCTATTTCTTCTTCATTTAGTTGGAGTTTGATTCAGTGTTCAGAGCTGAGAGGTATTAAAATATAAGAATTTTCAGGACAGTGAATCAGTGACTAGTAGGGATGGCATCTGAAGGTGCCTTTAAAAAATGAAAATACGGGAAGATGAAAAAGAATTTAAAAATGACATGGGTTTCATTTCTGGGTAATAGAAGTGAATAGTCACCAATCTATAATACTTGGACAAAATGCTTGAGCAGCTGTTCAAGAGTTCCAAAAAGACAACATCAACAGGTTGTTTAGGGAAAACACAAGAATTCAAAGTATCATTAAAATTTCAGGGAGTTTCTCTATTATTTTCTCCTCTATGGTGTACCTGGATTGGTTTGTATGCAACTCAGAGGGAAATACAGATATGGTACAGACAGAAGAAACCAGGAGAACTTTTTTTTTTCTGGCTAGAAGAGTGGGAAACAGAGAACTCCTAAAGCTCTTAAAGAGGGAGAGGAAATCTTGGAATTTTTTTTACTCTCCTTTTCTTTGCTCTCTTGATCCTCATGCCCCAGGGCAATCCTACAGCAAAAGAGGTGCCAAGCTACAACTCCAAAAGTGCAGGGAGAAATTCCTCTTTTATTTTTTAAAAAGATCTGTTTATTTATTTGACAGAGAGAGAGAAAAGAGAGTGAAAGAGTAAGCACACACACACATGAGCAGTGGGGAGGGGCTGATGGAGAGGCAGAGACAGAATCTTCAGCCAATTCACTGCCACTCAGTGCTGAGCATGACACTGAGATCATGACCTGAGCCAAAATCAAGAGTTGTACGCTCAATGGATTGAGCTACCCAGGCACCCCCCTTTTTAAACTCTCTCTCTGTTCTATGTTACTTCTGGTGTGAAGTGACACAGTCACAGAAGTAGGTAATTTCTATCAGGAGGACAGAAAAGGAGAGCCTCAAGAAGCCAGAAAATACTAGGAAGATTGCAAAGAAATTAGTTCTTGAAAAGGTTCATAAAGCTGTTTATGAACTTTTCAGATCACCTCCAACTTTCAAATGCTTAGATTTGATCATAATTAGCCTACCAAAGACTTTGAGAATTTTGCTCCCTGTTAGACCTCTGTCCAAGTCCCAGACTAACCACTAGGTAGTACATGTGTGAAACAAATCCAAATAGCACTGCAAAAGTTTAGAAAACTGAACTGACAGTGGAACTATAGCCCGCAGAGGGCAGGTTGAAACTTGCTCCATGGATTTGATTGAGCAATTATAAACACATGCTCTCTGTGTTGTTTTCTAAATATCTTTTTCACTGAATCCTATGACATATTTGTTAAAACGGTATTTTCAAATTGCTCTTCTAATTCCATAATTTGGGCCATCTCTTGTCTAGGTATACTGACTGTTTACTTTTTTGATTATAAGCCAAATTCGTTTGATTCTTCATATACCCAGTATCTTAAAGTAGTATGTTAGATATTTACATAAAATATAAGTAGAGATAGAAATAAAAATATTTTCACAAAAAGGCATGGCTCTTCTCCTGTCAAGACATAGTATGAGGGGCTGAATCAATCCAATCTGAATTTAGCTGAAACTGTTACTTTTGAGAGCAAGATAAGGATACAGAATATTTAAGAAACTTTATCAAGGAAGTTGACCTAACTAACATTTATAGAGTACACCACTACACAATGCAGATTATACTTATTTTCAAGTGTATATTGACCATTCACCAATATTGACAACATGCTAGGTGTAGAATATACTTAATATATATTTAAAAGGATTTAAGGAATATAGTGTTCATTTTCAGATAATAATGGAATTAAATTAGAAGTCCATAATAGGGGCGCCTGGGTGGCTCAGTGGGTTAAGCCGCTGCCTTCGGCTCAGGTCATGATCTCAGGGTCCTGGGATCGAGTCCCGCATCAGGCTCTCTGCTCAGCAGGGAGCCTGCTTCCTCCTCTCTCTCTCTCTGCCTGCCTCTCTGCCTACTTGTGATCTCTCTCTGTCAAATAAATAAATACAATCTTTAAAAAAAAAAAAAAAGAAGTCCATAATAGACTTTTTGGGGGGAAGAGCAAGATGGCAGAGGAGTAGGAGACCTAACTATCATCAGGTCCCAGGAGTTCAGCTAGATAGTTATCAAACCATTCTGAACACCTACAAACTCAATAGGAGATAGAGGAGAAGAAAAGCAGCGATTCTAGGAAGAGAAAAGCGGCCCCTTTCCAGATGGTAGGACACACAGAGAAGTGAATCCAAGGCAACATACAGGAAGATAGATTGTGGGGGAGGGGCTGGCTCCCAGCAAGTGGTAGAGCAATGGAGCACAAAATAAGAACTTTTAGAAGTAAGCTGTACTGAGGGATGGCCACTCCAGAGGCCAAGTGGGGGGTGGAGCCCTCTCAGTGACAAAATACTAAAAGGGTAGCAACAACACAAGAAAAATATACAATAAGTAAATCAGAAGAGACCCAAAACCAAGGGGAGAACATAGAGGGGGAGAAAAAAAGAAAAGGAAAAATATATATATATATACACATATATTTGGTTGGTGAATAGAACAGAGAACAGAGAATACCAACATACTTGATTTTGGTGTATTTTGTTCTATTAGAAGAAACTACCTCCCAGAATTTTAAAAAAAGAAAAACTTATATATAAACAAAAATAATGATAAATACAATGAAGAGATAGAATATGACTGTAATGATGAAAATTAAAATAGATAAGAAGTTGGTTGAAGAAAAGGGAAAAACAGAGGTAGTATTTTGTTCTCTCATTCATCTATTCTTATCTGGATAAATGACAATCAGAAAAACTTACCACAAAAACAAAGAAACAAACAAAAAACAAGAGGCAGTACTGAAGGCCAGGGACCTAATCAATATGGACATTAATAATATGTCAGAACTAGAGTTTAGAAAGATGATTATCTAGGTGCTAGCTGGGCTTGAAAAGAGCATGGAAGATACTAGAGAAATAAAATCCCTTTCTGGGGAAATAAAAGAACTGAAATCTAAATAGGTTGAAATAAAAAAAGCTATTAATGATGTACAATAAAAAAATAGAGGCTCTTACTGCTAGGATAAATAAGGCAGAAGAGAGAATGAGTGATATAGAAGACCAAATGATGGAGAATAAAGAAGCTGAGCAAAAGAGAAACAAACAACTACTGGACCATAAAGGGAGAATTCCAGAGATAAGTGATACCATAAGACAAAACAATAATAGAATAATTGGGATCCCAGAAGAAGAAGAAACGGAGAGAGGGGCAGAAGTTATATTGGAGAAAGTATAGCAGAGAATTTCCCTAATTTGGCAAAGGGAATAAACATAAAAATCCACGAGGTAAAGAGACCTCGTAAATCAATAAAAAGAGGTCCACACCGTGTCATCTAATAGTAAAACGTACAAGTCTCAGTGACAAAAAGAAAGTCCTGAAAGCAGCTTTGAACAAGAGGTCTGTAAAATACAATGGTGGAAATATTAGATAGGCAGCAGACCTATCCACAGAGACCCAGCAGGCCAGAAAGGGCTGGCATGATAGACTCAGAGCACTAAATGAGTAAAATATGCAGCCAAGAATACTATATCTAGCTAGGCTTTCATTGAAAATAGAAGGAGAGATAAAAAGCTTCCAGGATAAAGATAAACTCACAGAACTTGCAAACACCAAACCAGCCCTACAGGAAATATTGAAAGGGGTCCTCTAAGCAAAGAGGGATCCTGAAAGGAACTGACCAGAAAGGAAGAGAGACAATATTCAGTAACAGTCACCTTACAGGCAATAATACAATGGCACTAAATTCATATCTTCCAATAGTTACCCTGAATGTAAATGGGCTAAATGCCTGAATCAAGAGACATAGTGTACCATAATAGATAAAAAAAAACAAGACCCATTGATATGCTATCTACAAGAAACCGATTTTAGACCTAAAGACACCTCCAGATTTAAAGTGAGGGCAGAGGAAAACAATTTACCATGCTAATGGACATCAGAAGAAAGCTGGGGTGGCAATCCTTATATCAGATAAATTAGATTTTGAGCCAAAGACTATAATAAGATATGTGGAAGGACACTATATTATACTTAAAGGGTGTGTCCAACAAGAAGATCTAACAATTTTAAATATCTATGCCCCTAATATGGGAGCAACCAATTATATAAACCAATCAATTATATAAACCAATCAATAACAACATCAAAGAAATACATCAACAATATTACAATAATAATAGGGGACTTACACCCCCCTGACTGAAAAGGACAGATCATCTAAGCAAAAGATCAACAAGGAAATAAAGGCTTTAAATGACACACTGGATCAGATGGACATCACAGATATATTCAGAACATTCCATCCTAAAGTAACAGAATATACATTCTTCTCTAGTGCACATGGAACATTCTCCAGAATAGATCACATCCTGGGTCACAAATCAGGTCTCAACTGGTATGAAAAGATTGGGATAATTTCCTGCATATTTTCAGACCACTATGCTTAGAAGCTAGACCTCAATCACAAGAGGAAAGTTGGAAAGAACTCAAATACATGGAGGCTAAGAGCATTCTACTAAAGAATGAATAGGTCAACCAAGAAATTAAAGAAGAATTGAAAAAAAATCATGGAAGCAAATGAAAATGAAAACACAATTGTTTAAAATCTTTGGGACACAGGAAAGGCAGTCCTGAGAAGAAAGTATATAGCAATACAAGCCTTTCTCAAGAAACAAGGGAAATCTCAAGTACAGAACCTAACCCTACACCTAAAGGAGCTGGATAAAGAACAACAAAGAAAGCCTAAACCCAACAGAAAAGATAAATAATAAAAATCAGATCAGAAATCAATGAAATAGAAACCAAAAGAAGACTAGAACTGATCAATGAAACTAGGAGCTGGTTCTTTGAAAGAATTAATAAGATGGATAAACCCCTGGACAGACTTCTCAAAAAAAAAACGAGAAAGGATCCAAATAAATAAAATCATGAATGAAAGAGGAGAGATTACAACCAACACCAAAGAAATACAAACAATTACAAGAACATATTATGAGCAAGTATACACCAGCAAATTCGACAATCTGGAAGAAAGAGATGCATTCTTAGAGACATATAAACTACCAAAACTGAACCAGGAAGAAATAGAAAACCTGATCAGACCCATAACCAGCGAGGAGATTGAAGCACTCATCAAAGATCTAAAAAAAAAAAAAAAGCAAGAGCCCAGGGCCAGACGGCTTCCCAGGGGAATTCTACCAAACACTTAAAGAATTAATACCTATTCTCCTCAAACTGTTCCAAAAAATACAAGTGGAAGGAAAACTTTCCAAACTCATTTTATGAGGCCAGCATTACCTTGATCCCAACATCAAAGACAGACCCCATAAAAAAGGAGAATTACAGACCAATATCCTTGATGAACACAAATACAAAAAAATCTTACCAAAATACTAGCCTATAGGATCCAACAGTACATTAAATGGATTATTCAGCATGAGCAAGTGGGATTTATTCCTGAGCTGCAAGTTTGGCTCAACATCCACAAATCAATCAATGTGATACAATGCATTAATAAAAGAAATAACAAGAACCATATGGTACTCTCAATAGACACTGAAAAAGCATTTGAAAAAGCATCCTTTTTGGATCAAAACTCTTCAAAGTGTAGGGATAGGGGGTATATAATTCAATATCATAATGCCATCTATGTAAACCCACAGTGAATATCATTCTCAATGGGGAAAAACTGAGAGCTTATCCCTTAAGGTCAGGAACATGACAGGTCTGTCCACTATCACCACTGTTATTCAACAAAGTACTAGAAGTCCTAGCCTCAGCAATCAGACAACAGAAAGAAATAAAAGGCATCTGAATTGGCAAAGAAGTTAATCTCTCACTCTTTGCAGATGATATGATACTTTATGTGGAAAACTCAAAAGATTACACTCCAAAACTGCTAGAACTCATACAGGAATTCAGTAAAGTGTCAGGATATAAAATTAATGCAGACATCAGCTGCATTTCTATTCACCAACAGCAAAACAGAAGAATGATAAATAAAGGAGTCAATTCCATTTACAGTTGCATCCCAAACCATAAGATACCAAGGAATAAACCTAACCAAAGACGGAAAGAATCTGTATTCAGAAAAGTATGACGTACTCATGAAAGAAATTGAGGAAGACACAAAGAAATGGAAAAACGTCCCATGCTCCTGGATTGGAAGAACAAATATTGTGAAAATGTCTATGCTACCTAGAGCAATCTATACATTTAATGCAATCCCTTTCCAAATACCATCAATTGCTTTTCAAAGAAATGGAACAAATAATTCTAAAATTTATATGCACCAGAAAAAAACCCAAATAGCCAGAAGAATGTTGAAAAAGAAAACCACAGTTGGTGGCATCACAATTCCAGACTTCAAGCTCTATTACAAAGATGTAATCATCAAAATAGTATGGTACTGGCACAAAAACAGACACATAGGCATTGGAACAGAATAGAGAGCTCAGAAATGGACTCTTCAACTCAATCAACTCTATGGTGAACTGCTCTTTGACAAAGCAGGAAAGGATGTCCAATGGAAAACAGACAGTCTCTTCAACAAATGGTGTTGGGAAAATTGGACAACCACATGCAGAAGAATGAAACTGGACCATTTCTTTATACCACACAGAAAAATTGACTCCAAATGGATGAAAGACCTCAGTGTGAGACAAGAATCCATCAAAATCCTTGAGGAGCACACAGGTAGCAACCTCTTTGACCTCAGCCACAGCAACTTCTTCCTAGAAACTTCACCAAAGGCAAGGGAAGTAAGGGTAAAAATGAACTCTTGGAACTTCATCAAGATGAAAAGCTTTTTCACAGCAAAGGAAACGGCCAAAAAAACCAAAAGACAACCTACAGAATGGGAGAAGATATTCACAAATGACATATCAGACAAAGGGCTAGTATCCAAAATCTATAAAGAGCTTATCAAATCCAACACCCAAAGAACAAATAATCCAACCAAGAAATGGGCAGAAGACATGAACAGTCAGAATGGCTAAAAATAACCAGTTGGAGAATGATAGATGTTGGTGAGGATGTGGAGAAAGTGGAATCCGCCTTCACTGTTGATGGGGATGCAAGCTGGTGCAGCCACTCTTTAAAACAATATAGAGGTTCCTCAAAAAGTTGAAAATAGAACTACCCTATGACCCAGAAATCACACTACTGGGTATTTACTGTAAAGATACAAATGTAGGGATCCGAAGGGGCATGTGCACCCGTTTATAGCAGCCATGTCCACAATAGCCAAACTATGGAAAGAACCTAGATGTCCATCAACAGATGAGTGGATAAAGGCATATGCTAAGTGAAATAGGTCAATCAGAGAAAGACAATTATCATATGATCTCTCTGATATGAGGAATTTGAGAGGAAGGGAGGGGGTCGTGGTGGTTAGGGAGGGAGAAAAAATGAAACAAAATGGCATCGGGAGGGAGACAAGATAAGAGATATTAAGATAAGAGACTCTTAATCTCAGGAAATAAACTGAGGGTTGTTGGGGGTGGAGGGGAAGGGATAAGGTAGCTGGGTGATGGACATTGGGGAGGGTATGTGCTATGGTGAGTGCTGTGAATTGTGTAAGACTGATGATTCACAGACCTGTACCCTTGGGGCAAATAATACATTATACGTTAACAAAAAATGTAAAAAAAAATCAATAATGAAAAGATATCTATATAATTTCCAAATATTAAGAAATTTAGTAACATACATTGAAATAACAAAGGGTCAAGGAAGAAATCCCAAGGGAAATAAAATATTTCACACTAAATGATAATGAAAAAAAAAAGTCAGAATCTGATGTCACTGTACTAGCTCCTAGAGGAAAAAGTATAGCTATCATGCATATACTGGAAAGGGAAAAATGTTTAAATCAAAGAACTAGGCTACCACCATAAGAAGGTGAAAAAAAGAACAAATAAGTAGAATGAAAATTTGAGGTAGAAATACTTAAAATGTAAAGAAACATTCCAAAAAATCAAAAAACTCATAGAAGTAGAGAAAGTTGTCCTCATCAAACTATTTCTTACATATCACAGCAGCCACCATGATGGTCTGATATTTGATCATTTTTAGTTATTTCATCCCAGGAGATTCCATATTGCGCCATGGGCCTACCAGTCAGGTCCTGAAACTTAAGTATTTTCAGAGGATAGCCTAGCCATACAGAATTGTCTAATAAGAACAACTCAAAAAATTTTCCAGAATTGGGCTCTACCTGCAGTAGAGAAGGAAGTAATTCCTGCAAAAAAACATTAGAGTAACATGCATGGAATTTTTCTCCATGTTTTCTTTTTCTGAACTCTTCCTATTGATGGCTCTAGCAGTCACCCATTCACCTCCTTTCGTGGGAGATTAAACCCCACCTCCTCAAAACCCAAACATCAGGCTAGTTTTATAAAACTCCTATGAAACTAGTAACCCTCTAATTGGCTGACCAGTGTCTGATTTTACTGATTTAATCAGATCATCCCCTTGTCACTTCCTGAAGAAGAATGTCCTTGTGCTTTCTGCATAAAATCCCAAACTCTCAAAAAAATAATTCCAAGCTTTCAGGCCACTAACAGCTTCCTGCCAAATGCTGATCTATCCAAACTACTATCATTCAGGGTGCTTATTTTTCAGTGTTCTCTGAAGAACAGGTGATTGTCACTCCAAATTAAACATTCTCACCTCCACTTGCTTGTATTTCTTCAACCTTTAGATCCAGTTTATATTTATTATCCTCCAAAAAGCCTTCTTTGAACACGTAAATCCATCAGATAAGTTGCCCTCTTCATGTGCTCCCACTACACCTTGTTCCACTAAAACAATATCTGAGTTTAAGTAGGCTAGTTAACTTCTCAATGTCTCATTTTTGTAGATTCCATGGGAATTTCTATATAGATAATAATGTCATCTGTTACATGATTTATATTTACCTTTCTAATATTTATGCATTTTACCTCCTTTTATTGCTCATTATATGGGTAGGACCTAGAATACAAAAGAGAATAGAGAGGATATTTCTGCTTTATCCTAATTTTACTGGAAAGATGTTCAAGTTTTCAACATGTTAGGTTTGATATTAGTTGCAGGTTTTTCATAAATAACCTTTATTGGGTGAAGAATATTTTCTTATATTTCTAATTTGCTGAGAGTTTTTGTTATGAATGGCTATTAGATATTGTCAAATATTTAATGTGTATCAATTGAGATAATCATATGGTTTTCACTTTTAGTTTCTTAATATGGTGAATTATATTATTTATCTAATCTTAAACCAACCTTGGAATTCTGGGATAAACCACACCTAGTCATGAGTAATTTCCTTTTTATATATTTCTGGATAGGACTTACTAATATTTGTTAATGATTTTGGTATCAATATTCTTGGTGTATATTGATCAGTACTTTTTTTGGTAATGTTTTTGGTATTAGATTAGTGCTAATCTCAAAAAATCAGTTAGGGAGGATTATTCCTAGAAAAAAAATTCATGTAGAATTTTATTTCTTCCTTAATGTTTGATAGAAATCAGCAGCAAAGGCATCGGGTTTGTTTTCTTTCTGTGAAACTTACTGTTAATTACATTTTCCTTAGATATACGGCTTTTCAGATTATTTATTGAGGAATTTTTTGATGGTACATGTCTTTCAAAAAATTCTATTTCATCTAAGTTCTTTAATTCATTGATATAAAGTTGTTAATAACAATCCCTTATTATCTTTCTAATATCACTATTCTATATAGTGATGTCCAATTCTTCATTCCCATTATTGGTAATTTGTGTCTTCCTCTTTTTCGTTATCAGTCTGTTTAGATGTTTATCAATTTTAGTGACAATTAGAATAACCTCTGCTTAGCATTAAAGGATTTCTCTCAATGTCTCAGTTTTTAAACTGTGAAATGGGAATGAAAACAATATGACATCATAGTTTTGTAAGGAGTATAAAATGAGAAAATCCATTTAAAGCATTTAGCTCCTGACACCTATGTAGCATTTAATAAATATTATTTAATATTATTAGAATGTATAGGTTACTGTTTTTTAAATTTTTACTTATTTTTAAAATTTATTTTAAGCATTCCAGAATTCATTGTTTATGCACCACACTAGAGCTCCATGCAACACCTGCCCTCCATAATACCCAAAACCAAGCTCACCCAACCTCTCTCCCCTGCCCCTCCAAAACCCTCAGATTGTTTTTCAGAGTCCACAGTCTCTCATGGTTTGTCTTCCCCTCCAATTTCCGCCAACTCCCTTCTCCTCTCCAGCTCCCCATGTTCTCCGCGTTATTTTTGTTTTTTAATATGTTATTTATTTATTTGAGAGAAAGAGACAGTGAGAGAGAGCATGAGAGGCGAGAAGGTCAGAGGGAGAAGCAGAGTCCCTGTGGAGATGGGAGCCCCATGTGGGACTTCATCCTGGGACTCCAGGATTGTGACCTGAGCTGAAGGCAGTTGCTTAACCAACTGAGCCACCCAGGCACCCCTCTGTGTTATTTCTTGAGCTCGACAAATAAGTGAAACCATATGATAATTGACTCTCTCTGCTTGACTTATTTAACTCAGCATAATCTCTTCCAGTCCTGTCCATATTGATCAAAAAGTTGGGTATTCATCCTTTCTGATGGAGGCATGATACTCCATAGTATATATGGACTATATCTTCCTTATCCATTCGACCATTGAATGGCATCTTGGTTCTTTCCACAGTTTGGTGACCGTGGCCACTGCTGATATAAACATTGAGTTACAGATGGCCCTTCTTTTCATGACATCTGTATCTTTGGGGCAAATATCCAGTAGTGCAATTGCAGGGTCATAGGGAACCTCTATTTTTAATTTCTTAAGGAATTTCCACACCGTTTTCCACATTGGCTGCACCAACTTGCATTCCTACCAACAGTGTAAGAGGGTTCCCCTTTCTATACATCCTCTCCAGCACACATTGTTTCCTGTCTTGCTAATTTTGGCCATTCTAACTGGTGTAAAGTGGTATCTCAATGTGGTTTTAATTTAAATCTCCCTGATGGCTAGTGATGATGAACATTTTTTCATGTCTGATAGCCATTTGTATGTCTTCATTGGAGAAGTGTCTATTCATGGCTTCTGCCCATTTTTTGACATGATTATCTGTTTTTTGAGTGTTGAGTTTGAGAAGTTCTTTATACATCCTGGATATCAGCCCTTTGTCTGTATTGTCATTTGCAAATATCTTCTCCCATTCCGTGGCTTGCCTCTTTGTTTTCTTGACTGTGTCCTTTGCTGTGCAGAAGCTTTTGATCTTGAAGAAGTCCCAAAAATGCATTTTCGCTTTGGTTTCCTTTGCTTTGGAGACATATCTTGAAAGAAGCTGATGTGGCCGATGTTGAAGAGGTTCCTGCCTATGTTCTCCTCTAGGACTCTAATGGATTCCTGCCTCATGTTGAGGTCTTTTATCCATTGTGAGTTTATCTTTGTGTATGGTGTAAGAGAATGGTCAAGTTCCATTCTTCCACACATAGCAGTCCAATTTTCCCAGCACCATTTATTGAAGAGACTGTCTTTTTTCTACTGTATTTTTTCCTGCTTTGTTGAAGATTATTTGACCATAGATTTGAGGGCCCATATCTGGGGTCTGTACTCTGTATCACTGGTCTATGTGTCTGTTTTTATGCCAGTACCATGCTGTCTTGGTGATCACAGCTTTGAAGTAAAGCTTGAAATCAGGCAATGTGATGCCCCCAGTTTTATTTTTGTTTTTCAACATTTCCTTAGCAATTCAGGGTCTCTTCTGATTCCATACAAATTTAGGATTGTTTGCTCCAGCTCTTTGAAAAATGCTGGTGGAATTTCGACCAGCATGGCACTGAAAGTATAGCTTGCTCTAGGCAGTATAAACATTTTAACAATATTTATTCTTCTGATTCATGAGCATGGAATGGTCTTCCTTCTTTTTGTGTCTTTTTCAATTTCTTTCATGAGTGTTCTGTAGTTCTTGAGTACAGATCCTTTACCTCTTTGGTTAGGTTTATTCCCAGGTATCTTATGGTTCTGGGTGCTATAGTAAATGGAATCAATTCTCTAATTTCCCTTTCTGTATTTTCATTGTTAGTGTATAAGAAAGCAACTGATTTCTGTACATTAATTTTGTATTCTGCCAAATTACTAAATTGCTGAATGAGTTCTAGTAGTTGGGGGTGGAGTCTTTTGGGTTGTCCATATAAAGTATTATGTCATCTGAGAAGAGAGTGAGAGTTTGACTTCTTCTGGGCCTATTTGGATATCTTTTATTTCTCTTTGTTGTCTGATTGCTGTTGCTAGGACTTCTAATACTATGTTGAACAAGAGTGGTGAGAGTGGGCATCCTTGTCGTGTTCCCGATCTCAAAGGGAAGGCTGTCAGCTTTTTCCTATTGAGGATGATATTCACTGTGGGTGTTCAATAGATAGATTTTATGAAGTTGAGGAATGTTCCCTCTATCCCTGTACTTTGAAGTGTTTTAATCAGGAACAGATGCTGGATTTTGTCAAATGCTTTTTCTGCATCCATTGAGAGGACCATGTGGTTCTTCTCTCTTCTCTTATTGATTTGTTCTATCATATTGATTAATTTGTGAATGTTGAACCACCCTTGCAACCCAGGGATAAATCCCACCTGGTCATGGTGGATAATCTTTTTAATGTACTGTTGCACTGTTGGATCATATTAGCTAGGATACTGTTGAGAATCTTAGCATCCATATTCATGAGGGATATTGTTCTGAAATTCTCCTTTTCGTGGGGTCTTTGCCTGGTTTGGGGATCAGGGTAATGCTGGCTTCATAAATAGAGTCTGGAAATTTTCCTTCTGCTTCAGTTTCTTGAAACAGCTTCAGGAGGATAGGCATTATTTCATCTTTGAATGTTTGGTAGAATTCCCCAGGGAATCCGTCAGGTCCTGGGCTCTTGTTTTGGGGGAGGTTTTTGATCACCACTTCAATCTCGTTACTAGACATCGGTGTATTCAGATGGCCAATTTCTTCATGATTCAGTTTTGGAAGTTTATAGTTTTCCAGGAATACATCCATTTCATCTAGGTTGCTTAGCTTAATGGCATATAACTGTTGATAATAATTTCTGATGATTGTTTCTATTTCCTTAGTGCTAGTTGTGATCTCTCCCTTTTCATTTATAATTTTATTAATTTGGGTCTTCTTTCTTTTACTTTGGATTAGTTTGGTCAATGATTTATTGATCTTATTGATTCTTTCAAAAAACCAGCTTCCAGTTTCATTGATGTGTTCTACTGTGTCTCTAGTTTCTATCTCATTGATCTCTCCTCTAATCTTGATTATTTCCCTTCTTGTGTGTGGAGTTGGTTTGATTTGTTGTTGATTCTACAGTTCTTTAGGTGTAGCGACAGATGGTGTATTCTGGATTTTCAACTTTTTTGAGGGAGGCTTAGATGGCTATGTATTTCCCTCATAGGACCATCTTTGCTGTATGCCATAGGTTTTGGACGGAAGTGTCTTCCTTCTCATTGGCTTCCATGAATTAAGTTCTTCTTTGATTTCATGGTTGATCCAAGCATTCTTAAGCAAGGTGGTCTTTAGCTTCCAGGTGTTTGAATTTCTTCCAAACGTTTCCTTGTGGTTGAGCTCCAGTTTCAAAGCATTGTGATCTGAGAATATGCAGGGAATAATCTCAATCTTTTGGTATCAGTTGATCCCTGATTTGTGACCCAGTATGTGGTCTATTCTGGAGAAGGTTCCATGTGCACTCGAGAAGAATGAGTATTCTGTTGTTTTAGGGTGGAATGTTCTGTATATATCTATGAGGTCCATCTGGTCCAATGTGTCATTCAAAGCTCTTGTTTCTTTATTGATTTTCTGCTTCGATGATCTATTTCTGAGAGAGGCGTGTTAAGATCTCCTACTATTAATGTATTCATATCAATATGACTCTTTATCTTGATTAACAGTTCTCTTATGTAATTGGCTGCTCCCATATTGGGGGCATGCATATTTACAACTGTTAGATCTTCTTGGTGGACAGACCATTTAAGAATGATGTAGTGTCCTTCTGTATCTCTGACTACAGTCTTTAGTTTAAAAGCTAATTTATCTGATATTAGAATCACTATGCCAGCCTTCTTTTGAGGCCCACTGCCATGAAAGATGCTTCTTCATCCCTTCACTTTCAGGCTGGATATATTCTTAGGTTCAACATGGGTCTCTTGTAGACAACATATGAATGGGTCCTGTTGTTTTATCCAATCTGCAACCCAGTGTCATTTTATGGGTGCATTTAGGCCATTAACATTGGGAGTGTTTATTGAGAGATACGTTTTTATTGACATTGTGTTACCTGTGAAGTCTTTGTTTCTATAGATTGCCTCCATAAATTTCAGTTCAAGGATATTCTTAGGATTTTTCCTCTTTTATAGAACTCCCCATTAATATTTCTTGTAGTGCCGTCTTGGTGGTCACATAATGTTTTAAAACTTGTCAGCCTTGGAAGCTCTTTATCTCTCCATCCATTTTGAATGTCAGTCTTGCTGGGTAAAGTATTCTTGGCTTCATGTTCTTCTCATTAAGTGCCCTGAATATATCTTGCCAGCCCTTTCTTGCTTGCCAGCTTTCTATAGACAGGTCTGACATTATGATGGGCTCAGTAGGTAAGGAATCTCTTCCCCCTAACTGCTCTCAAGAGCTTCTGTCTAAAATTATGATTCATCATTTTCACAATCAGGTGTCTGGAGGTCTTCCTAGATTCTATGATCTTGGGGGGATATCCTTTTGTCTCTAGGACACAAACGCTGGTTCCATTTGCCAGATTGGGAAAATTTTCATGGAGAATTTGTTCAGCTATATACTCTAGTCTTCTTTCTTTCACCTGCCCCTCAGGGATTCCAATAATTCTGATGTTGGAATGCTTCATGGCATCATTTATTTCCCTAATTCTGTTTTCATGGCTTCTAAGCTATTTGTTCCAGGCTTCCTTCTGATCCTTTTTCTCTATCAGTTTTTCCTCTAGATCACCAATTCTTTCTTCTGCCTCAGTTATCCTAGCCGTTAGAGAATTTAGATTAGATTGGAACTCATTGAGAGCATTGTTAACATCATCCCTAGTGGCTTCCACTTCTGCCCTAATGAATTCCATTTTGTCAAAAAGGCTTCCTCCAACCTAGCCATTGCCTGGATAACTGTTAGCCTAAATTCCCTTTCTGACATACTGTTTATGTTCATATCCAATAGCTCTGATGGAGAGGGCACAGTTTCTGGATTTTTCCTCTGTTGGGCATTCATCCTCCTAGTCATTTTGGTGAGAGATGGCTGAGGTGATGTGTAGCTGAATTTATCATCCGTGGTGCAGGCAAGGTGCACTCTGGAATGCTTCTGAGCAACTGGGAGTCCCCCCCCCCAAATGAAAGAAAAAAGAAAAGAAAGAGAGAGGGAGAGAGAGGGGAAAAAGAATAAAAAAAGAAAAATAAAAAAGAAGACCCATCCCAAATGGGCCCCAAAGGTAAGATTTAAAAAGTATACAAACAAAAGTGACCAAGGCCTGGCTTCTTTGCTTCACTCTCTGTGGCTCACCGTCAGTGGTGGCCATACTGCTTTTGTGGTCTTAAGCCCCTGTCCCTAACCGCCTGATTCCACCAATTTCCCCTTAAGATCTTTTGCTCTTTTGGGGTACTTTCAACCAGACTTCAGGTTAATGCTGGTCCCCAATCATAGGGCACTCTTGTATTGGGGTATTACTTTCCAATGTGTCACTTCTGGTGGCTCCCTCCCCCTTTTGTTTATCTTCCCATATCATTCCGATGTTCCCACTCTACTTTACCTGTCCACTCGTATCTTCTGCCCCCATAGAAATCCAGATATGTATAATTCTAATCTCAGGCTGATTTCATGGGTGATCACAGTTCTTTGGTAGATAATCAGCTCACTTTAGGGGACTGGTTGAAACAGTGCCTCCTACTCTGCCACCTTGTCTCCCCCTAGGTTACTGTGTGTTAAAAATACTTTTGACTCTCCCTCTCCACAAGTTAATGTCCGTAAAATGATAAATTGTCTTATATTTAATGATAGTATCTAACATAAAACTTTGTAGAATTAATGAATAAAACATATAAATAAGTAATTAATATAGCCCTCTTTTGTAGACCACCCTATATTCTCACACTCTGTGCATCAGTCTTCCCAAACCACTGAATATGCAACAATAGTCCCTGCTCTTAGTGTCTACTCCAGCTTTCCTCCTCATAGTATCTGCAACATATGAGATGATTTTCCCCAGCTTTCCCTAGAGTTTATTGTCTGGGCACAACATGTTCATAATAGGACCCAGAGCGCAAACAATCTAGGGGTCTGGAGTCTTGAGAGGAATGGGTGATGGGTGCAGGTGGTGATCCAATAAATAACTAAACCCACTGAGTCTAGAATGAAGGAGCAAGCCTCAAGAAGAAAAAAATTACCTAATTTATACTCCTTAGGAACCTTGCCTCAGAAGTTCTAGCCTACATAAAAGGAATTGTGCTGTGGACACATACTAGGAAGTTTATAGACAGTGGGGAAATTTGAAAAGGGTGAGAGAAGTGATCAGAAAAAAAACAGAGAACATTGAACTCCTTTAAAATCCTTTAATTCCCTTATAAACACTTAAAGTTAGAGGAGCTACGATGGCAGTATAGGAGGAGAACCCTAAGCCCCTAAGCTCTTCTTGTTCCTCAAGCACAACTAAATAAATATTAAGTCACCCTGAACACCCCAGAAATCAACTGGAAAACTGACAGAACAAACTCCACTACTAAAGGGAGAGAAGGAGCCACATCGAAGAAGAAGGAAGGACAGAGAGTGTTTGGGGTAGAAACAGATCACAGGTCCTGTGGAGGGAAGGGAGTCATGGTGGCAGAGAAATGCACTAGAGAGAGAAGCACATAAGGGAATGTACAAGGAGAAACAAAGCCATTGGCTGGTAAAATGAGAGGGGCTGATTTTCCTGAGTTCTTGCAACCAGTAGGGCTTAATAATAGAGTTTTAAAGGTTAGTAGGCTTGGCTGGGATAGAGCCTTGAGTGCACTGCCCTGCTCCTGGAAAGAAGGCAAGCAAATAAGCCAGGGGCAGAAAGCATGGAAACAGCTTTCTGAAAAACCCCTGGGGCACAGAGGGACAAGATTGGTCACTTTTCTGGGAGTGCATCCCTGAGAGGTAGCTTTCACAGAGACACAGCTCCAGGGACAAAGGACCTGGCTGGCAACATTACCCTCCCCCAACCCTCAGCATAAATGCAGAGTCACTTGCAGAAAGCTGCTCAGCCACCCCCAAATGGCTGCCTAATTACACCAAGTCCCACATGTCTGTCCTCTGGCAGACTGCACTTCTAGGTCAAACCTGCCTAAGTCTCAGCATGGTGAGAACCTCCCCGAAGAGACCAGCACAGGCCCCTGGAATACCAACTCCCTAAAGCCTGGAGTTTTAAAAGCTACTAGTCATGGCTGGGATAGGACCTGGAGGGCACTGCACTGCTCCTGGAAAGGAAGCAGGAAAACAATGCAGACGGAGACAGTGTGGAAACACCAATCTGAAAAATGCTTGGGAAACACAGGGGGGAGATTATTCCATCTTCTCAGAGTGCCTTACTGAAAGCAGCATGCAAGGAGACCACTCTCTGGGGACAAAGGAGGTGGCTGGTGCCATTTCACTTCCCTGTCCATCTGCATAAACACAGAATAACCTGCAGTAAACAGCACACACCAACACTACCTGCCTAACCAGCTCAAAAAGGTTCAGCACCCTTGCACTCTGGTAGTACTGCCTTTCTTGGTCAAGTGTGCCTCAGGCCCAGCTTGAGGATCCCAGCCCCTAGATAAGCCCAGCAGAAATCCATGCCCACACCACATAAACTGAGGGCTACAGTTCTAGTGGAAATAGTATCGAGTCTCATTTGACAAGCAGGCAGGAGAACACCTAGTTAAAAACTCACCACATCTGGCCAACCATCAAACACTGAATGGGTTAACCAGAAAATGTAAAAGAAGAAACAAAAAATACATGGAAGCAAACTAAAATGAAAACACAATAGTCTAAAACCTTTGGAACCAGTAAATGCAGTCCTAAGAAGGAAGTATATAGCAATATAGGCCTTCCTCAAGAAGCAAGAAAAGTGTCAAACACATAACCTAACCTACACCTAAAGGAGCTGGAAAAAGAGAAGCAAATAAAGCCTAAACCAGCAGAAGAAGGGAAACAGTTACATTTAGAGCAGAAAAAAATGACATAGAAAAAAAAAACCCGTAGAACAGATCAATGAAACTAGGAGCTGGTTCTTTGAATTAATAAAATTGTTAAGCCCCTAGCCAGACTTAGCCAATAGAGAAAAGAAAGGACCAAATAAATAAAATCAACATGAACGAGGAGAGATCACAACCAACACTATAGAAAGACAAACAGGGACGCCTGGGTGGCGCAGTTGGTTGGACGACTGCCTTCGGCTCAGGGCGTGATCCTGGAGTCCCGGGATCGAGTCCCACATCAGGCTCCCAGCTCCATGGGGAGTCTGCTTCGCTCTCTGACCTTCTCCTCGCTCATGCTCTCTCTCACTGTCTCTCTCAAATAAATAAATAAAATCTTTAAAAAAAAAAAAAGAAAGACAAACAATTATAAGGTAATATTATGAGCAAATATATGCCAATAAATTAGGCAATCTGGAAGAAATGGATGCATTCCTAGAAACATATAAACTACCAAAACTGAAATGGGAAGAAATAGAAAATTTGAATAAACCCATAACCAGCAAAGAAACTGAATCAGTAATCAAAAATCTCCCAGCAGGGGCATCCGGGTGGTTCAGTCAGTTAAACACCTGATTTTGGCTCCCATGTTGGGCTCAATCTCTCTAATAAATAAAATCCTTAAAAAAAATCTCCCCAAAAACAATAATCCAGGGTCAGATGGCTTCCCAGGGGAATTTTACAAAACTTTTAGAAAAGAATTCATATCTACTTTTCTCAAGCTGTTCCAAAAAAAAAATGTAAATGCAAGGAAATCTTCCAAGCTCATTCTATGAGGCCAGCATTACCTTGATTCCAAACAAGTAAGACCCCACTAAATATCAGAATTATAGACCAATATCCCTGATGAACATGGATGTAAAAATTCTCACTAAGATACTAGCTAATTGACTCCAACAGTAAATTAAAAGGGTTATTTACCATATCAAGTGGGATTTATTCCTGGGCTGCAGGTGTGGTTCAATATGCAAAATCAATCAATGTGATACACCACATTAAGAAGAGAAGGATAAAAAAAAACATAATCCTCTCAACTGTTGCAGCAAAAGCATTTGACAAAATACAGCAACACTTCTTGTTAAAAACCCTTGAGAAAGTAGAGAGACAAGGAACATACTTCAATCATAAAGGCCATATATAAACGACCCACAGCTAATATCAACCTCAATCAGAAAAACTGAGAGCTTTTCCCCTAAGGTTAGGAACATGACAGGAATGTCCTCTCTCACCACTGTTGTTAAACAGTACTGGAAGTCCTAACTTCAGCAATCAGACAACAAAAAGAAACAAAAGGCATCCAAATTGGCAAGGAAGAAGTCAAACTCACTCTTTGCAAACAAAATTCTCCTCTGTGTAGAAAACCTGAAAGTCTCCACCAAAAAAATTGCTGGAACTGATCCATGAATTCAGCAAAATCATGGAATATAAAATCAATGTACAGAAATCTGTTGCATTTCTATACAACAATAGTGAAGCAGCAGAAAGAGACATTTACAATTGTACCAAAACGTATAAGATACCTAGGAGTAAACCTAACCAAAGAGGTAGAAGATCTGCACTCCGAAAACTATATAACACTTACAAAAGAAACTGAAGAGGACACAAAGAAATGGAAAAACATTCCATGCTCATGGGTTAGGAGAACACAACATTGTTAAAATGTCTATGCTACCCAAAGCAATCTACACATTAATAAAATTCCCATCAAAATACCATCAGGATTTTTCACGGAGCTAGAACAAACAATTCTTAAAAGTTTGTATGGACCACAGAAGACCCCTAACAGCCAAAGTAATCCTGAAAAAGGAAAGCAAAGCTGAAGGCATCACGATTCTGGACTTCAAGTTATATTACAAAGATGTAGTAATCAAGACAGTATGGTACTGGCACAAAAACAGGCACATAGACCAATGGAACAGAATAGAAAACCCAGAAATGGACCCACAGCTATGTTTTTGACAAAACAGGAAAGAATATCCAATGGAAAAGAGACAGTTTCTTCAATAAACAGTGCTCAGTAAAGTGGCCAGCAATATGCAGAAGAATGAAACTGGACCAGTTTCTTCCATCATACACAAAAATAAATTCAAAATGGATGAAAGACCAAATTGTTAGATAGGAAACCATCAAAATCCCAGAGGAGAACACAGGCAGTAACCTCTTTAACCTTGGCTGCAGCAACTACTTATTAAATACATCTTTGGAGGCAAGAGAAACACAAGCAAAAATAAACCACTGGGACCTTATCAAGATAAAAAGGTTTTGCACAGTGAAGGAAACAATCAACAAAACTAAAAGGCAACTGATGGAATAGGAAAAGGTATTTGCTAATGACATATCAGATAAAGGAATAGTATCTAGAATCTATAAAGAATTCATGAAAACCAACACCCCTAAAATAAATAATCCTGTTAAGAAATGGGTAGAAGACTGAACAGACATTTCTCCAAAGAAGATAATACAAATGGCTAACAGACACATGAAAAACTGCTCAATATCACTCAGCATCAGGAAAATATAAATCAAAATTGCAGTGAGATACCACCTCACACCAGTCAGAATGGCTAAAATTAACAAGTCAGGAAACAACAGATGTTGGCAAGGATCTGGGGAAAGGGCAACACTTTTGCACTGTTGGTAGGAATGCAAACTGGTGCAGCCACACTGGAAAACAGTATGGAGGTTCCTCAAGAAGCTAAAAATACACAATGGAATACTATGCAGCCATCAAAAGAAATGAAATCTTGCCATTTGCGACATGGATGGAACTAGAGCGTATCATGCTTAGCGAAATAAGTCAAGCGGAGAAAGACAACTATCATATGATCTCCCTGATATGAGGAAGTGGTGATGCAACATGGGGGGTTAAGGGGGTAGGAGAAGAATAAATGAAACAAGATGGGATTGGGAGGGAGTCAAGCCATAAGTGACTCTTAATCTCACAAAACAAACTGAGGGTTGCTGGGCGGAGGGGGGTTGGGAGAGGGGGGTGGAGTTATGGACATTGGGGAGGGTATGTGCTATGGTGAGTGATGTGAAGTGTGTAAACCTGGCAATTCACAGACCTATACCCCTGGGGATAAAAATATATGTTTATAAAAAAATTAAAAATTAAAAAAGAAGAAGAAGCTAAAAATAGAAGTATCCTACAACCTAGCAATTGCACTACTGGGTATTTATCTAAAGATACAAAAATGCTGATTAGAAGGGCCACATTCACCCTAATGTTTATAGCAGCACTGTTATAAAGAGCGAAATTGTGGAAAGAGGCCAAATGTCCATTGACTGAGAAATGGATAAAGATGATTCGGTATAGAGAGCTACAATGGAATATTACTCAGCCATGAAAAAAAATGAAATCTTGCCATTTGTAACAACCTGGATGGAGCTAGAGTGTATTATGCTAAATCAAAAGAAAGGCAAATATTATATGATTTTACTCATATGTGAAATTTAAGAAATGCACAAATGAACATAGGGAAAGGGGAGGAAAAATAAAGATAAAAACAGAGAGGGAGACAAACCATAAGTGACTCTTAACTATAGAGAACAAACTGAGGGTTGCCAGAGATGAGGTGGGTGGTGGATGGGTTAAATGGTGATGGGCAGCAAAAAGGGCACTTGTGATGAGTACTGGGTGTTGTTATATGTAAGTGATGAATCACTAAATTCTACTCCTGTAATCAGTACTACACTATATGTTAACTAACTTGAATTTTTAAAATAATTTGTCATTCTACTATCAAGTAACCCCCTAAAAACTTCAGTAAGCATAAAAAAACTTTAGTAAGCATAAAATCACATAGAGGGCTTATTATTTAATGTATATTTTTATGTTTAAATCATGCACCTCAAAACTCTTCTAGCCTCTATCCATTTCCCAGTTCCAAAACCACTACCACATTTTTAGGTACTTGTTACAGCAGCACCCCACTTCTCAGTACCAGTTTTTGTCTTAATCAGTTCAGGTTACAGCAATAAAAATATCATAGAATAGGTTAAACAAACCTTTCTCACAGTTCTGTAGACTGGGAAATATAAGATCAAGGCAACATTAGATCTGTTTTTTGGTGAGGGTACTCTTCTGGTGTGCTAATGGCTATCTTCTCATATTCTCCCACCTCAGAGAAAGCAGAGGGAGACAGCAAGGTCTCTAGTATCCATTCTTATAAGGGCATTAATTCATTCACGAGGGTTCTATCCTTATGACCTAATTACCTTTCAAAGGCCCTACCTCTTTTTTTAAAAAAAGATATTATTTATTTATTTGACAGAGAGAGAGAGATCACAAGTAGGCAGAGAGGCAGAGAGAGGGGGGAAGCAGGCTCCTTGTTGAGCAGAAAGCCCGATGTGGGGCTCGATTCCAGGACTCTGAGACCATGACCTGAGCTGAATGAAGGTGGAGCCTTAACCCACTGAGCCACCCAGGCACCCCAAGTCCCTACCTCTTAATGATTAGGATTTAAACCTATGAACAGTGGGGCAGAGGGAGGGGGACACAAAATTCAGTCAGTAACATTAAATTCCCAATTGCAGAATAAAATACATGATGAAGTGACCTTTGTTTAAAATATTTGTTTGTATCTTGATCATGATGCCAATAGATGCCTTAAGCAATAGCAAGCCCACTTCTGACTGCGCATGGTAGGCACTTCATTTGCTCACATGGTCACTGGCTTTCTCAGGTTCCAGACACCTTCCCTCATTGTGAAGAGCAGAGAGAGTATTGTCTAACAATATATAAGTCCTCACTAGAATTCCTGGAGAAGGTTTCTGGAATAGGTCTAAAGGTATAGTAGGGAAGAAAGTGGCCCATGGGAACAAATCTTGGAACAATGGGAAGGTGGTTTTTACCACTTTCTCCCCATTCTACTGACCCTCATTCTCTTTCTCCTTCTCCTCCACCAGTTTCTTCTTCTGTAAGACAAACTTCCTTTTCATCAGTCACTGAGGCTGGATGCCATCTATCACACTCACTCCACTCCTATCCAATATCGTTGTATAATACTGAAATAAAGTTCTCAGACACCAGTCTGAGCGGCGGTGCAGGGCTGCCTCTGTAAGGTAGAGCAGCAGTAGCTGAATCCTGCACATAGCTCTTATTTTGTTTTGTTTTTATCAGAAAAGCAAGGACAGATGTCTCCAAGCGTGGGAAAGGAGTACAAAGGAATGGGAAATATCTTGAAGCAGGCTTGCATATTCCCCTACATGTAGGCACACAGGGAGGCAGTCATGGGATAAAGGAAGGGCAGGATGTTTGGTCTGGCAGTCTCCAGATGCAGAAAGGGGAGACTGAGTGTTACATTCTTTTATAGCTCCTCACGTATGCCCTGTCCCTGGGGATCATGGGATCCTGCTCCTACAGGCCCATTGGGTTTAACAGTCTGAGAGCAGGAATGCTGGTGACGTTTTGACTGCTTCCATAGTTACTCCTTGGGGCTTATAATATTTTTTCTAAAGAATAATTCCACATCCAATTCTAGATTTTTAACCTCTGGAAGGCAACCCACGCTGTCCATCCTTTATTCACATGGCTCCTCTCCTGGTGTAATCCCTTATGTGTGTCAGTTAGATTGCCAGGTGAGACAAATGACCCACACATCACCAATTTCTCTTCTCTTAATTCATCTGCAAGATTTTATCACTCCTGGAATTATCTGTCTAGTGTACAAATATGAACTCTCTCTTATTCCACTGTTCCAAATCTCAATCGTTCATTTAAGAATTATTTATTAATGTCTATTGTGAGCCAGGCATTCTTCTGGGAAGTTGAGAAAATTGTTTTGTTTATCTTCTCCAACATAAACTTAAAGCCCTTTAATAAAACAGTTCAGAACCATCAAGGTCTGGCTTTTGCTTGCTTTCTAGGCCAAACACATCCCTACCACATATGTTCCAGGTACAGCTGATTCTTGAATCTAACCCACAAAAAGACCTTACAGATTCTTCGATTACTTACTAATTTCCTTCCATTATTTCACCATTCAAGATAATGTTCATCATTCAACACCACCTTGAAGCAAGCTTGAAATTTTTTATCTCCCTCCACCCCATCCCACCATTTTATCACTGAAGTTAATAATTTCATTATAGCACAGATCACTCACTGGCTTTCTATATATTAAGATCATCTGCACATATATGGGCTTTACTTTTTTTTTTATGTAGTATTCCAAGATTCATTGTTTATGTACAACACCCAGTGCTCCATGCAATTCATGTCCTTCTTAATACCCATCACTAGGCTCATCCATCCGCCCACTCCCCTCCCCTCTAAAACCTTCAGTTTGTTTCTCAGAGTTCACAGTCTCTCATGGTTTGTCTCCTCCTCCGATTTCCCCTAACTCATATTTCCTTTCCTTCTCCAAATGTCCTCCATGTTATTCCTTATGTTCCACAAGTAAGTGAAATCATATGATAATTGACTTTCTCTGCTTGACTTATTTCACTCAGCATAATATCCCCTGGAGGGTAGCAACAGTGGCCCCCCTTTTTTTCATTTTTTTCAAATTTCTTTTCAGCGTAACAGTATTCATTGTTTTTTCACCACACCCAGTGCTCGATGCAATACGTGCCCTCCTTAATACCCACCCCCTGGCTCCCCCAACCTCCCACCCCCCGCCCCTTCAAAACCCTAAGATTGTTTTTCAGAGTCCATAGTCTTTCATGGTTCACCTCCCCTTCCAATTTCCCTCAACTCCCTTCTCCTCTCCACCTCCCCATGTCCTCCATGTTATTTGTTGTGCTCCACAAATAAGTGAAACCATATGATAATTGGCTCTCTCTGCTTGACTTATTTCACTCAGCATAATCTCTTCCAGTCCCGTCCATGTTGCTACAAAAGTTGTACTCATCCTTTCTGATGGAGGCATAATACTCCATAGCATATATGGACCACATCTTCCTTATCCATTCGTCCTTTGAAGGGCATCTTGGTTCTTTCCACAGTTTGGTGACCATGGCCATTGCTGCTATGAACACTGGGGTACAGATGGCCCTTCTTTTCACTACATCTGTATCTTTGGGGTAAATTCCCAGTAGTGCAATTGCAGGGTCATAGGGAAGCTCTATTTTTAATTTCCTGAGGAATCTCCACACTGTTCTCCAAAGTGGCTGCACCGACTTGCATTCCCACCAACCGTGGAAGAGGGTTCCCCTTTCTCCACATCCACTCCAACACACGTTGTTTCCTGTCTTGCTAATTTTGGCCATTCTAACTGGTGTAAGGTGGTATCTCAATGTGGTTTTAATTCAAATCTCCCTGATGGCTAGTGATGATGAACATTTTTTCATGTGTCTGATAGCCATTTGTATATCTTCATTGGAGAAGTGTCTGTTCATATCTTCTGCCCATTTTTTTTAAAGATTTTATTTATTTGTCAGAGAGACAGAGGGAGAGAGAGTGAGCACAGGCAGACAGAATGGCAGGCAGAGACAGAGGAAGAAGCAGGCTCCCCGCTCAGCAAGGAGCCCAATGTGGGACTCAATCCCAGGATGCTGGGATCATGACCTGAGCTGAAGGCAGCCGCTTAACCAACTGAGCCACCCAGGCGTCCCCTGCCCATTTTTTGATATGATTATCTGTTTTGTGTGTGTTGAGTTTGAGAAGTTCTTTATAGATCCTGGATATCAACCTTTTGTCTGTACTGTCATTTGCAAATATCTTCTCCCATTCCATGGGTTGCTTCTGTCAACAAAACAAAGAGGGAACCCCCCCTTTTCTTAAAAGATTTACTGATTTATTTTAGAGAGAGAGAGAGAGAGCGAGCATGAGTGGGGGAGGGGGCAGAAGGACAGGGAGAGTGAGAGAGAAGCAGACTCCCCACTCAGTGTGGAGACCAATACAGGACTCGAAATCATGACCCTGAGATCATGAACTGGATGCTTAACCAACTGAGCCACCCAGGCAACCCACAACAGTGCCTTTTTTACCCATGCATTCCCTACAGTACAAAGGATACTGCCTTGCACAAAATAAGGACTCAAAACATGTTCAGGGACAAAATGGTTAGAAATGGGAAAACAAGATCTGAGAGTCCAGTAGTCCTTCTAAGTTGTGCATGTTATACATTATACTAGGTATTGGGGTTTAAAGTAGTGTAGTGCCAGAGGCAGGGAAAAAGGAGACAATAATCTTTCTTTCACCAGTGTCCTGAAATCCTCAGCCTTTTTTCCAGATCTGGTTATGGAGCTGAAAGTCCACAGGCTGTTTGCTTGAGCAGATTCAAACTACTCCTGGTTTATCCAGTCCCTAGTAAATAAAGGTCCCATGATGATTCTTCATCCTTTCAAATCTGAATGAAAAAGGAGAATGAACAAAAACAGAGGGGATGAGGGCATTGTGGTTGTTTTGGTTTTTTGTTTTGTTTTATTTTCTGATTACAAACACGCTCACAATGCAGTCCCCTTATTTAGCTAATTTCAAGGTTTACCTTGGGTTAAGAACAAGATTTCTTCTAGCCCTGGGAATAGAGTTAAAATGTGTACCTGGGAAATAAAGTCCTATGTTACCTATTTCATGATGGAGAACTGTGGTCATTTCCTAATTAGTGGTAGTGGTGGGATATTAAAAAGCCACTGAGGATCAGGATATCTAGCATCCTGAATGATGGGGGTTAAAAAGCCAGGGCAGAATGGTCCCTTAGCACCTTTCTTATTTCCATCCCCCTACAAAGGGCACAGCCATGTTGCCATGGGATTTCAAGAGGAACATACCAGTGCCTACTTTTCTTCATGCTCATATTATAAATTACCCAAGAGATTAACAGGGTGCATTGATTTCTGTTAGTGAAGGTTTTCCCTTTGATGGAAGGATGGCAAAGAACAAATATGATAAACTGGGAGGAGGCAAATCCAGAAGAAGGACAGATTACCTCAACAGCTTCTGACCTGGTCTATTCAAAATTTGAAGTTCAAGACAGATTCAATACATTTGTGTGGTAATAGGCCAAGTCCATGTGAATGAGTTTCTCAAGCATGAAAACAAAGAAACAAAAGCCACTTTTTCTCACTGAATCTGTTATTCACTCCAATTATTTTGTGTTAAATACAGACAATGTGGAAAGAGATAGGGTGGTTAAAAAACACCATCTTAAATAAAAGCACCCAGATTCTCTAGGCTTTTTAGTATTACCTATCAGGGAATAAAAAGTCCTAGGCAAACTTTCTGGAAATACTAAAGTAAGAAGAGAATTCACCTTGTCTCAAATAGAAATTTGTAGTTACAGAAAGGGTTTTTTCCCACTCTCTTTCCTTCACTAACTTTATTGTGCACATATCTTATTTCATCCATTATAAAATGTACATTTCCCCCCAGAGTTTAACATCTATTAAATCAGGACGAGTCTTGGGATACCTGGGTAGATCAGTCGGTTAATTGTCTGACTCTTGATTTTGGCTCAGGTCATGATCTCAGTGTCGTTAGACCAAATTCTGCATTGGGCTCCTCACTCAGCAGGGTGTCTGCTTGAGATTCTCTCTCTCCATCTCCTACCCCTCCCCCAATTCTCTTTCTCTCTCTCTCAAATAAATAAATAAGTCTTTAAATCAGGATGAGTCTTATGTTTAATGGTAAGATACAGTTCAATTGGCAAAGTTTTTAATTTCCTGTTATTCCATGAAGGAAGGGTGTAATTGATAGCATCTTAGACAGGGTGGTAAATGCTATGTTGAGTAACTCCTATAGATTCTAAAGACCATATATTAGATATTTCATCTCTAAATAATGATCCATCCTTTTGGTTCCTACCAGCATTATCTAGACCACACTTTGTCCTCTCCCATATGTAGTCTTAAAATAACTTTCTGTCTGGTTCCCAGCTCTAACTTCTATCTTCAATAATGCCTACAAGAAAATCTATCTATAGAAAGGTTATCCTAGTCTCCAAGCATGTCTCTGTACAGAAACATTACCACGATACATTGTTCTAAGAACTTTATATATGTGAACTCATGTAATCTTAATAAATTACCATTTATCCTCAATTTTAAAGATGATAAAACTGAGGCTTTGAGAAGTTAAGTAGCATTCCCAAGATGGTATAGCTGCTAAGTGGTAGAGCTTGGATTAAAACCCAGGGAGTCCTGCTCCAAAGCTTGTTTCTCTAATGATTCAAGACTCAAACTCAAAACATTTAAAACTGAAATCATTTACCCCTATATTCAAATCATGCTCAGTTATCACCTTGGCCTAGAGGCCTCCCCAGATATCATAGGTTAGAATTAACTCCTCTCTTCCCTCCTCTCTCATTGAGCCATCTCTGCTCATTAGAGACCTTATCACGAGGCCTCTGCTCATCAACCCTCCTCTCTTCCTCTTTCTTCCTTTTCCTTTATTGTAAACCCTAAAAGATATCTCTGTATCTTTTCAGAGAAATATTGGGAGCTGCAAACAAATGTGTTCATGGATTTGAAGGCATCTTAAATGATTTTGGGTAACCTAGAGTTCATCTGATTCTACCTCTTAATAAAGATGAGAAAAGTAGAGATCAGACACATTAAGTAATGGTCCCCAAGCCATTCAGATACTTAATTATAAAGCCATAGCTCCGGGTCTAGAAGAATCTTTTCACAACTCTTGTTGTAGAATCATTTCTAATCTACATGTCATTCCAGATTATACCGATGATAGTGTTACAAGATTGACAGGACTCCAGTTCAGGAAAGAAAGAGAAAAGGAAATAGCGAAAACAGAAACAAAGGAAGTGGGAAGAGCAATCTCACTTGCTACTCCCCAGTACCTTAGAATTTGTGACCTCTTTAGGAAATTTCTAGGCAGGGCCAGAAGCTAGTGGCCTTCTGAGAAACAAGACCATAAAATCTGTGCTTGAGCATGTGCAACCTACAACAAACATAATGACATTATTACAACTAGTCATTTACTCTAATTGTACTGTGCCAAAATAATTGGTGACTGAGAGTAAAAGGTCATAGCAGACTTGCCCCATTAGACCCTTTTCATTTACAGTTTCAGTTTGGTTCTGTGATGCACAGGCCATGGCTGTCTGCCATTCCTGTCTCCTTGAGGCTGGTTGCAATAGCGTCAAGTCTCCCCCAACAAGGTGTAATAGAGGACTATGTACTTAACTGATAGTTCATGGAGGGGAGTAAAATCTTATGATTGAGAATTATGGTCATCCCTTGGAGGGAAAAGAATTGTCCTAGGGACTAATTTTGTAATAGGGGTGGTGCTTTGCATAGCCAGATTTGAATACTGACTTGGCATATTTTTCTGATTTTACATCTTCATAGGGCTTCAGCAGGAAGGAAGCAACCCTCTGTAAGATGGCAAGTTGGGGGAGTGCATGAATTCAGTAGTTTCTGCCCACAACTACCCAAAACAAATGACCTTCAAAATTTCTTAAGGTGTTTTTCTTAGTCCATGGTCTCATAGATATGGTAGAACTTGAGGAAGTTTCTTAAGAATAGATAATAGTATTTTATATTTTATATTTACATGAATTGTTCTCCCAAGGGGAAAAAAAAGACACCATGTTCACATCCTTCACAGCTTCTCTCAATAAGCAGATTTTAACAATGTATTTCTACTGAGAGTACATTTGGCTACTATATCAATTTTGATTAAAAAAAAAGGAAAAACTGAATAATGTGATCTTTGTAATTAGTCCTAACATATCATTTTAATCCCTGGTCAAGTAAGCTTCACAATTCCTTCATACGAATGATAGCACAATGCAGCCATGTAAAACAATAAGGCCAATGTTGCCTAATACATACAGGCTTGGAAAACCAGACCTAAAGAAATTTTCAGTCATGGTTAACATGCGGCCCAGCGCGGGCGTCCACCTGTCTAGTCTGTCTGTCCATCCGTACCACAAAGGAACAAACAACAGAAAGTAGCAGGAAAGAGACCCAGTTAAGTGCAGCTCTGTGAGTCCACCAGTTCTTTCAGTCATGGTTAACATGCGGCCCAGCGCGCTATAGAAATTTTCTAGAAATCTGGGGCACCTGGGTGGCTCAGTAGGTTAAGCCTCTGCCTTCAGCTCAGGTCATGATCTTAGGGTCCTGGGATCGAGCCCCACATCAGGCTCTCTGCTCAGCCGGGAGCCTGCTTCCTTCTCTCTCTCTCTCTCTCTCTCTCTGCCTGCCTCTCTGCCTACTTGTGATCTCTTTGTCAAATAAATAAATAAAATCTTTTAAAAAAAAGAAATTTTCTCAAAATCTTTCTGCAGCAAGGAATATAGTGGACACTTCAGATACAAATTAAAGAAATAGGAGGGTATTTTTCTCTCTGCCTGTTTTTATATTGTCTTTCTCTCTCTGTCCTCTTTTTTGCTCAGAATAAAGACTCTTCCTCCCCAACAGACACATGCACATATAGACACACACAGACATACCCACACTTCAACTAAATTCTGGAGAACCTATCTCTATTGGCATCTCTAAAAGCTGATACCTTTTATCTATTTACACTAAGCCTTCCCTAGTTCTTTTTTATCCTGTTTTGTTAACTTCCTTTCTGGTTCCTGCATCTAGTTTCTTCCTCTAAATGTTCCCAGATGTCTTTATTTAAAAGACAGATTTAATCTTGGAGCGCCTGGGTGGCTCAGTCAGTTAAGCATCTGCCTTCATCTCAGGTCATGATCCCAGGGTCCTGGGATTGAGCCCCACATTGGGCTCCTGCTTAGCAAGGAGCCTGCTTTTCTCTCCCGCTCCCCGTGCTTGTGTTCTCTCTCTCTCTCTCTGCCAAATAAATAAATCGAATCTTTAAAAAATAAATAAAATATAGATTTAATCTTAGTATTTCCCTACACAAAAATCTCCACTCAGGATGTTCCATCCTTTATACCAGGAGTTGGCAAATGTTTTTTCTAAAGGGCCAGATAGCAGATATTTTAGGTTTTATAAGCCATATAATCTCTATTGTAATGATTCAACTCTGTTGTAATATAAAAGCAGTTATAGACAAAACATAAATGAATGGGCATGGCTAGGTTTCAATAAAATTTTACCTATGAAAGCAGATAATAGCTATATTTGACCTGCTGGCTGTGGTTTGTTTGACCCACTACTAACATGCACAGCCTCCTTTTAGCAAAATTTGTTCCCTCCTCCTGGCTCCCTGATAGCTGCCTGTGCTTAAGATAAGACTTCCCTACTCTACATGCTTGTGAACTGACTCAGAATGCAGGCCTATTCAATTTATTCCAGTAGTCCCTCAGCCCAACCTACTTTCTGCCTTAAAACACAGAGTTGCCTATCAAGGTAAACTAGGAGGAAGACTCACCAAGAGTCACCAAATACCTACAATATTTACATCAAAATATCTACAATAGAGACAAGGAAATGAACTACCAGGAAGAGTTTTTCTACCAAGTGACTGTGAGGGAACTGATTATAAGGCAGTAATATTTTATGATAGAAAAAGGGAAGAAAAATAACAATAATAGTTTTCTCAGAAAGCAGAAATGATTAGAGGGAAGCTGTCAAGGCAGAAAAAGCAACCAAAGAGGTTTTCTCTTTCTGTTCACCTGCTTTTAAGGATCTCTGGCATAGTATAACATTCAAGAACTTGGGCCTTACATCAGGCTGCCTACATTTCAAATACTGGCTCAATCACTTACTTTCTGTGTGAATTATAAGCAGGTCTGGGCCATATTTTTTACATGCTGAAACAGAGAATGATAATTGTACAATCTCTGAGTTTTCGACAGGATCGAACTGACAGTGTATACAAACCACTTAAAATAGGGCCTAGCGCCTGGTAAGTAGTCAGTTAGTGTTAACGACTACTATTATGGGAGTATGGGGACAGAGCCAGCATTCACAGATCTGTCAGATAGTAATGAGTTTGCAGACTTTGGAGTGGCTAGTTCTGCCTCAGTGACTGTGCCCCAGAACTTCTGTTTGGACACAAGATAGTTCTGTCCACCAAAAAGATCCAAAGGTCTGCTGCTCTGAAATGTTATGGAATTAAACTTTTAGCCACAACACAGGAATAAAAGGGTTTTTTCAAATAAAGAACTCAGTAACAAAACATTTTCTTCTGTCAGTCAGATTAGTGGATAATTCCTACTGATTTTATCATGTCCCAAACCAAGCTTTTTTTGTTCTTACTCTCTTTGTTCCCCATTTAGGCATTTATCTTTCAGCTAGAATATCTCCTGCTTTCTGTTTCACTGTTTCCAAACTATCCTCTACTCTTTTCAGGGTGATCTTTGTACAAATCAGATTCTAATACATTTTTCATTGCCAAAACTAAAAATTTTCATTCCTCTTTACTCCTTGATGAATAAATCCCAAATTACTCTGTTGAGCATTCATGGCCCTTTACTTTTGGCTCCATGCTACTATATTTTAAGTGAATTAGGTCCATACTTCATTAACTCTGCAAGGTTGTATTTTTATATTGAATTCAGTTTAAATTTATTTTAAAATTAAAATAAAGCAAAAATTATTTTTTGATGTACAGATCAATGAATTTTAACACAGGTGTAGATTCACATAACCATTACCATAATCATAATGAAGGATAGTCAGTCAAAAAAAACTCCCTCATGCTAATATTTCCTATTCACACATTACTGCCACTCTTTATCCCTGGGAACCACTAATCTATTTTCTTGAAACTTTACTTTTGTCTTTTCAAGAACAATGCATAAATAGAATCATACTTTAGATGAAATTTGGAGATTAGATTTTTTAAACTTAGCATAACGTCTTTGAAAATCATCCAGTTTGTATATATTAGTAATTTATTCCTGTTTGTTGCTGAGTTGTATTCTGTGGTGTGAATATACCGTAGTTTATTTAATCATTCACCTATAGAAGGGCATCTAGGTTCTTTTTAGCTCTTATGAGTAAAGCCACATGAATACTGGTGTACAGTTTTTGTGTGGGTGGACAGGAGTTTGTTTCTCTGAGATAAATGCTCAATAATGCAATTGCTGTATCATGTGGTAATTATGTGTTTGACTTTTTAAGAAACTTCCAACTTGTCAAGGAGAAGGAAACTGAAGGCAGTCAAGGGCCAGCTCTGCCGCTGCCCCCACCCCCCCGCCCCGCCAAAATGAGACAAGCTGACTCCACAGGAGAAATAGTGAGGATGCTGTATGAGGTGCTGGCAATGGTATAGATAAGAAGGTAACAAAAAAAGTTCATAGCTTTTTTTTCTCAAGTTCATCTATAGTATAAGAAACAGAATAGTGGACCTCCTTCATTGCCCTTCTCCATAAGCTGACTGCCAAGGCAAGAAATCTTGCAACCCCAGAAAGTGTGATTTCACCTTGATTATTAGTATCGGGGGGTGTGGCCTGAAAAACTGCAAAAAAAGAGATATTAAGTTCTTCACCTTGTAAAGTTAGGACTGTAGAAAAATATAGACCCTTAGAAGCAAATACCTCCCTTCTGACCCTCCTCCCCTTCCATAGGCTATCAAACTACTTTACCTGACTCCATTCCTCCAGGACTGATAGAGTTTCATGGGAACACAACTGTGAAAAATTGTTCTAGATAGTGGGTTTTCAGGGTCTATGATACATTTAAATCATTCTGCAATGATAATTTGAGCTACTTCCAATGATAAATGTTGGAAGAATGGGGTTTATGTGGATAAAGTGCCAGAGTAGGGCAGCAGTAGAGTATAATGATTAAGAGTATGAGTGATGGGGCACCTGGGTGGCTCAGTGGGTTAAGCTGCTGCCTTCGGCTCAGGTCATGGTCTCAGGGTCCTGGGATCGAGTCCCGCATCGGGCTCTCTGCTCAGCAGGGAGCCTGCTTCCCTTCCTCTCTCTCTGCCTGCCTCTCTGCCTACTTGTGATCTCTCTCTGTCAAATAAATAAATAAAATCTTTAAAAAAAAAAGAGTATGAGTGATGACAGAAAATGGCTCATATACATATGTACAAAGAACTCTTAAAAATTGGTAAAAAAAAGTAGTAATAGAAAAAGAGATATGATGTGGTTATCAGAGGTGGAGGGTGATGGGGAATCAGAGGAAGGTGGACAGAAGATACAGATTTCCAGTTATAAGATAAATAAGTACTCAGAATATACTGTACAACTTGATGACTACAGTTAATACTAAATGCTATAAGATAGATAGGAAAGTTGTTAAAATTACAGTAAATCCCAAGAGTTCTCATCACAAGGTTGAATTATATTATATCTGTATGAGATTATGGATGTTAGCTGAACCTATTGTGATAATCATTTCACAATATATGTAAATCAAACCTTAATGTTGAATAACTTAAACCTATACAGTGAATTATACCAATTATTTCTCATTAAAACTGGAAAAAAATATTGAGTGAACAAAGACCATCCTCCCCAAAAGACCAAAACCCATGAGAAACAATGGGGGAAATATGTGGATAAATAATTCACATAAGGGATATAAAATTAGTCTTTAAGCATATGAACAATGATCACTCACTCAAAATTAGAGAAATACTAAGGAAAAATATAAGGATATCATTTCTCACAAACCAGACTGACAAGAATATGATAATGCATTCTGCAGGTGAGACTCTGAGGGAATAGGCACTCTTACACATTGATGGAAGGAAGACAAACTGCTACAACTCTTCTGGTGGTAAATCTAACGATTCTAACAATTCTATTTTTAAGACTTATTTTTATTTTTATTTTTTATAAACATATAACGTATTTTTATCCCCAGGGGTACAAATCTGTGAATCCCCAGGTTTACACACTTCACAGCATTCACCATAGTGCATACCCTCCCCAATGTCCATAACCCCACCCCCTTCTCTCATCCCCCCTCCCCCCAGCAGCCCTCAGTTTGTTTTGTGAGATTAAGAGTCACTTATGGTTTGTCTCCCTCCCAATCCAATCTTGTTTCATTTATTCTTCTCCTACCCACTTAACCCCCCAATGTTGTATCTCCATTTCCTCATATCAGGGAGATCATATGATAGTTGTCTTTCTCCAATTGACTTATTTCGCTAAGCAGGATACCCTCTAGTTCCATCCATGTTGTTGCAAATGGCAAGATTTCATTTCTTTTGATGGCTGCATAGTATTCCATTGTGTATATATACCACTTCTTCTTTATCCATTCATCTGTTGATGGACATCTAGGTTCTTTCCATAGTATGGCTATTGTAGACATTGCTGCTATAAACATTGGGTGCACGTGCCCCCTCGGATCACTACGTTTGTATCTTTAGGGTAAATACCCAGTAGTGAAATTGCTGGGTCATAGGGCAGTTCTATTTTCAACATTTTGAGGAACCTCCATGCTGTTTTCCAGAGTGGTTGCACCAGCTTGCATTCTCACCAACAGTGTAGGAGGGTTCTCCTTTCTCCACATCCTCGCCAGCATCTGTCATTTCCTGACTTGTTGATTTTAGCCATTCTGACTGGTGTGAGGTGATATCTCATTGTGGGGTTTTTTTTTCATTGTGGTTTTGATTTGTATTTCCCTGATGCCGAGTGATATGGAGCACTTTTTCATGTGTCTGTTGGCCATCTGGATGTCTTCTTTGCAGAAATGTCTGTTCATGTCCTCTGCCCATTTCTTGATTGGATTATTTGTTCTTTGGGTGTTGAGTTTGTTAAGTTCTTTATAGATTTTGGACACTAGTCCTTTATCTGATATGTCGTTTGCAAATATCTTCTCCCATTCTGTCAGTTGTCTTTTGGTTTTGTTAACTGTTTCCTTTGCTGTGCAAAAGCTTTTGATTTTGATGAAATCCCAAAAGTTCATTTTTGCCCTTGCTTCCCTTGCCTTTGGCAATGTTCCTAGGAAGATGTTGCTGCGGCTGAGGTCGAAGAGGTTGCTGCCTGTGTTCTCCTCAAGGATTTTGATGGATTCCTTTCTCACATTGAGGTCCTTCATCCATTTTGAGTCCATTTTGGTATGTGGTATAAGGAAATGGTCCAATTTCATTTTTCTGCATGTGGCTGTCCAATTTTCCCAACACCATTTATTGAAGAGGCTGTCTTTTTTCCATTGGACATTCTTTCCTGCTTTGTTGAAGATTAGTTGACCATAGAGTTGAGGGTCTATTTCTGGGCTCTCTATTCTGTTCCATTGATCTATGTGTCTGTTTTTGTGCCAGTACCATGCTGTCTTGATGATGACAGTTTGTAATAGAGCTGGAAGTCCGGAATGGTGATGCCACCAACTTTGGCTTTCTTTTTCAATATCCCTTTGCCTATTCGAGGTCTATTCTGGTTCCATATAAATTTTAGGATTATTTGTTCCATTTCTTTGAAAAAGATGGATGGTACTTTGATAGGAATTGCATTAAATATGTAGATTGCTTTAGGTAGCATAGACATTTTCACAATATTCTTCCAATCCAGGAGCATGGAACATTTTTCCATTTCTTTGTTTCTTCCTCAATTTCTTTCATGAGTACTTTATAGTTTTCTGAGTATAGATTCTTTTCCTCTTTGGTTACGTTTATTTCTAGGTGCCTTATAGTTTTGGGTGCAATTGTAAATGGGATAGACTCCTTAATTTCTCTTTCTTCTGTCTTGTTGTTGGTGTAGAGAAATGCAGCTGATTTCTGAGCATTGATTTTATATCCTGACACTTTACTGAATTCCTGTACAAGTTCTAGCTGTTTGGGAGTGAAGTCTTTTGGGTTTTCAACATATAGTATCATATCGTCTGCGAAGAGTGATAGTTTGACTTCTTCTTTGCCAATTTGGATGCCTTTAATTTTTTTTTGTTGTCTGATTGCTGAGGCTAGGACGTCTAGTACTATGTTGAATAGCAGTGGTGATAATGGACATCCCTGCCGTGTTCCTGTCTTAGCGGAAAAGCTTTCAGTTTTTCTCCATTGAGAATATTTGCGGTGGGTTTTTCATAGATGGCTTTGATGATATGGAGGTATGTGCCCTCTATCCCTACACTTTGAAGAGTTTTGATCAGGAAGGGATGCTGTACTTTGTCAAATGCTTTTTTGGGATCTATTGAAAGTATCATATGGTTCTTGTTCTTTCTTTTATTAATGTGTTGTATCACATTGATTGATTTCCGGATGTTGAACCAATCTTGCAGCCCTGGAATAAATCCCACTTGGTTGTGGTGAATAATCCTCTTAATGTACTATTGAATCCTATTGGCTAGTATTTTGGTGAGAATTTTTGCATCTGTGTTCATCAAGGATATTGGTCTGTAGTTCTCTTTTTTGATGGGATCCTTTGTCTGGTTTTGGGATCAAGGTGATCCTGGCCTCATAAAATGAGTTTGGAAGTTTTCCTTCCATTTCTATTTTTGGAACAGTTTCAGGAGAATAGGAATTAGTTCTTTTTTAAATGTTTGGTAGAATTCCCCAGGAAGCCGTCTGGCCCAGGGCTTTTGTTTGTTTGGAGATTTTTGATGACTGTTTCGATCTCCTTACTGGTTGTGGGTCTGTTCAGGCTTTCTATTTATTCCTGGTTAAGTTGTGGTAGTTTATATGTCTCTAGGAATGCATCCATTTCTTCTAGATTGTCAAATTTGTTGGCGTAGAGTTGCTCATAGTATGTTCTTATAATTGTATTACTTTGGTGTTAGTTGTGATCTCTCCTCTTTCATTCATGATTTTATTTATTTGGGTCCTTTCTCTTTTCTTTTTGATAAGTCTGGCCAAGGGTTTATGAATTTTATTAATTCTTTCAAAGAACCAGCTCCTAGTTTTGTTGATTTGCTCTATTGTTTTTTTGGTTTCTATTTCATTGATTTCTGCTCTGATCTTTATGATTTCTCTTCTCCTGTTGGGTTTAGGGTTTCTTTCTTGTTCTTTCTCCAGCTCCTTTAGGTGTAGGGTTAGGTTGTGTACTTGAGACCTGTCTTGTTTCTTGAGAAAGGCTTGTACTGCTATATATTTTCCTCTCAGGACTGCTTTGCTGTGTCCCACAGATTTTGTTCAGATTTTGTTCAGATTGTGCTTTCATTATCATTTGTTTCCATGAATTTTTTAATTCTTCTTTAATTTCCTGGTTGACCCATTCATTCTTTAAAAGGATGCTGTTTAATCTCCATGTATTTGGGTACTTTCCAAATTTCCTCTTGTGATTGAGTTCTAGCTTCACAGCACTGTGGTCTGAAAATAAGCAGGGAATGATCCCAATCTTTTGATACCAGTTGAGACCTGATTTAGGACCGAGGATGTGATCTATTCTGGAGAATGTTCCATGTGCACCAGAGAAGAATGTGTATTCTGTTGCTTTAGGATGAAATGTTCTGAATATATCTGTGATGTCCATCTGGTCCAGTGAGTCATTTAAGGCCTTTATTTCCTTGTTGATCTTTTGCTTGGATGATCTGTCCATGTCAGTGAGAGGACTGCTAAAGTCCCCTATTATTATTGTATTAATGCTGATGTGTTCCTTTGGTTTTGTTATTAACTGGTCTATATAGTTGGCTGCTCCCACGTTAGGGGAATAGATATTTAAAATTGTTAGGTCTTTTTGTTGGACAGACCCTTTGAGTATGATATAGTGCCCTTCCGCATCTCTTATTATAGTCCTTGGCTTAAAATCTAATTGATCTGATATAAAGATTGCCACCCCTGCTTTCTTCTGTTGTCCATTAGCATGGTAAATTGATTTCCACCCCATCACGTTAAATGTGGAGGTGTCTTTGTGTCTAAAATGAGTTTCTTGTAAGCAACATATAGATGGGATTTTTTTTCCATTTTGATACCCTGTGTTTTTTGATTGGGACATTTAGCTAATTAACATTCAGGGTATCTATTGAGAGAGATGAATTTAGTGCCATTGTATTTCCTGTAAGGTGACTGTTACTGTATATTGCCTCTGTTCCTTATTGATCTTCTACTTGTAGGCTCTCTCTTTGTTTAGAGGACTCCTTTCAATATTTCTTGTAGAGCTGGTTTGGTGTTTGCAAATTCTTTCAGTTTTTGTGTGTCCTGGAAGCTTTTTATCTCTCCTCCTATTTTCAATGATAGACTAGCTGGATATAGTATTCTTGTCTGCATGTTTTTCCATTTAGTGCTCTGAATATATCATGCCAGCTCTTTCTGGCCTGCCAGGTCTCTGTGGATAAGTCTGCTGCCAATCTAATATTTTTACCATTGTATGTTACAGACTTCTATTCCCGGGCTGCTTTCAGGATTTTCTCTTTGTCGCTAAGATTTGTAAATTTAATATTAGGTGACAGGGTGTGGACCTCTTCTTGTTGATTTTGAGGGGGGTACTCTGAACCTCCTGGATTTTGATGCTTGTTCCCTTTGCCATATTGGGGAAATTCTCTCCAATAATTCTCTGCAATATACCTTCTGCTCCCCTCTGTCTTTCTTCTTCTTCTGGAATCCGAATTATTCTAATGTTGTTTCGTCTTATTGTGTCACTTATCTCTCGAATCTCCCCTCGTGGTCCAGTAGCTGTTTGTCCCTCTTTTGCTCAGCTTCTTTATTCTCTGTCATTTGTTCTTCTATATCACTAATTTTTTTCTTCTGCCTCATTTATCCTAGCAGTGAGAGCCTCCATTTTTGATTGCACCGCATTAATAGCTTTTTAAATTTCAACTTGGTTAAATTTTAGTCTTTTATTTCTCCAGAAAGGGCTTTTATCTCTCTGGAGAGGGTTTCTCTAATATCTTCCATGCCTTTTTTGAGCCTGGCTAGAACCTTGAGACTCGTCAAACTGAACTCCAGATCTGACATATTACTAATGTCTGTATTGATTAGGTCCCTAGCCTTCAGTACTGCTCTTGTTCTTTTTGTGGTGAATTTTTCTGCTTTGTCATTTTGTCCAGATAAGAGTATAAGAAGGAGCATGTAAAATACTAAAAGGGTGGCAAAGACCCCAGGAAAATACGCTTTATCCAAATCAGAAGAGACCCCAAATCATGGGGGAAGAAAGGGGATAAAAAGAGGTTCAAAAAAAAAAAGAAGAAACAATTAAAAAAAGAAAACGAATAAAGAAAAAAATATAAAAAAGAAATATATATATATATATATATATATATATATTAGATAAACTAGTTAAAGACCGTTAAAAAAGAAAAGGGTAAAACTTAAAAAAAATTGAGCAGCAGCAGAAAAAAATTGAAAAAAATATTAAATTAACTGTAAGACTAAAGAAGCATGGGGTGAAAGCCATGAGTTCTGTACTTTGCTTTCTTCTCCTCTGGAATTCCGCTGCTCTCCTTGGTATTGAACCAGAACTCCTTGGTAGGTGAACTTGGTCCTGGCTGGATTTCCTGTTGATCTTCTCGGGGAGGGGCCTGTTGTAGTGACTCTCAAGTGTCTTTGCCCCAGGCGGAATCGCACCTCCCTTACCAGGGGCTGGGCTGACTAATCCGCTCGGCTTTGCTTTAGGGAGCTTTTGTTCCCTGAGCGCTTTCCGTAGAGTTCCGGAGGACAGGAATACAAATGGCGGCCTCCCGGTCTCCATCCCGGAGGAGCCAAGAGCTCGGGGCCCCACTCCTCAGTGCGCCCTCAGAGAACAGCGCCCAGTAACTCCCGTCTGCCTGACCTCCGGCCGCGCTCCAAGCTCACCGAGCCCGCGACCGGTTCAAGGTAACCCCAAGCTGAGAGCTCACTCCTCGGTTCTGTCTCTGTAGTTGGCTTCCCCATTCTAATACCTGCAAGCACTGTGACACTCAGACACCCCTGATTCTTCTGTGACCCTGCAGGACCTGGGGCCACGATGACCCTGAGTGGGCTTCACCCGGGATTAGCATGTGGAGCTATGTCCCTCAGCGGAAAAGACTTTTAAACGTCCTGATTTAGGGGGTGCCTGGATGGCTCAGTGGGTTAAGGCCTCTGCCTTCGGCTCAGGTCATGATCCCAGGGTCCTGGGATCGAGCCCCACGTGGGGCTCTCTGCTCTGCGGGGAGCCTGCTAACTCCTCTCTCTCTCTCTCTCTGCCTGCCTCTCTGCCTACTTGTGATCTCTGTCTGTCAAATAAATAAATAAAAAAAATCATTAAAAAAAAAAGTCCTGATTTAGGGGGAGGAGTCAAGATGGTGGAGAAGTAGCAGGCTGAGACTACTTCAGCTAGCAGGAGTGCGGTTTCACCAACCAAGGAGTGCGGATTCAATACCAAGGAGAGCAGCACAATTCCAGAGGCGGAGAAAGCAAAGCACGGAACTCATGGCTTTCTCCCTGTGATTTTTTTAGTCTTGCAGTTAATTTAATTTTTTTCTTTTTCATTTTTTTTTCTTTTCTTCTGCTAAATTTTTTTTAACTTTCACACTTTTCTTTTTTAACGTTTTTTTTAACAAGTTTAATATATATATTTTTTCTTTTTTTAACCTTTCTTTATTCGTTTTCTTTTTAAAATTCTTTTCTTTTTTTCTTTCTTTTAGAACCTCTTTTTATCCCCTTCCCCCCCCCTCACGATTTGGGATATCTTCTGATTTGGTTAAAGCATATTTTCCTGGGGTTGTGGCCACCCTTTTAGTATTTTACTTGCTCCTTCATACACTCTTATCTGACAAAATGACAAGGCGGAAAAATTCACCACAAAAAAAAGAACAAGAGGCAGTACCGAAGGCTAGGGACCTAATCAATACAGACATTGGTAATATGTCAGATCTAGAGTTCAGAATGACAATTCTCAAGGTACTAGCTTGGCACGAAAAAGGCATGGAAGATATTAGAGAAACCCTCTCGGGATATATAAAAGCCCTTTCTGGAGAAATAAAAGAACTAAAATCTAACCAAGTTGAAATCAAAAAAGCTATTAATGAGGTGCAATAAAAAATGGAGGCTCTCACTGCTAGGATAAATGAAGCAGAATAAAGAATTAGCGATATAGAAGACCAAATGACAGAGAATAAAGAAGCTAATCAAAAGAGGAACAAACAGCTACTGGACCACGAGGGGAGATTCGAGAGATAAGTGACACCATAAGACAAAACAACATTAGAATAATTGGGATTCCAGAAGAAGAAGAAAGAGAGAGGGGAGCAGAAGGTATACTGGAGAGAATTATTGGGGAGAATTTCCCCTATATGGCAAAGGGAACGAGCATCAAAATTCAGGAGGTTCAGAGAACGCCCCTCAAAATCATAAGAATAGGCCCACACCCCGTCACCTAATAGTAAAATTTACAAGCCTTAGTGACAAAGAGAAAATCCTGAAAGCATCCCGGAAAAAGAAGTCTGTAACATACAATGGTAAAAATATTAGATTGGCAGCTGACTTATCCACAGAGACCTGGCAGGCCAGAAAGAGCTGGCATGATATATTCAGAGCACTAAATGAGAAAAACATGCAGCCAAGAATACTATATCCAGCTAGTCTATCATTGAAAATAGGAGGAGAGATAAAAAGCTTCCAGGATACAGTAACAGTCACCTTACAGGCAATACAATGGCACTAAAATCATATCTCTCAATAGTTACCCTGAATGTTAATGGGCTAAATGCCCCAATCAAAAGACACAGGGTATCAGAATGGATAAAAAAACAAAACCCATCTATATGTTGCCTCCAAGAAACTCATTTTAAACCTGAAGACACCTCCAAACTTAAAGTGAGGGGGTGGAAAAGAATTTACCATGCTAATGGACATCAGAAAAAAGCAGGAGTGGCAATCCTTATATCAGATCAATTAGATTTTAAGCCAAAGACTATAATAAGAGATGAGGAAGGACACTATATCATACTCAAAGGGTCTGTCCAACAAGAAGATCTAACAATTTTAAATATCTACGCCCCCAACGTGGGCGCAGCCAACTATATAAACCAATTAATAACAAAATCAAAGAAACACATCAACAATCATACAATAATAGTAGGGGACTTTAACACTCCCCTCACTGAAATGGACAGATCATCCAAGCAAAAGATCAACAGGGAAATAAAGGCCTTAAATGATACACTGGATGAGATGGACATCACAGATATATTCAGAACATTTCATCCCAAAGCAAAAGAATACACATTCTTCTCTAGTGCACATGGAACATTCTCCAGAATAGATCACATCCTCAGTCCTAAATCAGGACTCAACCGGTATCAAAAGATTGGGATCATTCCCTGCATATTTTCAGACCACAATGCTCTGAAGCTAGAACTCAACCACAAGAAGAAGTTTGGAAAGAACACAAATACATGGAGACTAAACAGCATCCTTCTAAAGAATGAATGGGTCAACCGGGAAATTAAAGAAGAATTGAAAAAAATCATGGAAACAAATGATAATGAAAATACAACGGTTCAAAATCTTTGGGACACAACAAAGGCAGTCCTGAGAGGAAAATATATAGCGGTACAAGCTTTTCTCAAGAAACAAGAAAGGTCTCAGGTACACAAGCTAACCCTACACCTAAAGGAGCTGGAGAAAGAACAAGAAAGAAACCCTAAGCCCAGAAGGAGAAGAGAAATCATAAAGATCAGAGCAGAAATCAATGAAATAGAAACCAAAAAAACAATAGAACAAATCAACCAAACTAGGAGCTGGTTCTTTGAAAGAATTAATAAAATTCATAAACCCTTGGGCAGACTTATCAAAAAGAAAAGAGAAAGGACCCAAATAAATAAAATCATGAATGAAAGAGGAGAGATCACAACTAACACCAAAGAAATACAAACTATTATAAGAACATACTATGAGCAACTCTACGCCAACAAATTTGACAATCTGGAAGAAATGGATGCATTCCTAGAACATATAAACTACCAAAATTCAACCAGGAAGAAATAGAAAGCCTGAACAGACCCATAACCAGTAAGGAGATTGAAACAGTCATTAAAAATCTCCAAACAAACAAAAGCCCAGGGCCAGATGGCTTCCCGGGGGAATTCTACCAAACATTTAAAGAAGAACTAATTCCTATTCTCCGGAAACTGTTCCAAAAAAAAGAAATGGAAGGAAAACTTCCAAACTCATTTTATGAGGCCAGCATCACCTTGATCCCAAAACCAGACAAGGATCCCATCCAAAAAGAGAGCTATAGACCAATATCCTTGATGAACACAGATGCAAAAATTCTCACCAAAATACTAGCCAATAGGATTCAACAGTACATTAAAAGGATTATTCACCACGACCAAGTGGGATTTATCCCAGGGCTGCAAGGTTGGTTCAACATCCGCAAATCAGTCAATGTGATACAACACATCAATAAAAGAAAGAACAAGAACCATATGATACTCTCAATAGATGCTGAAAAAGCATTTGACAAAGTACAGCATCCCTTCCTGATCAAAACCCTTCAAAGTGTAGGGATAGAGGGCACATACCTCAATATCATCAAAGCCATCTATGAAAAACCCACTGCAAATATCATTCTAAATGGAGAAAAACTGAAAGCTTTTCTACTAAGGTCAGGAACATGGCAGGGATGTCCATTATCACCACTGCTATTCAACATAGTACTAGAAGTCCTAGCCTCAGCCATCAGACAACAAAAGGAAATTAAAGGCATCCAAATCGGCAAAGAAGAAGTCAAATTATCACTCTTCGCAGATGATATGATACTCTATGTGGAAAACCCAAAAGACTCCACTCCAAAACTGCTAGAACTTGTACAGGAATTCAGTAAAGTGTCAGGATATAAAATCAATGCACAGAAATCAGTTGCATTTCTCTACACCAACAAGAAGACAGAAGAAAGAGAAATTAAGGAGTCAATCCCATTTACAATTGCACCCCAAACCATAAGATACCTAGGAATAAACCTAACCAAAGAGGCACAGAATCTATACTCAGAAAACTATAAAGTACTCATGAAAGAAAATGAGGAAGACACAAAGAAATGGAAAAATGTTCCATGCTCCTGTATTGGAAGAATAAATATTGTGAAAATGTCTATGCTACTTAAAGCAATCTACACATTTAATGCAATTCCTATCAAAGTACCATCCATCTTATTCAAAGAAATGGAACAAATAATTTTAAAATTTATATGGAACCAGAAAAGACCTCGAATAGGCAAAGGGATATTGAAAAAGAAAGCCAAAGTTGGTGGCATCACAATTCCGCACTTCAAGCTCTATTACAAAGCTGTCATCATCAAGACAGCATGGTATTGGCACAAAAACAGACACATAGATCAATGGAACAGAATAGAGAGCCCAGAAATAGACCCTCAACTCTATGGTCAACTAATCTTCGACAAAGCAGGAAAGAATGTCCAATGGAAAAAAGACAGCCTCTTCAATAAATGGTGTTGGGAAAATTGGACAGCCACGTGCAGAAAAATGAAATTGGACCACTTCCCTACACCACACACAAAAATAGATTCTAAATGGATTAAGGACCTCAATGTGAGAAAGGAATCCATCAAAATCCTTGAGGAGAACACAGGCAGCAACCTCTTCGACCTCAGCCGCAGCAACATCTTCCTAGGAACATCGCCAAAGGCAAGGGAAGCAAGGGCAAAAATGAACTTTTGGGATTTCATCAAAATCAAAAGCTTTTGCACAGCAAAGGAAACAGTTAACAAAACCAAAAGACAACTGACAGAATGGGAGAAGATATTTGCAAACGACATATCAGATAAAGGACTAGTGTCCAAAATCTATAAAGAACTTAACAAACTCAACACCCAAAGAACAAATAATCCAATCAAGAAATGGGCAGAGGACATGAACAGACATTTCTGCAAAGAAGACATCCAGATGGCCAACAGACACATGAAAAAGTGCTCCATATCACTCGGCATCAGGGAAATACAAATCAAAACCACAATGAAAAAAAAACCCCACAATGAGATATCACCTCACACCAGTCAGAATGGCTAAAATCAACAAGTCAGGAAATGACAGATGCTGGCGAGGATGTGGAGAAAGGAGAACCCTCCTACACTGTTGGTGAGAATGCAAGCTGGTGCAACCACTCTGGAAAACAGCATGGAGGTTCCTCAAAATGTTGAAAATAGAACTGCCCTATGACCCAGCAATTGCACTACTGGGAATTTACCCGAAAGATACAAACGTAGTGATCCAAAGGGGCACGTGCACCCAAATGTTTATAGCAGCAATGTCCACAATAGCCAAACTATGGAAAGAACCTAGATGTCCATCAACAGATGAATGGATAAAGAAGAAGTGGTATATATACACAATGGAATACTATGCAGCCATCAAAAAATGAAATCTTGCCATTTGCGACAACATGGATGGAACTAGAGCGTATCATGGTTAGCGAAGTAAGTCAAGCGGAGAAAGACAACTGTCAGATGATCTCCCTGATATGAGCAAGTGGTGATGCAACATGGGGGCTTAAGTGGGTAGGAGAAGAATAAATGAAACAAGATTGGATTGGGAGGGAGACAAGCCATAAGTGACTCTTAATCTCACAAAACAAACTGAGGGTTGCTGGGGGGAGGGGGGTTGGGAGAAGGGGGGTGGAGTTATTGAAATTAGGGAGGGTATGTGCTTTGGTGTTGCTGTGAAGCGTGTAAACCTGGCGATTCACAGACCTGTACCCCTGGGTGCCGATTCCAGTCGGCGACTAGAGAAGAATTAGGCACAAACAAGTCAGCTGCAAAAGACTGGGAGCACGGGACAACAGTCGAAAAGGACTGCTGCCACAAGCAACTCCAGTATCTCACTTTTATTCGATAGAAAACAATAGCCAACAGAAGGACTGATGAAGGTCAAACGTTAGTCACGTCTTGCAGGCAAGCAAGGAGGAGGGTAAGGTTTATAGTTAACCAAGCACATTCAAAGGACTCACCTAACTAACCACGAGCACTTCAGGGAAGAGAAAGGAGCGTCAACGAAAAAAGGGAAGCAGGCGGTTTTCGTTCCACGCTGAGCTGACCTGGCGTTCCCAGGTGCTCGGCTTCCCTGAAGTAGGCGGCGTTCATCCCTGGGCGGGCCAGGCTTTCCCGGCTGCCCGGCTTCGGTGAAGGGGCGGCATTCCGCCCTGAGCGAGCCGGGCATCCCCAGCTGCCCAGCTTCTGTGAAGGGGCGGCGTTCCGCCCTGAGCGAGCCGGCATCCCCAGCTGCCCAGCTTCACAGTCGTACATCATCCTTCTCCCCAAAGACCTGTTGTCAGTATCAGTATTTTTTTTAAAGATTTTATTTATTTATTTGACAGAGAGAAATCACAAGTAGATGGAGAGGCAGGCAGAGAGAGAGAGGGAAGCAGGCTCCCCGTTGAGCAGAGAGCCCGATGCGGGACTCGATCCCAGGACTCTGAGATCATGACCTGAGCCGGAGGCAGCGGCTCCACCCACTGAGCCACCCAGGAGCCCCTCAGTATCAGTATTTTTTAAGGCCATGTCTAAATGTGCTTGGCAACTAGTAAAATCCTCCAGGGGTTACAGTTTAAGTAACAAATTGTTCCGAGGGGCAGCAGCACCTGGGGATAAAAATATATGTTTATATAAAAAAAAAAAGTCCTGATTTAGTGCTCTGTTGCTCCGCCACTTGCCGGGAGCCAGCCCCTCCCCCCACAGTCTATCTTCCCGTCCCTTTGGATTCACTTCTCCACCAGTCCTACCTTTCAGAATGTGGTTGATTTTCTGTTTCTAGAATTGCTGTTCTTCTTCTCTTCGATCTCCCGTCGGATTTGTAGGTGTTTGCAATCTTTAGATAAGCTATCTAGCTGATCTCCTGCTAGCTGAAGTAGTCTCACCCTGCTACTTCTCTGCCATCTTGACTCCTCCCCCTCCAGTCTAACAATTCTATGTATGTATTTATTTTAAAAATATCACAGCTTGGGGAGCCTGGGTGGCTCAGTTGGCTGAGTGTCTGCCTTTGGTTCAGGTTGTGATTTCAGGGTCCTAGGATCGAGCCCTGCGTCAGGCTCTCTCCTCAGTAGGGAGTCTGCCTCTTTCTCTCAAATAAATCTTTAAGAATATAAAAATAAACTAAAAATTACAGCTTTATTGAGGTATAATTCATATTCCATATAATTTACCTACTTAAAATGTACGAATCAGTTTTTTTGTTGTTGTTGTTGGTTTTTAGTAAAGTCACAATGTTGAACGACCATACTACAATCAATTTTGGAAAATTTTCACCACCCCAAATAGAAATAACATACACATTAACAGTCACTCCTCATTTCCCCTCATAGCACTCCCCACCTCTAGCCCTACACCATCACTAATATCTAATTATTGTTTGTAGATAGCAAAGAGGTATATATGGGGATAGAAGATTGAACATTTACAGAAATCATGGGAAGAATACTGAACTTGCCTAGGTTGTGAAATTCAGGATTCAAGATACATTTACCTAAATTTCCAAGGAAAAGGTAATTCTGAGAGATACCTCTATTAAAAGTGAACAACACTATTGATTTACACCAAGTATAGCCCTACCACCGCTAAGTTAAACCTGCTTTCAAAGTCCTGAAGGAGCAGTTTTTGAACTACGTTGAGTCAAGGTATTCACATGATTTCAGGAAAAATTTCACAAGTTCTGTACTGAGAAACCCTCCAGATAATCAAGGAAATTTGGCAGTTCCTACAGTTTCTGGATATTATTGATAGTTTCTCCATCATCATTGCATAATGATTACTTTACTAAATGACTTATTCAGGAAAGGAAAAAGTTATACAGAACAGCCACATTTCAGGAGATAAACTATTTCTTCCATAATATTGGCTAAAGAGATCCATCCATTTACCCTGGCAAACTCCTCCTCTCCCTCTAATTCTCAAAAAAAGGCTGGTCGTGGACAAAGGCAGCTACCCAATATAAGAAAAAAGACATGGATACACTACCTTATAGGATCCCAAAATTTCATGGAAGTCTAATCTAATCATCACAATTCAGAACAGTAGATACCAGAAAAACTGTCTATGCCAATGAAGGTAGACTCTCTTTTACAAAGATTTTAACTTATCCTTTTCCTATGACCCTAGAGTCAAAACAGCCTTGAATATCAGAGAGGTGGAGGAGGACTCCTGTCCTGCAAGATTATCTGGCTTGGGATTATTCTGGTATCAATGTCAGTTGGAACACAGTAGATGGGTACTGTGCAGAAAAGAGTTAATGTAGGAGATCTGAGATTGATATTCTTAGAAAAAGTCTACTTACCAGGTTGGCCTTTGGCTGGCATCTGATAACTTGGTTTTTGAAGTATTTCCAGTCAATAATTAACTGATTAGGGTTGCTCATGGTGCCTAGACTATTTGTGCAAGCAATGTGGTTTAAGCCTAAACATCTTCTTTCCTTTTTGGAGGCTGGAGTTTTGGTATGTGCTAAAAAGAGAGTGCTTATGTGACTAGATTCCAATAAAAATCTTGGGCACTGAGTCTCTAATGGTTGTTTATAGTAGACAATATTTCACATATGTTGTTGCAGTTTTGTTGAGGAGTGAAGAGTGCAACTCTGTGTGACTCCTCATAGGCAGAAAAGAGCATAAGGAAGCCCACACAAGGATTCATCCAGATTCCACCTGTGTCTCTTTCTTTTATGGTTTGTGTATCCTTACTGCATCACTGTAATAAATCTTAACCACAAATAAAACTATATACTGAGTCCTGTGAGCTTTTCTACCAAACTGCCAAACCTGGAGATAGTTTTGAGGATCTCTGACATATAAAACTTATTCATCTAGCCACTCACAGGTAACACCGATGGTCAAAAAGAGTGGTCTAAGTCTTGGGGAAGTGGCCTCTACTTCAGGTATGTGGTTCTTCCATACTACCCTAAAGGGCCATGGTAACCCATTTAAAACTCTATGTCTAGTAAGTTAATAATTCATTTATGCAACAAATACTTATTGAGTACTTATTGTATGCCAGGTACTACAGTCTCAGACGGAGGACAGGCCTGGAAGGGCCTAATTATTACTATATCCTATGCTGACCAACAGATTCTTCATGTAATACTATTTTATTGGACTTCAACATGGATTTTTCTCCTTCCTGAAATTTTTAAAAATTATTTCTTTATTCATTTATTTATTTGAGAGAGAAAGTGAGCAAGCGAGCACAGGGTGGTAAATCAGTAAGCATGATTTATACAAGTTCTGGAAATGCATCCACACTGTTACACTTCCTCCAACAATATGACTAATTCTACTCTGCTACACTCATTTTCTTTATAATAATTCACTACATTGTTCACCCAAACACCTATCCACAACTGTGGTTTTCACCCCCACACCTTCCCAATGTCATTAAGCAAATACCACAACCCTGGCAGTCCGCTTAGTATCAGAAAAGGTAAAGGCCACTCAAGAAGATCTATGAGACAGAATGCTGAATAGCTCCAGGAGAAATATAAAAGTGTGACATGTTGTCTTCTTGTCTTTCAGACACATCAGCATCACCCCAGCCCTATAATTAATAACTGTAGCTATTGAAGACCATGCTAGCCTTTTAATTTCCAATTGCTTTCCACCCAAACAGTTTTAATATCTCTTTCCTCACTCCCTGCTAGGTCTAGCACATCAGAGCCATCCCATGCCTCTCCACCTGCTTGGGAAACTCCATATGGGAACCAAAATGCATGGTAAAACAAGAACTAGACTCCCACTGTTAGTAATAAGCCCCAGTACTTGGTACAATTGGATGGGTATCAGCTAGAAGAGCAGTTTTAGGAGCTTTCTTGTCAACATAAAACATTCCACAAGGGTGCCTGGACAGCTCAGTCAGTTAAGTGTCTGACTCTTGATTTTGGCTCATGTCATGATCTCAGGGTGGTAAGATCAAGCCCCATATTAAGCTCCACACTCAGCATGGAGTCTGCTTGAGATCTCCCTCTGCCCGCTCCCAACTGCTCATGTTCTAAATACATACGTGAACTCTAGAATATGTCATAATTTTCCCTCAGGCAAACCTGGGAACAATGTGCCCAAGCCCAGGAAAAAGTAATATCTATTCTGCCATTGTTTGTTTATTCTGACTGATACACCGAAGTATCACACCTCAACCAACTCATAAAACCAAGCTACAAACACTAACAGGTGTTCTATCAATCACCTTAGTCTTCCCTGACTACTTCTCAAAACACACTGTAATTTTGACATTCTTTTTCTCTACCCCATTCACCCATTCACCCCACTCCCTGCTGCCATTGATCCCAACTCATTTGTATTTGTTCCTGCTCTCACCGTTTAATGTCTTTGGCTCTGGGTATCTGGTTCTGTGTTTTGGCTTCAAATTCCTGCCTCTAGCACTCTTTGATTTGAAATAACCTCCAGTCAATTTGCCCTCCTTCTTAGTCCTCATCCTTTATACATTGTTTTTAGCTTGATTTGTCTTCTGGTTTGGGCATCCCAAGATGGTAGTGGGCATCCCTCCTATCACTGGGCCCCGTGAAACCCAATAAAACCCAATCTCCACTTATTTCCATATAGAGGCTGGATGTGATTTGGATCTTCTAGTTTTTATGTCTGTAGTTAGACTCTGGTATTTGAACTTTGTCTTTCTCCTAGACCAGTAGATGGCACATATCATACACAGAGTAAAAATTTCAGACCAATAAATTTTAGGTCATATAATCTCTGTCACAACTATTCAATCATGCTATTATTGTGCAAAAGTACCAGAAACTATAGGTTAAAAAATGGACATGAATGTGTTCCAATAACAATTTATTTTTAAACAGTCAATAGATTGTCTCTCTGGCTCTTGACCTCCCATGTTACTCTGGATATTATCTATCCCTATCATAAGCCTTCTGCCCCAGGCTATTTGACTGATGCCTAGGCTACCATATGAGAGGAAGATTTATACAAAATTTATCATGTCTAGAAATTAAAGTTATCTTCCCCCACCAAAGCTGTTCTCCCCAGACCCCTAGCATGGTTACTCACAAACACTGTTCATTCAGTCATTGAACTTAGAAATGTGGTAGCTTTGACCTATCCCCTTTCTCACTTGCCAATTTGTCAATAAGTTCTGTTGAGTTTTTCCTCCAAAACACTCTTATATTTGCCCACTCTACTTCCTCCACACTTCCTCTTTGACCCCTCTTGATTTAGTCCACTGTTATATATTACAGCAAGACCAGATTACTTGCAATATACTGTGATGTTTCACAAATCCAGTACCTATTCCTTTTTTCCTAGAATCCCCTCCACTTTAACTCCCACCTTTTATATTCTTGGTGAACTTTTATTCAATATTCAAAATGTAGCTCAGACTTTCCCTAATACATGTAACCACTGCCTCTTCAAGTTTACTTGTTTAAATAGCACAACTGATCTAAGAGATATATTCCAAAAGCCAAAATTCTTGAATAATGGAAAATTTAGATTAAGATGGTAGAATAAGAGGTTCTCCACACATATCCCTTTAAAGTGACAATAATTTGATAGCAATCCACACACAGGAGTGCCTTTGAGACAAATTTGACATCCAGGTAAAAGATGCAAAATCCCAGTAGAGTCCAACACTAAGAAGGGTCATTTTGAGAAGGCAGTCATATGCCCACAGGGCAGGTTTGCCAACTGTGGTCTTGGATACAGAAATAGAAACAAACCTATCCCCCTGGGGACTCAGCTACAGCCCCATTTGGCCTTGGCCCTATCTTCAGCACCATCTGCCAAGGGAACCAGGAAAAGATATGCCCACCAATGCCTTAGGTAACAGGCTTACCAACATTGGTCCAACTCTCAACATTGAAGATGCCTTGTGGTTAAGTACCATCCTCTCTCAGCAATGGTCTGAGAGCAATCCTGTCCACTGAGGGATCTGGCATGAGGCACACCCATCCATAATCCCACAAACAGGTCTAAAGGCTTTGGACCTGGCTGTGGACATAGAAGCAGCACTGTGACTTGGTTCCAGTCCTCAGGTACAGTCCAGAGCCATTCCTGCCCATCCAAGGAACTTCCCAGTAACCTGGTAGGAACCCTCTACAATTTCAGCAGGAGTTACATCTATCCATATACCTGATAACAGGCCTACCAGCTGCAAGCCCTGAAAAAGAATGTTATCCTAGCACCAGTCCTACTGAATGAGGTCCTGGAGGCAGTCCTACCAGCCCAGGTAGTAGGCAGGATTCACAGATGCCTAAGCCACTGGTAACAGAACCACCAACCAGTACCCATGATGAAGCCAGCATCAGTCACATGACTCACATCAATGCTACTCAACTGAAGTCCCGGATGCAATACTGTCAGTGCAGGGACCCAACAGGAAAAGGTCTAATCTTCCAAAATCAGTCTGTAAAGACTGTAAAAGAGGTTTGGTCCTTTAAGTGCACAGATACCAAACAAGGCTGCAAGAATAACGAAGAATCAAGCAAATATGATACCACCCGAGGGAAGTAATAAATCTCTAGAAACTGATCCCAAAGAAATGCATTTCTATAAATTGACTGATAAGGAATTCAAAATAATCATCTTAAAAAAGTCAAACGAGATGCAAGAGAAACAGATAACTAAACAAAATCAGAAATAACTGCATGAAAATGAGAATTTTAATAAATAAATAGAAACAATTAAAAATGAACCTAAAGCTAATCAATAGAAGATCAAAACTGAAAAATTCAGTATAATGCTTCAGCAGCAGACTCAATCATGCAGAAGTAAGAAACAGCAAACTTGAAGACAGGTCATTTGAAATTAGTAATTAATGGAACAACAACAACAAAAAAGAACGCAAAAGAGTGAAGAAGGCCCACAGGGCCTATATGACAATACAAGGATACAAAGGTTATATGCATTATAAAAATCAAAGAAGGAGAAAAGAAAGAGAAAGGGGCAAAAAAGCTTATTTAAAGAAATAATGGCTGAATGCTTCCCAAATTTGGGGATGGATATGGATATCCACATTCATGTAGCTCAAATATCCCCAAATAAGATCAAACCAAAGATTATCCCAAGACACATTATAAACAAATTATAAAAAGTCTAAGACACAAAACTTTGAAGTAGCAAGAGAAAAGCAACTTGTCACATAAAAGGGAACCCCCCATAAGTCTACCAGCAGAGCTCACAGCAGAAACCTTACAGGATGGGGATGCCTCACTTGGTTAAATGTCTGCCTTAGGCTCAGATCATGATCTCAAGGTCCTGGGATTCAATCCAACTTTAGGCTCTTTGCTCAGCAGGCAGCCTGCTTTGCCCTCTGCCACTCCCCCTGCTTGTGCACTCTCTCTCTCTGACAAACAAACAAATACACAAATAAATAAAATATCTTAAGGGAAAAAAAAAGAAACCTTATAGTACAGGAAGGAGTGGAATGGCATGTTCAAAGTACTCAAGGTAAAAGGTGCCAATCAGAAATACTATATCCAGAAAAGCTATTTCTCAGAAGTGGAGAGATAAAGACATTCTCAGACAATTTAGAGCTGAGGAAGAACATCACTACTAGACCAGCCTTACAACAAATGTTAAAGGGAGTGTTTCAAGTTGAAATGAAAGAAAGCTAAGAAACAACATGAAAACATATGGAATCATAAAGTAAAAGTAAATATATAGTCAAATTCAAAACACTCTAATAATGTAATAGTGGTATGTAAATCACTGAACTCTAGAAAAATGTCAAAAAACAAAAGTATTAAAAATTTACCATGGGGCACCTGGTTGGCTCAACTGGTTAGGCACCCTACTCTTGATATCAGCTCAGGTCAAGATTTCAGGGTTGTGAGATCAAGCCCCATGTGGGACTTGGTGCTTGGTGGGGAGTCTGCTGGAGATTCTCTCTCTCTTCCCCCAACTCATGTTCTCCTCTTTCTCTAAAATAAATAAATAAATCTTTAAAAAATAACTATAGCTACAATAATTGTTAATGGATGCCCAATATAAAAAGATGTGAAGGTTGATATCAATAGTATAAAATGTGGGAGAGGAATAAAAGTATTAAGTTCCTTCAAGTGGCTGAAGTTCTTATTAGTTTAAAACAGAAGTGCTATAATTATGTTTTATGTAAGCATCATGGTAACCACAAAATAACCTCTAGTACATACACAAATGATAAAGAAAATTAAAGCATATTACTAGAAAAAATAAAAAAGAAGACAGCAAGAGCAAAGGAGCACAGAAACTTAAAAGTACAGTCAGAAAACAATGAACAAATTTGCAATAGTAAGTTCTTATCTATTAATAATTACTTTAAGTACAAATGGATTAAATTCCTCAATCCAAAGACACAGAGTGGCTAAATGCATTTTTAAAAGTTCTAATAATATGCTGTCACCAAGAGATTTACATTAGCTTTAGGGGTATAAGAAAAAGCAGGGATGGGGCTCGAGATTCCTAACCCAGAAACTCACAGAAAAAAAAAAAATCACAACAATCCAGTTCTCTAGCCCAGCTTGCAGGTGTTGCTGGACGTCAGGAAGCCAGAAGCCACCGGCTCCAAGCAACCCCCATGGCTAAGGCTACAACCAATTCTGCTCCTGCAAAAACTAGACCAGAGCAGCCTGAGCAACAGTGGACCCCAGCAACTGACCTTTCATCGACTTTTTCCCTGATTATAACGTGAAAAATCATGCCCAGCAGTAGAGATTTAACATGCTAATTAGACATGCAATAGATAATAAAACATGATCTTTAAGTGTGCAGTGTTGATAAGTCCCTCCCTGCAGAGTGAGTCTTAGAAAATATATTTTAAGCCCCAAGGAGTGACTGTGGAAGCAGTCAAAGGTCACCAGAGTTCCCACTCTAGGGCTGTTGAACTCAATGGCCGGTAGGAGCAGGATTCCAAGATCCCCAGGGGCATGGCATAAGTGTGAAGCCATGAAAGAATGTGACCCTCAGTCTCCCCTTTCTGCACCTGGTGATTGCCAGCCTAAACACCCCGCCCCTCCCTTATCCCATGACTGCCTCCCTTGCGTGCCTACACAGTAGGGGAAAATGCAAGTCTGCTTCAAGATATTTGCCATCCCTTTGTACTCCTTTCCCATGCTTGGAGGCATCTGTCCTTGCTTTTCTGATAAAAACAAAACAAAATAAAAGCTATGTGCAGGATTCAGCTGCTGCTACTCCCTTGCAGAGGCAGCCCTGCATTGCCATTCAGATTGGTGTCTGAGAATTTTATTTCAGTGTGTAACGACATCTGTCTCTACATGCTTAAACATCACCTTCTTCCCTGCCTAAGCCTCTTTAAAACCTTTCCTACCAGCCAGCCTGAGAACAATTTCCTTTGTGCTTTCTCCCTTGTGCTCAAGCATAAGCCCCAATACCTTTGTCTGAAACTCTCTTTAAGCATCTTGTCAATTTGTATTGCTTGGAGAGCCCAAGGGCCCAGTTCAGTAACAGGCACATGTTGGTTGAAAGTGAAGGGATGAAAAAAGTTATTCCATGCAAACAGTAACCAAAACAGAGCAGAAGTAACTGTACTTAGCAGGCAAAATGGGCTTTCACTCAAAATATGTCACAATAACCAAAGATCACTAGACAGTGATAAAGGAGTCAGTTCATCAAAGGATATAGCAATGTAACTATAAATGCTTTCCATAGTGGAGCACTTGAATATGTAAAAGATATATTAACAGAACTGAAGGGAAAATTAGACAGCAGTTCAATGACAGTACAGGACTTTATTACTTCACCTCAGGGACCTAAAACAAACTAAGACCAAGTTAGCAAAAGGAAGGAAATAATGAAGATTAGAACAGCAAAAATTACTAGAAACTGAATAAACAATAGAAAAGCAATTTCTATTATTAGCAAAACTAATAATTGAGCTTTTGAAAAGATAAGCAAGCTTGACAAATTTTTAGTTATACTAAAAAAGGAGAGACTTAAATAAACAAACTTATAAATGAAAGAGGAGACATAGCAACTGATACCAAGAAATAAAAAGGATCATGACAGATTACTATGAGCAGTTATACACCAACACATTGGATAACCTAGAAGAAATGGATAAATTTCTAGAAATACACACCCAACTAAGACAGAATCATGAAGAAATAGAGAATCTCAACCAGTAAAGAGTAAGGATTTTTGAATCAGTAATCTAAATCTGTCAACAAAGAAAAGTCCAGGGCCAGGTGGCTTCACTGGTAGATTCTAACAAACATTTAAAAAGTACTATGCCAATTGTTTTCAAACTTTTCTCCAAAAATTGAATAGAAGGGAACACCTCCAACTCATTTTACAAGGCCAGCATTACCCTGAATCAAGGCCAAAGGAGGACACTAAAAGAAAAGAGAACTACAGGGTAATATCTCCGATGAACATGGATGCAAAAGTCCTCAGCAAAATACTAGCAAACCAAATTTAACAGCATATAAAAAGGATCATATACTATAACCAAGTAAGATTTATTCCTGGGATGCAAGGATGGTTCAATGTATACAACTAATAAATGTGATATACTGCAGTAATGGAATGGCAAATAAAAATCATATGGCCATCTCAATAGATGTAGAATATACATTTGAAAAAATTCAACATCTTTTCATGATAAAAACTTCTAACAAATAAGGTATAACAAAAATTCCTTCAACATAATAAAGACTGTTTATGATAAGCCCACACTTAACATCATAGTCAATGGTGAAAATCTAAAAGCTTCTTTAAGAAACAAGACAAAGATGCCCACTTTCACCACTTCTATGCAAAACCGTGCTTAAAGTCCTAGCCAGATCAACTATGCAAGAAACGGAAATAAAAGGCATCCAAATCATAAAGGAAAAAGTAAAATTGTTGTTGTTTGCAGATTACATGGTTTTACATAGAGAAAACTCTAGAGATTCCACCAAAAACCTGTTAGAAGAAATAAATGAATTTAGTAAAGTTGCGGGATACAAAATCAACATACAAAAATCAGTTGCATCTCTATATGCTAATAATAAACTATCTGAAAGGGAAGTTGGGACAATCGTCTCAATTATAATAGCATCAAAAAGAAAATTAGTTAGAAATAAATTTAACAGCAGAAATGAAAAATCTATACACTAAAAACTATAGGACATTGGTGAAAGAAATTGGCCAAGACACAAATAAATGGTAAGGTATTTGGTGGTCATGAATTGGGAGAATTACTATTGTTAAAATGTCCATATTACTTAGAGTGATCTATAGATTAAATGCAATCTCTATCAAAATTCAAGTGGTATTTTTCATAAAAATAGAAAATTTTTAAAAATCATATGAAACCATAAAAGACTGAATAGTCAAAGGAATCTGGGTTAAGAAAAAACTGGAAGCATCACACTGCCAGCTTTCAAAGTCTATTACAAAGTTCTTTTAATCGAAACAGAATGGTACTGGCATAAAAACAGATACATAGGTCAATGGAACAGAATAGAGTCCAGAAATAAACTCATACATATGCATCTACTAATATTTGACAAAGGTGCTAAGAATACATAATGGGGAAAGGATAGTCCCTTTAATAAATGGCACTAGGAAACCCGGATATCCACATGCAAAAGAATAAATTTGGAACCTATCTTGCAACATACACAAAAATCAACTCAAAATGGAATAAAGGCTTAAATGTATAATCTTAAACTATAAAACTTAGAGAAGAAAACATAGGGAAAATGTTCCTAGACACTGATCTTAGCAATGATTTTTCTGGATAGGACACAAAAATCAAATATAACAAAAGCAAAAATAAACATGTGGAATTTTATCAACTAAAAACTCCTCCACAGCAAAGGAAACAATCAACAAAATAAAGCAGCAACCCACAGAATGGGAGGAAAAATACTTGCAAATCAGTATCGAGGTTCCCCTTGATAAGGGACTAGGCTTCCTTGAAAAGGAACTTACCCAATTATTCAATAGCACAAAATAACCAAAAAATGTAGAAAGGATCTTAATAGTCATTTTTCCAAGGAGGACATACAAATGGCCAAGAAGTATATGAAAAGGTGCTAAGCATCAGGGAAAGCAATCATCAAGGAAATATAAATTAAAACCACAGTGACATATCACCTCACAGACATTATAATAGCTAATATCAAAAAGAAAAGATAACAAGTGTTTCATTTATCTATCCATCAAGCAACAAAGATTTTGATACTATTTATGAGATTATTACTCTTTTGTTACTCTTTGTTCTTGTTTTATTTTTTAGATTCCACGTGTATGTGAAATCATGTTATTTGTCTGAATGTCTAACATTCCAATATTGTAATAATTTTATATGGTTACAAATGGTAACTGCACTTATCATCATAAGAACTTCATATTTAAGTAATTATCAAATCAATATGTTGTATATGCAAAACTAATATAATATTATATGTCTATAATTATATTAATTGAATATATAAAAATATATTCAATTTCAAAGTATGTTTTTAATTTAAAAAAGATAAATGTTGGCAAGGGTGTGGAGAAAAGGGAACACTTGTCCACTGCTGGTGGGAATGTAAATTGGTAGAGCCATTATGGAAAACAGTACTGAGGTTCCTCAAAAAATTAATGATAGAACAACTATGTGACCCAGCAATCATACTTCTGAGTATATATCCAAAAGAAAAGAAACTTGTATCTCAAAGAGATATCTAAGCTCATATGTTCATTGCTGCCTTACTGACAGTCTTCAATATATGGAAACTACCTACTGTTTGTTAATGGATGAATGGATACAAAAATATAATGGAATATTTTTCAACCATGGAAAAAAAGAAATACTGTCACTTGCAACAACATGGATGTACTTGTAGGACATTATGCTAAGTGAAATAAGCCAGGCACAGAAAACATACTATATGATCTCACTTATATGTGGAACAAAAAAGGTAAATTCATAGTAGCAGAGAGTAGAAGGTAGTTGCTGTGGCTGGGGTCCGGGGGAAGGAATAAGGAAATGCTGGTGAAAGGGTACAAACATAGTGTCATATGATGAATAAGATATGGAGATCTAATGTACAATATGACTATAAATTAGTAATATTGTATACTTGAAATTTACTATGAGTGTAGAACTTAAGTGTTTTTACTATATACACAGATACACACAATGGTAAGTACAATGACATACCTCATACCTGGAAGAATGGCAATCATCAAGAAGATAAGAGACAAGTGTTGGAAGAATGTGAAGAAAAGGAAATATTTATGCACTGTTGGTAGGACTATAAATTGGTTCAGCCACTAAGGAGAATACTATGGAGGTTCTTAAAAAAAATTATAACCTACCATACACTCCAGAAATCCCCCTTTTGGATATATATGCAAAGGAAATCAAAGGGGTTACCAAAAAGACATACACACTTCCCAAGTTTATTGCAGCATTCATAATAGTCAAGATAGGAAAACAACCTAAGTGCCTGTCAATAGATACATGGATAAATAAGTAAATAAGACTGGATTTTATAAATATATATACATATATGCGTGGGTGTGAATATATATATGTGTGTGTGTGTGTGTGTGTGTGTGTGTATGTGTGTGAAATACTGTTCAGCCATGAGAAAAAAGAAGTTCTGCCAATTTTAACAACATGGATAGATCTTGAGGATATTATGCTAAGTGAGACAAATCACACAGAAAGACAAATACTATGTAATATCTCTCATATGTGAAATCTAAAAGAACTGAAATCATAAAAGCAGAAAGTAAAATGGTAGTTACCAGAGACTGGGAGTGGGGAATGAGAGAGATGTTTAAGGGTACATACTTGCAACTAATAGATAAATAAGTTTCTAAAAACCCAATACACAACACAGAGATTATAGAGGACAAAACTATATTGTAAATACTAAACTTACTAAAAGAATAGATCATAAATGTTCCCATCACTAAAGAATGATAATTATATGATAAGATAGAGGTATTAGCAATGGCAATCAAGCTGCAATAGGAATGTATCAAATCAATATGTTATATACCTTAGGGGTAGAGGAAGATGGTGGTGGAGCAGGAAGACATTAGGCTTGCCTCGTTCTACAAAAACAACTAGGTAACTATCAAATCATCCTAAATACTCCAGAAATCAACCTGAAGGCTGAAAGAACAAATTATACAACTAAAGAGAGAGTAGAGGTCACATCAAAGAAGGTGGTTTAGGAAGTGCAGAGACATGCTTTAGGGGAGAAATGGAAAATCAGTGCTGTGGAGGGGAGGGAGATCTGGTTGCAGAGAAGGGCAAGAGAGAGGAGCCTACAGGAGAATGCATAAGGAGAGCATCTCCCCAAAGCCCTATCTTGGAAAACAAAAAAGGCTGAATTTCATTAGTTCTTACAAGCGGCAGGGCTTAAAGTCTGGAGTTTTAAAGGTCAACAGATTTGGCTAGGGTAGAGCCCTGAGGGAACAGCCCTGCTCCCAGAGAAAAGGCAAACAAACACGTGGGGGCATACAATACAGAAACAGTAATTTGAGGAACCCGTGCTACAAACCAGGGATAGGGGGTGGAGGCAGAGGTGGGGGTAGGGGGTGGGGGTAGAGTGGGGAGGTTGGGGGTTGGGGGAAGACTATTCTCTCCTCTAGGAGTGCTTCACTGGGAGGTGGCTTTCACAGAGATTCCTCTCTGAGAAGAAAGGAACTGGCTGGTATCATTTCCCTCCTCAGCCCCTCAGCATAAACACAGATGCATAGGCAGGAAGCAACCCAGCACCATCACTGGCTGCCCAACTTGCTTACACCAAGACCTGCCCTGCTGAGCTCTGGCTGGACTGCCCTTCTCAGTCATCTTTGCCTCAGTCCCAAAGAGAGAGACATTTCCTTTGGAAGACAGCACACACCCCTGACCCCACAACATATCCCAACCAGAGAGTTCTGCAGGGCCTCAGTTCTCATGGAAATGGTGTCAGGTCTCATTTCACAAGCAGACCAGAGCACACCTAGTTAAAACTCTTCACAGTCAGTCCAGGGACCAAACACTACACACAGCAGGCAAGGACAGACTCCATGGACGACTGGCCTGAAGGATAGAGCAGACAAAACACAATAGCAGAGTGCAAACAGCACATACCAGAGACACTCCCTGAAACATGAAGCCCTGGACACTACATGACCTCTTCTTCATAAGGCCATTACTTTCAGGAGCAGGAGACATAACTGGCTTTTCTAACACAGAGAAGAAGGCAGAGACTTAGACAAAATGTCAAGACAGAGGAATTTATCTCAAATGAAAGAACAAGATAAGGCCATGACCAGAGATGTAACCAAAATAGATATAAGTAACATACCTGACGGAGAACTTAAAGCAACAGTCATAATGATACTCACTGGCCTCAGAAAAAAAATATAAGATATCAGTGAGACCCTTCCCACAGAAATAAAAGTTAAAAAAGACTCGGTCGGAGATGAAGAATGTGATAAACAAGATTGGAAATAGGCTTGATGCAATGAACAGCAGGCTAGAAGAAGCTGGGGAATGAATTAGTGACCTAGAAAACAAAAGAGTGGAAAATAATGAAGCTGAACAGAAGAGAGAAAGAAGAATTATGTAACATGAGACTAGACTTAGGGAACTCAGTGACTCCATCAGATGTAATAACAATTATAGGAGTCCCAGAAGAAGAAGAGAGAGAAGGGGGGCAGAAAATTTATTTGAAGAAAGAAGACTTGAATATTTCCCTAATCTGGGGAAGGGAACAGACATCCATATCCAGGAGGAACAGAGAACTCCCATCAAAATCAACAATAGCAGGCCAACATCAAGACATATTATAGTTACATTTTCAAAATACAGTGATAAAGAAAACATCTTAAAAGCAGCAAGACATAAGAACTCCTTAATTTATAAGAGAAGACCCATAAGGCTAGCTGGAGATTTCTCAATAGAAACTTGGCAAACCAGATGGCAGTGGGATGATAAATTCAAAGTGCCAAATGGAAAAAATCTGCAGCCAACAATACTCTATCCACCAAGGTTGTTATTCAGAATAAATGAGAGATAAGGAGTTTCCCAAACAAGAAAAAACTATAGGAGTTTGTGACCACTAAAGCAGTCCAGAAAAAGATATTAAAGGGGACTCTCTGAGGGCAAAGGAGAGACCCAACAACAACAAAGACAAGAAAGGATCAAAGAAAATCTCCAGAAACAATTACAAAACAAGTAATGAAATGAAAATAAATATATATCTATCAATAATTACTTCGAATGTAAGTGGACCATGCACTCCAATCAAAAAACATAGGGTTGGTATCTGGGTGGTGTAGTTGGCTGAGTGTCGAACTCATGGTTTCAGCTTGGGTCATAATCTTGGGGTCCTAAGATCGAGCTCTGCATTGGGCTCCATGCACAGTGCAGAGTCTCCTTGGAATTGTCTCTCCCTTATCCCTCTGCTCCTCCCCGTTGGTCTCTCTCTCTCTCTCTCAAATAAATGAATAAATCTTTAAAACAAATATATATAGGGTGTCAGAATGGATAAAAAACAAGATCCACCCACATGCTAACTACAAAAGACTCACTGTTGACCTAAAGATATCTGCAGAACGAAAGTGAGGGGGATGGAGAAACATTTATCATTCAGAAGAATTTCAAAAGAAAGCCAGAAGCAGTATTATATTGGACAAACTAGACTGTAAAACAAAGACTGCAAAAAGAGACAAAAAGGGCACTATATACTCATAAATGGAAAATCCAAGAAAATGATATAACAATTATAAATATGCACCCCATATGGGAGTGCCCAAATATATAAAATAATTAATAACAAACATAAAGGAACTCATTGAAAATAATACAATAATAGTAGGGGAATATAACACCCCATGTATGTTAATAGATAGATCAACTACACAGAAAATGAAAAAGAAAAAAAAATGGCTTTCAATGACATCCTGGACGAGATGGACTTAATAGATATATTCAGAATACTCCAAACTAAAATAGAAAAATACACATTCTTTCAAGTGCACATGGAAATTTCTGAATAATAGATCACATGTTTGTCAAATGGTTTTGATACATCCATTGAAATAATCATATGGTTATTGTCCTTTCTATTATTAGTGTGGTATATCATGTTTATTGATTTGCAAATATTGAACCACCCTTGTATCCCAGGAATAAATCTCACTTGATTGTGGTGAATGATTTTTTTAAAAAGCTATTGTTCTTTTAAAGGCCATCTGTGAAAAATCCACAGCTAATATCATACTCAATGGAGAACAACTGAGAGCTTTTCCTCTACAGTCAGGAAGAAGACAGGGATGTCCACTCTCAACACAGTTATTTAACAGTACTGAAAGTCCTAGCCACAGCAATCAGATAACAGAATGCAACAAAAGACATCCAAATCTGCAAGGAAGAAGTCAAACTTCCACTATTTGCAAATGATTGATTTGATACTCTATATTGAAAACACAAAGGACTCCACCAATAAACTGGTAGAACTGATACACAAATTCAGTAAAGTCACAGGGTACAAAATCAATGTACAGAAATATGTTGCAGTTTTCTATAGCAATAATGGAGCAGCAGTGAGAGTAAATAATGAATCAATCCCATTTACAATTACACCAAAAACAGTAAGATACCTAGGATTAAACCTAACCAAGAGGTAAGACACCTGTACTCTGAAAACTAGAAAACTCTGATGAAAGAAATTGAAGATGTCACAAAGAAATGGAAAGGTATTCCATGCTCATGGATCAGAAGAACAAGTATCTTAGAATGTCTATACTACCCAAAGCAATCTACATGTTTAATGCAATCCTTACCAAAATACCACTAGCATTTTTCACAGAAATAGAAAAAACCGTCCTAAAATTTGTATGGACCCAGAAAAGACTCAGAATAGACAAAGCAACCTTGAAAAAAAAAAGCAAAGCTGGAGGCTTCACAATTCCAAACTTGAAGTTATATTACAAAGCTGTACTAATCAAAACAGCATTGTACTGGCACAAAAGCAGACACATAAAAGAACAGAATAGAAAACCTAGAAATGAACCCACAATTATACGGTCAGCTAATTTTTGACAAAGCAGGAAAGAATATCCACTGGATAAAGCACAGTCTCTTTTCAACAAAGGGTGCTCAGAAAACCAGACAGCAACATGTAGAAGAATGAAACTGGACCACTCTTTCTTATACCATACAGAAAAATAAATTCAAAATGCATTAAAGATCTAAATGTAAGACCAGAAACCATAAAACCCTACAGGAGAACATAGGCAGTAACTTCTTTAACATTGGTTGTAGAAACTTCTTTCTAGATATGTCTCCTGAGGGAAAGGAAACAAAAGCAAAAATAAACTGTTGGGACTTTATCGAAATAAAAAGTTTCTGCACAGCAAAGGAAATAATCAACAAAACTAAAAGGCAACCTACGGGAATGGGAGAAGATATTTGTGATGGCGTATGTGATAAATGGTTAGTAACTCAAATATATAAAGAACTTACGTATAACCCCAAAAATAAATTATCCAATTAAAAATGGGCAGAAGACATAGAAATTTTTCCAAAGAAGACAGCCAGATGACCAACAGACACATGAAAAGATGTTCAACATCCCTGATTATAAGGGAAATGGAAATCAAAACTACACTGAGCTATCACCTCACACCTGTCAGAATGGCTAAAATCAACAGCACAAGAACAACAGGACAACACTGAAAGGGAAACCCTCTTGTGATGTTGGTGGGAATGCAAACTGGTGCAGCCACTCTGGAAAACAGTAGGGAGGTTCCTCAAAAAGTTGAAAATAGAACTACCCTAAGATCCAGCAGTTACACTACTAGGTGTTTACCCAAAGAATACAATACTAAGTGAAAGGGAGACATGCACCCTAACGTTTTTAGCAGCATTATCCATAATAGCTAAATTACAGAAACAGCACAAGTGTCCATCAACTGATGAATGGATAAAGAAGATTGTATATATAAATATAAATATATATATATATACCACATACACATATAATGAAGTATTATTCAGCTATTAAAAAATGAAATCTTGCCATTTGCAATGACATGTATGGAACCAGAATATCATGCAAAGGGAAATAAGTCCATCAGAAAATGTCAGACACCCTATGGTTTCACTCATATGTAGAATTTAAGAAACAAAACAAATGAGCAAAGGAAAAAAAAAGAGAGAGAAACAGAGAGACAAACTACAAAACAGACTCTTAACTACAGAAAACAAACTGATTGTTACCAAAATGGAGTTGGGTGGGTGGAATGGTTAAATAGGTGATGGGGATTAAGGAGTGTGCTTGTTATGATGAGCACCTAGGTTGTATGGAACTGTTGAATCACTACATTGTACACCTGAAACTAATATTACACTATATGTTAAGTAATTGGAATGTAAATAAAACTTCAAAAAATGGGGGCGCCTGGGTGGCTCAGTGGGTTAAGCCGCTGCCTTCAGCTCAGGTCATGATCTCGAGGTCCTGGGATCGAGTCCCGCATCGGGCTCTCTGCTCAGCAGGGAGCCTGCTTCCCTCTCTCTCTCTCTCTCTGCCTGCCTCTCTGTCTACTTGTGATCTCTCTCTGTCAAATAAATAAATTAAAAAAAAATTTAAAAAAAAAACTTCAAAAAATGTACACCTTACATTTACACAATGTTTTATGTAAAATAAATCTCAATAAAAATATTTATCAAAAAAGGGTACCTGTTACTGGCATAAAAACAGATACATAGATGAGTGGAACAGAGTAGAGAGCCCAGATATGGACCTTCAACTCTATGATCAAACAATCTTCGACAAAGCAGGAAAACACATACAGTGGAAAAAAGACAATCTCTTCAATAAATGGTGTTGGGAAAATTGGACAGCTATATGTAGAAGAAAGAAACTCGACCATTCTCTTACACCGTACACAAAGATAAACTCAAAATGGATAAAAGACCTCAACGTGAGACAGGAATCCATCAGAATCCTAGAGGAGAACATAGGCAGGAACCTCTTCAATATCAGCCACAGCAACTTCTTTCAAGATATGTCTCCAAAGGCAAAGGAAACAAAAGCGAAAATGCATTTTTTGGGACTTCTTCAAGATCAAAAGCTTCTGCACAGCAAAGCAAACAGTCAACAAAACAAAGAGGCAACCCACGGAATAGGAGAAGATATTTGCAAATGACAGTACAGAGAAAAGGCTGATATCCAGGCTCTATAAAGAACTTCTCAAACTCAACACACACAAAACAGATAATCATGTCAAAAAATGGGCAGAAGCCATGAACAGACACTTCTCCAATGAAGACATACAAATGGCTATCAGACATATGACAAAATCTTCATCATCACTAGCCATCAGGGAGATTTAAATTAAAACCACATTGAGATACCACCTTACACCAGTTATAATGGTCAAAATTAGCAAGACAGGAAACAACGTGTGTTGGAGTGGATGTGGAGAAAGGGGAACCCTCTTCCACTGTTGGTGTGAATGCAAGTTGGTGCAGCCTCTTTGGAGAACAGTGTGGAGATTCCTCAAGAAATTAAAAATAGCCTTCCCTATGACCCTGCAATTGCACTCCTGGGTATTTACCCCAAAGATACAGATGTAGTGAAAAGAAGGGCCATCTGTACCCCAATGTTTATAGCAGCAATGGCCATGGTCACCAAACTGTGGAAAGAACCAAGATGCCCTTCAACAGATGAATGGATAAGGAAGATGTGGTCCATATACACTATGGAATATTATGCCTCCATCAGAAAGGATGAATACCCAACTTTTGTAGCAACATGGATGGGACTGGAAGAGATTATGCTGAGTGAAATAAGTCAAGCAGAGAGAGTCAATTATCATATGGCTTCACTTATTTGTGGAGCATAAGAAATAACATGGAGGACATGGGGAGCTGGAGAGGAGAAGGGAGTTGAGGGAAATTGGAAGGGGAGATGAACCATGAGAGACTATGGACTCTGAAAAACAATCTGAGGGTTTTGAAGGGGGGGGCGCTGGGAGGTTGGGGGAGCCAGGTGGTGGGTATTAAGGAGGGCAGGTATTGCATGGAGCACTGGGTGTGGTGCATAAACAATGAATTCTGTTACACTGAAAAGAAATTAAATAAAAAAAATTTTTAAATGGTACCTATGAGATAACAGATGCATTGATTAGCTTGATTGTCATAATCATTTCATAGTCTATATACCTACCAAATGATCACATTATACACCATAAATATATGCAATTTTTATTTGTCAACTATACCTCAATAATGATGGAAAATAATATTTAAATATTTATGTCTGAACCTTAGGAATCAAATAATCAATTGACTTATTAAGATAAATACTGCAACCGAAATGAGTCTGTGTTTCACTACATCATTAATTTAGTAGTATCAACCATGAACTTGTCTGAAAAGAAACAAGAAAGCTCTTATTGCTTCAGGAAATTACAGCATATATAACCATAAAGAATAGAGCAAAACCCTGTTGAAATCCTTGTTCCCACTACAGAATGTGAATAAGGCATGGTCTCAGCAAAATCACAAATTTCTCCATGTCATAGACCTTTAGAAATCATTCAACAATGAGTTTCAAATCCATAAGTGTCAAAATCTTACTATACTTCCATTATTATGCTTATGTCATTGAACACCTATTCCTCTGAAGAGAAGATGAGCTTCATGGGAACAGGTCTCCTGTTTATTCATTCTTTTTATACCAGAGTTGACCTACACAAAGCAACCATCCCAAAACATTTGTTGAATTAAATTGCTTGCTAACTGGGCTTCCAGGCCGTCCTCCTCTCCCAAATCCTGCCAGTTCTTTCACAAAAATACATCTCCGCTAATGTCATTCCATTGTCCAAACCTTTAATGGCTGTTCATAGTAACCTGCTTTATAGGATTACGTTCACACACCCTGGCAGGGCGTATAAGGACCCTCACACTGTTCCCTCAGCCTATAGTCCCAGTCTCACTCCAGCCTCTCATCTTCACACACTCTCTCCAGCTATATTAGTTGTTCCTTGGACACTTGGATTTTTATGACTCTATGCTTTTGCAAACGTTGCTTCCTCTATCTGAAAGATCCTTCCCCTCTCGTCTGCCTAGCAAACATTTGCTATTAAAGCTGTTTAAATATTACTACCTTTGCATCTTTCCCTGACCCCTCACAGAATTCAAGTTCCCTTCGTTCGTTTTTCCATACCAGTAGGTTTATTTGCTCTGAAAATGGACGAAGCTAAACTCAGGGGTAAGGGAGGAGGAGAAGGAAGGAGAGAGCGTCCTGTGAACTGACTTACCTAAGCAGTGATTGCGGCACTACGCGTTAAGCACATTGTTCAAGCGGCAGTGGGAGGATGGGGTTGGTTAACCTTTCAGTCTTGAGAGGCTATGGCTGGCATCTTTAGTACAGCGGGTACGTATGCTCCCGCCTTTGTGTTGAGGGGGGAAACAGAGAGACCAAAAACAAAACAAACAAACAAACAAAAACAACAACAACAAAACCCAACAACAACAACAACAAAACCAGAAAGAGATCAGAAAGGAGATGGGGGGTGGGGGGACGCAGTGCAGTAAAAGCGGATGGGCGGACCCAAATTTCTTGCGCTTCACCGTTTTGCAGAGGTCTAGCTCTGCCTGTAGCGCGGTCCAAGGGTGTGGAAGAGGAGGAAAGGGGAGGGGCTGCATTCCCTCCTAGCGTGCCCAACCTCGACTGCCTGGCGGATCACCTTCCGCTCCAACAAGGCCAGTTCCTCCTCGCCAAGACTCACGCCCATCGTGCCAGGCAGGGCGCGCTCTGCCCCGCAGCCTTACAGGTGGTATCTGCTCCTTGAGACGGTTCCCGCCAGGCTAGGCAGTGGAGCGCCGCACAGCGTGCCTTCCTGCCTCCCAGCTCCCTGCCGGGCAGTTCAGACTCAGCGCTGGCAGGCCTGCTCGGTCGATCTTCGATCCAAAGATGAGGCGGAGCTGGAAGATGGCTCTGTCCGGGGGGCTACGGTGCTGCCGCCGAGTACTTTCATGGGTGCCAGTGCTCGTTATTGTCCTCGTTGTGCTTTGGTCCTACTACGCCTACGTCTTTGAACTCTGCCTAGGTAAGTGGAGCTGGGCACCTACGGTGGGGAAATTATGCTCCAGCATAATTGTCTGTTGTACCCTTCACACTGGCGTCTCCCTCCCCGTGTTCTTTGCCCTCACGCAGCAGGGCTTTTTTTTTTTTTTTTTTTTGAGGGGAGGGGATTGTTTGTTCTTAGCTCTCGGGAGAACTCCTCGTCTTCAGCCTTGACCTCTCACAGTATTTCTTCACAGTCTTCCCACGAGTGTCCTAGCATGTTGCCATCGCTTCCCACTGAGGGTTTTTTCCCTTATTCCCTGGTCATACCCACAAGAATCTCCTGGCACTTTCCACTAGAGCCCCCTTTTCTCATACAGGACAACCACTTGTGCCTGGTGTTCTCGTTCTGGGGGCTCCCACCCTACAGAAGTGAGAAAAAACACCCTGTATCGTTAAACTGCTTGCACTATGAATCCCACCAAAGTATCCAACTAGGAGCCCCACATTTTCGCATTCCTTCCTAGTAAGGAAGCCCAAAACATTTCCTGTACTCTCTTACTAGCACTCTTTTTTCCAACACTGGAATTCATCCTTTTTCCATGATCCTCTCACACTGGCTGAAGTGCTTCACAGCTTCTCCCACTTAAGACCCCACAGTATGCCTTGTTTTATCCCACTGGGTCTCTCCTTTTCACAAAATGAAAATGGCCCTTTTATTCTCTTTCCCTGAGGGTTTTACCATTTTGTCATCTTCTCCAGTGGAATGAGAGTCCTACAATACATCTTGTCCTGTCCTCTCACATTAAAGCCCCTGATTTTTTCAGAATAAAAGGGGTTCCTTTTAGTCTTCTGCTCTCCTGTTTTGAGGAGCATTCACTCTTTTCCATTAGGGTCCTCACATTATTTTCTCACATCTCATACTAGGCACCCTGCTTTTATCACCATATAGTCACGCCTGTCCACTCTTTTCTCATATTAGTGTCCTCTTTACTCTCCCATAAGACTTTCCACAACATCTCATACAGTCCCCCAAGGGCCACTACTTTTCTAATGATACTCCCTCCCTTGTTATCTTTCTTGAAAACTACTCCCCACCTCCTGCAGTTCTCTTTTATTGTTAGCCCCATATTTTGCCATCATCTTTCTCTAAATTATTATTATTATTTTATCTTATTTCCCTCTAGGGTTGTCTTTCCCCTGTCTTCTCAAACTAGGAAAACACCACCCTTTTCTACTGGAATTTCTAATATATCCTTCCCAGTCCATGGGAGCCTCATGTCTTGTCCTGTTTTATTAGACCATCCCTTTTATAAATCTAGAATCTCCTCTTGTACCCTGTCCTGTCACATTATAGAGCGTTCCATCCCCCTATCTAGAAAATGGTTTCCACATCATATCTTGTGCTTTCAAACTTAGAATTCCACAGTATTTCCTGACACTTAACCACAACATCCTATCCTGTATATTCCCCTGTTGTATCACCCCAGTCACCTATCCTTATCACTAAAGGTTTTATGGTGTTCTTACAAATTCACAATGGAGTTTTTTTTAAAAGATTTTATTTATTTATTTGAGAGAGAATGAGTGAGAGAGAACATGAGAGAGCAGAAGGTCAGAGGGAGAAGCAGACTCCCCAAGATGCTGGGAGCCCGATGCGGGACTCGATCCTGGAAGTCCAGGATCATGACCTGAGCCTAAGGCAGCTGCTCAACCAACTGAGCCACCCAGGTGCCCTGGAGTTTTTATATTATATCCTGTCTCCTCACAGAGGACCTTCTCTTTTGCTCAAGTGAGATCTCCCCTTGCCTCTATCCTCTCCCACTGAAGAATTTCCATCTCTTCTCAAAGGAGATTCACTAATAGTTATTGTCAATTCAGTGTAAGAAATACAACTTCTAACTTCACAACTTGTGTCCTGCAATGATCCCCATTCATTCAGTATGAAGTTCCAACATATTTCTGGTTCCCTCACACTAGGAATCTTATTTGTCCCATTTGTCATCTATGCACTGTCAAGTCCTTCCACAATATCTTTATTTCTTTATACTAGGCTCTTAACATCTTAAAAATTATGATTAGGGTGTTGTTTTATCCAACCCCAGGACCTGACCCTTCTTACAACTTCCTTCTCTTACATATTTGACAAAATAATAGTTTACTCCAGGTAGGTGGAGATTAAGTAGGGAGCCAGGAAATAACTGTGTTTCCCAGTATAAAAATTTCTTCTAGGGGCACCTGGGTGGCTCAGTGGGTTGGGCCACTGCCTTCAGCTCAGGTCATGATCTCGGGGTCCTGGGATCGAGTGCCGCATCGGGCTCTCTGCTCGGCGAAGAGCCTGCTTCCCTCTCTCTCTCTCTCTGCCTGCCTCTCCGTCTACTTGTGATTTCTCTCTGTCAAATAAATAAATAAAATCTTTAAAAAAAATTTCTTCTAACTGTGCATGGGAGTTTGAATTTTCTATCTCTCCTTCTTAGATTTATTACTGAAAATGTACTGAGGGGCACCTGGGTGGCTCAGTGGGTTAAAGCCTCTGCCTTTGGCTCAGGTCATGATCCCAGGGTCCTGGGATTGAGTCCTGGGATCGAGCCCTGCATTGGGCTCTCTGCTCGGCAGGGAGCCTGCTTCCTCTTCTCTCTCTCTGCCTACCTCTCTGCCTACTTGTGATTTCTGTCTGTCAAATAAATAAATAAAATCTTTTAAAAAAAGAAAGAAAATGTACTGAGATGTTAAAAAATAAATTCAATTAGTTGCCTTTATAGATGCAAATTTAGGCTTTTTTCTTTTTATCTCAAAGTTTATTTCAAACTTTACCTCAACAATAAACCTCAGCTTTATTGTTGAGTATTAAGTGGGCTATGCAATGATTGGGAAGTTTTACTGTTTTCAGACTTCACCACTTAGCTTGTTTGAATGATTGACTACTGGGGTAAAATTTCAGCTCCAGTATTATACTTTCTCTTTGCTTCTTAGGATCAGTGCCATCTTGTAAACACTGCTAAGCATATTTTAAAGTTTTGCAGTACTGACTTACATGAGCTTAGCCAAGCATTCATTTTAAAAATTAATAATAGTAATGGCTGACAATTACATAGTGCTTAATCTGTTCTAGACAATGTAAATACTGTAGCTATCTTAATTCTGTCTATATTAAATTACTTAGTCCTGACAATAACCATACAAAGTAGGTACCTTTATTGTCCCCATTTTATAGATGTGCAAACTCAGGCAAATATCAACCTGGAATTAGTGAAAATAGTTAAAGGAAGCTTAGAGCTTTTAAATTTTGCTTTATTTAACATATTTGCAGATCAGTTGTTATATGCCAGGTGCTGTTTTAAATGGTGCCTGTGCACGTACACCCGCCCATGCCTCCCCCTCCCCCCCACCCGCCGACACACACAAACTCAATTCTCATAACGACCTTCTAAGGTACATTCCCATTTTAAAGACAAGAAAACTAAGGTACAGACAGATGAAAAAGGTTGCCTAGGGTCATAGAGCTAGTAAATGGCCCAACTTGGGTGGCAACCCAGGCAATATGGTTCCATAGTCCATGCTTTAACCACTATAGTTTCCTAACTCTCTGCCTTCTCTTAACAAATAGAGAAGGCAGGGTGCCTGGGTGGCTCAGTGGGTTAAGCCTCTGTCTTTGGCTCAGGTAATGGTCTCAGGGTCCTCGGATTGAGCCCCAAATCGGGCTCTCTGCTCAGTGGGGAGCCTGCTTCCCCCCTCCCCCTACCTACTTGTGCTCTCCCTCTCTGTGTCAAATAAATAAATAAAATCTTAAAAAAAAAACAAATACAGAAGGCAAAACTTGCGACTAATGGGCCAAATGTCGCCTGCAGATGTATTTTATTTGGTCTGCACAGTGTTTTCTTAACATTTTGCATCAGTTACCATTATTTAAAAACCAGGAGAGTAAGGTAGCCTTCACTTCAAATTCTGGCCCCACCTTCATTTTCTGTCATCTTCATTTTACAATTTTCTGAAACCTTGGTTTCAGAGAGGTTAAATCAAATCTTCCTAAGTCACTTGTTTAAGAAATAGTGGGGAATTGGGTGTCAAGGCTGTTTTTTAAAATCAAAACAACAGAACCAAATTAACAGTTTAAATTTCAATATGACTCAAAAAGTAATATTAAGGACCTTCTTTCTAGAAATAGAACCTGATGTCTTTATCTGTAATTTCAGGTTAGAACTCAAGCCAAAAGTGGTATTTTTGTCTTTTAAAGTTTGAATTCTGCCACTTACTAACTAGGAGATCTGCAGCAATTTGCCTACTCTTTCTCAACCAAGGTTGCCTCACATGGTTCCTTCCTTATATGGTTGTTCATTTATACCACAAGTATTTCCTTAGCATCTACTATATGCCATTTAGAGCATTGTTGTGAGAGTTAAAGAATATGATGCATCTGTATATCTTCTTTGAACAATGTCTGATAATGTCTTTTGCCCATTTTTAAACATTTTTTATTTAAATTCAATTAATTAACATAACATATATTATTGGTTTCAGAGTTACAGACTCATCAGTCTTATATAATACCCAGTGCTCATTACATCACATGTCCTCCTTAATTTCCATCACCCAGTTACCCCATCTGTGCATCCCCTATCCCTTCAGCAATGCTTTTGTTTCCTATCCTTAAGAGTCTCCTATGATTTGTCTCCCTCTCTGGTTTTGTCTTCTTTTATTTTTTATTTTTTTCTATCTTCCCCTATGATCCCATTTTGTTTCTTAAAGTCCACATACCAGAGAGATCATATGATAATTGTCTTTCTCTGACTGACTTCTTTTGCTTAGCATAATACCCTCTAGTTCTATCCATGTCATTGCAAATAGCAAGATTCCATTCTTTTTGATGGCTGCCTAATATTCCATTGCATGTATGTATATATGTATATATATACACATATATAAGTGTGTGTGTGTGTGTGTATGTATACATATGTATGCATACACACACACACACACACACACACACCACATCTACTTTATCCATTCATCTGTCAGTGGACATCTGGGCTCTTTCCTATTTGGCTATTATGGACAATGATGCTATAAACATTGGGGTGCAAATGCCCCTTGGGATCAGTATATTTGTATCTTTGGACTAAATAACCAGTAGTGCAATTGCTGGGTCATAGGGTAGCTCTATTTTAAACTTCTTGAGGAACCTCTGTACTCTTTTCCAAAGTGGCTGCTCCAACTTGCATTCCTACCAACAGTGTAGGAAGCTTCCCTTTTTTCACATCCTTACCAACATCTGTCATTTCCTGACTTTTTAAAAATTTTAGCCTTTCTGACTGGTGTGAGGTGACGTCTCATTGTGGTTTTGATTTGTATTTCCCTGATGCCAAGGGATATTGAGCATTTTTTCATGTGTCTGTTAGCCATTTGTATGTCTTCTTGGGAGAAATGTCTGTTCATGTCTTCAGCCCATTTCTTGACTGGATTATTTGTTCTTTGGTTGTTGAGTTTGATGTTTGTTATAGATTTTGGGTACTAGTCCTTGATCTGATATGTCACTTGCAAATATTTTGTCCCATTCTGTTGGTTGTCTTTTGGTTTTGTTGACTGTTTCCTTTGCTGTGTGAAAGCTTTTGATTTTTGAAGTCCCGAAGTTCATTTTTGTCTTTTCGTTCCCTTGCCTTTGGAGACATGTCTAGCAAGAAGCTGCTGCTGCAGAGGTTGAAGAGGTTGCTGCCTGTGCTCTCCTCTAGGATTTTGATGGATTGCTGTCTCACATTTAGGACATTCATCCATGTTGAGTCTATTTTTATGTGTGGTGGAAGGAAATGGTCCAGTTTCATTCTTCTGCATGTGGCTGTCCAATTTTCCCCAACACTGTTTGTTGAAGAGACTGTCTTTTTTCCTCAGTTATTCTCTCCTGCTTTGTCAAAGATTAATTGAACATAGGGTTGAGGGTCCATATCTGGATTCTTTCATTCATCTATGTCTGTTTTTGTGCTAGTATTATACTGTCTTGATGATTACAGCTTTGTAAATACAACCTGAAGTCTGGAATTGTGATGCTTCAAATTTTGATTTTCTTTTTCGACATTCTTCTAGCTATTTGGGGTCTTTTCTATTTCTGTACAACTTTTAAGATTGTTTTTTTCCAGGTCTGTGAAAAATGCTGACGGTATTTTCCATCATTCCATCCATTGGAATCATTCCATTTCATCCATTGAATGGATGATTTGTTTTGGGTCGTATAGACATTTTAACATTATTCTTCCAATCCAGGAGCATGGAATGTTTTTCTATTTCTTTGTGACTTCCTCAATTTCTTTCATAATTATTCCATAGTTTTCAGAGTACAGATCATTTACCTTTTCAGTTATGTTTATTCCTAGATATCTAAGGGGTTTTGGTGCAATTGTAAATGGGATCAATTCCTTGATTTCTCTTTCTTCTGCCTTATTGTCATTATATAGAAATGCAACTGACTTCTGTGCATTGGTTTTATGCCTTACCAATTTGTGGAATTTCTGTATCAGTTCTAGAAATTTTTGGGTGGAGTCTTCTTGGTTTTCTGCATAGAGCATCATGTAGTCTGGGAAGAGAGAAGGTTTGGCTTCTTCTTTGCCAATTTAGATGCCTTTAATTTCTTTTTGTTATATGATTGCTAAGGCTAGGCCTTCCAGTACTGTGTTGAACAGCAGTGGTGAGAGTGAACATCCTTGTCATATTCCTGACCTTAAGACAAAATTTTCAGTTTTTCCCCATTGAGGATGATATTCACAGTGGGTTTTCCATATATGGTTTTTATGATATTGAGTTATGCTCCTTCAATCCGTACACTACAGAGGGTTTTTTTTTTTTTATCAAGAAAGGATTCTGTATTTTGTCAAATGTTTTTTCTGCATCTATTGAGAGGATTATAATGGTCTTGTCCTTTCTTTTGTTAATGTGGTGTATCACACTTACGGATTTGTGAATAGTGAACCACCTCTGCAGCCCAGGAGTAGATCCTATTTGGTGGTGGTGAGTAATCCTTTTAGTGTACTATTGGATCCTGTTAGCTAGTATCTTTGTAAGAATTTTTACATCCATGTTCATCAGGGATATTGCTTGTAAATCTCCTTTTTGCTGGGGTCCTTTTTTGGTTTGGGGATCAAGGTAATGCTTCTCTTATAGAAATTTTCCTTTTTTTCTTTTTTTTGAAACAGCTTCAGAAGAAAAGGTATTAATTCTTCTTTAAATGTTTTGTAGAATTCCCCTGGGAGGCCATCTGGCCCTGGACTCTTGTTTATTGGGTGATTTTTGATTACTGTTTCAATTTCTTTTTTTTAAAAGATTTTATTTATTTATTTGACAGAGAGAAAGATCACAAGTAGGCAGAGAGGCAGAGAGGCCGGGTGGGGGGGGAGCAGTCTCCCTGCTGAGCAGAGAGCCCAATGTAGGACTTGATCCCAGGACCCTGAGATCATTACCTGAGCAGAAGGCAGAGGCTTAACCCACTGAGCCACCCAGGCGCCCCCTACTGTTTTAATTTCATAGCTGATTAGGAGTCTGTTCAGGTTTTCTATATCTTTCTGTTTAAGTTTTGATAATTTATATGTTTGTAGGAATGCGTCCATTTTTTCCAGATTGCCTAATTTGTTGTCATATAATTGCTCATAATATTCTCTTACAGTTGTATTTCTTCAGTGTTGGTTGTGATTTCTCCTCTTGATTTTATTCATTTGGGTCCTTTCACTTTTCTTTTTGATAAATTTGGCTAAGGGTTTATCTATCTTATTAATTTGAAAGAACTAGCTCCTAGTTTCTTTGATCTGTTCTTTTTTTTTCTTTCTGTATCATTGATTTCTGCTCTAATCTTTGTTATTTCTCTTTTCCACCTGGATTTTGGCTTTATTTGCTGTTCTTTTTCCAGCTCCTTTTTGTATAAGTTTATGTTGTATATTTGAGACTTTTCTTGTTTTTTGAGAAGGGCCTTTATAGCTATTTATTTCCTGCTTAGGACCACCTTTGCTGTATCCCAAAGGTTCTGAACTATCTTGTTTTCATTTTCATTTGTATACATGTATTTTTTTAATTGTTCTTATATCCCTGGTTGACCCATTCATTCTTTACTAGCATGCTCCTTAACCTCCATGTGGTTTTGTTCTTTCCAATTTTTCTCATGTGATTAAGTTCAAGTTTTAAAGCACTGTGGTCTGAAAATATGCATGGTATGATCTCAGTCTTTTTGTACCAGTTGACATCTGATTTGTGATCTATTCTGTAGGATATTTCATGTGCACTGGAAAAGAATATGTATTCTGTTGTTTTAGGATGAAATGCTCTGACTATATCTGTAAAGTCTATCTGGTCCAGTGTGTCATTTAAAGCCCTTGTTTCCCTGTTGATCTTCTGCTTAGATAATTTGTCCATTGCTGTGAGTGGGGTGTTAAAATCCACTACTAGGATTGTATTATTATCAAAGTATTTTTTAAAATTTTGTTATTAATTGGTTTATACAGTTGGTTGCTCCCTAGTTAGGGACATAACTATTTAAAATTCTTAGATCTTGTTGGATAGACCCTTTTATTATGATATAGTGTCTTTCTTAATTCCCTATTTCAGTCTTTGGTTTGAAATCTAGTTTGTCTGATATAAGTATGGCTACTCTAGCTTTCTTTTGATGTCCATTTGAATAATAAATTGTTCTCTACCCCATTACTTTCAATCTGAAAGTGTCTTTGGTTATAAAAATGAGTCTCTTATACAATGCATTTCGATGGGTCTTGTTTTTCAATCCAATCTGATACCCTCTGTTTTTTGATTAGAGCTTTTTGTCCATATTCATTCATAGTAATTATTGAAAGATATGAATTTACTGTCATTTTATGACCTGTAAAGCTGTTTCTGTAGATTGTATCTGTTCCTTTCTGGTCTTTGTTACTTTTGGACTCTCTCTCTGCTCAAAGGATCTCCTCTAATATTTCTTACAGGGCTGGTTTAGTGTTCACAAATTCCTTTAGTTTTGTTTTTCCCAGAAACTATCTCTCCTATTCTGAATGACAGGCTTGCTGGATAAAGTATTCTTGGCTGCATAGTTTTCCCACTTAGCCAGTCCTTCCTGGCCTGGCAGGTCTCTTTGGACAGGTTTGCTTCCAGCTTTATCTTTTTACCCTTGTCGGTTAAGGATTTTTTTCCAGAGCTGCTTTCAGGATTTTCTCTTTACTTCTGAAATATTCAAGTTTCACTATTGTATGTCAAGGTGTTGACCTATTTTTATTGATTTTTGAGGGGGGTTCAGTATGCCTCCTGGACTTGAATGCCTGTTTCCTTCCCCAGATTAGGGAAGTTCTCAGTTATCCCTTCTGCCCCCCTTCATCTTCTGGGACCCTTATTATTTGAATATTATTTTGCTTTATGGTATCTCGATTTCTCTCATTCTCCCTTCATGTTCTAATAGCTGTGTTTCTCTCTTTTCTCAGCTTCCTTGTTTTATATATCCCTGACTTCTATATCCCTGACTCTGTCTTCTGTCTCATTTATACTAGCTGTTAGAGCCTCCATTTTTTACTGCACCTCAGGAATTGCATTTTTAATTTCAACCTGATTAGATTTTATTTCTACAGTGAGGGATTTTCTACTGTCTTCTGTGCTTTTTTCCATCCCAGCTAGTGTCTTTATAATTTTTGTTCTGATTTCTAGTTCTGATGTCTTACTTATAACCATATTGAGTAAATTTCCAGAAGTGAGTACTTCTACCTGTTCTTTCTTTTGGGTTGAGTTTCTCCATCTCATCATTATGTCCAGAAATGAATAAAAGAAAGAGAGAAAAAAAGCAAAATTAATAACAACACCAGAAAAATACAAACAAAACTAACCAGAAGAAAATGGAACCAGATCAAAATAATAAAAAAGCCAAAAAAGAAGTAAAGCAAAACAAGACAAACTAGATCCTGGGGGATTTTGGTTTGTTTGATAAAGGAAACTAGACCTCAAAGTAGAAAAGAGAGAAAAACCTATATATACAAAAACACAGTAAAATACAATGAAGGAAACCAAAAATTTTATATATATATACATATAATGTTAAGATAAACATGAAAAAAGAATTTAAAAAATAAGAAAATAGCTGGAAAAATAAAACTAAAAGACATAAGATAATAGTAATAATAGTATATATAGTAATAATAATAGTGTATATGTATATATGCTAAATATATATAAGAATAATAGTATAGTAATAAAAGTAATAAAAGTAATAAAAAATGAATGCTATATTCTGTTTCCCCCAGGTACTGAAGGATTGCCATTCTCTGTGATCAGTAAACTTCATGCCAGTGAATTGTTCCTACTGTTCTTGTAGGGGGAGGGACCTGTTACACTGATTCTTAGACGTACATGCCCAGGTAGAATTGCGTTCCCCTTGCCAGAGGGTGGGCTTGGTGTAAGGGGCTGCAGATTGTACTATGCGGTGCTGTTTTCCTCCCTGAGGGCTTTCAGCACCAAAGGGGGAGATTAAAATGGCAGCACCCAGACCTCTAGCCCTGGAGCTTAAATATTGCTACCTGACTCTTCAGTGAGCCCTCACAGATAAGCAGTCAATCTCTCTTATCTCCCTGGTTTCTGCTTGAACTCTGTGTTCACCCAGCCTGTGACTGGGCATTTTTATCTCAGGCACATGTCACAGTTTCTAGTCTTCGAACTTTATGGACTCCTGTGGTGTGAACCCACACCATTCCTCCTGGGGGAGGAAGGGGAGTCTCACTGCACTTCTGCCTTTTGCTGGGCCTCTGCCTGGAGAATAGCTTCTTGACCTTGTAGCAGTTTGCAGCTTATGGCAACACTGAGCAGAAAGATGGTGCCTAGACCCTCCATTTTCAACTGGTTTCCCCACTCTGAAGCCTGGAAACTGCCACATTCAGTCACCCCTGTTCTTGTGATCCCAGGGATCATGATACCATACTGTCCCACCTGAGATTCTGCCCTGCTTCACCAGCTGCTCACCTTTAAGCCATGGATGCTCCACACTGTAGCAGACTTCTAAAAGTTCTGATTTTGCACTCCACTGCTCAAATACTTTGTAGTGGTTTCTTTAAGCTAGCTCCTGCCCCTCTTCCCTATCTTCAGATGTATCACCCCAGATTCATAGCTCCAGACCTCCTACCTTCCAAAAAGTGGTCACTTTTCTATTTGTAGAATTACAAAAATTCTGTTCTCAGATACCTGATTTATTTTACATTTGTTCAGAATGATTTAGTAACTACCTAGCTGAATTACAGGGACCAGGTGAAATTAAGTTTCCTTATTCCTCTGCCATCTTAACTCCTGGGATCTCAATTCAGAATCTTTTTAAAAATTTCCTTTTCTGATTTTTCTTTGCTATTGCACAGAAATAAAACTATGTACTCTTGATCTTATATTCTGTAATTTCACTGAATTTGCTTATTAGCTCTAAGAGGTTTTTCAGTTGTTCCTTAGAATTATTTATACAGTAGGATCACATCATCTACAAATAGAAATAATTTCATTCCTTCTTTCCAATTTGTTTTTTTTTTCTTTTTCTTGGTCTTATTGCACTGCCTAAAACTTGAAGTACAACATGAACAGAAGTGGTAAAAACAGGTATCCTTTCCTTGTTTCTTATCTGAAGCAAAAACTTTTTAGTCTTTTTTCATTGAGTATACTGTTAGCTGTGTGTTTTTCATAAATGCCCTTTATCAAGTTAAGAAACTTCACTTCTATTCCTAATTTCATTTTTCAAAAACAAATTTATTTCTAGTATAGTTAACATGAAATGTTATATTAGTTTCAGGTATACAATATAGCAATTCAATAATTCTGTACATTACTCCATGCTCATCATCACACTTGCACTCCTTAATCCCCATCACCTATTTCACCCATTTCTCCTCCCAGCCTACCATCTGGTAACCATCAGTTTGTTATCTTTAGTTAAGAGTCAAGTTTCTTGGTTTCTCTCTCTCTCTTTTTCCAGTGCTTGCTAGCTCTGTTTCTTACATTCTACCTATGAATGAAATCATAAGGTATTTGTTGTCTATCTCTTACTTGTTTTGCTTAGCATTATATTCTCTACCTCTGTCCATTTTGTTGCAAATGGCAATATTTAATTCTTATTTATGGCTGAATAATATTCCATTGAACAAATATATACCATATCTTTAGCTATTCGACTATTGATGAACACTTAGGCTGCTTCCATAGTTTGGCTATTTTAAATAATGCTGCAATAAACATAGGAATGCATGTATCTTTTTGGATTAGTGTTTTTGCATTTTTGCTGGCAATATCCAGTAGTGTGCTTACTGGATCACAGCGTAGTTCTATTTTAAACTTTTTGAAGAACTTCCATACTAGATTAAAGGCCTAAATGTTTTTGTTTCATTGCCTTTGGAGACATGTCTTAAAAGGACTTCAACATAAAAAGCTTCATTACACCAAAGTAAACAGTCAACAAAACTAAGAGGCAGCCCATGGAATGGGAGAGGATATTTGCAAATGACATTACAAAGGGCTGATATCCAAGATCTATAAAGAACTTCTCAAACTCAATACTCAAAAAACTAATAACCCAGTAAAAAAAATGGATAGAAGACATGAACAGACATTTCTCCAAAAAAGACATACAAATAGCTAACAGACACATGAAAAAATGATCAACATACTAGCCATCAGGGAGATTCAAATCAAAACCACGAGATACCACCTTACACAGAATGGCCAAAATTAACAAAACAGGAAATAATTAATATTGGTGAAGATATGGAGAAAGGGGAACCCTCTTACACTGTTTGTGGGAATGCAAGCTGGTGTAGCCAATCTGGAAAACAGCATGGAGTTTCCTCAAGATGTTAAATAAAGCTACCCTATAACCCAGCAATTGCACTACTAGGTATTTACCCCAAAGATACAGATGTAGTGAAAAGAAGGGCCATATGCACCCCAATGTTCACAGTAGCAATGTCCACAATAGCCAAATTGCAGAAGGAGCCAAGATGCCCTTCAACAGACTAATGGGTAAAGAAGATGTGGTCCATATCTACAATGGAATATTACTCAACCTTCAGAAAGGATGAATACCCACCATTTGTATCAACATGGATGGAACTGGAGTGGATTATACTAAGTGAAATAAGTCAAGCAGAGAGAGCCAATTATCATATGTGGAACATAAGGAATAGCATGGAGGACATTAGGAGAAGGAAGGGGAAAATGAAGTGGGGGGAATCAGAGAGGGAGATGAACCATGAGAGACTATGGATGCTGGGAAACAAACTGAGTCTTTTAGAGGGGGGGTAGGGGGATGGGTTAGCCCAGTGATGGGTATTAAGGAGTGCATGTATTGCATGGAGCACTGGGTGTTATACGCAAACAATGAATCATGGAACACTATATGAAAAACTAATGATGTACTACAGTGACTAACATAACACAATGAAAGAAAATAAGAGAAAAAGAAAAGCCTAAATGTGAGGCCTGAAGCCATAAAAATCCTAGAAGAGAACACAACCAATAATTTCTCTGACATCAACCATGGCAACATTTTTTTAGATCTGTCTCCTGAGGCAATAGAAATAAAAGCAAAATTATGCTATGGGACTATGTCAAAATAAAAAGCTTCTGTACAGCAAAGAAAACAACCAACAAAACTAAAAGGCAACCTACTAAATGGGAGAAGATATTTTCAAATGACATATCTGATAAAAGATTAGTATCCAAAACATATAAAGAACTGATACAACTCAACACCCACTAAACAATCCATTTAAAAAACGGGCAGAAGACATGAGGAGACATTTCTCCAAAGAAGACATCCACATGGCCAACAGACACCTGAAAAATGGTCAACATGACTCATCATTAGGGAAATGCAAATCAAAACCACAATGAGATATTACCCCACACCTGTCAGAATAGCTAAAATCAAAAACAGAAGAAACAACAAGCATTGCCAAGGATGTGGAGAAAAAGAAAACCTCGTTCATTATTCCTAGTTTCTTGACTATTTTTTATCCATAAAAGTATGTGGTATCTTGTCAAATACTTTTCTAGCATCAATGGAGATGATTGTATTTTTTTCCTTTATTCTCTTAATGTAGGGTATTACATGATTGATTTTCATATGTTGAAGTAGACTTACATTTCTTGGATACATCTCACTTGACCATGATGTATAGTCCTCTAATAAGCCGCTGAATTTGGTTTGCTGGTAATTTTTCAGTAGTGTTACATCTGTATATTCATGAGATGTTTGTAAGTTGTTTCCTTTTCTTGTGATATCTTTATCCACCACAGGTATAAGGGTAATGCTGGCATTATAGAGTAAGCTAGGAAGTGTTCTGTCTCTGATTTTTTTTTAACAGTTTGAGAAGGATGGATGTTTATTCTTCTTTAAGTATTTGGACAATTTACCACTGAATCTATCTGGTCTTAGATTTTTTTTTTTGGTTGGGAGGTTTTTGATTATTGATTCAATCTTTTTACTTTTTGTGTCTGCTCAGATTTTCTTTCTTCTTAACTCAGTTTTGGTAGTTTCTGTGTTTTCAGGAATTTGTCCATTTCATTTAGGTTACCCAATTTGTTCATGCATAATTGATCCTATTCTATTATAACCCTTTCTATTTATGTAACTTCTCTATTACTATCTCCACTGTATTTCTGATATTAGTAACTCGAGTCCTCTCTCCCAACCTGGCTAGTTGAAGGTTTGTCAATTCTGTTGATTTTTTTCAAGGTCCCAACTTTCAGTTTCATTGATTCTATTGTTTTTGAGTTCTCTATTTTGTTTTTCTCAAGTCTTCATTATATCCTTCCTTCTGCTAGCTTTGAATTTAGTTTTCTCTTCTTTTTTAGTTCCTTAAGGTATAAAGTAAGATGATTGATTTTATATTTTTGCTCTTTAATAATGTAGGCATTTAAAGCCATAAATTTGGGGCACCTACCTGGCTCATTCGGTTGAGCATCTGCCTTTGGTACAGATCATGACCCAGGGTACTGGGACTGAGCCTTGCATCAGGCTCCTGCTCAGCGGAGGTCTGCTTCTCCCTCTCCCTCTGTGCTCTCTCTCTCTCATGTAAATAAATAAAATCTTTAGAAAAAAAATAAAGCCATAAATTTACCTCTTGAGTACAGCTTTTACTGTATATCCTGTTAGATTTGGTATGTTGTGTTAATATAGTCATTCATCTCAAAGTATTTTCTTTGTCACTTGTCATTTATTCCTTGATCCATTGCTTAATAGTATATTTTTTAGCAAAACATATGCTTGTTGAGTCACAATGTATGCCTGCAACTGATAAAACATTGTGTCAACCATACTCAAATAAAAAAAATTAAGAATACATGAAGTAAATATAGCAAAATATGAAGACCTTCATATGCTGATTAGATATAGATTTTAAAATGAGCTTATTGTTTAATTTCCCCATATTTTAAATTTTATAGTTTTTACTATTATTCATTTCCAGTTTAATTCCATTGTGTCATAAAAGAAACTGTATCATTTCAATCTTTTAAAATTTATTGAGATTTGTTTTGTATTCTATTATATGGTTTAAAATGGAAAATGTTCCATGTACATTTGAGAAGAATGTGTATTTTTCTGTTGTTGGGTTCAGTGTTTTCAGGTATCTGTTAGACTGATTGGTTTATAATGTTGTTCAAGTCCTCTATTTTCTTACTGATCCTCTCTCTAGTTTTTCTTTAGTCTCAAGGTAAAATTTTAATACAATCTGCTGTTCCCTTAAATTATGTTACATGTTACATTCCTCATCCCAATCACCTATTTATCCCATCCCCTCCCACTTCACTTCTGGTAACCTTTAGTTTCTTCTCTATAGTTAAGAGGCTGTTTCTTGGTTTGTCTCTATATTTTATTCCCCTTTGCTCTTTTGTTTTGTTTTTTAAATTCCACATATGTGTGAAATCATATGGTATTTCTCTTTCTCTGACAAATTTATTTTGCTTACTGTAATACTCTGTAGTGCCATCCATGTTGTTGCAAATGTCACAATTTCATTCCTTTTTATGGCTGAATACTATTGCATTATGTATATTTACACACCACATCTTCTTTATCCATTCATAAGTTGCTGGACAATTGGGCTTTTTCTATAATTTTCCTATTCTAGATAATGCTGCTGTAAACATCAGTGTGCCTATATCCCTTAGAATTAGTATTTTGTATTTTGGGTGTAAACACCTAATGGTGTAACTGTTGGATCTTTGTGTAGTACTATTTTAAATTTTTGAGGAACCTCCTTCTGTTTCCCAGAGTGGGTGCACCAGTTTGCATTTCTACCAGCAGTGCAAGAGGGTTCCCGTTTCTCCACATCCTTGCAATACCTGTTGTTCCTTGTGTTGTTGCTTCTAGCCATTCTGACAGGTGTGACATACACCATTGTTATTTTAATTTTAATTTTCCTGAAAATATATTAGTGATGTAAAGCATCTTTTCATGTGTTTGTTGGCCATCTGGATGTCTTCTTTGGAAAAATTTCCTGAAAAATTTCCTGAAAAAATATTAGTGATGTAAAGCATCTTTTCATGTGTTTGTTGGCCATCTGGATGTCTTCTTTGGAAAAATTTCTGTTCATATTCTTTGCCCATTTTCTAATTGGATTATTTATTTTTCAGTGTTGGATTTTTTATACATTTTTATATATGTTGGATACTTTTTATTACAAATGTCATTTGCAAATATCTTCTCCCCTTCCACAGATTGCCTTTTAGTTTTGTGGATTGTTGCCTTCACTATGCAGAAGCTTTTTATTTTGAAGTCCTAATAGTTTATTTTTACTTTTTTTTCCCCTTGCCTTGATTTTAGTCATTCTGAAATGTGTGAAATGGTATCTCATTGTAGTTTTGATTTGCATTTTCCTGATGATGAGTGATATTGAGCATCTTTTCATGGGGCTGTTGGTCATCTCTATGTCTTCTTTGGAAAAATGTCTATTCATGTTTTCTGCACATTTTTAAATCAGATTATTTGGTTTTTGGGTGCTGAATTTCCTGAGTTCTTTATATATTTTGGATATTAACCCTTTATCAGATATGTCGTTAGCAAATATTTTCTCTCATTCCATAGGTTGCCTTTTAATTTTGCTGATTATTTCCTTCATGATGTAGAAGCTTTTTATCTTAATTAAGTCCTGGTAGTTTATTTTTGCTTTTGTTTTCCTTGCCCCAGGAGACATATCTCGAAAGGAATTGCCATGGCCGATATTGAAGACATTACTGCTTGTGTCCCTTTCTAGGATTTTGACGATTTCAGTTTTTTCATTTAGATCTTTAATGAATTTTTAAAAGATTTATTTATATTAGAGAGAAAGAGAGAGCAGGGAGGGGGCAGAGAGAGAGAGAGGGAGAGAGAGAGTCTTAAGCAGACTCCACCTTGAACATGGAACCCAACATGGGGCTCAGTTTCTGACCCTGAGATCATAACAAGAGTCAGATGCTTAACCAACTGAGCCACTCAGGTGCCCTAATCTTTAATGCATTTTGAATTTCTTTTCGTAAATGGTGGGAGAAAGTTGTCCAGTTTCATTCTTTTGTATGTTGCTGTCCAGTTTTCTCAGCACTATTTGTTGAAGGGACTTTTTCCCATTGGATATCTTTTGCTGCTTGGTCATAGATTAACTGGCCATGGATATGTAGGTTCATTTCTGGTATTTTTATTCTGTTCCATTGATCTATGTGTCTGTTTTTTGTGCCAATGCCATACTGTTTTGATCACTACAGCCTTGTAATAGAACTTGAAGTCCAGAATTGTTATACCTCCAGCTTTGATTTCCTTTGTCAGGGTTGCTTTGGTTATTCAGGATCTTTTGTGGTTCTCTACAAATTTTGAGATTATTTTCTGTACATCTGTGATAAATATCTTTGGTATTTTAATAGGGATTGCATTGAATGTGTTGATTGCTCTGGGTAGTATAGCCATTTTAACAATATTTGTTCTTCTAATCCATGAGCATGGACTGTCTTTCCATTTCTTTATGTCATCTTCAATTTCTTTCATTATTGTTTTCTAGTTTTCAGAGTACAGGTATTTTACTTCCTTGGACAAGTTTATTCCTAGGTATTTTATGGTTTTTTGGTAGAATTTTAAATGGTATTGATTCTTTGATTTTTCTTTCTGCCCCTTCATTACTACTGTATAGAAATGAAACAGATTTCTGTATGTTGATTTGGTATTCAATTTTGCTGAATTTGTGTATCAGTTCTAGCAATTTTCTTGTGGAATGTTTTGGGTTTTCTATATAGAGTGTTATGTCATCTGAAAATAGTGAAAGTTTCACTGTTTCCTTGCTGATTTAGATACCTTTTATTTATTTTTGTTGTCTGATTGCTGTGGCTATGACTTCCACTACTCTGTTAAACAATAGTGGTGAGAATTGACATCCCTGTTTTCTTCCTGACTATAGAGGAAATGCTCTAAGGTGTTCCTCATCGAGCATATTAGCTGTGGGTTTTTCATATATGGCCATTCTTTCTTTTTTTTTTAAAGATTTTATTTATTTATTTGACAGACAGAGATCACAAGCAGGCAGTGAGGCAGGCAGAGAGAGAGGGGGAAGCAGGCTCCCCGCTGAGCAAAGAGCCCGATGCGGGGCTTGATCCCAGGATGCTGGGATCATGACCCGAGCCGAAGGCAGAGGCTTAACCCACTGAGCCACCCAGGTGCCCCAATATATGGCCTTTTTATGTTAAAATATCTTTCCACTAAACCTACTTTGTTGAGTATTTTTATCATGAATGGATGTTGTACTTTGTCAGATGCTTTTTCTGCATCTATTGAAATGATCTTATGGTTCTTATCCTTTCTTTTATTAATGTGGTGTATCATGTTGATTGATATGTAAATATTGAACCACCCTTGCAGCCCAGAAATAAATCCCACTTGATCATGTTGAATGACTGTTTAATGTACCTTTGGATTTGATTTGCTAGTATTTTGCTGAGAGATTTTGTATACATGTTCATAGGCAATATTGGCCTATAGTCATATATTATATATAATATTGGCCTTTAGTGGAATCCTTATCTGGTTTTGGTATCAGGGTAATGTTGGCCTCATGGAATGAGTTTGGAAGTATTCCTTCCTTTTCTATTTCTTGGAATAGTTTTTGAAGAATATATATTACATCTTCTTTAAACGTTTGTTAGAATTCCCCTTGGAAACCATCTGGCCCTGGAGTTTTGTTTGTGGGAATTTTTTTGATTTCTGTTTCTTTGCTAGTTATCAGTCATTCAAGTTTTCTGTTTCCTGCTGTTTCAGATTTAGCAGTTTATATATTTCTAGGAATTTATCCATTCCTTCCAGGTTGTCTAATTTGTTAGCATATGGTTTTTCATAATATTTACTTATAACAGTTTGTATTTCTGTGATGTGGGTTGTTCTTTCTCTTCTCTCATTTGTAATTTTATTCATTTGGGTCCTTTCTCTTTTTTTGATAAATCTGACTAGAGGCTTATTAATTGTATTAGCTTTTTTCAAAGAACCAGGTCTTGATTTCGTTGATTTTTTTTTTTAGTTTCTGTATCATTTATTTCTGCTCTAATCTTTACTATGTCCTTCCTTCTGCTAGATTTAAGCTTCATTTTTTGCTCTTTCTACCTCCTATAGGTGAGATGTTAAGTTGTTGATTTCAGGTTTTTCTTGCTTCTTGATTTAGGCCTGTATTGCCATATACTTCCCTCTTAGGACCACTTTTTTACATCCCAGATGTTTTGATTGTTGTGTACTCATTTTCATTTGTTTCCACAAACTCTTTAATTCCTTAGTTGATTTCCCGGTTGACCCATTGTTTAGTAGCATGTTGTGTTGCCTCCATGTGTTTGTGATATTTCCATAGTTTTTCTTGTGATTGACTTCTAGTTTCATAGTACTGTGGTTAGAAAAGATTCATAGTATGATTTCAATCTTTGTATTAGCTGCTGCCTTATTTGTAACCCAATACATGATTTATATGGGAGAATATCCCATAGAGTCTTTAAAAGAATGTGTGTTTTACTGTTTGAGGATAGAATATTGTGAATATATCTGTTAAGACCATTTGGTTTAAAGCCATTGTTTCCTTGTTGATCTTCTGTTTAAATGATCTTTCTATTAATATATGTGGGTTGTTAAAGTCCCCTACTCTAATTGTATTACTGTCAGTAAGTTTCTTTATGTTTGTTATTAATTGTTTTGTATATTCAGGTGCTTCCATGTTGGGTGCATAAATATTTATCATGGTTTGATATTCTTGTTGGAGCGTCCCCTTTATTATGACATCATCCCCTTTTTGTTTGCCACTAGATGAAACACAGGACCTTATCTTTTTTTATTTATATTGTTATATTTGAGCTATATTGTTCTGGATGTTTTAGATATTGTAATAAGCCAAGAAAAAGAAATAAGAGACTTGCATATTGGGAAGGATAAAAACTCATTATTTGTTATTGCTCTATCTGCCATCTTGGAAAAATCTAAGAAAATCAACTAGAAAACTATGAAACTAAATAAACTTAATAAAGTGACCTGGTTTCAAAATATCTAGATGAAATAAAAAAATATATATATATGTATTGACATACATAAATGGAAACACAGGATTTTCTTATTCCCATTACAAAGGCAGATCTTTGTAGGATAAGCAAAGATATTCTTATGGTGGGGAGGAGGCCCCTACTTGCCTGCAGTTGAGATTCTGCAGAACCATGAAGTCCAAGTCCCCAGTCAGGAACATTTTTGAGATGTAGCAGTCTGTATTTACTGGCTTTTACTGCTTCCCCTTGCCACTCTTGGGGACTTTGGTCCATAGCTCTTTGACATGCTCTGCCACCATGTTGCAGTGCCTGTCACTGGCTTTCACATGGCCCAGGAGCTTCTTACTGTTATTCCAATTCATGATCACATGAAGAGTGTTGTTCTTCACTACTGCATTAGCACAGAGAGTGGATCCATGCTTACTTCTTCCTCCTGCCACTCCTGCAGTGCCTCCATGGTCATCTCAGTTTTGGACTTTTTGAGGAGGCTCATGGTAGTAGAGGCTGTGCCCCCAGATTAGTGCTGTCCCTCCATGTTTCTTCTATTTCTCTCTTCTGTATCTCGTGTTATGGTCTTTCTTTAAAGTCTAGTTTTTCCAAAACAAATATTGCCACTTCCACTTTCTTTTGACGTCCATATGCATAATAAATATATTTCCATCCCCTCATTTTCAATCTGCAGGCGAGTAAATGAGTCTATTATAGGCAGCATATAGCTAGGTCTTGTATTTTATTCATTCTGACACCCTATATATTTTTAAAAAGATTTACTTATTTATTTGTGAGAGAGACTGGTAGGGGGGAGGAGAAAAGGGAGAGGGGAGAGAGAATCCCAAGCAGACTCTGTACTGAGCATGGAGCCCGATGCAGGGCTCAATCTCATGACCCCAAGATTATGACCCAAGCTGAAACCATGAGTTGGACACTCAACCAACTATACCACCCAGGTACCAACCCTATGTTTTTTGATTGGAGTGTTTGGTTCACTTACATTCATAGTAATTATTGATAGATACATATTTATTTCCATTTCATTACTTCTTTTTTAATTGTTTCTTGTCTTTGTTGCTGTTGGTCTCTCCTTTGCCCTGAGAGAGTCCCCTTTAATATCTTCTGCTGGACTGCTTTAGTGGTCACAAACTCCTTTAGTTTTTGCTTGTCTGGGAAACTCCTTATCTCTCATTTATTCTGAGTAACAGCCTTGGTGGATAGAGTATTGTTGGCTGCAAATTTTTTCCATTTGGCACTTTGAATTATCATCCCACTCCCATCTGGTTTGCCAAGTTTCTGTTGAGAAATCTCCAGCTAGCCTTATGGGTCTTCCCTTTAAGTTAAGGAGTTCTTATGTCTTGCTGCTTTTTTTTTAAAAAAAAGATTTTATTTATTTATTTGACAGAGCTCACAAGTAGGCAGAGAGGCAGGCAGAGAGAGAGGAGGAAGCAGGCTCCCTGTGAAGCAGAGAGCCCGATGTGGGGCTCGATCCCAGGACCCTGGGACCATGACCTGAGCTGAAGGCAGAGGCTTAACCCACTGAACCACCCAGGCGCCCCTGTCTTGCTGCTTTTAAGATGTTTTCTTTATAACTGTATTTTGAAAATGTAATTATAATATGTCTTGATGTTGGCCTGCTATTGTTGATTTTGATGGGCGTTCTCTGTGCTTCCTGGATGTGGACATCTGTTCCCTTCATCAGATTAAGGAAGTTTTCAACTCTTCTTTCTTCAAGTAAATTTTCTTTTTTGTTCATAGGATAAGACAAGCCTAGGGTCCGCTTACCCGCTGCCATCTTCCCTCTCTCCTCCATCCTTTGTATCAATTTTTAATTTAAAGTTTTTTTTGTCTGATATTAATATAGCTACCATAGATCTTTTTTAGTTTTTATTTACATGGATGTGTTTGAAAAGCTGTCTTCTAAATTGTACCATTTTGCATTCCCACCAGCAATGGGGGAGATTTCCAGTTCCCCCGCATCCTTATCTGCATATGACTTGTCAGTATTTTAGAGTTTTGTCTTTCTAATATATGTGTAGTGATGGCCTATTTTACTTCACTGTTATTTAGCTACTTTTTATTTTTATTTTTATCTTATCATTTTTTAAAATTTCTTTTCAGGATAACAGTATTCATTGTTTTTGCACCACACCCAGTGCTCCATGCAATACATGTCCTTCCCAATACCCAACACCTGGTTCCCCCAACCTCCCACCCACCGCCCCTTCAAAACCCTCAGGTTGTTTTTCAGAGTCCATAGTCTTCCATGGTTCATCTCCCCTTCCAATTTCCCTCAACTCGCTTCTCCTCTCCATCTCCCCATGTCCTCTATGTTATTTCTTATGCTCCACAAATAAGTGAAACCATATGATAATTGACTCTCTCTTCTTGACATATTTCACTCAGCATAATCTCTTCCAGTCCCGTCCATGTTGCTACAAAAGTTGGGTATTCATCCTTTCTGATGGAGGCATAATACTCCATAGTGTAAATGGACCACATCTTCCTTATCCATTCATCCGTTGAAGGGCATCTTGGTTCTTTCCACAGTTTGGCGACCATGGCCATTGCTGCTATAAACACTGGGGTACAGACGGCCCTTCTTCTCACTACATCTGTATCCTTGGGGTAAATATCCAGTAGTGCAATTGCAGGGTCATAGGGAATCTCTATTTTTAGAGATTATCCACACCGTTATCCAAATTGGCTGCACCAACTTCCATTCCCACCAACAGTGGAAGAGGGTTACCCTTTCTCCACATCCTCTCTAACACATGTTGTTTCCTGTCTTGCTAATTTTGGCCATTCTAACTGGTGTAAGGTGGTATCTCAATGTAGTTTTAATTTGAATCTCCCTAATGGCTAGTGATGATGAACATTTTTTCATGTGTCTGATAGCCATTTGTATGTCTTTATTGGAGAACTGTCTGTTCATGTCTTCTGCCCCTTTTTTTATATGATTGTCTGTTTTGTGTGTGTTGAGTTTGAGAAGTTCTTTATAGATCCTGGATATCAAACTTTTGTCTGTACTGTCATTTGCAAATATCTTCTCCCATTCCGTGGGTTGCCTCTTTGTTTTGTTGACTCTTTCCTTTGCTGTGAAGAAGGGTTTGATCTTGATAAAGTCCCAAAAGTTCATTTTCACTTTTGTTTCCTTTGCCTTTGGAGACATATCTTGAAAGAAGTTGCTGTGGCTGATACTGAAGAGGTTACTGCCTAAGTTCTCCTCTAGGATTATGATGGATTCCTGTCTCACATTGAGAAATCTTTTATCCTTTGTGAGTTTATCGTTGGGTATGGTGTAAGAGAATGATTGAGTTTTATTCTTCTACATATAGCTGTCCAATTTTCCCAGCACCATTTACTGAAGAGACTTTTTTCCACTGTATATTTTTTCCTGCTTTGTGGAAGATTATTTGCCCATAGAGTTGAGGGTCCATATCTGGACTCTCTAATCTGTTCCACTGTTCTATGTGTCTGTTTTTATGCCAGTCCCATGCTGTCTTGGTGATCACAGCTTTGTAGTAAAGCTTGAAATCAGGTAACATGTTGCCGCCAGTTTTATTTTTGTTTTTGAACATTTCCTTAGCGATTTGGGGTCCCTTCTGATTCCGTACAAATTTTAGGATTATTTGCTCCAGCTCTTTGAAAAATACCGGTGGAATTTTGATTGGAATGGCATTCAAAGTATAGATTGCTCTAGGCAGTATAGACATTTTAACAATGTTTATTCTTCCGATCCAAGAGCATGGAATGGTCTTCCATCTTTCTGTGTCTTCTTCAATTTCTTTCATGAGTGTTCTGTAGTTCCTTGAGTCCAGATCCTTTACCTCTTTGGTTAGGTTTATTCCCAGGTATCTTATGGTTCTTGGTGCTATAGTAAATGGAATCGATTCTCTAAGTTCCCTTTCTGTATTTTCATTGTTAGTGTATTAGAAAGTCACTGATTTCTGTACATTGACTTTGTATCCTGCACGTTACTGAATTGCTATGAGTTCTGGTAGTTTGGGGGTGGAGTCTTATGGGTTTTCCATATAAAGAATCATGTCATCTGCGAAGAGAGAGAGTTTGACTCCTTCCTTGCCAATTTGGATACCTTTTATTTCTCTATGTTGTCTGCTGTTGCTAGGACTTCTCATACTATGTTGAACAAGAGTGGTGAGAGTGGGCATCCTTGTTGTGTTCCTGATCTCACTGGGAAGGCTGCAAGCTTTTTCCCATTGAGGATGATATTTGCTGTGGGTCTTTCATAGATAGATTTTATGAAGTTCAGGAATGTTCCCTCTATCCCTATACTTTGAAGCATTTTAATCAGGAACGGATGCTGGATTTTGTCAAATGCTTTTTCTGGATCCATTGAGAGGACCATGTGGTTCTTCTCTCTTCTCTTACTGATTTATTCTATCACATTGATGGATTTGTGAATGCTAAAACATCCTTGTAACCTAGGGATGAATCTCACCTGCTCATAGTGGATAATCTTTTAATGTGTTGTTGGATCCTGTTGGCTAGGATCTTGTTGAGAATCTTAGCATCCATATTCATCAGGGATATTGGTCTGAAATTCTCCTTTTTGGTAGGGTCTTTGCTTGGTTTGGGGATCAGGGTAATGCTGGCTTCATAGAAAGAGTCAGGAAGTTTTCCTTCTGCTTCAATTTTTTAAAACATCTTCAGTAGAATAGGTGTTATTTCTTCTTTGAAAGTTTGGTAGAATTCCCCAGGGAATCCATCAGGTCCTGGGCTCTTGTTTGGATTTATCTTTTAAATCACATACTAAATAGAAGAACTATAAACCAAAAACACAATCCTAATAGCTTTTATATTTATATACGTAGTTTCCTTTACCAGTGTTCTTGGTTTCTTTTAATGGTTTCAGTTACAGTTAGTGCCCATTCATTTCTTCCTGCAGAACACTGTCATTTCTTAAAGGACTCTTCTACCAGTGATGAATTCAATGATTTTTTATCTGTGAATGTCTTATTTTATCCTTCACTTTTTGAAGGATTGTGTTTTATGTTATCAGAATCTTGACAGATATTTTTCTTTCTATATGTTATTTCTTTTAATTTTTAGTTTTTTAATAAACATATAATGTATTATTAGCCCCAGAGGTACAGGTCTGTGAATTGCCAGGTTTACACACTTCACAGCACTCACAATAGCACATACCCTCCCTAATGTCCATAACCCCACCCCCCTCTCTCGTGCCCCCTCCCCCTGGCAACCCTCAGTTTGTTTTGTGAGATTAAGAGTCTCTTATGGTTTGTCTCCCTCCCGATCTCATCTTGTTTCATTTATTCTTTTCTTACCCCCCAAACCCCCTACATTGCATCTCCACTTCCTCATATCAAGGAGATCATATGATAGTTGTCTTTCTCCAATCGACATATTTTGCTAAGCATAATACCCTCTAGTTCCATCCACGTCATCGCAAATGGCAGGATTTAGTTTCTTTTGATGGCTTCATAGTATTCCATTGTATATATATATATACCATATCTTCTTTATCCATTCTGTCCATCTGTTGATGGACATCTAGGTTCTTTCCATAGTTTGGCTATTTTGGACATTGCTGCTATAAATATTTGGGTGCACGTGCCCCTTCGTATCACTATGTTTTTATCTTTAGGTTAAATACCCAGTAGTGAAATTGCTGGGTCATAGGGTAGCTCTCTTTTCAACTTTTTGAGGGACCTCCATGCTGTTTTCCAGAGTGGCTGCACTAGCTTGCATTCCCACCAATGGTGTAGGAGGGTTCCCCTTTCTCTGCATTCTACCAGCATCTGTCATTTCCTGACTTGTAAATTTTAGCCATTCTGACTGGTGTGAGGTGGTATCTCATTGTGGTTTTGATTTGTATTTCCCTGATGCCGAGTGATGTGGAGCCCTTTTTCATGTGTCTGTTAGCCATCTGGATGTCTTCTTTGCAGAAATGTCTGTTCATGTCCTCTGCCCATTTCTTGATTGGATTATTTGTTCTTTGGGTATTGATTTTGATAACTTCTTTATAGATTTTGGATACTAGCCCTTTATCTGATATGTCATTTGCAAATATCTTCTCCCATTCTGTCAGTTGTCTTTTGGTTGTGTTAACTGTTTCCTTGCTGTGCAACAGTTTTCATCTTGATGAAATCCCAATAGTTCATTTTTGCCCATTCTTCCCTAGCCTTTGGCAATGTTCCTAGGAAGGAGTTCCTGCAGCTGAGGTCGAAGAGGTTGCTGCCTGTGTTCTCCTCAAGGATTTTGATGGATTCCTTTCTCACATTGAGGTCGTTCATCCATTTTGAGTCTATTTTGGTGTGTGATGTAAGGAAATGTTCCAATTTCATTTTTCTGCGTGTAACTGTCCAATTTTCCCAACACCATTTGTTGAAGATGCTGTTTTTTTTTCCACTGGACATGCATTTCTCCTTTTTGAAGATTAGTTGACCATAGAGTTGAGTGTCTATTTCTGGGCTCTCTATTCTGTTCCAGTGATCTATGTGTCTGTTTTTGTGCCAGTATCATACTGTCTTGATGATGACAGCATTGTAATAGAGCTTGAAGTCTGGAATTGTGATGTCACCAACTTTGGCTTTTTTTTTTTCAATATTCCTTTGGCTATTCGAGGTCTTTTCAGGTTCCATATAAATTTTAGGATTATTTGTCCCATTTCCTTGAAATAAATGGATGGGATTTTTATAGGGGTTGTGTTAAATGTGTAGATTGCTTTAGGTAGCATAGACATTTTCACAATATTTGTTCTTCTAATCCAGTAGCAGGGAACACTTTTTCATTTCTTTGTGTCTTCCTCAATTTCTTTCATGAGTACTTTATGGTTTTCTGAGTATAGATTCTTTGCCTCTTTGATTAGGTTTATTCCTAGGTATCTTATGATTTTCGGTGCAATTGTAAATGGGATTGACTCCTTAATTTCTCCTTCTTCTGTCTTGTTGGTGAAAAGAAATGCAACTGATTTCTGAGCATTCATTTTATATCCTGACACTTTACTGAATTCCTATACAAGTTTTAGCAGTTTTGGAGTGGAGTCTTTTGGGTTTTCCACATATAGGATCATATCATCTGCAAAGAGTGATAGTTTGACTTCTTCTTTGCCGATTTGGATGCCTTTAATTTCTTTTTGTCTGATTGCTGCGGCTAGGACTTCTAGTACTATGTTGAATAGCAGTGGTGATAATGGACATCCCTGCCATGTTCCCAACCTTAGCGGAAAAGCTTTCAGTTTTTCTCCATTGAGAATGATATTTGTGGTGGGTTTTTCATAGATGGCTTTGATGATATTGAGGTAGGTGCCCTCTATTTCTACACTTTGAAGAGTTTTGATCAGGAAGGGATGCTGCACTTTGTCAAATGCTTTTTCAGGATCTATTGAAAGTATATGGTTCTTGTTTTTTCTTTTATTAATGTATTGTATCACATTGATTGATTTCCGGATGTTGAACCAATCTTGCAGCCCTGGAATAAATCCCTCTTGGTCATGGTGAATAATCCTTTTAATGTACTGTTGGATTCTATTGGCTTGTATTTTGGTGAGAATTTTCGCATTTGTGTTCATCAAGGATATTGGTCTGTAATTCTCTTTTTTGATAGGATCCTTGTCTCATTTTGGGATCAGGGTGATTATGGCCTCATAAAATGAGTTTGGAAGTTTTCCTTCCATTTCTGTTTTTTGGAACAGTTTCAGGAAAATAGGAATTAATTCTTTAAATGTTTGGTTGAATTCCTGTGGGATGCTGTCTGCCCCTGGGCTTTTGTTTGTTTGGAGATTTTTGATGACTGTTTCCATCTCCTTACTGGTTATGGATCTGTTCAGGTTTTCTATTTCTTCCTGGTTCAGTTGTGGTAGTTTATATGTCTCTAGGAATGCATCCATTTCTTCCAGATTCTCAAATTTGTTTGTGCAGAGTTGCTCATAGTATGTTCTTATAATTGTTTGTATTTCTTTGGTGTTAGTTGTGATCTCTCCTCTTTCATTCATGATTTTATTTATTTGGGTCTTTTCTCCTTTCTTTTCAATAAATCTTGGCAGGGGTTTATCAGTCTTACTAATTCTTTCAAAGAACCAGCTTTTAGTTTTGTTGATTTGTTCTTTTGTTTGTTTGTTTCTATTTCATTGATTTCTGCTCTGATCTTTATGCTTTCTCTTCTCCTGCTGGGTTTAGACTTGATTTGCTGTTCTTTCTCCATCTCCTTTAGGTGTAGGGTTAGGTTGTGTACTTGAGACCATTCTTGTTTCTTGAGAAAAGCTGGTACTGCTATATATTTTCCTCTCAGGACTGCCTTTGTTGTGTCCCAAAGATTTTGAACCATTGTGTTTTTATTATCATTTGTTTCCATGAATTTTTTCAATTCTTCTTTAATTTCCTGGTTGACCTATTCATTCTTTTGAAGGACGATGTTTAGTCTCCATGTATTTGTCTTCTTTCCAAATTTCCCCTTGTGATTGAGTTCTAGCTTCAGAGCATTGTTGTCTGAAAATATGCAGGGAATGATCCCAATCTTTTGCTACCAGTTGAGACCTGATTTATGACCCAGGATGTGATCTATTCTGGAGAATGTTCCTTGTGCACTAGAGAAGATTGCATATTCTGTTGCTTTGGGATGGAATGTTCTGAATATATCTGCGATGTCCATCTGGTCCAGTGTGTCATTTAAGGCCTTTATTTCCTTGTTGATTTTTTGCTTGGATGATCTATTCATTTCAATCTAGGGAGTGTTAAAGTCCCCTACTATTATTGTATTATTGTCAGTGTTTCTTTGATTTTGTTATTAATTGGTTTATATTGTTGGCTGCTCCCATGTTAGGGGCATAAAGATTTAAAATTGTTAGATCCTCTTGTTGGACAGACCCTTTGATTATGATATAGTGTCCTTCCTCATCTCTTATTGTCTTTGGCTTAAAATCTAATTGATCTGATATAAGGATTGCCACCCCAGCTTTCTTCTGATGTCCATTAGCATGGTAAATTGTTTTCCACCTCCTCACTTTAAATCTGGAGGTTTCTTCGGGTCTAAAATGAGTTTCTTGTAGACAGCATATTGATGGGTTTTATTTTTTTATCCATACTAATACTTTGTGTCTTTTGATTGGGGCATTTAGCCCATTTACATTCAGGGTAACTATTGAGAGATAGGAATTTATTGCCATTGTATTGCCTGTAAGGTGACTATTCCTGTATATTGTCTGTTCTTTTCTGATCTAGTACTTTTAGGGTCCCTGTTTGCTTAGAGGACCCCTTTCAATATTTCCTGTAGAGCTGGTTTTGTGTTTGAAAATTCAGTTTTTGTTTGTCCTGGAAGCTTTTTATCTCTCCTTCTATTTTGAATGAAAGCCTAGCTGGATATAGTATTCTTGGCTGCATATTTTTCTCCTTTAGTGCTCTGAATATATCATGCCAGCCCTTTGTGGCCTGCCAGGTCTCTGTGGATAGGTCCACCTCCAATCTAATGTTTTTACCCTTGTATGTTACAGACTTCTTTTCCCAGGCTGCTTTCAGGATTTTCTCTTTGTCACTAAGACTTGTAAATTTCATTATTATGTGATGAGGTGTGGACCTCTTTTTATTGATTTTGAAGGGCGTTCTTAGCATCTCCTGAATTTTGATGTTTGTTCCCTTTGCCATATTAGGGAAATTCTCTACAATAATTTTCTCCAATATACCTTCTGCTCCCCTCTGTCTTCTTCTTCAGGAATCCCAATTATTCTAATATTGTTTTGTCTTATGGTGTCACTTATTTCTTGAATTCTCCCCTTGTGGTCCAGTAGTTGTTTGTCTCTCTTTTGCTCAGCTTCTTTATTCTCCAGCCTTTGGTCTTCTATATCACTAATTCTTTCTTCTGCCTCATTTATCCTAGCAGTAAGAGCCTCCATTTTTTATTGCACTGCATTAATAGCTTTTTTAATTTCAACTTGGTTAGATTTTAGTTCTTTTATTTCTCCAGAAAGGGCTTTTAGCTCTTTGGAGAGGGTTTCTCTCATATCTTCCATACCCTTTTTGAGCCCAGCTAGAACCTTGAGAATTGTCATTCTGAACTCTAGATCTGACATTTTACCAATGTCAATATTAAGTATGTAGCCTTTGGTACTGCCTCTTGTTCTTTTTTTTTTTTTTTTTTGAGGTGAATTTTCCTGCCTTGTCATTTTGTCTAGATAAGAATATATGAAGGAGCAAATAAAATACTAAAAGGGTGGCAAGGACCCCAGGAAAATGTGCTTTAACCAAATCAGGAGAGACCCCAAATCATTGTGGCGGGGGGAGAAAGGGGATAAAAAGAAGTTCAGAAAAAAATCAACTAAAAAAGAAAACAAGTAAAGAAAAAATATAAAAATTATTATATATATTTTATATATATTATATTTAAAAAAAACATATATCTATATGTGTGTGTGTTAGACTAGTAACTAGAAAAGGGTCATCCACTTAATTTTGGGTGTATTTTGGTCTCTTAGAAGAAACTATCTTCCAAAATTTTAAAGAATAGAAGACATATATAAGGGTAAACACAATGAAGGGATGAAATATGCCTATAAAGATGTAAAAATTTTTTTTTAATTTTTAAAAATGAGTTTATAAATTAAGTTTGTTGGGAGAATAAAGAAGAGGAAGTGGAGAGAATTTTCTCCAGCTGGAGACTAGAACAAGTCCAGAACTAGATTTAGGGTATATTTTGATCTATTAGAAGAAGTTGTACCCCAAATTTTTTAGAAGTAAAAACCCTATGGGTATACAAAATATAAAGTTAGATACAATGAAGGATAAAATATAAGAATTAAGTTTCAAAAAAGATTTTTTAATGAAAGGTATTGTTAAGATAAACTAGTTAAAAAACATTAAAGGAGGAAAGGGTAAACGTTAAAAAAATTAGCAGAAGAAAAGAAATAAAATTAAAAAAATTTTATTGCAAGACTGAAGAAAATTTACTGCAAGACTAAAGAATCATGGGGAGAGAGCCATGAATTCCATGCTTTGCTTTCTCCTCCTCTGGAATTCTGCTGTTCTCCTTGGTAAGTCAGCTTGGTCTTTGCTGGATTTCTTGTTGATCGTTTTGGGGAAGGGCTTGTTGTTTTGATTCTCAAGTGTCTTTGTCCGAAGTGGAATTACACCGCCCCTACCAGGGGCCAGGTTATGTAATCCGCTCGGGTTCGCTTTCGGGAGCTTTTGTTCCCTGAATGCTTTCCGTAGAGTTCCAGAGGACAGCAATGAATATGGAGGCCTCCCAATCTGCGGCCCCAAGGAGCTGAGAGCTCAGGGCCCCACTACTCAATGCGCCTTCAGAGAAAAGCGCTCAATCACTCCCATCTCTCTGGCCTCTGGCTGCGCTTGGAGAAAAAAGCTCAATCACTCCTATCTCACTGCCTCTGACCACACTCCGAGCTCACCCAGCCTGTTACCAAGCACCTTGTCTCTGGCATACAGCTCTGGCTGGAGACTCCAAACCCCACAGATCCCTGAGCTCTTCCAGGGAGTGTATCCCCAGGTCTTGTGGGGACCCCACTCAAAGAGCAGTGGCCTGCGCCACAGATTACGGTTCAAGGTAACCCCGAGTTTATAACTCACTCCTTGGCTCTGTCTCTGTAGCTGGCTTCCCTGCTCTAATACCTGCAAGCGCTGCGACACTCAGACACACCCGATCCTTCTGTGACTCCACGGGACCTGGGGCCACGCTGACCCCGCATGGGTTTCACCCCGGTTTAGCCTCTGGAGCGATGTCCCTCAGTGGAGCATACTTTTAAAAGTCCTGATTCTGTGCTGTGTTGTTCTGCTGCTTACCAGGAGCTGGCCCCTCCCACTGTGGTCTATCTTCCTGTCACATTGGATTCACTTCTCTGCCAGTCCTACCTTTCAGAAAGTGGTAGATTTTCTGTTTCTAGAGTTGCTGCTCTTCTTCTCTTCAAACTCTTGTATTTGTAGGTGTTCACAATGGTTTGATAAGCTCTCTGGTTGGTCTCCTGCTACCTGATGTAGTCTCAGCCTGCTACTTCTCCACCATCTTGACTCTTCCCCCTCTTTCAATACTTTAAAGATGGCATCTCACTCCCTTCTGGCCTCCGTTGTTTCCAAGGAGAAATCAGATGTTAATCTTATTCTTACATGTGGAGTTGCTTATTTTTTCTTGATTTTAAAGATTTTATTTATTTGACAGAGAGATCACAACTCTGTTGTTGTGAGGCAGAGAGGCAGGCAGAGAGAGAGGGGGAAGCAGGCTTCCTGCTGACCGGAGAGCCCGATGTGGGGCTCAATCCCAGGACCCTGAGACCATGACCTGAGACGAAGGCAGAGTCTTTAATCCACTGAGCCACCCAGGCGCCCCCATTTTTTTCCTGCTTTTAAGATGTTTCGTTTGTCTTTGGTTTGTCAGTTTGATTATAATGTGTCTTATTGTGGATATCCTTTAGTTTATGCTATGTGTAGTTTATTGAGCTTCCTGGATGTTTATATTCATGTCTTTTAACAAATTTGTGGAGTTTTCAGTCATCATTTCTTCAAAAATTCTTTGTTCTCCCTTCTTCTGCTCTCTTTCTGAACTCCTATTGTGCATGTGATATTATATTTGTTAGTGCACTACAAGTCTAATGGGCTTTGTTCATTTTTCTGTCACTTTCTCAATTTGCTCTTCAGACTGGATAATTTAAGTCAACCTGTCTTCATATTCACCAATTCCTTCTTTTGCCTGCGGAGATGTGCTGTTGGATTCCTCTAGTAAATTTTTCATTTCATGATTTTCCTTTTCATCTCCAGATTATCTATTCGGTTCCTTTCTCTGTTTTTTAATCTCTTCATTTATATATCCTATTTTCATTCTTCTGATCTTTTTAATTTTTTATATGCTGCCACCTCCTGACAGCACATGGGAGAAGAATAAGGTACAAACAAGTCAGCTGCAAGAGAATGGGAACAAGGAGTGACAGTAGAAAAGACTGTCACCCCGAACAACTCCTCAGTCTCATATTTATTAGAAAGTAAGTAACAACCAACAAACAAGCCATAGTAGATTACACACTGACCATGAGTCTTGTAGATACATTAGAAGAAAGGCAAAATATGCCTGTCACCTAGTACATGACCTATAGTGGACAAGCCCAAACTAAAGGATTGTCTGACTAACTGCTGATGCTTTCAGGGCAAGGGGAGATAATGGAAAAATGAAGCAGGCAGCATTCCAGCCTGAGCAAGCCGGGTATCCCCAGCTGGTTGACTTCAAGGATGCATATTGTTCTCTCCCCCAGAGGCCTGTTGCCAGTGCATGTTTTTCTTAAGGCTATACCTAAGCATCTTGGTAACTAGTATAATTTCTCATAGGTTATATTTTAAGCAGTACATTATTCTGAGGGACAGTTATAATACACAGTTTCTTTTAGCCCTTTGAGCATCTTTAAGACAGTGCATTTAAAGTCTTTGTCTAGTAAGTTATTGGCTGGGCTTCCTGGACAGTTTCTATTAATTTTTTCCCATTAATAAGCTATACTGTTTTGTTTCTTTGTATGCCCTGTAATTTTTTAAAAGATTTTATTTATTTACTTGACAGTGAGAGACACAGCAAGAGAGGGAGCAGAAGCAGGGGGAGTGGGAGAAGGATAAGCAGGCTTCCTGCCAAGCAGGGAGCCCAAGAAGGGCTCGATCCCAGGACCCTGGGATCATGACCTGAGCCAAAGGCAGACACTTAATGACTGAGCCACCCAGGCCCCCCTGCCCTGTAATTTTTTGTTGTTGAAAAACATACATTTAGAATATTATAAAGTAGAACTCTAGAAATTAGATTCTCTACCTCTTTATGGTTTGTTTTTGCTACCTGTTGTAAGTTGGTTTTGTTTGCTTCTTTAGTGATTTTTCTAGATTAAAGAATGTATTCTTTGTTAAATGTGGTTTCTAAAGTCTTTGTTTCTTAACCTTGTCATAAGTTAGTTGATAAAGGCTTCATGAGTGTCTGGAGTCAGAAATAGAAAAGAAGAAAAGTATACTTTCCCAGCCTTTGCAGATTAGCTCTCTTTCTACTCCTTCCATCCAGTTTACAACTCTACTTTAGTCTTTCCCTACTTTTTAAATGCCTGAGGGCCAGTTAGAAGTGAAAGCTTAAGGTCTTCTCTGGCCTTTTCTGAGCATGCATTCCACCCTGCATGTGTGTACCCTTCTTAATTTTATGGTACACAGTGTAGCTTTTAAATACTTATTCTCCTACCTGTTTTGTTGATCTCTTCATTCCCACGCTCTTTATTCTGTTAATTGCCTGTCTCAAGTGTTGTCTTTTGCCCCAGGCTGCTGCACTGAATACTTGTGCCTATAAATGCTTTCAACAAAGGCCACCCAAGAAGGTGCCTCAGACCTGGGAATACTCTGAGTCATATATACAGGGAAGCCTTTGTTTTGGTCTTTGAAGGAGCTTTAAGACCATCAAGACTCACAACCACAATTCTTTGATAATAAGGTCTGTATCGCTACTTCTGGCATGTGTAAAACCATACCAGGCTATTCTCACAGCCCCTTCTGATCTTGGATGTGGAGAATAGTAAGAGAAAATTTAAAATGCCACAGCATTCCCTTACCCAAAAGCAACAACTCCTTTCTTTACTAACTGTACCCTCTTGATTGTTGTACATTTTTTATTAAATTACAGAATTCTATAAAAATTTATTCTAACAGTCTTTGCCACTTCATTTATAACTTCTTGATGAAAGACAAAACCCTGGGATTCCCTACTCTACCATTTTTGGTGACCAACAGTGACCATTTTGAGATCTAAAAAGATCCAGAAAATAATTCTTCTCAGAATTAGAAATCCTTCAAAAAGATTCAAAAGAAATGAAAAAATAAGGCAAATAAGGCAAAAAACCGAGAAGGAATATTTCTTGGAAACCAAGTATCTGAATAAGTAAAAGTTACCCATGTAAGCCTGTGTGAATGCCTATGTCAATAATGGTATTCTCGGGCACCTGGGTGGCTCAGTGGGTTAAGCCGCTGCCTTCGGCTCAGGTCATGATCTCAGAGTCCTGGGATCGAGTCCCGCATCGGGCTCTCTGCTCTGCAGGGAGCCTGCTTCCCTCTCTCTCTCTCTGCCTGCCTCTCTGCCTACTTGTGATTTCTCTCTGTCAGATAAATAAATAAAATCTTTAAAAAAAAATAATGGTATTCTCATATCTAAAATAGTTTTTTGTAAGTCTCCCACATGCAAAACAGTTAAATGTATCACACCTGACTACTAAGATAACAAACTAAACATCTAAAAATAACTCCAGTAGTTCTTATACCTAGCTGATAATCAGAATCACCTACTGAGTTTTTAAAGTACAAACTCCTGTAATTTCACCCAGAGATTTGTTATATGAAGAGGACCCTATAATCTATATTTTTATTAGTTCCCTACGTGGATATTGAAATTATCCATATTTGAAGATAGCTGCCTAAACAAGTAAAAGAATGGCTGGTATGAGTAACTTTTAGAGAGGAGTAAATGAAATCTGGTGTGACTAGTTTGCTCTCAACAAGCAGAACATAATGAGAAATATATCTAGGTTCTACATTTAAAATTTTTTTTCTCTGTATACAGTCTAAGAAACATGAAATGGAAAAAGAAGGTATCAAATATATTCACTTTGACATTGAATACATTATTTTAAAACCATAATATGAAACTTTGGGATTGCTATAATAAACAATATTTTTAAATAAGACTTTTTTTTTATCCTGAACTATTCTAAAACCTAGCCTTACTGAAAGGGTTATCTTTCTCAGAAAAATAATAAAGAGCTGACAATAATTAAGTACTTATTATATACCAGACACCTAAGTACTTTACACATATTTTGTCATTTAATTCCTATAACAACCTTATAGTGTATATAATTTTATCCTCATTTTACAGGTGAGGAAACTGAGGCCCAGAGAGAGTAAATAATTTGTTTAGGGCCACAGAACAAGTAAGTGGCAGAGCCACATTATTAGTACATGCCAAAGTAAATGTAATACATCACTGCAATAAACTCACCTCTCAAATGAGTCATTAATTAAAAGAGAACTTCATATTGTGAGTGAACATTCATCTCAATAGACTCAATTTTCAACCTTCCCACTTTTCTTTTACAAGTCCTTTTGAGCTTTACTATCTACTTTGGAAGCTTCTAGCCACATGTGGCTATTAAACACTTGAAAATGGCCTCTGAATTGAGATATGCTGAAGCATAATTTATACAGCAGCTTTCAAAAGTTTCATACAAAAATAAGAATGTAAAATGTTAATAATTTTATGTATATAACATGTTGAAATGATGTTTTTGATATATTGGACTAAATAAAATATTGAAGTTAATTTCACTTGGTATTTTTTCAATGTTTGAAATGTTCTTGTTAGAACAATAAACTACATGGCTTGTATTGTATTTTTATTGGCCAGCACCATTGTGGAATTTCTTCCATGTCCTTCCTGCTATGTTTGCTGACCACCTACATCTAGCCTCAAGTTAGGATTACTCTAACATTCCCATTTTGGGAACCCTACAATATGCATCTGCTGAAAGGAAGTTATGAGGTATGCTTTTTTTTTTTTTAACATTAATTATCTGTGATGAAATGTCCTTACATGTACTCCACATTTCCATATCTTTTCTCCATACCTAGTTGCAAAGAACAGTAATTAGGTGAAAGGAAAAAGGAGAAACAGTACAAAAATTTATTTGACAATAATTCCAAGTACTTCCCAGTAGTGAGCTAAAATTTGAAGGAAAAAAGCAGGTATATAATTACACATATCACCACATCACTATACAGTCATGTATGGTAACTTACCCATAGAATGACTAAGTGTACACTTATCCAAGAGATTCATGACGAAAGATTAATTTTGTAAAATTTTATAATGACTTTTGTAACATTTTTATTTTATTATTTTTAAACAGCTTTATTAAAGTATAGATTACATGCCTTAAAACCCACCCATTGCAGGTATGTAGTTCAGTGATTTTCATAAATGTATAGTGTCGTACAACCATCAGCTGGTATAGTTATAAAACATTTCTATCACCCCCCCAAACTTTCTTCATGCCCATTTGCAGTACCTCACTTTTTCAGCTCTAGGCAACTACTGATCTGCTTTCTCTTTCTTTTTTTTTTTAATTTTTAAAATTTTTAATAAACATATAATGTACTATTAGCCCCAGGGGTACAGGTCTGTGAATTGCCAGGTTTACACACTTCACAGCACTCACCATAGTACATACCCTCCCCAATGTCCATAACCCCACCCCCCTCTCCCGACCCCCCTCCCCCCGGCCACCCTCAGTTTGTCTTGTGAGATTAAGAGTCTCTTATGGTTTGTCTCCCTCTCAATCCCATCTTGTTTCATTTATTCTTTTCCTACCCCCCAAACCCCCTACGTTGCATCTCCACTTCCTCATATCAGAGAGATCATATGATAATTGTCTTTCTCTGATTGACCTATTTCACTAAGCATAATACCCTCTAGTTCCATCCACATCGTCGCAAATAGCAAGATTTCATTGCTTTCTCTTTCTAAAACTTACCTTTTCTAGGCAGTTGTACAAATGGAATTATACAATATATACAGTCTTCTTTATCTGGCTTCTTCACTGTACATAATATTTTTGAGCTTCATCCATGTTATAACATTCTATTAGAGTTCTTCAAAGAAACAACACCAATAAAATATGTATAACGATATAGAAAGGGATTTATTACAAGGGTTTAGGCTTATATGATTACTAAGGTTAAGTCCCATGATCTACCTTCTGAAAGCTGGAGGCCCGGGAAAGCCAGTGGTGTAATTTCAGTACAAAGCTGAAGGCCTGAGAACCAGAGGAACCAATGGTGTAAGTTTTAGTCCAAGTCCAAAGGCCTGAGAACCAGGAATACCAATGTCTGATTACAAAAGAAGATAGAGGTTTGAGGTCATTCAGACAACAAATTTGCCTTACTTCTACATTTTTGTTCTATTCAGGTCCTCAAAAGATTGGATGATGCTCATGCCAAATTGGTGAGGGTAATCTTTACTGTCTGCTGCTTTAAATGCTAATCTATTCCAGAAATACCTTCACCGACACAACCAGAAATAATGTTTTATCAGCTATCTGGGCATCCCTTAGCCTAGTCAAGTTGACACATAAAATTAAACATCACAAGCAATAATAGTTTCATTTTAAATATGACTGACATATTATTAATCTCTTCCTTTAATAGTGAAAAAGGCAATATTACAAAGATCACTAGAGGAAAGGCAGAACTTCCAAGATAAGTGCCCAGTGTTTTATAATAACATCCCTTATTTTTTCTTCAGAAGTATGTAAGTTCCAACAGGGAATTTTGCAAGAAAATATTTTTTCCCTTAGATTTATTGAATCCTTACAGATTCCAGGAATATAAGGAACTTTAAAAGTCAAGTCCACTGTCTAACTAATGTGTAAATGTCCTCTACTACATTTCGAAGTGTGTGTAATGGGAAACTCAGTCCTTTCCAATGCTGCCAATCCATCATTGTCAGTCATCACTGTCATCATCATCATCATCATCATCATCAGAATCATGATTTTTTTTCTTATATTGAGCTAAAATGTGTTGACCTGTAGCTTTTAACCATTGATTCTATTTCTGGCCACTGTTCTTGATTGTATGAACTAGTCCCACTTGCACCATGACAGACATAAAATTACTTAAAGATAGCTGCTCTCCACCTGGAAACTTCACTGGTTTCCACTCATTTTTCTGTATACACATTGTCTCGTTCCAACATCTTCAAAGTGCTGAATGATTGCCTTCCCTCACCCACAAGTACTATAGCAAGTGGTCAAGCAAATGGTAGTTAGGGCCTTCACTTTTTGCTTACCAGTGATTGTTCAGCCATAGAGATAGAAAGCGATATACCAAATAGCAGTTTGTCAACCACTCTTTAAGATTGGTCTGCAAGCAGCTCTGCTCTCCCCCACTCCATTTTAAGGATATGTTATTTACCCAGTTCAGAGCCTACTCAGCTGATTCAGTCATGCAACATGTATGTGCGAAATCATGCATCCTAGGTTGACCCACAAAGGCTTCTTGTTTCCATTTCCATTTGCATTGTCAAAGTAGAGCATATGCTTCTTTTAATCATTCTTAACCAGGATTTTTTTAAACTGGAAAGGGAAAAAAAGTTAGTATCCATCTCTAGGCAGGTATATTATAAAAAAGAGGACATTACCTGGTCATATTTTTGCACTAAAAGAAAAGAACAGTTTTTTAAAATAACATATGATGTATTATTTGATTCAGGGGTACAGGTCTGGGATTCATCAGTCTACACAATTCACAGCACTCACCATAGCACATACCCTCTCTAATGTCCATCACCCAGACACCCCATTCCTCCCATCCCCCTTCCCTCCAGCAACCCTCGGTTTGTTTCCTAAGATTAAGAGTTTCTTATGGTTTGTATCCCTCTCTGGTTTCTTCTTGTTTCATTTTTCCCTCCCTTCCCCTATGATCCTCTGTCTTGTTTCTCAAATTCCACATATCAGTGAGATCATATGATAATTGTCTTTCTCTGATTGACTTATTTTGCTTCGCATAATAGCCTGTAGTTCCAACCACATTGCAAATGGCAAGATTTCAAATTTTTGATGGCTGCATAACATTCCATTGTGTATATATACCACATCTTCTTTATCCATTCATGTGCTGATGGATCTCTAGGCTCTTTCCATAGTGTGGCTGTTGTAGACATTGCTGCTATAAACATTAGTGTGCAGGTGCCCCTTCAGATTACTACATTTGTATTTTTAGGGTAAATACCCAGTAGTGCAAAATTGCTGGGTCGTAGGGTAGCTCTATTTTCAGTTTTTTGAGGAACGTTCATACTGTTTTCCAGAGTGGCTACACCACCTTGCATTCATACCAACAGTGTAGGAGGGTTCCCCTTTCTCCGCATCCTCACCAACACTTGTCATTTCCTGACTTGTTAATTTTAGCCATTCTGAGTGGTGTGAGGTGGTATCTCACTGTGGTTTTGATTTGCCTTTCCCTGATGCTGAGTGATGTTGAGCACTTTTTCACATGTCTGTTGGCCATTTGGTGTCTTCTTTGCAGAAATGTCTGTTTATATCTTCTGCCCATTTCTTGATTGGACGGTTTTTTCCTTGGATGTTGAGTTTGATAAGATCTTTATAGATTTTGGATACTAGCCCTTTATCTGATATGTCATTTGAAAATATCTTCTCCCATTCTGTCAGTTGTCTTTTGGTTTTGTTGACTGTTTCCTTTGCTGTGCAAAAGCTTTTGATCCTGATGAAATCCCAAGAGTTCATTTTTATCCTTGCTTCTCTTGCCTTTGGTGGTTTCTAAGAAAAAGTTGTTGCAGCTGAAGTTAAAGAGGTTTTTGCCTGTGTTCTCCTCAAGGATTTTGATGGATTCCTGTCTCACACTGAGGTCTTTCATCCCCAAATAGAATAGTTTTAACAAAGTTCATTCAAATGATTATTAAAAGGATAAATTTTTTTTCCAATTTATTTATTTTCAGAAAAACAGTATTCATTATTTTTACACCACACCCAGTGCTCCATGCAAGCTGTGCCCTTTATAATACCCACCACCTGGTACCCCAACCTCCCACCCCCCCGCCACTGCAAACCCCTCAGATTGTTTTTCAGAGTCCATAGTCTCTCATGGTTCATCTCCCCTTCCACTTTACCCAAAAGCATATACCCTCCCCAATGTCCATAACCCTACCCCCCTTCTCCCCACCACCCTCCCCCCAGCAACCCACAGTTTGTTTCGTGAGATTAAGAGGCACTTATGGTTTGTCTCCCTCCCTATCCCATCTTGTTTCATGGATTCTTCTCCTACCCACTTAAGCCCCCATGTTGCATCACCACTCCCTCATATCAGGGAGATCATATGATAGTTGTCTTTCTCCACTTGACTTATTTCACTAAGCATGATACGCTCTAGTTCCATCCATGTTGTCGCAAATGGCAAGATTTCGTTTCTTTTGATGGCTGCATAGTATTCCATTGTGTATATATACCACATATTCTTTATCCATTCATCTGTTGATGGACATCTAGGTTCTTTCCATAGTTTGGCTATTGTGGACATTGCTGCTATAAACATTTGGGTGCACGTGCCCCTTTGGATCACCTCGTTTGTATCTTTAGGGTAAATATCCAGTAGTGCAATTGCTGGGTCATAGGGCAGTTCTATTTTCAACATTTTGAGGAACCTCCATGCTGTTTCCAGAGTGGTTGCACCAGCTTCCATTCCCACCAACAGTGTAGGAGGGTTCCCCTTTCTCCGCATCCTCGCCAGCATCTGTCATTTCCTGACTTGTTGATTTTAGCCATTCTGACTGGTGTGAGGTGATATCTCATTGTGGTTTTGATTTGTATTTCCCTGATGCCGAGTGATATGGAGCACTTTTTCATGTGTCCGTTGGCCATCTGGATGTCTTCTTTGCAGAAATGTCTGTTCATGTCCTCTGCCCATTTCTTGATTGGATTATTTGTTCTTTGGGTGTTGAGTTTGTTAAGTTCTTTATAGATTTTGGACACTAGTCCTTTATCTGATATGTCGTTTGCAAATATCTTCTCCCATTCTGTCAGTTGTCTTTTGGTTTTGTTAACTGTTTCCTTTGCTGTGCAAAAGCTTTTGATTTTGATGAAATCCCAAAAGTTCATTTTTGCCCTTGCTTCCCTTGCCTTTGGCAATGTTCCTAGGAAGATGTTGCTGCGGCTGAGGTCGAAGAGGTTGCTGCCTGTGTTCTCCTCAAGGATTTTGATGGATTCCTTTCTCACATTGAGGTCCTTCATACATTTTGAATCTATTTTTGTGTGTGGTGTAAGGAAATGGTCCAATTTCATTTTTCTGCACGTGGCTGTCCAATTTTCCCAACACCATTTATTGAAGAGGCTGTCTTTTTTCCATTGGACATTCTTTCCTGCTTTGTCGAAGATTAGTTGACCATAGAGTTGAGGGTCTATTTCTGGGCTCTCTATTCTGTTCCATTGGTCTATGTGTCTGTTTTTGTGCCAGTACCATGCTGTCTTGATGATGACAGCTTTGTAATAAAGCTTGAAGTCCGGAATTGTGATGCCACCAACTTTGGCTTTGTTTTTCAATATCCCTTTGGCTATTCGAGGTCTTTTCTGGTTCCATATAAATTTTAAAATTATTTGTTCCATTTCTTTGAAAAAGATGGATGGTACTTTGATAGGAATTGCATTAAATGTGTAGATTGCTTTAGGTAGCATAGACATTTTCACAATATTTATTCTTCCAATCCAGGAGCATGGAACATTTTTCCATTTCTTTGTGTCTTCCTCAATTTCTTTCATGAGTACTTTATAGTTTTCTGAGTATAGATTCTGTGCCTCTTTGGTTAGGTTTATTCCTAGGTATCTTATGGTTTGGGGTGCAATTGTAAATGGGATTGACTCCTTAATTTCTCTTTCTTCTGTCTTGTTGTTGGTGTAGAGAAATGCAACTGATTTCTGTGCATTGATTTTATATCCTGACACTTTACTGAATTCCTATACAAGTTCTAGCAGTTTTGGAGTGGAGTCTTTTGGGTTTTCCACATAGAGTATCATATCATCTGCGAAGAGTGATAATTTGACTTCTTCTTTGCCGATTTGGATGCCTTTAATTTCCTTTTGTTGTCTGATGGCTGAGGCTAGGACTTCTAGTACTATGTTGAATAGCAGTGGTGATAATGGACATCCCTGCCATGTTCCTGACCTTAGTAGAAAAGCTTTCAGTTTTTCTCCATTTAGAATGATATTTGCAGTGGGTTTTTCATAGATGGCTTTGATGATATTGAGGTATGTGCCCTCTGTCCCTACACTTTGAAGGGTTTTGATCAGGAAGGGATGCTGTACTTTGTCAAATGCTTTTTCAGCATCTATTGAGAGTATCATATGGTTCTTGTTCTGTCTTTTATTCATGTGTTGTATCACATTGACTGATTTGCGGATGTTGAACCAACCTTGCAGCCCTGGGATAAATCCCACTTGGTCGTGGTGAATAATCCTTTTAATGTACTGTTGAATCCTATTGGCTAGTATTTTGGTGAGAATTTTTGCATCTGTGTTCATCAAGGATATTGGTCTATAGCTCTCTTTTTGGATGGGATCCTTGTCTGGTTTTGGGATCAAGGTGATGCTGGCCTCATAAAATGAGTTTGGAAGTTTTCCTTCCATTTCTTTTTTTTGGAACAGTCTCCGGAGAATAGGAATTAGTTCTTCTTTAAATGTTTGGTAGAATTCCCCCGGGAAGCCATCTGGCCCTGGGATTTTGTTTGTTTGGAGATTTTTAATGACTGTTTCAATCTCCTTACTGGTTATGGGTCTGTTCAGGCTTTCTATTTCTTCCTGGTTGAATTTTGGTAGTTTATATGTTCTAGGAATGCATCCATTTCTTCCAGATTGTCAAATTTGTTGGCGTAGAGTTGCTCATAGTATGTTCTTATAATAGTTTGTATTTCTTTGGTGTTAGTTGTGATCTCTCCTCTTTCATTCATGATTTTATTTATTTGGGTCCTTTCTCTTTTCTTTTTGATAAGTCTGCCCAAGGGTTTATGAATTTTATTAATTCTTTCAAAGAACCAGCTCCTAGTTTGGTTGATTTGTTCTATTGTTTTTTTGGTTTCTATTTCATTGATTTCTGCTCTGATCGTTATGATTTCTCTTCTCCTGCTGGGCTTAGGGTTTCTTTCTTGTTCTTTCTCCAGCTCCTTTAGGTGTAGGGTTAGCTTGTGTACCTGAGACCTTTCTTGTTTCTTGAGAAAAGCTTGTACCGCTATATATTTTCCTCTCAGGACTGCCTTTGTTGTGTCCCAAAGATTCTGAACCGTTGTATTTTCATTATCATTTGTTTCCATGATTTTTTTCAATTCTTCTTTAATATCCCCGTTGACCCATTCATTCTTTAGAAGGATGCTGTTTAGTCTCCATGTATTTGTGTTCTTTCCAAACTTCTTCTTGTGGTTGAGTTCTAGCTTCAGAGCATTGTGGTCTGAAAATATGCAGGGAATGATCCCAATCTTTTGATACCGGTTGAGTCCTGATTTAGGACCGAGGATGTGATCTATTCTGGAGAATGTTCCATGTGCACTAGAGAAGAATGTGTATTCTTTTGCTTTGGGATGAAATGTTCTGAATATATCTGTGATGTCCATCTCATCCAGTGTATCATTTAAGGCCTTTATTTCCCTGTTGATCTTTTGCTTGGATGATCTGTCCATTTCAGTGAGGGGAGTGTTAAAGTCCCCTACTATTATTGTATTATTGTTGATGTGTTTCTTTGATTTTGTTATTAATTGGTTTATATAGTTGGCTGCGCCCACATTGGTGGCGTAGATATTTAAAATTGTTAGATCTTCTTGTTGGACAGACCCTTTGAGTATGATATAGTGTCCTTCCTCATCTCTTATTATAGTCTTTGGCTTAAAATCTAATTGATCTGATATAAGGATTGCCACTCCTGCTTTTTTCTGATGTCCATTAGCATGGTAAATTCTTTTCCACCCCCTCACTTTAAGTCTGGAGGTGTCTTCGGGTTTAAAATGAGTTTCTTGGAGGCAACATATAGATGGGTTTTGTTTTTTTATCCATTCTGATACCCTGTGTCTTTTGATTGGGGCATTTAGCCCATTAACATTCAGGGTAACTATTGAGAGATATGATTTTAGTGCCATTGTATTGCCTGTAAGGTGACTGTTACTGTATATTGTCTCTGTTCCTTACTGATCTACCACTTGTAGGCTCTCTCTTTGCTTAGAGAACCCCTTTCAGTATTTCCTGTAGAGCTGGTTTGGTGTTTGCAAATTCTTTCAGTTTTTCTTTGTCCTGGAAGCTTTTAATCTCTCCTTCTATTTTCAATGATAGCCTAGCTGTATACAGTATTCTTGGTGCATGTTTTTCTCATTTAGTGCTCTGAAAATGTCATGCCAGCTCTTTCTGGCCTGCCAGGTCTCTGTGGATAAGTCAGCTGCCAATCTAATACTTTTACCATTTTATGTTACAGACTTCTTTTCCCGGGCTGCTTTCAGGATTTTCTCTTTGTCACTAAGGCTTGTAAATTTTACTATTAGGTGACGGGCTGTGGGCCTATTCTTATTGATTTTGAGGGGCGTTCTCTGAACCTCCTGAATTTTGATGCTCGTTCCCTTTGCCATATGGGGAAATTCTCCCCAATAATTCTCTCCAGTATACCTTCTGCTCCCCTCTCTCTTTCTTCTTCTTCTGGAATCCCAATTATTCTAATGTTGTTTCGTCTTATGGTGTCACTTATCTCTCGAATTCTCCCCTCGTGGTCCAGTAGCTGTTTGTGCCTCTTTTGCTCAGCTTCTTTATTCTCTGTCATTTGGTCTTCTATATCGCTAATTCTTTCTTCTGCCTCATTTATCCTAGCAGTGAGAGCCTCCATTTTTGATTGAACTTCATTAATAGCTTTTTTGATTTCAACTTGGTTAGATTTTAGTTCTTTTATTTCTCCAGAAAGGGCTTTTATATCTCTGGAGAGGGTTTCTCTAATATCTTCCATGCCTTTTTCAAGCCCGGCTATAACCTTGAGAATTGTCATTTTGAACTCTAGATCTGACATATTACCAATGTCTGTATTGATTAGGTCCCTAGCCTTCGGTACTGCCTCTTGTTCTTTTTTTTGTTGTGAATTTTTCTGCCTTGTCATTTTGTCCATCTAAGAGCATATGAAGGAGCAAGTAAAATACTAAAAGGGTGGCAACAATCCCAGGAAAATATGCTTTAACCAAATTAGAAGAGATCCCAAATCATGAGGGGGGATTTCTCCCCCCTCACGATTGGGTGAGGGATCTCCTCTGATTGGGATCTCCCAATCTCTTCTGATTGGGATCTCCCAATCTCTTCTGATTGGGATCTCCCTATCTCTTCTGATTGGGATCTCTTCTGATTTGGGGATAAAAATAGGTTCATAAAGAAAGAAAGAAAAAAAAGAAAAAAAGAATTAAAAAAAGAGATTGAATTAAAAATTCAATCAAGAATTTAAAAATGAATTAAGGAAAAAAAGATTGAAGAGATTAGGATCTCTTCTGATTTGGGGATAAAAAGAGGTTCAAAAAGAAAGATAGAAAAAAAAGAAAAAAAAAGAATTAAAAAAAAGAAAATGAATAAACAAAAGTATAAAAAAGAAAAATATATATATTAGATAATCTAGTTAAAAAACGTTAAAAAAGAAAAGGGTAAAAGTTATAAAAAATTTTAGCAGAAGAAGAGAAAAAAAATGAAAAAGAAAAAAAATTAAATTAACTGCAAGACTAAAAAATCACAGGCAGAAAGCCATGAGTTCCGTGGTTTGTTTTCTCCTCCTCCGGAAATCTGCTCCTCTCTCCTTGGTATTGAAACTGCACTCCTTGGTAGGTGAACTTGGTCTTGCCTGGATTTCTTGTTGATCTTCTGGGAGAGGGGCCTGGTGTAGTGATTCTCAAGTGTCTTTGCCCCAGGCAGAATTACACCGCCCTTACCAGGGGCCGGGCTGAGTGATCTGCTCGGCTTTGCTTTCATGAGCTTTTGTTCCCTGAGCGCTTTCCGTAGAGTTCCAGAGGACGGGAATACAAATGGCGGCCTCCTGGTCTCCGGCCCGGAGGAGCCGAGAGCCCGGGGCCCCGCTCCCGTGTGCGCCCTCAGCGAACAGCTCCTAGTAACTCCCGTCTGCCTAACCTCCGGCCGCGCTCCGAGCTCACCGAGCTTGCGACCGGTTCAAGGCAACTCCGAGCTGCGAGCTTACTGTCGGCTCTGTCTCTGCAGCCGGCTTTCCTGTTCCAATATCCGCAAGCTCTGCGACACTCAGACACCCCCGATCCTTCTGTGACCCTGCGGGACCTGAGGTCACGCCGACCCCGTGTGGGCTTCGCCCCGGTTTAGCCTCCGGAGCGATGTCCCTCAGCGGAACAGACTTTTAAAAGTCCTGATTTTGTGCTTCGTTGCTCCGCCGCTTGCCGGGAGCCGGCCCCTCCCCCCGGGGTCTATCTTCCCGTCGCTTTGGATTCACTTCTCCGCCAGTCCTACCTTTCAGAAAGTGGTTGTTTTTCTGTTTCTAGAATTGCTGTTCTTCTTCTCTTCGATCTGCCGATGGATTTGCAGGTGTTTGCAATCTTTAGATAAGCTCTCTAGCTGATCTCCTGCTAGCTGAGGTAGTCTCAGCCTGCTACTTCTCCGCCATCTTGACTCCTCCTCCCAAAAGGATAAATTTTTAAGACTCAACAAAAGTAGACCTGGAAATGAAGAGAAACAGGAAGTATAACTGATGAATGACTTGAGGAAATAGCCCCTAGAATAGAATAGAATAGCCCCTATCACTCTGTGTTTGGATTTTCCCCCCATTTTTCTGACCATAAGTATTTATCTTTGTGTATGAAAACCATTTGTTTTTTTAATTTAAATTTTTTTTTCCTCTTCTAAAGAGAGTGCACATGCAAGTGGTGGGGGAGGGGCAGAGAAAGAGAGAGAGAGAGAATCCCAAGCAGGCTCTACACCCAGTGCAGAGCTCAGTTCAGGGCAGGATTCCAGGATGCTAAGATCATGACCTGATCCAAAATCAAGAGTCAGATGCTTAACCAAGTGATCCACCCCAGCTCCCCTGAAAACCATCTTAACTGAATAATTTCTCAAGATTGGAAGCCATGCCTTATAGTTTCACTTTGCCTTAACCCTTAGTATAAATGCTCACAGATGTTGGTGATTAAAGAAAAGCCTTACTTTGCTCAAATGACATTCTGAGCAAAAATTATGTATATATCACATAAGGCAGTGAAGAATGTTTGGAGAAGGTATAGATACAGTTCATTCAAAAAGCCTTGGGGGCTGGAATTTAGTCCCATCTCTACCATTAATTTGCTCTGTGACCTTGGACAAATTATTTGATTCAACTCTAGTCCTTTTTTTCTGAGCTGAAAGATGAGACAGATAAGCCAGGTAGTTGCTTCCAGCTTCTGCTTCCAGTTTCTTCCAGTTCTGATACTCTACAAAAATCACAGTTCCAATATAATAAGAAGTGTTAATATTTATTTTATCCTTGCCTTGCACTAGGTAGTATGTTAAACAGCAGTTACATGCATTAACTCATTGGAATCTCAAGTAACCTTGTAAGGTAGGTAATATTAGGGAAGTTAAGAAACCTGCCTAAGGTCACAAAATAGTGCAACTGGGTTTTTAACCCAGGCAGTTTGACCTCAGAGCTGGCATGCAACCTCCACACTAAATTAACTCTAAATATATAAGAGAAGTTTGGTATTTAAAGATGTTCTCCAGTGACTACTTTGAGAAAATGAGTGGTCATCTCCTAATTGATTGGCTTTTAAGCTCTTACATAGGTCAAGATTTTCCCATAGGTAGAATTTTTAAAAATCTGGTTATAGCTGTACTCATTGAATGAGTACAAATTCTTAATTAACTCAAATTTAAGATGAAGAAAGATAGCAAAGGATGGAATTTAATCATGCTTGCCTTCCCTCATCTTCGCAGTCTGGTTGTTTTCCTAAAGTGTTATTCCACTGAATACATAGCTCAAAAATGATTCTATGGAAAGATGGACTAGAAAAATGATGTTTGGGGGCACCTGGGTGGTGCAGTGGTTAAGCATTTGACTCGGTTTTGGCTCAGGTCGTGATCTCAGGATTGTGAGATCAAGCCCTTCATCAGGCTCCATGCTTAGCATGGAGTCTGCTTAATACTCTCTCTTTCCCTCTGCCCTTTCCCATTCTCTCTCTCTCTCTCTCAAATAAATAAATATATCTTAAAAAAGGAAAAGAAAAATTGTTTTTAAATATCACTAATTTTGACCTTTCTCTTTTCTTTTCACAGTGACTGTATTGAGCCCAGCAGAAAAAGGTAAGATAATGTTGTAAATTATATTTGTCAGAGTTGTATCCCTCTTTCTTTCTAAAAGTGAATTACATAAAAGCCTATAAATTGAGCAACTTTCCCAGAAATATTGAACTGAGTGGAAAGTTTAGGTTAACATTTTTTCAGGAGGCATACCTTGAGCTTACCCAGAGATAAAGCAGAACATATTTTCAGTGACCCCTTTCGCTATAGGACAGGAAATTGGAAGTTACCAGTATTTATGATAGAGAAAGACATAGGCAACCATGTTGTTGGCCATAGTGACCCTAGGCTCCTGCTTCATCACTGTTGTCCTAGGTACCTTGCTTTCCTGAGCAATTCATTCCTTCTTAAAGTTGTGGGAAAAGGGTCCCACAAGGAAATCTAAAAGGATAAGTCCTTCACCATCACAGTTGCAATAAATTTACTTATTCTCCATTCTTCACCCCTATCTGTCTTAATCTGCAATTTATACTACCACTGTGAAGAGACTGAGGAATTTTCCATTAAGAAATGTGTGAACTAAGCATGAGTCTTAACAAACATAGTCTCATGTTCTTTTTTCAGGCATAACCATAAGTATTTATATAGCCACTTTTAATTCTCACTTCATGAGATTAACTTGTAATTCAGTAATTACATAATGTTTATATTATGCATTTTTGTTTTTTTATCTTAATGACGTATACTTAACATAGAGTATTATATTAATTTCAGATGTACAATATAGTGATTCACAATTCTATACATTACTCAGTGCTCATCATAAGTGTACCGATTATTCGCCATCACCTCTTTCACCATCCCCCAAACTAACTGCCCTCTGGTAACCACTAGTTTGTTCTCTATAGTTAAGAGTCTGGGGTGTTTTTTTTCTGTTTTTTTTTTTTTTTCAAAGATTTCATCCACTTATCTGACAGAGAGTCAGAGATCACAAGTAGGCAGAGAGGCAGAGACAGAGAGAGGAGGGAAACAGGTTCCACACTGAACAGAGAGCCTGATGTGGGGCTCAATCCCAGGACCCCGAGATCATGACCCGAGCTGAAGGCAGAGGCTTAACCCACTGAGCCACTCAGGCGCCCCAAGAGTCTGTTTTTTGGTTTGTCTCTCTTCATCTTTTTTTTTTCTGTGCTTGTTTTGTTTTTGTTTCTTTCTTGTTTTGTTTCTTAAATTCCATATAAATGAAATCATATGGTATTTGTCCTTTTCTGACCAACTTACTTCACTTAGCATTATACTCTCTACCTCCATCTGTTTTGTTACAAATTTCAAGATTTAATTTTCTGGAGCTGAGTAATATTTGATTGTATATATTCACCACATCTTCTTCATCCATCAAGGTACACTTGGGCTGCTTCTACTTTTTCCTATTTTGAATAATGCTGCAATAAATATATGGGTGCTTGTATCCCTTTCAACTACTGTTTTGTATTTTTGAAGTAAGAACATAGTTGTGTAATTACTGTATCATAGAGTAGTTCTATTTTAATTTTTTGAGGAATCCCCATAATATTTTCCATAATATTGACTGTACCAGTTTGCATTCTCACCAACAATGCAAGAGGGCTCCCCTTTCTCCATACCCTCACCAACACTTGTTGTTTCTTGTGATTTTGGTTTTAGCCATTCTGCAGATGTGAGGTGATACTTCATTGTGTTTTTGATTTGCATTTCCCTGATGATAAGTGGTGATGAGCATCTTTTCATGTGTCTTTGGACCATCTGGATGTCTTCGTTGGAAAAATGTCTGTGAATGACTTCTGCCCATTTCTTTTTTTTTTTTTAAGATTTTATTTATTTATTTGACAGAGAGAGATCACAAGTAGGCAGAGAGGCAGGCAGAGAGAGGAGGAAGCAGGCTCCCCGCTGAGCAGAGAGCCCGATGCGGGACTCGATCCCAGGACCCTGAGATCACGACCCGAGGCGAAGGCAGCAGCTCAACCCACTGAGCCACCCAGGCACCCATTTCTTAATTAGATCATTTGTTTTTGGGGTGTTGAGCTGTATAAGTTCTTTATGTTTTGAATTCGAGCCCTTTATCTGATATGTCATTTGCAAGTATCTTCTCCCATTCTGTCGGTTGTCTTTTGGTTTTGTCAACTGTTTTCTTTGGTATGCAAAAGGTTTTTTTCTCGATGAAGTCCCATTAGTTCATTTTCGCCTTTGTTTCCCTTGCCTTTGGAGACATGTCTAGCAAGAATTTGCAGCGGCTAAAGTGGAAGAGGTTTCTGCCTGTGTTTTCCTCTAGGATCTTGATGGATTTCTGTCTCACATTGAGGTCTTTCATCCACTTCGAATTTATCTTTGTGTATGGTGTGAGAGAATGGTCGAGTTTCATTCTTCTGCATGTGGCTGTCCAGTTTCCCCAACACCATTTGTTGAAGAGTCTTTTTTCCATTAGATATTCTTTCCTGCTTTGTTGAAGATTAGTTGACCATGAGTTGAGGGTCCATTTTTGGATTCTTTATTCTCTACCATTGATCTATGTATCTGTTTTTGTGCCAGTACCATACTCTCTTGATGATTACAGCTTTGTAATAGAGCTTGAAGTCCAGAATTGTGATGCCACCAGCTTTGGTTTTCTTTTTCAACGTTCCTTAGGCTATTCAGGGTCTTTTGTGGTTCCATACAAATTTTAGGATAGTTTGTTCTAGCACTGTTAAAAATGCTGGTGGTATTTTGGTAGGGATTGCATTGAATGTGTAGATGGTTTAGGGTACTATAGACATTTTAATAATATTTGTTCTTCCAATCCATAAGTGTGGAATGTCTTTCCATTTATTTCTGTCCTCTTAAATTTCTTTCATCAGTGTCTTCTAATTTCCAGAGTACAGTTCTTTTACCTCTTTGGTTAGGTTTATTCCTAGTTATCTTCTTATTTTGGTTGCAGTTGTAAATAGAATTGTTTTCTCAATTTCTCTTTCTGCTGCTTCATTATTGCTATACAGAGATGCAACAGGTTTCTCTATGTTGATTTTGTATCCTGGAACTTTACTGAATTCATATATCAGTTCTAGCAGTTTTTTGGTGGAATCTTCGGGTTTTCTATATAACACTTCATATCATCTGCAAAGAGTGAAAGTTTTACTTCTTCCTTGCCAGTTTGAGTACAATTCTTTTCATTGATTTCTGTGGCTAGGCCTTCCATTACTATGTTAAATAACAGTGGTGAGAGTGGACATCCTTGTCTTCTTCCTTACTGTAGAGAAAAAGTTGTCAGCTTTTCCCCACTGAGGATAATATTAGTTGTGGGTTTTTCACATATAGTCTTTATGATGTTGAGGGATGTTTTCTCTTAACTTACTTTGTTGAGTGTTTTTATCATGAATGGATGTTGTACTTTTTCAAATGCATTACCCTGTTACTAAAGCCAGATAAGGACTCCACTAAAAAAGAGAACTAGAGGGCGCCTGGGTGGCTCAGTGGGTTAAGCTGCTGCCTTCGGCTCAGGTCATGATCTCAGGGTTCTGGGATCGAGTCCCGCTTCGGGCTCTCTGCTCAGCAGGGAGCCTGCTTCCTCCTCTCTCTCTCTGTGCCTGCCTCTATGCCTACTTGTGATCTCTCTCTGTCAAATAAATAAATAAATAAAATCTTAAAAAAAAAAAGAGAGAACTAGAAGCCAATTCTCCTGATGTACACGGATGCAGAATTCCTTAGTAAGGGGTGCCTTGATGGCTCAGTCACTAAGTGTCTGCCTTCAGCTCAGGCTATGATCTCAGAGTCCTGGGATCGAGCCCAGCAACAGGCTCCCTGCTCAGTGGGAAACCTGCTTCTCCCTCTCCAACTCCCCCTGCTTGTGTTCCCCCTCTCACTGTCTCTCTCTCTGTCAAAATAAATAGATAAAATCTTTTTTAAAAAAGAATTCCTCAGTAAAATACTACCAAACCAAATCCAACAATATATTTAGAAATCATTCCTCATGGTCAAGTGGGATTTATTCCTTGGTTACAAGTGTGGTTCTTCATGTGCAAGTCAGTGTGTTATACCACATTAATAATAGAGTAAGAACCATATAATCATTTCAATAGATGCAGATAAAGCATTTGACAAATAAGCCTTCATGGTATTAATCATTTAACAGAGGAATTGGCTATAGAGGCAACAGAGTAGAGTGGTGGGAAGACAGTAGAACACGGTAGTTAAAAGTATGGGTTCTGGAGCTATCCTCACTAAATTCTGGTCCTGGTACCACTACTTCTTAGTAAATTATTCAACCTTTTTGTGTCTATTTTATCATTTCTGGAATAGAAATACTAATACAACCTATTTCATAGAGTTGCTATGAAAATTTAATGTGTTCATACATGCAAAACACTTAGAACAGTGGTAAGTAAAGCCATACTATGGCCTAACAAATATTTGCTACTATTATTGTAGCCTTAGAGCAAGTCTTAAGTTGTCTCTTTTTCTCACGTATGGTTCCTCAGGTCAGAGATCACTTTATGTATGTGCATAAACATAATATAAACATAATTTTCCACAATACACTTTGAAGACAAGTTGAGCTGGGGCTTTACTTATGCTCTATCATAATAAGAATAATGACAATTATCTTATTATTGGAAACTATCACTTATTGTGTTGGTTGGGTACCCTACTAAGTTTTATATGTACATTAAGTCCTTCAATATTTACATAAATGCAGTGATACAGGCACTCTTGTATCCATTTTATTGTGAAGGAAACTGAAGTTTAGAAAGGTTAACTAAATTATCCCAGGTCATCTACCTAGTAAGTGGGAGAATTTACACCCATACCTGTCTGACTTCAAAGTTTGTACTCTTAAGTAAACCTGCACTGGTCTTTTACTTTTCAATCTACAGCTTCCTTATTTGCTTAGCTGAGATCCTTAATGAGAAACCTGATGCTCAATTGCTGTTTAATCTAGTATCCAAAGTTCTGTATCTTCATTTTATGTATATTACCAATGAACTCAATCACACCAGTGTGGAGTGTCATTTGTAAGCTCGACTCTGTTCAGAGCCTTCCTAGTAGCATCAGTCCAGTTACCAGGATTTAAATTCTTTAGATTATGTTACCACAGTGTATGATTTCTTCTTCTCTTATCGACTATTTGACAAATCCCCATTCCTCTCTGGTAACCATCAGTTTGTTCTCTATAGTTAAGACACTGTTTCTTGGTTTTTCTCTCTTTTTTCTTTTTCAATATTCTTTCCTGCTTTGTTAAACATTAATTACCCATATAATTTTGGGTTTAATTCTGGGCTTTCTATTCTGTTCTATTGATCTATGTGTCTATTTTTGTGCCAGTATCATACTGATTACTACAGCTTTATAATATAATTGAAGTCTGGAATTGTGATACCTCCAGTTTTGTTTTTCAAGATTACTTTGTGTATTCAGGATCTTTTGTGGTCATAATGTACGATTGTTTATTTGTTTCAAGTTTTTATTTAAATTCCAGTTAGTTAATATACAGTGTAATATTAGTTTCAGATGTAGAATTTAGTGATTCATCACTTACATACAACAACCAGGGCTCATCTCAACAAGTGCTGCCCTTAATGCCCATCACCTGTTTAATCCAACCCCCCTGCCCACCTCCCTTCCAGCAACCCTCAATTTGTTCTCTATAGTTAAGTCTCTTTTATGTTTTGCCTCTCTCTTTTTCCCCTATGTTCATCAGTTTCGTTTCTTAAATTCCACATATGAGTGAAATCATATGGTATTTATCTTTCTCCGAATGACTTATTTCACTTTGCATAATGCACTCTAACTCCATCCACATCATTGCAAATAGCAAGATTTCATTCCTTTTTATGTCTGAGTAATATTCCACTGTAGATAACTACCACAGCTTCTTTATCCATTTGGACCACTTTCTTACACCACATACAAAATAAATTTAAAATGGGTAAAAGACCTAAAAGTAAAACAGGAAACCATCAAAATTCTGGAGAACACAGACAACAACTTTTTTTTTTCAATTTATTTATTTTCAGAAAAACAGTATTCATTATTTTTTCACCACACCCAGTGCTCCATGCAATCTGTGCCCTCTATAATATCCACCACCTAGTACTCCAACCTCCCACCCTCCCGCCACTTCAAACCCCTCAGATTGTTTTTCAATAGTCTCTCGTGATTCACCTCCCCTTCCAGTTTACCCAACTCCCTTCTCCTCTCTAACACCCCTGACAACAACCTTTTTGACATCATCCATAGCATCTTCTTTCTAGATACATCTTCAGAGGCAAGGGAAACAAAAGCAAAAATGAACTATTGGAACTTCATCAAGATAAAAAGCTTCTGCACAGTGAAGGAAACAATCAACAAAACTAAAAGGCAACCATTAGAATGGGAGAAGATATTTGCAAATGACATACCTGATAAAGGTATGTCAATAGCTGATAAAGGTATTGGAATGGGAGAAGATCCTTGCAAATGATATACCTGAGTATGAGTATCCAAAATCTATAACGATCTTATCAAACTCAACACCCAAAGAACAAATAATCCATTTAAGAAATGGGCAGAAGTCATGAATAGACATTTTTCCAAAAAAGACATATAGATGGCCAATGGACACATGAAAAGTTGCTCAATATCACTCATCATCAAGGAAATACAATGTATGATTTTTAAGCTCCTTCCTGACATTAGAATTCTGATTCCAAGCACTTTTTTCCTGATAGCTCTCATATTTATCAATATAATAAAGAATTAGATTTTGCTTCTTTATTCTGCAGTGGGGCATAATGGGACAAAGCACAGAATTTAGGCACAGAAGATCTGAATTGGATTTACAGCTCTATCATTTACTAGCCCTGTGATTTTTAGTAAGTAACTCAACTTCTCTGAACCTCAATTTCTATAAAAGGAGATGAGTTTAGTAACATGTTACAGATTTATTGTAAGTTAGCAAGCATGAAATTATATGGGAATTGAAGTATACAATAGTAAACTGCTTTGTAAATGTTAAGTATGAACAGTATCAGTTATAACATTTTTATGTGAGGGCTCTCAAAGACAGTGGGATAAATAAGCTGAAATTAGATTTGATTGTAACCAGAAGAGAGAAAGTTAGACTTATAAGGAACTTCTTAAGACTAGAGTTGGTTACTAGGAGATGCCATAAAATTTATTCAGAAAGTATTAGACATCCAAGTATCTGGCATGAATTGGTAAACCTTGCCTAGAACCTGACCAATAGGCCTAATTAATATCTGTGTCCCTTATAACATGAGGAATTTGTGTCTTGTTTCAATTTACACTGCACTATTAAAGTAGTGTAGGAACTGCCAGTGGGAATATTATTTGGCATCAGCAAAGAAAATATTATTGGCAAATAAATGAAGACTTCAAATCACATAACCTTTTATTCAGTCTCCACAGCTTAAGAAAGCCATAATCAAACATACTGCAAAAGTTTTTCCATTTCTTGTCTGCTTAATGGTTCTTTTACTTATTTGAAGAGCTCTCTCCAAATTTATAACCACCCAAAACCTAGATACTTTATTTAAAAATATGGTCCTTTGCAATAAAGAAGATGTGAGATACACACACACACACACACACACACACACACGCAGTGGAATCAAAAAGTGGAATCAGCCATCAAAAAGAATGAAGTTTTGCCATGTGCAATGATGTGGGTGGAACTAGAAGGTATTATGCTAAGTGAAATTGGTCAGTCAGAGAAAGACAAATACCATATGATTTCATTCATATCTGAAATTTAAGACAAAAGCAGATGAATATAGGGGAAGGGAAAGAAAAATAAAATAAGATGAATACTGAGAGGAGGCAAACCAAAAGAGATGCTAAACTCTAGGAAACACACAGGGTTGCTTCAGGGAGGTGGTTGGAGAGATGGGATAATTGGGTGATGGGCATTAAGGAGGGTACATGATATAATGAGCACTGAGTGTTATATGCAATGAGCGAATCACTAAATTCTACCTCTAAAACTAATAATTTGAGAGAGATAGCTTGAGTGGAGTGGGATGGGCAGAGCAAGAAGGAGAGGGAGAAACAGAATTCCCACTGAGCAGGGAGCCCAATGCCAGGCTCAATCCCAGGACTGGACTTGATCCCAGGAACCTGAGATCATGACCTTGCTGAAGTCAAATTTTAACTGACTGAGCCACCCCTGTGCTGCAATATAATATTCTTTTAGAAGTAGGTTAGCCTCTAAAGAGAGCTTCATTTGGTTCCCCAAATCCACATTATATAGTAATTTTACAGTAATAAGTATAAAATAGTCTATTATTAAGAACACCGAGATAAGTGCTCAAAACCTAACTGAAGATTTCCTGTGCCGTATGAATGGATTTATTTATTTATTTATTTGACAGAGAGAGATCACAAGTAGGCAGAGAGGCAGGCACAGAGAGGGGGGGGGGAAGGAAGCAGGCTCCCTGCTGAGCAGAGAGCCCAATATGGGGCTCAATCCCAGGAACCTGGGATCATGACCTGAGCCGAAGACAGAGGCTTTAACCTGCTGAAGCACCCAGGCACCCCTATGCTCTGGATTTTTAATTGGAAACATAAATCATTCTTATATTAACTTGCTAGGGCTGCAATAACAAAGTACCACAAACTGAATTCTTAAAACAAAGAAATTTACTTTCTCACAGTTTTTGAGGTGAGAGGTCCAACATTAAGATACTATCATGGTTAGTTTCTCCTGAGGCTCTTCTTTTTGGTTTGTAGATGGCCATCTTTCTGTGTCCTTACATGGTCTTCATTCTCTGTGTCCTAATATCCTTTTTATAAGGACACCAGTCATAATGATTAGGGCTCACCCTAGGGACCTCATTTTAAATTAAGTTCTTCTTTTAAAAATCCCTATCTCCAAATACAGTCACAGTCTGAGGTATTGGGGGTTAGGAGTTCAACATGTAAATCTTGGGGGAACACAATTCAGCCCACAGAAGTTCAATATTTAGGAATGACATCTTTTTCTAAAAAGGTAAATAGCTACAACTCTTTTTAACTTGAAAAGGGAAACCAGAGAATTTAGTATGAAACTAGTATGCAAATGAATTCTCAAAGGACGAGTGAAACTTTTACTTAAAATGATTAATGGCCCTTTTTGATGATAAGCAACTATGGTCAATATGTTATTCTTTTTTTGTGTGTGTGGTTTTTTTTTTCCCAATTTATTTATTTTCAGAAAAACAGTATTCATTATTTTTTCACCACACCCAGTGCTCCATGCAAGCTGTGCCCTCTATAATACCCACCACCTGGTACCCCAACCTCCCACCCCCCCCGCCACTTCAAACCCCTCAGACTGTTTTTCAGAGTCCATAGTCTCTCATGGTTCACCTCCCCTTCCAATTTACCCAAATTCCCTACTCCTCTCTAACGCCCCTTGTCCTCCATGCTATTGGTTCAATATGTTATTCTTGATTATATTTGGGTTTTTCTGACATATTGTGCGTGATGTCATTCCTAAATTCATCTCCTATCCTCACCTATCCTTGAACCCTATTAAACTGCTAACATCAGGTGCATCCCAGATCCTCATATCAAGATCTTCAAAATACAGATACTATGATGCTGAATAAGATCATCTATGTAAAACAGTCTTATGAAAGCAAAATTATTATTATGGACTTTGTTTCTAATGATCTATAGAAAAAGATATGTACTCATGTCTTAAAAAAGAATTTGTGAATCCTGTGTAGCAAGGATTATACAATATATAATATTCAGGACTGTGGTTCAGATTATCTAGGCTTTAGTTCCTTCTGTTCACTGGATTCAGCATGACTAGGTCAACATATGCTACTTCTTTTGATCTCGGTTGCTCTACTTACAAAATATGAATGCATGGCTTTTGACAATATATTTTTAAAGGTAGTAGTAGGAATTATAGTCCTAAAATATATTATACTTCTTAGAAGAAAGACCTTTAAGTCCTTTCCAATGTTAATAACAATAATAATATCTACTACTATTTATTTTGTACTTATCATAGTGCCAGGTACTATGCCAAGAGACTTACATACATCATCTTATTTAGTGCTCTACACACCGTGTAGAACAGGTACTTTTATGACAATTTTATAGATGTAGAAAGTGAAACTTAGTGACATTAAGTTCCCAAATGAAATATATATATTAAGTGGCAAAGTCAAGATTTGATCCTGGGTACATCTGACACCAAAGTCTGTGCCTATTTGCTACTGTTACAATGTTCTTAGAGCATTAGAGATTGGAATTTATTAGGAATTGTATTAATTCTCCAAGTTTGTCATGACAAGTTACCACAAACTGGGTGTCTTTAAGAACAGAAATTTATTCTCTCATAGCTCTGGAGACTAGACGTCCAAAATTAAGGTTTAGTCAAGTTCATATTCCTTCTGAAGTTTTCAGGGGAGACTCTTTCCTTGCCTCGTCCTAGCTTCTGGTGATTCTTGGCAATACTTTGTGTTTTTTGGTTTGTGGCAACATAGCTCTTTTCTTGTTCTGTCTTTGCATGACCAGCTTCTCTATGTTTGTATTTGTATCTAAATTTCCCTTTTCTTATAAGAACACCTGTCATAGGGCCTACCCTAATGCAGTATGATCTCATCTTGACTTGATTACTTTTGTAAGGACCATCCTGAGAAAGAAGAACAAAGCTTGAAGTATCACAATTCCAGATTTCAAGTACTCCAGTATTTAAGATGAACTACACAGCTATAGTAATCCAAATAGTATGGTACTGGTACAAAAGTAGACACAATGGAGCAAAAATAGATCAGTGGAACTGAAGAGACACCAGAAACAAACCCACAATTATATGATCAATTAATCTATGATGAAGAAGACAAGAACATACAATGAGGAAAAGACAGTCTGTTTATTAACTGGTTCTGGGAACACTGGACAGCTATATGCAAAAGAATGAAACTGGACTACTTTTTTATACCATAAACAAAAATAAACTCAAATTGGATTAAAGACCTAACTGTGATACCTGAAAGCATAAAATTCCTAGAAGAGAACACAGGCAGTCATTTCTCTGGCATCAATTATAACAACATGTGTCTAGGTATGTCTCCTGGGGTAAGGGAAACAACAGTAAAAGTATACTATTGGGACTACATCAAAATAAAAAAGCTTTTGCATACTGAAGGAAACCATCAACAAAACAAAAAGCAACCTACTAAATGGGAGAAGTTATTTTCAAATGATGTATATGAGAAGAGGTTAATGTCTAAAATATATAAAGTACTTAAACATCACAACACCAAAAAAATGTCTTTTTTGGAAAGGCAATCCAAATAAAAAATGGACAGAAAACCTGAATGGACATTTTTCCAAAGAAAACATACAGATGACCTACAGACATATGAAAAGATGCTCAACATCACTCATCAACAGGGAACTGCAAATCAAAACTGTAAGGCATCACCTTATATCTGTCAGGATAGCTAAAATCAAAACCACAGAAGTAACAAGTGTTGGTGAGGATATGGAGAAAAAAGAACACACAAGAACTGCTGTTGGGAGTGTAAATTTATTATAGCCACTGTGGAAAACAGTATGGAGGTTAAAAAAAAATAGAAATACCATGTGAGCCAATAATTTTACTAATAGGTATTTACGCAAAGAAAATGAAAACACTAATTTGAAGATATATGGACCCATATGTTTACTGCAGATTTACTTACAGTAAACAAGATATGGAAGCAATCTAAGTGTCTTTCAATTTACAAATGGATAACAAAAAATAGTGTGTATATATACAGCGGAAAATAATGCAGCCATGAAGGAAAGTATTGGGTCCCCCAATAATAGGTCCATGGTTAAAGGAGTGAGACTGATACAAAGCAAAGATCAAGCAAAGCTTTATTTCATGCCAAGCATCGAGAATCAAACCAACCGTCAAACAGACCAGTTGGGGATGTGCCTTTCAGAGAGGGTGATGACCCCTCCCTGCCTTACAGACTAACTTTTATAGAGCAAAGGCCATGTGGTTGGGCTTGGCCACACATAGGTGGCCAATGAGATTGTAACACACAGAGAAAGCTGCACAGTCATACTTGGTCCCACATGGGTGGCCAATTGAATTATAATTCACCCCATAGTAGCTATTTGAACTAGCCTATCACCTTGGTCAGAATTGGCGCCCAAAAGGCGTGGCCCACACTCCTTGGTAGCTAGGGAGACAGTATGTGCTCTTTACTGATTGGATGTCTCCACCTGACCTGACTCATCCCTGCATTGGGACTGTTATCTCCACCTGACCTGACCCACCCTTGTATTTGGGCTTTGTTACCTGGGACTGGTTTCCCGGACTTGCTTTTAAGTAAGTTCCCCTGCGGGGGGCCAGGGTCCATTTAAGTTTTACCGCATAAACAACAAAATGACTGTTCAACCGGGGAGGGGGGCTGCTCTGGCTGAATAGGCCTTTACAAAAGAATGAGATATTGCTATTTGTAACCACATGGATGGACCCACAGAGTATTATGCTAAGTGAAATAAGTCGGACTTTGAAAGACAAATACCATATGATTTTACTCATATGTGGAGTCTAAATAACAAATCAAATGAATAAACAAAAAAAGAATCAGACATATAAATACAGAGAACAAAATGATGGTTTCCAGAGGGAAGGGGGTTCAAGGACAGGCAAAATGGGTGAAGGAGAATGGGAGATACAGGCTTTCAGTTAAGGAATGAATAAGTCACAGGAATAAAAGGTGCAGCATAGAGAATACAGTAAACGATATTGTAATAACATTGTATGGGGACAGATGGTAGCTACACTTCTGATGAGCATAACATGATATATAGAGAAGTTGAATCACTATGTTGTATATCTGAAACTAATGTGTGTCAACTATACTCAAATGAAAAAAAAAAAACTAAAAACTAAAAATCCAGTGATGTCTATTGTAACTTGGTAAAAACTTTAAAAAGTAATTTTGCTCCTTCACATTTTGACAAGTCTCTTTTGATATAGCTACATCTAAATGTACATTTCAAAGCTATTACTCCCCTGATTTTATCCTTCCAAAGTGGCCTGAGCTAGAACTTACATGCTCCTTTGTACTTCCCAATATGACTCCTGCAACACCCTCTTGCAACAGTTTACGCCTTAGTGGGGGCATATATGGAACTGAAATGATGAGATCTATATGTGTGAGGAAATATCAGAATGCAGCCAATGCTGTTTCAGAGTCATGATTTTGTTTCCTGCCATTGCTGCATACCGCTTGGCACTGGTTTCTATCATACAGACTAGAATCCCCAACACATTTAAATATGACTATCAGAAAAATGAAAATGTTAGGCTGGGAAGGCAGAATAAATAGCTACCTATTATGCTAAATGTTAGAAAACCTAAAATGAAAAGATAGCAAAGGAAGAGGCCCATTTTTGTTTGTTTGTTTAGAGGTTGTTGGTCAATATTTTTATTTTTACCAGTTAACAGATAAAGGGACTGGGGACTAAAAGATAACTAAGGTTAGAGAATTATAATACATTCTATTTCAGAGGTGCCTGAGTAGCTCAGTCGGTTAAGCATCTGACTCTTTTTTTTTTCCAATTTATTTATTTTCAGAAAAACAGTATTCATTATTTTTTCACCACACCCAGTGCTCCATGCAAGCCGTGCCCTCTATAATACCCACCACCTGGTACCCCAACCTCCCACCCCCCCGCCACTTCAAACCCCTTAGACTGTTTTTCAGAGTCCATAGTCTCTCATGGTTCACCTCCCCTTCCAATTTACCCAAATTCCCTACTCCTCTCTAACGCCCCTTGTCCTCCATGCTATTTGTTATGCTCCACAAATAAGTGAAACCATATGATAATTGACTCTCTCTGCTTGACTTATTTCACTCAGCATAATCTCTTCCAGTCCCGTCCATGTTGCTACAAAAGTTGGGTATTCATCCTTTCTGATGGAGGCATAATACTCCATAGTGTATATGGACCACATCTTCCTTATCCATTCATCCGTTGAAGGGCATCTTGGTTCTTTCCATAGTTAAGCATCTGACTCTTGATTTCAGCTCACGTCATGATCTCAGTGTTGTGGGACTGAACCCAGTATTGGGCTTCACACTCAATGTGGAGTATCCTTGAGAGTCTTCCTTTCCCTCTGCCCTCCTCACTCCCCTCCACTTGTGCACTCTCTCTCTCTAAAATAAATAAAGTTTTTTGAAGTGGCGGGGGGGTGGGAGGTTGGGGTACCAGGTGGTGGGTATTATAGAGGGCGCCTGGGTGGCTCGGTGGGTTGGGCCGCTGCCTTCGGCTCAGGTCATGATCTCAGGGTCCTGGGATCGAGTCCCACATCGGGCTCTCTGCTCAGCAGGGAGCCTGCTTCCTCCTCTCTCTCTGCCTGCCTGCCTGTCTGCCAACTTATGATCTCTCTCTGTCAAATAAATAAATAAAATCTTTCAAAAAAAAGAAAAAAAGAGGGCACGGCTTGCATGGAGCACTGGGTGTGGTGAAAAAATAATGAATAATGTTTTTCTGAAAATAAATAAATTGTAGGAAAAAAAAAAGAAAAAAAGAAAAATAAATAAATAAAAATACCATTTCAAATCCACTTATATGCCAGCTACTGCTATAATGTACCTTAGGGGTATTGATTCATTTACTTCTCATCACAGCCCTATGAAGGATTATCATGGGCTCATTTATGGATGAAAAAACAGTATAGACTGTATTCATTTTCTAGGGCTATCATAACAAATTATGACAAACATGGTGGCATAAAACAACCAAAATTTATTCTGAAATGGTTCTAGAGGGCAGAAGTGGGAAAATATATCTATGAGCCATGCTCCTTCCAGAGGCTTAAGGGAAGATACAAAATCTTATCTCTTCCAGCTCCCAATGACTGCCTTTGTTCCTTGGCTTGTTAGCTACATAACATCACCCCAGAAAAAAGACTCATTTTTAGATCTGTTTGGGGTTTTTTTCTGGTCATGTTTATTGAGATATAATTTACATACAATAAGAATCATTCTTATAAATATACAGGCTGATGAGTTTTGACAAATATATACAGTGATGTAAACACCACCACCATTGAGATAAAGAATATTTACATTATCCTCAAAATATCCCGCTTCCCCATTTATAAGCTGTCATCACTTTTCACCTTGGCAACCAATTACCTGTTTTCTCTTTACATAGTTTTTTTTAAATAAATATGTTATTTTTTATAAACATATATTTTTATCCCCAGGGTTACAGGTCTGTGTATCGCCAGGTTTACATACTTCACAGCACTCACCAAAGCACATACCCTCCCCAATGTCCATGACCCCACCCCCCTTCTCCTACCCCCCCCTCCCCCCAGCAACCCTCAGTTTGTTTTGTGAGATTAAGAGTCACTTATGGTTTGACTCCCTCCCAATCCAATCTTGTTTCATTTATTCTTCTCCTACACACTTAAGCCCCCATGTTGCATCACCACTTCCTCACATCAGGGAGATCATATGATAGTTGTCCTTCTCTGCTTAACTTATTCCGCTAAGCATGATACGCTCTAGTTCCATCCATGTTGTCGCAAATGGCAAGATTTCATTTCTTTTGATGGCTGCATAGTATTCCATTGTGTATATATACCACATCTTCTTGATCCATTCATCTGTTGATGGACATCTAGGTTCTTTCCATAGTTTGGCTATTGTGGACATTGCTGCTATAAACATTTGGGTGCACGTGCCCCTTTGGATCACCTCGTTTGTATCTTTAGGGTAAATATCCAGTAGTGCAATTGCTGGGTCATAGGGCAGTTCTATTTTCAACATTTTGAGGAACCTCCATGCTGTTTTCCAGAGGGGTTGCACCAGCTTGCATTCCCACCAACAGTGTAGGAGGGTTCCCCTTTCTCTGCATCCTCGCCAGCATCTGTCATTTCTTGACTTGTTAATTTTAGCCATTCTGACTGGTGTGAGGTGATATCTCATTGTGGTTTTGATTTGTATTTCCCTGATGCCGAGTGATATGGAGCACTTTTTCATGTGTCCGTTGGCCATCTGGATGTCTTCTTTGCAGAAATGTCTGTTCATGTCTTCTGCCCATTTCTTGATTGGATTATTTGTTCTTTGGGTGTTGAGTTTGTTAAGTTCTTTATAGATTTTGGACCCTAGTCCCTTATCTGATATGTCATTTGCAAATATCTTCTCCCATTTTGTCAGTTGTCTTTTGATTTTGTTAACTGTTTCCTTTGCTGTGCAAAAGCTTTTGATCTTGATGAAATCCCAATAGTTCATTTTTGCCCTTGCTTCCCTTGCCTTTGGTGATGTTCCTAGGAAGATGTTGCTGCGGCTGAGGTCGAAGAGGTTGCTGCCTGTGTTCTCCTCAAGGATTTTGATGGATTCCTTTCTCACATTGAGGTCCTTCATCCATTTTGAGTCTATTTTCATGTGTGGTGTAAGGAAATGGTCTAATTTCATTTTTCTGCATGTGGTTGTCTAATTTTCCCAACACTATTTATTGAAGAGGCTGTCTTTTTTCCATTGGACATTCTTTCCTGCTTTGTCGAAGATTAGTTGACCATAGAGTTGAGGGTCTATTTCTGGGCTCTCTATTCTGTTCCAGTGATCTATGTGTCTGTTTTTGTGCCAATACCATGCTGTCTTGATGATGATGGCTTTGTAATAGAGCTTGAAGTCCGGAATGGTGATGCCACCAACTTTGGCTTTCTGTTTCAATATTCCTTTGGCTATTCGAGGTCTTTTCTGGTTCCATATAAATTTTAGAATTATTTGTTCCATTTCTTTGAAAAAGATGGATGGTACTTTGATAGGAATTGCATTAAATGTGTAGATTACTTTAGGTAGCATAGACATTTTAACAATATTTATTCTTCCAATCCAGGAGCATGGAACATTTTTCCATTTCTTTGTTTCTTCTTCAATTTCTTTCATGAGTACTTTATAGTTTTCTGAGTATAGATTCTTAGCCTCTTTAGTTAGGTTTATTCCTAGGTATCTTATGGTTTGGGGTGCAATTGTAAATGGGATTGACTCCTTAATTTCTCTTTCTTCTGTGTTGTTGTTGGTGTAGAGAAATGCAGCTGATTTCTGTGCATTGATTTTATATCCTGACACTTTACTGAATTCCTGTACAAGTTCTAGCAGTTTTGGAGTGGAGTCTTTTGGGTTTTCCACATACAGGATCATATCATCTGCGAAGAGTGAAAGTTTGACTTTTTTTGCCGATTTGGATGCCTTTAATTTCCTTTTGTTGTCTGATTGCTGAGGCTAGGACTTCTAGTACTATGTTGAATAGCAGTGGTGATAATGGACATCCCTGCCGTGTTCCTGACCTTAGCGTAAAAGCTTTCAGTTTTTCTCCATTGAGAATGATATTTGTGGTGGGTTTTTCATAGATGGCTTTGATGATATTGAGGTATGTGCCCTCTATCCCTACACTTTGAAGAGTTTTGATCAGGAAGGGATGCTGTACTTTGTCAAATGCTTTTTCAGCATCTATTGAGAGTATCATATGGTTCTTGTTCTGTCTTTTATTCATGTGTTGTATCACATTGACTGACTTGCGGATGTTGAACCAACCTTGCAGCCCTGGGATAAATCCCACTTGGTCGTGGTGAATAATCCTTTTAATGTACTGTTGAATCCTATTGGCTAGTATTTTGGTGAGAATTTTCGCATCTGTGTTCATCAAGGATATTTGTCTGTAGCTCTCTTTTTTGATGGGATCCTTGTCTGGTTTTGGGACCAAGGTTATGTTGGCCTCATAAAATGAGTTTGGAAGTTTTCCTTCCATTTCTATTTTTTGGAACAGTTTCAGGAGAATAGGAATTAGTTCTTCTTTAAATGTTTGGTAGAATTCCCCCGGGAAGCCATCTGGCCCTGGGCGTTTGTTTGTTTGGAGATTTTTAATGACTGTTTCAATCTCCTTACTGGTTATGGGTCTGTTCAGGCTTTCTATTTCTTCCTGGTTCAGTTGTGGTAGTTTATATGTTTCTAGGAATGCATCCATTTCTTCCAGATTGTCAAATTTGTTGGCGTAGAGTTGCTCATAGTATGTTCTTATAATAGTTTGTATTTCTTTGGTGTTAGTTGTGATCTCTCCTCTTTCATTCATGATTTTATTTATTTGGGTCCTTTCTCTTTTCTTTTTGATAAGTCTGGCCAGGGGTTTATCAATTTTATTAATTCTTTCAAAGAACCAGCTCCTAGTTTTGTTGATTTGCTCTATTGTTTTTTTGGTTTCTATTTCATTGGTTTCTGCTCTGATCTTTATGATTTCTCTTCTCCTGCTGGGCTTAGGGTTTCTTTCTTGTTCTTTCTCCAACTCCTTTAGGTGTAGGGTTAGGTTGTGTACCTGAGACCTTTCTTGTTTCTTGAGAAAGGCTTGTACCACTATATATTTTCCTCTCAGGACTGCTTTTGTTGTGTCCCACAGATTTTGAACCGTTGTATTTTCATTATCTTTTGTTTCCATGATTTTTTTCAGTTCTTCTTTAATTTCCCGGTTGACCTGTACATTCTTTAGAAGGATGCTGTTTAGTCTCCATGTATTTGGGTTCTTTCCAAACTTCCTCTTGTGGTTGAGTTCTAGCTTCAGAGCATTGTGGTCTGAAAATATGCAGGGAATGATCCCAATCTTTTGATACCGGTTGAGTCCTGATTTAGGACCGAGGATGTGATCTATTATGGAGAATGTTCCATGTGCACTAGAGAAGAATGTATATTCTGTTGCTTTGGGATGAAATGTTCTGAATATATCTGTGGTGTCCATCTGGTCCAGTGTGTCGTTTAAGGCCTTTATTTCCTTGTTGATCTTTTGCTTGGATGATCTGTCCATTTCAGTGAGGGGAGTGTTAAACTCCCCTACTATTACTATATTATTGTTGATGTGTTTCTTTGATTTTGTTAATAATTGTTTTATATAATTGGCTGCTCCCACGTTGGGGGCATAGATATTTAAAATTGTTAGATCTTCTTGTTGTACAGACCCTTTGAGTATGATATAGTGTCCTTCCTCATCTCTTATTATAGTCTTTGGCTTAAAATCTAATTGATCTGATATAAGGATTGCCACTCCTGCTTTTTTCTGATGTCCATTAGCATGGTAAATTGTTTTCCACCCCCTCACTTTAAATCTGGAGGTGTCTTCGGGCTTAAAATGAGTTTCTTGAACCCCAGAGGAGTCAAGATGGTGGTGAAGTAGCAGGCTGAGACTACTTCAGCTAGCAGGAGATTAGCTAGATAGCTTATCTAAAGATTGCAAACACCTGGAAATCCATCGGCAGATAGAAGAAGAACAGCAATTCTAGAAACAGAATAACAACCACTTTCTGTAAGGTAGGACTGGTGGAGAAATGAATCCAAAGCAACGGGAAGATAGACCCCAGGGGGAGGGGCCGGCTCCCGGCAAGCGGCAGAGCAATGGAGCACAAAATCGGGACTTTTAAAAGTCTGTTCCGCCGAGGGACATCGCTCCAGAGGCTAAACCGGGGCGAAGCCCACGCGGGGTCGGCGTGGCCTCAGGTCTCTCAGGGTCACAGAAGGATCGGGGGTGTCTGAGTGTTGCAGAGCTTGCGGATATTGGAATGGGAAAGCCGGCTACAGAGACAGAGCCAACAGTAAGCTCGCAGCTTGGTGTTGCCTTGAACCAGTCGCAGGCTCGGTGAGCTCGGAGCGCGTCCAGAGGTTAGGCAGACGGAAGTTACTAGGAGCTGTTTGCTGAGGGCGCACTGGGGAGCGGGGCCCCGGGCTCTCAGCTCCTCCGGGCCGGAGACCAGGAGGCCGCCATTTGTATTCCTGTCCTCCGGAACTCTACGGAAAGGGCTCAGGGAACAAAAGCTCCTGAAAGCAAAGCCGAGCGGATCACTCAGCCCAGCCCCTGGTAAGGGCGGTGCAATTCCGCCGGGGCCAAAGACTTGAGAATCACTACAACAGGCCCCTCCCCCAGAAGATCAACAAGATATCCAGGCAAGACCAAGTTCACCTACCAAGGAATGCAGTTTCAATACCAACGAAAGCAGCAGAATTCCAGAGGAGGAGAAAACAAACCATGGAACTCATGGCTTTCTCCCTGTGATTTTTTAGTCTTGCAGTTAATTTAATTTTTTTCTTTTTCATTTTTTTTCTCTTCTTCTGCTAAAATTTTTTTGAACTTTTACCCTTTCTTTTTTTAACGTTTTTAAACTAGTTTATCTAATATATATATATATTTCCTTTTTTATACTTTTCTTTATTCATTTTCTTTTTTTTTAATTCTTTTTTTTCTTTCTTTATTTTTGAACCTCTTTTTATCCCCAAATCAGAAGAGATCCCAATCTCTTCAATCTCTTTTTTAAATTCTTTTTTAAATTCTTGATTGAATTTTTAATTCAATCTCTTTTTTAAATTCTTTTTTTTTCTTTTTTTTCTTTCTTTCTTTTTGAACCTCATTTTACCCCCAACTCAGAAGAGATCCCAATCAGAAGATATTGGGAGATCCCAATCAGAGGAGATCCCAAGCAGAGGAGATCCCTCACCCAATCGTGATTTGGGATCTCTTCTGATTTGGTTAAAGCATATTTTCCTGGGATTGTTGCCACCCTTTTAGTATTTTACTTGCTCCTTCCTATACTCTTAGCTGGACAAAATGACAAGGCGGAAAAATTCACAATAAAATGAGTTTCTTGGAGGCAACATATAGATGGGTTTTGTTTTTTTATCCATTCTGATACCCTGTGTCTTTTTATTGGGACATTTAGCCCATTAACATTCACGGTAACTATTTAGAGATATGAATTTAGTGCCATTGTATTGCCTGTAAGGTGACTGTTACTGTATATTGTCTCTGTTCCTTTCTGATCTACCACTTGTAGGCTCTCTCTTTGCTTAGAGGACCCCTTTCAATATTTCCTGTAGAGCTGGTTTGGTGTTTGCAAATTCTTTCAGTTTTTGTTTGTCCTGGAAGCTTTTAATCTCTCCTTCTATTTTCAATGATAGCCTAGCTGTATACAGTATTCTTGGCTGCATGTTTTTCTCATTTAGTGCTCTTAAAATATCATGCCAGCTCTTTCTGGTCTGCCAGGTCTCTGTGGAGGTCAGCTGCCAATCTAATATTTTTACCATTGTATGTTACAGACTTCTTTTCCCGGGCTGCTTTTAGGATTTTCTCTTTGTCTCTAAGACTTGTAAATTTTACTATTAGGTGACGGGGTGTGGGCCTATTCTTATTGATTTTGAGGGTCATTCTCTGAACCTCCTGAATTTTGATGCTTGTTCCCTTTGCCATATTGGGTAAATTCTCCCCAATAATTCTCCCCAGTATACCTTCTGCTCCCCTCTCTCTTTCTTCTTCTTCTGGAATTCCAATTTTCTAATGTTGTTTCGTCTTATGGTGTCACTTATCTCTCGAATTCTCCCCTCATGGTCCAGTAGCTGTTTGTCCCTCTTTTGCTCAGTTTCTTTATTCTCTGTCATTTGGTCTTCTATATCGCTAATTCTTTCTTCTGCCTCATTTATCCTAGCAGTGAGAGCCTCCATTTTTGATTGCACCTCATTAATAGCTTTTTTGATTTCAACTTGGTTAGATTTTAGTTCTTTTATTTCTCCAGAAAGGGCTTTTATATCTCCCGAGAGGGTTTCTCTAATATCTTCCATGCCTTTTTCGAGCCCGGCTAGAACCTTGAGAATTGTCATTCTGAATTCTAGAGCTGACATATTACCAATGTATGTATTGATTAGGTCCCTAGCCTTCGGTACTGCCTCTTGTTTTTTTTTTTTTTTTTTTTTTTTTTTTTTTTTTGTGTGTTGAATTTTTCCGTCTTGTCATTTTGTCCAGATCAGAGTATATGAAGGAGAAAGTAAAATACTAAAAGGGTGGCCACAACCCCAGGAAAATATGCTTTAACCAAATCAGAAGAGATCCCAAATCGTGAGGGGGGAGAAAGGGGATAAAAAGAGGTTCAAAAAGAAAGAAAGAAAAAAAAAATTAAAAAACGAAAATGAATAAAGAAAAGTATGAAAAAGAAAAAATATATATATTAGATAAACTAGTTAAAAAACGTTAAAAAGGAAGAGGGTTAAAGTTTAAAAACATTTTAGCAAAAGAAGAGAAAAAAAATGAAAAAGAAAAAAATTACTTTAACTGCAAGACTAAAAAATCACAGGGAGAAAGCCATGAGTTCCGTGCTTTGCTTTCTCCTCCTCTGGAATTCTGCTGCTCTCCTTGGTATTGAAACTGCACTCCTTGGTAGGTGAACTTGGTCTTGGCTCGATTTCTTGTTGATCTTCTGGGGAGGGGCGTGGTGTAGTGATTCTCAAGTGTCTTTGCCCCAGGCGGAATTGCACCGCCCTTACCAGGGGCCGGGCTGAGTAATCGCTTGGGTTTGCTTTCAGGAGCTTTTGTTCCCTGAGCGCTTTCCGTAGAGTTCCAGAGGACGGGAATACAAATGGCGGCCTCCTGGTCTCCGGCCCAGAGGAGCTGAGAGCCCGGTGCCCGACTCCTCAGTGCGCCCTCAGAGAACAGCACCCAGTAACTCCCGTCTGCCTGACCTCCGGCCGAGCTCTGAGCTCACCGAGCCTGTGACCGGTTCAAGGTACCCCGGAGCTGTGAGCTTACTGTCGGCTCTGTCTCTGTAGCCGGCTTTCCCGCTCCAATACCCACAAGCTCTGCAACACTCAGACACCCCCTATCCTTCTGTGACCTTGTGGGACCTGAGGCCACGCTCATCCCGCGTGGGCTTCGCCCCGGTTTAGCCTCTGGAGCAATGTCCTTCAGCGGAACAGACTTTTAAAATCCCGATTTTGTGCTTCGTTGCTCCACCGCTTGCCGGGAGCCGGCCCCTCCCCCCCGGGGTCTATCTTCCCGTCACTTTGGATTCACTTCTCCGCCAGTCCTACCTTTCAGAAAGTGGATGTTTTTCTGTTTCTAGAATTGCTGTTCTTCTTCTCTTCGATCTGCTGATGGATTTGCAGGTGTTTGCACTCTTTATATAAGCTATCTAGCTGATCTCCTGCTAGCTGAAGTAGTCTCAGCTTGCTACTTCTCTGCCATTTTGACTCCTCCCCCTCTCTCTATATAGTTTTACCTTTCTTAGAATCTCCTGTAAATTGAATCATAACCCTTTGTATCTGGCTTCTTTCACTTAGTAATGTGCATTTAAGGTTCATCCATGTCAGTGCATATATGAGTGGTTTCTTTTTATTTTTACTGCTGAGTATTATTCTATATTATAGATGTACCTCAGTTTGCTTATTTATTCACAAGTAAATGAACATTTGCGTTTTTTTTCCAGTTTGGGGCTATTATGAATCAAGCTGATAAGAATATCAATGTACAGGCCTTCACAGAAATGTATATTTTTATTTCTCTTTAGTGAATACCTGAGAGTGGATTGCTAGGTTGTATAGTAATTGTATGTTTAACTTTCTAAGAAACTGTTAAACTGTTTTGCAAAGTAGTTCTACTATTTTGCGTCTCCATCAGTGATAAATGAGAGTTCTAGTCATTCTACATCCTCACTGTCACTTAATGCTGTCAGGGATTTTAAAACATTTTATTGTGCATAATGTGGTATCTCCTTGTGGTTTTACTTTGCAATTATGTAACGATTAAAAATAAGCACCTTTTCATGTGCTCGTTTGCCATCTTTCTATCTTTTTTTTTATAAAGTATCTCAGTCTTTTACTTATTTTTTATTGAGTATTTTGTCTTATTGAGTTTTAAGAGATCATTAAATGTATAGATACCAGTCTGGTTTTAAGCAAATATGATTTCTTTCCTGGGACCAAAGTTAGGAACAATGGGAGAGAATTACCAGGAGGCATATTTCTGCTTAGTATGAGGAAGATGTGCCTAAAATCTAACAATAGCATGGACTGCCCTAAGAGTTAAGTTTCCCATTACTTCAGGTATTCAAACAAAAGCTGGATGAACAATTGTTAGCAACAGTGCAAAGCAGATTTATACATTTATACATCATGAAGACTGTTGATCTAAATGGTGTCTAAGGACTTTTCCAAATGTAAAATTTTATATTAAAATAAACCAAGCCAACATTATGTTAATGAGGTACAGAATTTATTGGTTGCATCTAAAAAAAGGAAATACACTCTGAGGGAACCAAGCTAGGATTGTGATAACCCCAGCCACTTTCCAAGCCAGTGAAAAATTGGCTTACAAATCCCTAGCTACTATGTGGAAAGTAGAGATTTTCTGTTCTGCTTTGGTGTTGACTGTGAGTATCCCTGACAACATGGAGGCATTGGGCTATATTTAATCCAAATGATACATACAGAATGGTGGCATTCCAACTATCAATTTTAAACCGGGAAAGTAGCCAAAGGTTATTCCCTAAGTGATGTTGCCTTGTATACTTATTTATTTCCACAATCAATGAACCAATGAAGCGTTAAGTAAACATTATCAAAAAGAACACTGGAAACAAACCACTTTCCTCTTTTTGAACAAAGCCATTGTGTGTCTTCCTCTGAAGTCTGTGTACTTTTTACTACCATATCTCAGAACACAAACCACTAAGACTTAAGAGGAAGGAAAGAGAGGAAGAAAACTGATGTCAACTAAGTCCTAAGAGTATATGAGATCCTTTTACATTTAAGTCAATTAGTTCTCTAAACTTTGTCAGGCAAATTGATAAGGTTGTTTGTGTCTGTGTGTGTATCCATATATCATGAGATCAGCAAAGTTAACCAGCTTCTCAGGAACACATACTTATTAAGTGGCAGATCTAGAATTCAAACCCAAATAATCTGAATCCAAATCCATTGTAATTTTGCGTGGCATTTCAGGGCTCAAAACAGACCAAAGAGTGAGGCCTCTTCAGCATAGAAAAACAGAAGGGCTATAGTCAAAGTTTATAAATTCACATAGCCTATGTGTTTTGTTAGCTTTGTGTTGTTTACCAAATTCCAATATGCTGGGACTAGAAAGCTCTTTGAAACTGAAGAAAATATTGAGTTCAAGACAATTAAAATGAAGCCCTGCTTTACACAGGGGCTAGAAAACGTATGAAACTCATTACCTCCCAGAATTGGTATAGACTGAATATAACCAGCTTCATAAAAGGTTTATATAAATTGATAGATCGTAGAGACCAAATGGATAATTAAGGGAATACAGGATATTTGAGAGATAACCCTAACTTTTGAAATTGATATCAATAAGGAAAATCATGCTCTTTTAAAATGTGATGCCATATATTGGCACTAGAATTTGATGCTACCATCAAACAGACTCCTAAGGAGTAGCTGACTAAACCTTGAAAGCCACTCTTTGGGTGCCTGGGTGGCTCAGTAAGTTGAGTGTGCATCTGGCTCGGGTCATGATCTCAGGGTTGTTGGATCGAGCCCTGTGGCTGCACTCAGCATTAAATCTGCTTAGGATTCTATCTCTCCTCACACTGTCTTTTCCTCTCACTCTATTCTCTTTCTCTCTCAAATAAATAAAATCTTTTAAAAAACAACTTGAGAAAATCTTGTATTCTCCTGGGGCAGAGGGTAGCTAAATAATGGGAACAACTCCTGGACAATTTTTGTGTTCTCATGAATTATCCTTAGCTCTTTGGCTACAATATATGGGCCACCAACCCCATTCTCTCCAAATAATCCTTCGAATAGCTTGGAGAGAAGGTACAACTCTTTGTTCAAGTTTTTAAGGCAGTGAAAGGAAGTTAAGGCAGTGAACTCAAATATTAGAATCAAAACCTCATTGATAGGTGTCTACTACTCAGAGAGAGAGATGACTGTCTCACTGACAAATTTCCCCTGGTAATAATCTGGGAATTTCTATCTTGGGCCAAAAATGGGGATTTTAGTGAGGATTCTTTTAATTGCTAAAGCTATAGCTGCTGTTCCTATCTCTGGGGAATTCTACCAAACCTTCCAAGAAGAAATAACACCTATTCTCCTGAAGCTGTTTCAAAAAATTGAAGCAGAAGGAAAACTTCCAGACTCTTTCTACGAAGCCAGCATTACCCTGATCCCCAAACCAGGCAAGGACCATACCAAAAAGGAGAATTTCAGACCAATATCACTGATGAATATGGATGCTAAGATTCTCAACAAGATCCTAACCAACAGGATCCAAGAGCACATTAAAAAGATTATCCACCATGATCAGGTGGGATTCATCCCTGGGCTACAAGGATGGTTCAACATTCGCAAATCAATCAATGTGATACAACAAATTAATATGAGAAGAGAGAAGAACCACATGGTCCTCTCAATTGATGCAGAAAAAGCATTTGACAAAATCCAGCATCCGTTCCTGATTAAAACGCTTCAAAGTATAGGGATAGAGGGAACATTCCTGAACCTCATCAAATCTATCTATGAAAGACCCACAGCAAATATCATCCTCAATGGGAAAAAGCCTGCAGCCTTCCCATTGAGATCAGGAACATGACAAGGATGCCCACTCTCACCACTCTTGTTCAACATAGTATTAGAAGTCCTAGCAACAGCAATCAGACAACAGAGAGAAATAAAAGGTATCCAAATTGGTAATGAAGAAGTCAAACTCTCTCTCTTCGCAGATGACATGATTCTTTATATGGAAAACCCAAAAGACTCCACCCCCAAACTACTAGAACTCATACAGGAATTCAGCAGTGTGGCAGGATACAAAGTCAATGTGCAGAAATCAGTGGCTTTCTTATACACTAACAATGAAAATACAGAAAGGGAAATTAGAGAATCGATTCCATTTACTATAGCACCAAGAACCATAAGATACCTGGGAATAAACCTAACTAAAGAGGTAAAGGATCTATACTTGAGGAACTATAGAACACTCATGAAAGAAATTGAAGAAGACACAAAAAGATGGAAGACCATTCCATGCTCTTGGATTGGAAGAATAAACATTGTTAAAATGTCTATACTGCCTAGAGCAATCTATACTTTTAATGCCATTCCGATCAAAATTCCACCGGCATTCTTCAAAGAGCTGGAGCAAATAATCCTAAAATTTGTATGGAATCAGAAGAGACCCCGAATCGCTAAGGAAATGTTGAAAAACAAAAATAAAGCTGGCGGCATCACCTTACCTGATTTCAAGCTTTATTACAAAGCTGTGATCACCAAGACAGCATGGTACTGGCATAAAAACAGACACATAGACCAGTGGAACAGAGTAGAGAGCCCTGATATGGACCCTCAACTCTATGGTCAATTAATCTTCGACAAAACAGGAAAAAATATACAGTGGAAAAAAGACAGTCTCTTCAATAAATGGTGCTGGGAAAACTGGACAGCTATATGTAGAAGAATGAAACTCGACCATTCTCTTACACTGTACACAAAGATCAACTCAAAATGGATAAAAGACCTCAACGTGAGACAGGAATCCATCAGAATCCTAGAGGAGAACATAGGCAGTAATCTCTTTGATATCAGCCACAGCAACTTCTTTCAAGATACGTCTCCAAAGGCAAAGGAAACAAAAGCGAAAATAAACTTCTGGGACTTCATTCAAAATCAAAAGCTTCTGCACAGCAAAGGAAACAGTCAACAAAACAAAGAGGCAACCCACGGAATGGGAGAAGATATTTGCAAATGACAGTACAGACAAAAGGTTGATATCCAGGATCTATAATGAACTCCTCAAACTCAACCCACACGAAACAGACAAACACATCAAAAAATGGGCAGAAGATATGAACAGACACTTCTCCAATCAAGAAATACAAATGGCTATCAGACACATGAAAAAATGCTCATCATCATTAGCCCTCAGGGAGATTCAAATTAAAACCACATTGAGATATCACCTTACACCAGTTAGAATGGCCAAAATTAACAAAACAGGAAACAACATGTGTTGGAGAAGATGTGGAGAAAGGGGAACCCTCTTCCACTGTTGGTGGGAATGCAAGTTGGTGCAGCCTCTTTGGAGAACAGTGTGGAGATTCCTCAAGAAATTAAAAATAGAGCTTCCCTATGACCCTGCAATTGCACTCCTGGGTATTTACCCCAAAGATACAGATGTCGTGAAAAGAAGGGCCATCTGTACCCCAATGTTTATAGCAGCAATGGCCACAGTCGCCAAACTATGGAAAGAACCAAGATGCCCTTCAACGGATGAATGGATAAGGAAGATGTGGTCCATATACACTATGGAGTATTATGCCTCCATCAGAAAGGATGAATATCCAACTTTTGTAGCAACATGGATGGGACTGGAAGAGATTATGCTGAGTGAAATAAGTCAAGCAGAGAGAGTCAATTATCATATGGTTTCACTCATTTGTGGAGCATAACCAATAGCATGGAGGACAAGGGGCGTTAGAGAGGAGTAGGGAATTTGGGTAAATTGGAAGGGGAGGTGAACCATGAGAGACTATGGACTCTGAAAAACAGTCTGAGGGGTTTGAAGTGGCGGGGGGGGTGGGAGGTTGGGGTACCAGGTGGTGGGTATTATAGAGGGCACAGCTTGCATGGAGCACTGGGTGTGGTGAAAAAATAATGAATACTGTTTTTCTGAAAATAAATAAATTGGGGAAAAAAAAAAGGAATGATGGTATGTAGTTGAAAGGTATAGCCTCCTCCCCATTACCCAACTCTACCAACTCAAATGCTTTTCGTCATCAAATGTTATAAAAGATATTATAGAAAATGTCTTTTTAAATAAAACAGTTTTCAACAATAGCTTTTAAGAAAAGAGGTATGTTGGATAATTGCCACATTAACAACACATTTATTTAACACATAACAACACATTAATAACACATTTATAACACATAATAACACATTTTTATAACAACACATTAATAACACATTTTATTATTTGACACATTATTTGTCTAAATATATACAGTAAAATACCATTATTTTCCTCTTTTCCCCATTTTGGTGCTCATCTTGCTGCATTTACAGCAGCTTATCTGCTCTTATTCACACAAGAAAGTGTTTGCATGTGCATACACACACACAAAATCACTCATTTTTCATTAGTCCCTGGGAGCAACAAATAGAAAGGCATCCTGCTGGCAAAAGATGTTGCTAATAACAACTTTATGATACTTCCACCATGTGGTTTCAGATTCCATCATTTTTATCAAGATGTTTAGGAATTATTATTTCAAGAAAAAAGTTCAAGTAGCTTTGTCATTTCAGAAGCTGCTTCCATAATGGAATATTCACAGTGCAACACAGTGACTAAATTCAGAAAAACTGTATGCTTAAGGATTTTTCTTTGACAATTGGTCATGTTCCTTATGGCTGATTTCTTCTTCTGAAAACATTTGCACATGTGGAAGGGGGAAAAAAACACTTGAAAGGTTTTGACTTTCATGTGGTAATCACAGCTCCAGCTGCTTCCAATGCCCCATGACTATGATCACTACCAGATAAGCAAAAGACTCTACCCTGCCTGTTTGCTTTAGAAAAAGATGTTTTCCTGTTTCATTCCAATGTCAATGACTAGTGGCAATTCAGGAATACTGTTCACAGGCCCTTTGATTTTTCTAGTGATCTGGAATCTCACTAGAGCATCACACTTAAAAGTCATTGTCCCAACAGTTTATAAGAATAATTATAGTTACAAAATAATTAATTATAAAGAAATAAGTCTCTCACTTTTTAAAAAGATTTTATTTATTGATTTATTTAAGAGAAAGAGAGAGCAAGCACGAGCAGAGAGGAGAGGCAGAGGGAAAGAAAAATGGAGAAGCAGACTCTCTGCTGAGCATAGATTCCGATGTGGGACTTGATCCCAGGACACCATGATTATGACCTGAGCTGAAGGCAGACACTTAAACAACCGAGCCACCCAGGGGTCCCTAAAGCTCTAGGCTTTAAGCCCTGCTAGTTGCATGAACTCACGAAACCCAGCCCCTCTCATTTTCCAAGCCAATGGCTTTGGGGAAACCTTTTGTATCCCCCTATGTGCTTGTCTCTCATTGTCTCTCTCTCTCTCTCTCTTCTGTCCTCTCTCTCTCCCTCTCTCTCGTTCTCCATGACCACATCTCCCTTCCCTGCATAGCGTCCACAATCCATTTTCCCCTAAACTATATCTCCACACTTACTACCTCCTTTGATGTGGCCTCTTCTCTCGTTATAGTTCTCTAGTTCTACCAGTCTTCTGGTCTTTTTCTGAGCTATTTATGATGATTTGATTGTTATTTACCTGTGTTCATGAGTTGAAATGAGCTTAGGGTCCTCCTACTCCACCACCATCTCTCCTCTTCCCTATTAAGAGGAAAATTCTTCTAGTTTGTGGGCTCATACATATGGAACTTCGATATCTTCACTCTGGTGTGACCTGAAACCACAAGGGAGATGACAAAGTGTAACAGACCCTTGTAGGTACCTTAATTGAACCTGTGAAATAAGTGTTGGTGCAGGTAATGTCTGAGGTCCCTTCTAACCACAGTCTTGCTCACTCTACCACCCCAACACTGATCACAGGACTTAGGGAGCCACAACCCAGTGAGTGGCCATGTGGAACCTTCTGGTGCCTAGCCACAGAACAGGTGTGGGAAAGTGCATGGGTGGGGCAGCAGCAGGAATTATCAGTGGATAGGTGGCTGGGAGTTTGGTGGGTTCATTGTGAGCAGGATCCCTATGCTCCCCTCATGTGAGTGCTCTCCTTGAGTTCTGCCCTGCAATCCCCAGGCATGCCTGTCCTGAATATCACCTGAGTGGCCCTGTGGAACCTTATGGTTCTCCTACACCAGAAAAAAAAAAACTTTTCTTTTTTTTTAATGGTAGTTTGACCTCATCTGCCAAAAGACCTATGTTTGGTCCTAGCAATCCCACTTTAAGGAATTGACCCTATAGATTTAGTATATGTGCCACAGACATATATACAAAATTTTTTATTACAGCATTGTTTGTAGTAGCAAGAGAAGAAGAAAAAACTAAATATTCATCAGAAACACTTCAGTTAAATTATGGCACATTGATGCAATGAAAACCCATGCAACATTTTTAAAGAGTGAGAAAGCTTATTCTTTGCAGGTTATATTAAATAGAATGATCTACAACTTATAGAAGGTGAAAAAGAAATTGGTACAAAACTATATATAGAATACTATTTCTGTGGGTAAAAACCACACCGTTTCAGTGTTTTTATATGTGTAAAATCCTAAAGGGTACAGCATGAAGTCATGAAACTAACATTTGTTGTTTTCAGGAAGGAAACTTGGTGGCTGAGGGACAGAGATGGAAGGGAAACTTTTCACTGTGTACTGTTTTATGCCTTCAAATTTTGAGTGTTGTGAATGTATTACCTTTCAAAAGAAATACAATGAAAACACTTTTAAATATTACAAAAATTCCATGTTTATATTGTGTTCATATATTCATATAAATACATAAAAATCAGAAGATCTGTAATGATACGCAGCAAACAGCAAATGGGTATTAATACCCTAGGAGGGGAGGTGGGAGGCTAGATGTCTGTGTGTGGTGGATCTTACTTTTTACTTTATTGCTTGAATTTGAAAATGAGATTTCATTTACACCAGTGCAGCACATAAAAAAGGACTTGCAACATAAGACTAGGAGCACTGGGCCAAGAGAGTACAGTTTTCTCAATTCAGCCATATATGCATAAGGCACTCAGCACTATTAACTTCGTCTTGAGTCATCAATCCCTTGAGTCTTTCTGATTGATTGAGGTAATAATACCTTGCCACACGAGAACTCACAGTGAAACAGCAACATGACTATCAGTTTATAATGCCCTCTGTGGAGAATAGTGAATTTTTTTGATATCAGAAGAGCTATCCAAGAGGCAAAGAATATGAAAGACAAGCAATGGAAGCAACTTTTACAACTATTGCAGATACAACTCCCATTTCAAAAGTATATGATCTGAAGACGTTGTCATGTTCTATTGGTTTAACAAAGTTGAAAGTGACTGCTTTGTACATAATGACCTTGACAATGTTGATGCTGTAAGTTAAAGTTCACTGTCATCTTTATATTAAGTTTAATAGTGTTTCTTATGTAAAATTAGGACTCGCAGATTATTACCCTACCAACCTTTATCCTGGGATGTGACTCTAACCAGATGCAGTTATGCAGTCATATGGAACCTTGCTTTCTAGTGCTAGAAAAGATGTCTCTAATTACTGGATTCAGTAAATATGAATCCAGATTGCTTGCAAAAAAAATGAATATGTAGTCTTTGAGGATACTGAAAAGAACTTGTGATTTATAGTTAGTAATCCTGTGTTTAAGACCTGGATACATTGTATGGTAGCTGTATCACTTTGGATCATTAACTATTTCTAATAGTTAACCAACTGTCCTTACCCTTTTACCTGTCATACAAAGTTATTGAAACAATAAAATGAGATAGTATTATGAAATCATTTTGTAAACTCTGTAGTGTTGTGCAAATACTATCATTGTCATCTTTTAGCACATACAATGACAGATAATGATAAGTGGCTATAGTAGCTTCCCTCACATTGTCATAAAGAACATTTTCCATTTAGTTTTAGGATCACATGGTAACTTTTAAAACATACAACTTCCAGAAGGTCTCACTTAAAATTTGGCACTGTAACTTATTTCTGTCACTTCATGGGGAAAAGTAAAAATTAACATTTTATAATAATCATAGAAAATACCTGGTAATAAAACATAACAGAAATTTGTTGTTTAGTTTTACATCTTTTTGAACTGCTAGAAATAGACAAAAAAGATAATATAAACACTGATTTTTTTCTTTTAAATTTCAGTTATCTACCTCATATTCTACCATGCCATCTTTGTGTTCTTTACCTGGACCTACTGGAAGTCTATATTTACACTCCCACAACAGCCAAATCAGAAGGTAAGAATCCTGGTTACTTCCCAAAGGCTAAAGAGACAGGAAAGCAGAAATACAAACAAACAAACAAAAAACAAACAAACAAAAACCCCAAAGAACAGAAGATGAGAAAAGAAACAAATAGCCTTCATTTAAGGAGAAGAGATTCAAGGTAATTTTTAAAAAGTCCTCTTAATGATAAAGGCAAATTAAGGGTAGGCAAATTAAGGAATATAGTGTAATCCCAGGGGAGAGAGTTGGAAGAACCTGACAGGCAACAGATCCAGAGAAAGGCTTCCTGCAGAAAGATATAGAAGGATAATCTATCGTAAAATCACTGGCCATAGATATATTGAAAACTAAGAAACCATTATTTGAATTAGATATAATTGTTTTTTAAAATTTTTATTTCAATTCAATTAAGTTAACATATGTTATTAGCTTCAGGAGTAAAATTTAGTGGTTCATTAATAGCTTATATCAGATCGGACAAGATGGCGGGGTACTAGGAAGAGGCATCTTTTCAGCTGGTACCCCAAAGTGACTGATTACCTACCAACGAACTCCGATCACCCATGAAATCAGCCTGAGATCAGAATTATACACGTCTGGATCTCTACAGGGGCAGAAGATGCCAGTGAGCGGGTAAAGCAGAATGGGAACAGCGGACTGATATTGGAAGATAAACAAAAGGGGGAGGGAGCCACCAGAGGTGACCGGTGCAAAAGTAATACCCCGATACGAGCGAGAGTGCCCTGCGTCTGGGGACCAGCATTAACTTGGAGACTGGTTGAAAGCACTCCAAAAGAGCAAAGGATCGCGGGGGCAAATTGTGGGAATCGGGGCGGCTAGGGACAGGGGCTTAAGTCCCCGGCACGGCCTCCCCGGCGCGGAGGCAGAGAGAGTGAAGCGGTGAAACCGCTCCTGGTCCCTAAGCCGCCAGCGCGCCCCAGAGCGTGGGGGGTTCCGGCTCCTGTGAGGGGATGGGAGCCGTGCCTGTCTGCAGAACGCTCACTAGCCCTACCACAAAGCTTGAGATGCGCGCGCACGTCCCTCCAGCTCTCCTGGGTTTCTAAGGCCTGGGGGCGCTTCTTGACCCGCGCTATTGTTTCAAAGTCTAAGCCGCGCACGCGCGAAACTCTTCCCCGGACAGAGGCGCGCAAAAGCCCAGCCTGCGGCTTACGGACCAGCGCCCCGTTCTCAGTGCCCCAGACGCGCGCCCGACCCACAGCCGCCTCTGAAAAGAGGTGCGCGCAAGCCGGGCACTCCCTGCCCGGGCCGGCGGCAAAATCTCAGTGTGCGATCGCTGCTTGGAACCTCTCTGGCGGTCAGGAGCTCCCAGACAGCCGCCACTGCCTTGGCTTTGGGGACGAGCAAAAGATACTGCGCCCCCAGGGTCTGAAACTTAGAACCTGCACTGCCAGCGTCCAAGGGGGAATTTATTCAGCTTCTGCACCCAGACTGAGGCTTCTCTCTGAGACGGAGATCAGGAAGTGTTCCAGGGTGCACCTTGACTGCACCAGAGTTGATACATCCAGCTACATCTGTTCAGTCTTCTCCCACCAAAATGACTAGGAGGAGGAATGCCCAACAGAAGAAAAATACAGAGGATGGACCTTCTGCAACAGAGCTAACGGCTATCAACATAGACAATATGTCGGAAAGAAAATTCAGGCTAACAATTATCCAGGCAATAGCTAGGTTGGAGAAAGCCATGGATGACCAAACAATTGATTAGGGCCAAACTGAAAGCGACCAGACAGGATGTTCACAATGTTAGGGCGGAGCTTAAAGCTACCAGGGAGGAGGTCCACAATGCTCTCAATGAGTTCCAATCCAATCTAAACTCTCTCAAAGCTAGGGTAACTGAGACAGAAGATAGAATTAGTGATCTGGAAGACAAACAGATAGAGAGAAAGGATCAGGAGGAAGCCTGGAACAAACAGCTTAGATCCCACGAAAGCAGAATTAGGGAAATAAATGATGCCATGAAGCGTTCCAACGTCAGAATTATTGGAATTCCTGAAGGGGAGGAGAAAGAAAGAAGTCTAGAAGATATCGTGGAACAAGTCCTTCATGAAAATTTTCCGAATCTCGCGAATGAAACCAGCGTTCATGTACTAGAGGCTGAACGGTCTCCACCCAAGATTATACACTCCAAAAAAACATCACGACACCTGATAGTCAAATTGAGAAATTATAATTGTAGGTATAATCTCTTGAAAGCCGCCAGGGCAAAGAGGCTCCTTACTTACAGAGGGAAGCCCATCAGAATAACGTCAGACCTGTCCACAGAGACCTGGCAAGCCAGAAGAGGCTGGCAAGATATATTCAGGGCAATAAATGAGAAGAACATGCAGCCAAGAATACTTTATCCAGCAAGACTGACATTCAAAATGGATGGAGAGATAAAGAGTTTCCAAGACCGGCAAGGCTTAAAAGACTATGCAACCACCAAGCCGATACTGCAGGAAATATTAAGGGGGGTTCTATAAAAGAGGAAAAATCCCAAGAATAGCATTGAACAGAAATATACAGACAGTCTACAGAAAGAAAGACTTCAAAGGTAACTCGATGTCAATAAAAACACATCTATCAATAATCACTCTCAATGTGAATGGCCTAAATGCACCCATAAAACGGCACAGGGTTGCAGAATGGATAAAACGACAGGACCCATCCATATGCTGTCTACAAGAGACCCATTTTGAACCTAAAGATACACACAGACTGAAAGTGAAGGGGTGGAGAAGCATCTTTCATGCCAATGGGGCTCAAAAGAAGGCTGGGGTAGCGATTCTCATATCAGATAAATTAGACTTCAAACTAAAGACTGTAGTCAGAGATACAGAAGGACACTACATAATCCTTAAAGGGACTATCCACCAAGATGATCTAACAATTGTAAATATCTATGCTCCCAATATGGGAGCAGCCAATTACTTAAGAATACTGTTAATCAAGATAAAGAGTCATATTGATATGAATACACTAATCGTAGGAGATCTTAACACGCCTCTTTCAGAATTAGACAGATCATCGAAGCAGAAAATCAATAAAGAATCAAGAGCATTGAATGACACATTGGACCAGATGGACCTCATAGATATATACAGAACATACCACCCTAAAACAGCAGAATACTCATTCTTCTCAAGTGCACACGGAACCTTCTCCAGAATAGACCACATACTGGGTCACAAATCAGGACTCAACCGATACCAAAAGACTGAGATTATTCCCTGCATATTCTCAGATCACAATGCTTTGAAACTGGAGCTCAATCACAAGGAAAAGTTCCGAAGGAACTCAAACACCTGGAAGCTAAAGACCACCTTGCTTAAGAATGCTTCGATCAACCAGGAGATCAAAGAAGAACTGAAACAATTCATGGAAACCAATGAGAATGAAGATACTTCTGTCCAAAACCTATGGGATACAGCAAAGGCTGTCCTAAGGGGAAAATATATAGCCATCCAAGCCTTGCTCAAAAAAATTGAAAAATCCAGAACACACCAGCTGTCTCTACACCTTAAAGAACTGGAGGATCAACAACAAATCAAACCAACTCCATACATAAGAAGGGAAATCATCAAGATTAGAGCTGAGATCAATGAGGGAGAAACCAGAGATACAGTAGAACGTATCAATGAAACTAGAAGCTGGTTTTTTGAAAGAATCAATAAGATCGATAAGCCACTGGCTACACTAATCCAAAAGAAAAGAGAGAAATCCCAAATTCATAAAATTATGAATGAAAAGGGAGAGATCACAACTAACGCCAAGGAAGTAGAAACAATCATCAGAAGTTATTACGAACAGTTATATGCCAATAAGCTTAGCAACCTAGATGAAATGGATGCATTCCTGGAAAAATATAAACTACCAAAATTGAACCAGGAAGAAATCGACAACCTGAATAGACCGATATCTAATAACGAGATTGAAGCAGTGATCAAAAATCTCCCAAAAAACAAGAGCCCAGGACCTGACGGATTCCCTGGGGAATTCTACCAAACCTTCCAAGAAGAAATAACACCTATTCTCCTGAAGCTGTTTCAAAAAATTGAAGCAGAAGGAAAACTTCCAGATTCTTTCTATGAAGCCAGCATAACCTGATCCCCAAACCAGGCAAGGACCATACCAAAAAGGAGAATTTCAGACCAATATCACTGATGAATATGGATGCTAAGATTCTCAACAAGATCCTAGCCAACAGGATCCAACAACACATTAAAAAGATTATCCACCTTAATCAGGTGGGATTCATCCCTGGGCTACAAGGATGGTTCAACATTCGCAAATCAATCAATGTGATACAACAAATTAATATGAGAAGAGAGAAGAACCACATGGTCCTCTCAATTGATGCAGAAAAAGCATTTGACAAAATCCAGCATCCGTTCCTGATTAAAACGCTTCAAAGTATAGGGATAGAGGGAACATTCCTGAACCTCATCAAATCTATCTATGAAAGACCCACAGCAAATATCATCCTCAATGGGAAAAAGCCTGCAGCCTTCCCATTGAGATCAGGAACAAGACAAGGATGCCCACTTTCACCACTCTTGTTCAACATAGTATTAGAAGTCTTAGCAACAGCAATCAGACAACAGAGAGAAATAAAAGGTATCCAAATTGGTAATGAAGAAGTCAAACTCTCTCTCTTCGCAGATGACATGATTCTTTATATGGAAAACCCAAAAGACTCCACCCCCAAACTACTAGAACTCATACAGCAATTCAGCAACGTGGCAGGATACAAAGTCAATGTGCAGAAATCAGTGGCTTTCTTATACACTAACAATGAAAATACAGAAAGGGCAATTAGAGAATCGATTCCATTTACTATAGCACCAAGAACCATAAGATACCTAGGAATAAACCTAACTAAAGAGGTAAAGAATCTATACTTGAGGAACTACAGAACACTCATGAAAGAAATTGAAGAAGACACAAAAAGATGGAAGACCATTCCATGCTCTTGGATCGGAAGAATAAACATTGTTAAAATGTCTATACTGCCTAGAGCAATCTATACTTTTAATGCCATTCCGATCAAAATTCCACCGGCATTCTTCAAAGAGCTGGAGCAAATAATCCTAAAATTTGTATGGAATCAGAAGAGACCCCGAATCGCTGAGGAAATGTTGAAAAACAAAAATAAAGCTGGCGGCATCACCTTACCTGATTTCAAGCTTTATTACAAAGCTGTGATCACCAAGACAGCATGGTACTGGCATAAAAACAGACACATAGACCAGTGGAACAGAGTAGAGAGCCCTGATATGGACCCTCAACTCTATGGTCAATTAATCTTCGACAAAACAGGAAAAAATATACAGTGGAAAAAAGACAGTCTCTTCAATAAATGGTGCTGGGAAAACTGGACAGCTATATGTAGAAGAATGAAACTCGACCATTCTCTTACACTGTACACAAAGATCAACTCAAAATGGATAAAAGACCTCAACGTGAGACAGGAATCCATCAGAATCTTAGAGGAGAACATAGGCAGTAATCTCTTTGATATCAGCCACAGCAACTTCTTTCAAGATACGTCTCCAAAGGCAAAGGAAACAAAAGCGAAAATAAACTTCTGGGACTTCATCAAAATCAAAAGCTTCTGCACAGCAAAGGAAACAGTCAACAAAACAAAGAGGCAACCCACGGAATGGGAGAAGATATTTGCAAATGACAGTACAGACAAAAGGTTGATATCCAGGATCTATAATGAACTCCTCAAACTCAACCCACACGAAACAGACAAACACATCAAAAAATGGGCAGAAGATATGAACAGACACTTCTCCAATCAAGAAATACAAATGGCTATCAGATACATGAAAAAATGCTCATCATCATTAGCCCTCAGGGAGATTCAAATTAAAACCACATTGAGATATCACCTTACACCAGTTAGAATGGCCAAAATTAACAAAACAGGAAACAACATGTATTGGAGAGGATGTGGAGAAAGGGGAACCCTCTTCCACTGTTGGTGGGAATGCAAGTTGGTGCAGCCTCTTTGGAGAACAGTGTGGAGATTCCTCAAGAAATTAAAAATAGAGCTTCCCTACGACCCTGCAATTGCACTCCTGGGTATTTACCCCAAAGACACAGATGTCGTGAAAAGAAGGGCCATCTGTACCCCAATGTTTATAGCAGCAATGGCCACAGTCGCCAAACTATGGAAAGAACCAAGATGCCCTTCAACGGATGAATGGATAAGGAAGATGTGGTCCATATACACTATGGAGTATTATGCCTCCATCAGAAAGGACGAATATCCAACTTTTGTAGCAACATGGACGGGACTGGAAGAGATTATGCTGAGTGAAATCAGTCAAGCAGAGAGAGTCAATTATCATATGGTTTCACTCATTTGTGGAGCATAACCAATAGCATGGAGGACAAGGGGCGTTAGGTATAGGGAATTTGGGTAAATTGGAAGGGGAGGTGAACCATGAGAGACTATGGACTCTGAAAAACAGTTTGAGGGGTTTGAAGTGGCGGGTGGGTGGGAGGTTGGGGTACCAGGTGGTGGGTATTATAGAGGGCACAGCTTGCATGGAGCACTGGGTGTGGTGAAAAAATAATGAATACTGATTTTCTGAAAATAAATAAATTGGGAAAAAAATAACAATAAAAATTTTAAAAATAAAAAAAATTAAAAAAAAGTTTAAAAAAAATAGCTTATATCACCCAGTGCTCATTACATTAAGTGCCTTCCTTAAGGCCCATCACCCATCCACCTCCCCTCCAATAATCCTCAGTTCATTTCCTATAGTTAAGAGACTCTTATGGTATGTTTCCCTTTCTATTTTTGTCTTATTTTCCCGTCCCTTTCCCTATTTTCATCAGTTTTGTTTCTTAAATTACACATGGTGTGAAATCACTTGGTATTTGTCTTTCTCTGACTTATTTTGCTTAGCATAATACTCTCTAGTTCCATCCTCATCATTGCAAATGGTAAGATTTCATTTTTTAGGATGCCTGAGTAATATTCCTGTGTGTGTGTATGTGTGTGTGTGTACACCACATCATCTTTATCCATTCATCTATTAATGGACATCTGAGTTCTTTCCATATTTTGGCTATTGGGGTTATTGCTGCTACAAACATTGGGTTGCATGTGCCCCTTAAAATCAATATTTTTGTATCACTTGGAATAATACCTAGCAGTACAATTTCTGGGTAGTAGGGTAGTTCTATTTTTAACTTTCTGAGGAACCTCCATACTGTTTTCCAGAGTAGCTGCGCCATTGTGCATTCCTCCATTAGTATAAGAAAGTTCCCCTTTCTCTGCATCATTACCAATATATGTTGTTTCTTCTGTTGTTAATTTTAGCCATTCTGACCAGTGTGAGGTGATATCTCATTGTGGTTTTGATTAGTATTTCCCTAATGCTGAATGATGTTCAAAATTTTTTCACGATAGCCATTTGCATATATTCTTTGGAGAAATGTCTGTTCATATCTTCTCCCCATTTCTTGACAGATTATTTGTTTATGGATGTTGAGTTTGATAATTTCTTTATAGATCTCAGATACTAACCCTTTATCTGAGATGTGATTTTTGAACATCTTCTCCCATTCTGTCCATTGTCTTGGTTTTGTTGATTGTTTCCTTTACTGTGCAAAAGCTTTTTATCTTGATGAAATCCCAATAGTTCACTTTTGCTTTTGTTTTCGTTGTCTTTGGAGATCTGCCTAGCAAAAAGTTGCTGTGTCCAATGTCAAAGAAGTTGCTAACTGTGTTCTCTAGGATTTTGATGTATTCCCTGTGTCACATGTAGGTTTTTCATCCATTTTGAGTTTATTTTTGTGTATGCTATAAGAAAGTGGTCAAGTTTCATTCTTCTGAATGTGGCTCTCCAATATTCCCAGCACCATTTGTTGAAGAAACTGTCTTTTTTCCAATGGATATTCTTTCCTGCTTTACCAACATTAATTGACCATAGAGTTGAAGATCCATTTCTGGGTTCTCCATTCTGTTCCATTGATCTATATGTTTGTTTTTATGCCCATACCATACTGTCTTGATGATTACAGCTTTGTAATAGAGCTAGAAGTCTGGAATTCTGAGGTCACCAGCTTTGGTTTTCTTTTTCAACATTGCTTTAGCTAATTAGGGTCTTTTCTGGTTCCATACAAATATTAAGATTGTTTGTCCCGGCTGGGACAAAATGCTGGCAGTATTTTGGTAGGGAATGCACTGGATGTGCAGATTGCTTTGTGGAGCATACACATTTTAACAATATTTATCTTTCCAATCCATGAGCATGGAATGTTTTTCCTTTTGTGTTTTTGTGTGTTTTCCTGAACTTCTTTCCTAAGTATTCTATAAATTTCAGAGTACAGATCTTTTATCTATTTGATTAGGTTAATTCCTAGGTATGCAATGGGTTTTGGTGCAGTTGTAAATGGGATCGATTCCTTGATTTCTCCGTCTGCTGTCTCATTGTTAGTGTATAGAAATGCAACAGACTTCTGTGGGTTGATTTTATATCTTGCAACTTTACTGAATTTCTGTATCAATTTTAGTAATTTGGGGGTAGTCTTTAGGGTTCTCTAGATAGATTATCATGTCGTCTGTGAAGAGTAAAAGTTTGACTTAATTCTTTGCCAGTTTGGATGCCTTCTATTTCTTTTTATTGTCTGATTGGTGAGGCTAGGACTTCCTGTACTATGTTGGACAACAGTGGTGAGAGTGGATATCCCTGTCATATTCCTGAACCTAGGGGGAAAGCTCTGTTTTTCCCATTGAGGATAATATACACTGTGGGTCTTTCGTATATACCTTTATGATGTTGAGGTCTGTTCCCTCCATCTCTACATTTTGGAGACTTTATCAAGACAGGATGCTGTATTTTGTCAAATGATTTTTCTGCATCTATTGAAAGGATCATATGGGGTTCTTGTCCTTTCTTTTATTAATATGTTGTATCACTATGATTGATTTGTGGATGTTGAACCACCCCTGAAACCCAGGAATAAATTCCACTGGGTTGCAGTAAATAATCCTTTTAATGTATTGTTGGATCCGAATAGCTAGTATCTTAGTGAGAATTTTTGCATCCATGCTCATCAGGGATATTGCCCTGTAATTCTCCTTTTTGGTGGGGTCTTAGTCTGGTTTGGGGATCAGGGTAATGCTGGCCTCATAGAATGAGTTTGGAAGTTTTCTTTTTATTTCCCTTTTTTGGAAAAGTTTCAGATGAATAGGTATTCTTTTTTCAATTTTTGGTGGAATTCCCTTGGGAGGCCATCTGGTCCTAGACTCTTGTTTCTTGGGAGATTTTTGATGATTGATTCAATTCCTTTCCTGGTTATAGATCTGTACAGGTTTTCTATTTCTTCCTGTTTCAGTTTTGGTAGTTTATATGTTTCTAGGAGTGCATCCATACTTTCCAGGTTGTCTAATTTGTTGGCATATAATTGCTTATAATATGCTCTTATAACTGTATTTCTTCAGTATTGGTTGTGATCTTTCCTCTTTCATTCATGATTTCATTTATTTGGGTCCTTCTTCTTTTCTATTTGATAAATCTGGCTAGGGGTTTATCAATATTATTAATTCTTTGAAAGAACAAGATCCTGATTTTGTTGATGTGTTCTACTGTTTTTTAATTTCTATATCTTAGATTTCTGCTCTAATCTTTAATATTTTTCTTATGCTGGTTTTAGGCTTTATTTGTTTTTCTTTTTCCAACTCCTTTAGGTGTAAGGTTAGGTTGTATATGTGAGACTTTTCGTATTTCTTGAGAAAGGCCTGTATTGCTATATACTTCCTTCTTAGGACCACCTTGGCTGCATCCCAAAGGTTCTGAACTGTCATGTTTTCATTTTCTTTTGCTTCCATGTATTTTTAAATTGTTCTTTAATTTCCTGGTTGACTCATTCATTCTTTAGTAGGATGTTCATTAACATCCATGTATTTGTGGGGCACCTGGGTGGCTCAGTGGGTTAAAGCCCCTGCCTTCGGCTCAGGTCATGATCCCAGGGTCCTGGGATCGAGCCCCGCATCGGGCTCTCTGCTCAGCAGGGAGTCTTCTTCCTCCTCCCTCTCTCTCTGCCTGCCTCTCTGCCTACTTGTGATCTCTGTCTGTCAAATAAAATAAATAAAATCTTTAAAAAAAATCCATGTATTTGTGCTCTTTCAAAATTTCTTCTTGTGGTTGACTTCAAGTTTCATAGCATTATGGTCCGAAAATATGCAGGCTATGAGCTCAGTTTTTTTTCTACCAGTTGAGGCTTGATTTGTGGCCCAATATGTCATCTGATCTGGATAATGTTCCATGTACTCAAGAAAAATTTTTGTCCTCCTGCTTAAGGATGAAATCCTCTGAATATATCTATGAAGTCTACCTGTTTCAGTGTGTCATTCAAAGCCCTTATTTCCTTGTTGATCTGCTTAGATGATCTGTCCATTGCTGTGAGTGGAGTGTTAATGTTCCCTACTATTTTTGTATTATTATCAATGTGTTTCTTTGATTTTGTTATTAATTGGTTTATATACTTGTCAGCTCCCAAGTTGGGGACATAAATATTTACACTTTTTAGATCTTCTTGTTGGATAGACTGTTTATTATAATATAGTGTCCTTCTTCATCTCTTACTGCAGTCTTTTGTTTAAAATCAGTTTGTGTGATATAAGGATGGCTACTCCAGCTTTCTTTTGATGTCCATTAGAATGATAAAATTTTCTCCACACCCTCACTTTCAATCTGGAGGTGACTTTGGGTCTAAAGTGAGTCTCTTATTGATGGGTCTTCTTTATTTTATCCATTCTGATACCCTGTTTCTTTTGATTGGAGCTTTGGGGCCATTTACATTTAGAATAATTATTGAAAGATATGAATACAGTTCCATTGTATTAGCTATAAAGTCACTGTCCCTGTAGAATGTCTCTGTTCCTATCTGGGCTCTTTCTGTGCTCAAAGGATCCCCTTTAATATTTCTTGCAGCATTGATTTGGTGTTCACAAATTCCTTTAGTTTTGGGGAGTGCCTGGGTGACTCAGTTGGTTAAGTATCTACCTTTGCTTCTGGTCATGGTCCCATGGTCCTGCGTTTGAGCCCTGGTCAGGCTTCCTGCTCAACGGGGAGTCTGCTTTTCCTTCTCCCTATGCCCCTCCCCACACATGCTCACTCGTTCTCTCTCTCTCTCTCTCTCGCTCTCTCTTACTCTCTCTTTAGTAAATAAAATCTTTAAAAAATATAAAATCCTTTGGTTTTTGATTTTTCTGGAAACTCTTCATCTCCCCTTTTATTCTGAATGACATTCTTCCTGGATAAAGTATTTTTGGCTGCATATTTTTTCCCATTTAGCACACTGAATATGTCATGCCAGTCCTTTCTGGCCTGCCAGCTCTCTGTGGACAGGTCTGCTGCCAGCCTTTTGTGTCTACCTTTGTGTGTGAAGGACCTCTTTCCCCAAGCTGCTGTCAGAATATTCTCTTTGTAGTTTATAAGCTTCACTATAATATGTTGAAGTGTTGACCTATTTTGTTGATTTTGAGGGGGTTCTCTGTGCTCCCTGGACTTGAATGCCTGTTTCCTTTCACAGATTAGGAAAATCTCAGCTATAATTTGTTCTAATAAACCTTCTGCACCTTTCTACCACTCCTCATCTTTTAACATTCCTATAATATGGATATTATTTCACTTTGTTGATTCATTGAATTCCCTTAGTCTACCTTCATGATTTAATGGTTTTCTTTCCCTTTTCTTTGCAACTTCCTTATTTTCCATCATTTTGTCTTCTACATCACTGACTTCCTCTTCTGCTTTTTTCATTCTCATTTGTATGGTGTCCACTTTGGACTGTAATTTGGTAATAGCATTTTTAAATTTCAGCCTGACTAGATTTTAGTTTTTTTATCTCTATAGTAAGGGATTCTCTAGTATTTTCTATGCTTTTATCAAGCCAAGCTAGTATCTTTAAAATTATTTTTAATTCTATTCAGACATCTTTCTTATATCAGTATTCATCCCTGGCAGTGAGTACTGCCTCCTATTCTTTCTTTTGGTGTGAATTTCTTCATTGTGCCATTTTGTCCAGGAAAGAAAAGAAGAAAGACATAGAAAACAGCAAAAACTTAGAATTAGATCCTGAATGTGTTTTGGTCCACTTGTTGAAAGAAACTAGACCCCAAAGTCAGAAAGAAAAACATATATACATATATATATATTTTTCTTTCTTTCATATATATATATATATATATATAAATACAATGAAAGGAAACAAAAAATAATATATCTAAGCTACATATAAAATTTTTAATTATAAAAGATTTAAAAAGTATTTAAAAAATAAATAATGGAAAAAATAATACTAAAAGACTAAAGAATGAAAATGCAAAGAATGCTGTATACTGTTTACCCCAGGAGATAAAGCTTTCCAGCCCTCTATAAACAGTAATTTTGCACCACCTGGGTGGCTCAGTGGGTTGGACCTTTGCCTTCAGCTTGGGTCGTGATCTCCGGGTCCTGGGTTCCTGGGATCAAGTCCCATGTCGGGCTCTCTGCTCGGTAGGGAGCCTGCTTCCCTTTCTCTCTCTCTGCCTGCCTCTCTGCCTGCTTGTGATCTCTGTCTGTCAAATTAAACAAAAATCTTAACAGGAATTTTGGTGAGAGTTAGTTGTTTGTTCTGCTCTTCTGGAGGAGGGGCCTGTTCCACTGATTCTCAGGTTGACTTACCCTAGTGGAAAAGCACTTGCCATCCTAAGAGAAGCAGGATTTAGTGTAAGCAGCTCTAGACTCAACTAGGTGGTGCTGTTTTGCTCCCTGAAGGCTCTCAGAACTCGTGGGTGGATTGAATACTGGCTATGCCCTACCTTCTAGCCCCCAAGCTGAAAATTCTTGCCCTCCACTCTTCAGTAAGCCCTCACAGAACAGCACTCTTCTCTCCCCAGTTTCCATCAGAACTGTGTTCACCTGGCCTGTGAGTAAGCGTTTTTATCTCAGTCACATGACTGAGTTTCAAAACTCAAAATTTATGGCCTCTTGCAGCTTGGACCACTGCTTTTCCTCCTGGGGGAGGGGGAACTGTCTCACCACGCTTCAGCATTTTGCTCATCCCTTCCCAGGAAAGGGGTCACATGACCATCTAGCAGTTTGCAGTTTATGACAACACAGAGCACAAAGGTGGCACCCACACTCCCTCTTCACAAAAGGCTTCCCTGCTGCCAGTTAGGCATCACTGATTCTTCTTATAAACCCAGGGATCCTCCAACCATGCTGTCACACCTGGGATTCTGCCCAACTTCTCCACCTGAACACCTTTAAGCCAGTCATATCCCCCTCTGTAGGAGATTTCTAAAAGTTATGATTTTTCACTCTACTGATTTTTTATGTTCAATTAGCTAACATATAATACATCATTTGTTTTTGATGTAGTGTTCAATGATTCCTTAGTTGCATATAACACCCAGTGTTCATCAACATAGGTGCCCTCCTTAATACCTGTCACCCAGTTACTCCATCCCCCTACCACCCTCCCTTCTGTAACCCTCAGTTTGGTTCCCAGAGTCCAGAGTCTCGCATGGTTTGTCTCCCCTTATTTTTTCCCCATTCACTTTTCCCTCCCTTCTGCTAAGGTCCTCCATGCTATTCCTTATGTTCCACATATGAGTGAAACCATATGATAATTAACTTTCTCTGCTTGACTTATTTCACTTAGCATAATCCCCTCCAGTTCCATCCAAGTCGATGCAAATGGTGGGTATTCATCCTTTCTGATCAGTGAGAAATATAGAATATTATGTCACCTGCAAATACTCAAAGTTTTACTTTATCCTTACCAGTGTGGATGTCTTTTATTTCTTTTTGTTGTCTGATTGCTATAGTTAGGACTTTCAGTAATGTGTTGAATAAAAGTGGTGAGAGTGGATGTCCTTGTCTTTTCCCGGTCTTAGGGGAAAGCTTTTAGTTTTTCCCCACTATAATATTAACTATGGGTTTGTCATACATGGCCTTTATTATATTGTGGTATGTTCCCTGTAAACCTACTTTCTTGACTATTTTAGTCATGAAAGGATGTTGTTCTCTGTCAAATGCTTTTTCTGCATTGAAGTGATCATATGTTTTTTATCTTTTCTCATATTAATGTGATGTATCATATTGATCGATTTGCAAATATTGAACCACCTTTTTATTCTGGGAATAAATCCCACTTGATCACAGTGAATGATTTTACTAAAATATTATTGTATTTAATTTTGTTATAATTTGTTGAGAATTTTTGAATCTCTTTTCATTGGAGACAGTGACCTGTAGTTCTCCCTTTTTGTAGTGTCTTTATCTGGTTTTGGTATCAGGGTAATGCAGGCCTCATAAAATGAATTTTCAAGTTTTCTTTCCTCTCCTTTTTTTGGGATAATTTGAGAAGAATACATAGTAACCCTTTAAATGTTTGGTAAATTTCACCTGTTAAGCCATCTGGTCCTGGATTTTTATTTGTTGGGAGTATTTTGATTAGTGATTGACTTTTGTTGCTGCTAAATGGTCTGTTCAAATTTTCTCTCTACCTGATTCAATTTTTGGAGGTTTATATTTGTAGAAATTGATCTATTTCTTCGAGGTAATCCAGTTTGATGGCATATAATTTTTCATGAGATTCTTTTATAATCCACTGTATTTCTGTGGTGTCAGTAGTTATTTTTCCTTTTTCATACATGATTTTGGTTGTTTTTTTTTTTTTTACTTCTCCCTCTTTCATCAATCTGGCTAAAGTTTTATCAATTTTGTGTATCTTTTCAAAGAACCAGCACCTTTCATTGATCTGTTCTATTTTTTTTAGTACTTCCTTCATTTAATTCTCAAATCTTCATTATTTCCTTCCTTCTGTAGGTTTTGAGTTTTGTTTATTTCTCTTTTTCTAGTTCCTTTAGATGAAACATTTGGTTTGAGATTTTTCTTGCTTCTTGAGGTAGGACTGTATTGCTATGAACTTCCCTCTTAGCACCACTTTTGCTGTGTCCCAAAGGTTTTGCATGATTCTGTTTTCATTTTGATTTTTCTCCATGTATTTGTTTTTATTTTCTCTTCGATATCTTGGTTGTCCCATTCATTGTTTAGTAGCATGTTATTCAACCTCCATGTATTTCTAGACTTTCTAATTTTTTTTCTTGTTGATTTTTCATTTTATAGCATTTTGGTCAGAAAAGATGAGTGGTATTACTTTGACCTTTTTTAATTTGTTGAGACTTGTTTTGTGGCTTAATATGTGATCTGTTCTGGATGTTCCATATGCATTTGAAAAGAATGTGTATTCTGCTGTATTAGGATGGATTATTCTGAACATCTTTTGAATCTATCTAGTCCAATGTGTCATTCAAAGCCAATGTTTTCTTGTTGATTTTCTGTTTGGATGATCTGCCCATCTATGTCAGTTGGATGTTAAAGACCCCTACTATTATTATCTATTACTTCCTTTATGTTTGTTATTAGCTACTTTAAGTATTGAATGCTCCCACGTTGGGTGTATAAACAATTGTTATGTCTTCTTTTTTAATTCTCCCCTTAATGATTAATGTTCTTCTTTGTCTCTTTTTTTTAATTTTTTTTATTTATTTACTTGATAGACAGAGAGAGATCACAAGTAGGCAGAGAGGCAGGCAGAGAGAGAGGGGGAAGCAGGCTCCCTGTTGAGCAGAGAGCCCGATGTGGGCCTCGATCCCAGGATCCCGAGATCATGACCTGAGCCGAAGGCAGAGGCTTAAACCACTGAGCCACCCAGGCGCCCCTTCTTTGTCTCTTATTACAGTCTTTATTTTAAAGTCTGTTTTGTCTGATATAAGTATTGCTACCCTGACTTTCTTTTCACATCCATTTGTATGTTAAATACTTCTCCATCCCCTCAATTTCTATCTGCATGTGTCTTTAGGTCTGAGATCAGCCTTTCACAGGCAGCATATAGCTGGGTCTTCTTTTTTGTCCATTTTGTCACCCTATATCTTTAGATTATTTATTCTATTTACATTCAAAGTAATTATTGATAAGTATGTATTTGTTGCCATTTTGTTACTTGTTTTATCATTGTTTTTGTAGTTTTTCTTCATTCCTTTCTTCCCTTGCTCTCTTCTCTCAATATTAGTTGGCTTTCTTTAGTGATTATACCTGGATTCCTTTCTCTGTATTTTTTGCGTACCTATTGCTGGTTTTTGAATTTTGGTTAACATTTGGATTGTATATAAGATCTTCTGTATATGGCAATCTATACTAAGTTGATATTTGGTAGAATTTGAACCCATTCTTAACTTCTCTCCTCCATACCTTTTAAGTATATGGTGTCATACCTTACATCCTTTTATTTTGTGAGTCCCTTTACTGATTTTTACGTATACTTACTTTTACTGCTTTTGTGTTTCCTACTTTCCTTACTCTAGCTTATGGTCTTTCCTTTCCACTTAAAGATTCACCTTTAACAACTCATGTAGGACTGGTTTAGTGTTCATGAATTCTTTTTGCTTTTATTTGTCTGGGAAGCTCTCTCTTTCTATTCTGAATGACAGCCTTGCTGGATAGAGTATTCTTGGCTGAAGATTTTTCCCATTCAGCACTTTGAATATATCATGCTACTCCCATCTGGCTTGCAAGTTTCTGGTGAAAAATCAGCTGACTGCCTTATGGGGGTTTGTTTCCCTTTTATGTAACTCTCTTTTCTCTTGATGATTTTAAACTTCTATCACTACTTTTAGCCATCTTAGTTACTATGTTTCTTGGTGTGGACCCCCTTGGGTTGATTTTATTGTGGATCTCTCTCTGCCTCCTGAATCTGAATTTCTGTTTTCTTCTCCAGATTCAAGAAATTATACGCTATTATTACCTCAAATAAATTTTCTGCCTCTTTTCTCTCTCTTCTTCTGGGATCTGTATAAATCAAATGTTATTACACTTCATAGCACCACTGAGTTCCCTATATCTTCTCTTATTTTGCACATTCTTTCATCTCACCTACTCAGCTTGATTACTTTGCGTCACTTTCTCCTCCAGGTCACTGATTCATTCTTTTTTTTTTCTTTAAGATTTTTTTTTGATTTATTTTACAGCAAGAGAGAGAAAGATCACAAGTAGGCAGAGAGGCAGGCAGAGAGAGAGAGGGGAGGAAGCAGGCTCCCTGCAGATCAGAGAGCCCAATGCAGGGCTCGAACCCAAGACCCTGGGATCATGACCTGAACACTGATTCATTCTTCTTGCCTCATCTAGTCTGCTATATAGTCCACCTAATGTATTTTTAATTTCATGTTCTTCATCTCTAATTGGTTCTTTTATGTCTATTTTTTAAAATATATTTCATAAGGGTCTCACTGATGTCTTCCGCTGTTCTCAAGTCCAGTGAGTACCTTTATAATCATTTCTTTAAACTCTCTATCAGGCATATGACTTATCTGTGTTTCACTTTGGTCTCTTACTATAATTTTATTCTGTCATTTCATTTGGGACATATTCATCTGTATCTTCATTTTGTCTTACTCTCTGTGTCTGTTTCTATGTGTTAAGAAAGACAGCTATGTCTCCTGCACTTGAAAGTAATGACCGTATGCAGAAAATGTCCTGTAGTGCCCTACTGTACTGTATCCCCTGTTCAGAATCTGGCACTTCAGGGATGTCTCCAATATGTAATTTATACACCCTGTTGTAGTGTATAAATCAGCTGTTGTGGCTGAGCCATTTTATCCCTCAGCCCAGTCATCCCCAGTGGCTCTCTTTGCCTGTTATAGGCAGTGTTTTCTCCCTGTAGTGTATTTGGGCAGTCTGGGGACACCCTGGGCTTGGTTAAGTCAGATCAGGCATTTGCCAGAGATGTAGTAGCAAGTAACCACAAGGTGCTGTCCTCATGTTTTTCCCTGAGAAGCTTTCATTTGTGGGCAAAGCCTGAAGTCAGACCAGTTGTCTGCCTCCAGCCCTCTGCTGGGGTCTCAGTCTGAGTGGTTTGTGTGATTATCTTTCCCTCTCTCCAACGCCGAAGTCACTTTGGTGTGGTGCTATCCACTATAGGGGTTGGTTGCATACTCCCAGACCTGAGACACCACTGTGTATGGACTCTGGCTGACAGCATATTGGAGAGTATGCATCCACTGAAGCATAGTGTGGGGGGGTGGTTGGTAGGGTGATGGTGCTAGCAAGCTTTGTGTGCCCCCCTGGTCTTCTGTGTGAGGGGCCCTGCAGTGATGGACTGAGATGGGCTGTCTGGAGCAGTGAATTGGTAGCAGCACTGCATAGGAGCTCAAGGCGGCATTGCTAGCAATTTAGAGTCCAACTCTAGGGCTGGGGAGGGAAATGGCATCTTGGTAGATGGACTTTCCTGGATTTGTTTCCCTATTAGTTCTCTCCCTCCAGGCCTTGCTCTGAGATTAGTAAATAACTCCTTCCCATATGCCCCAGGTACCTTTCAGACTGCTGCTTCTATGCTATATCTCCACAGGCTGTTTATTGTGCTGTTCTTTTAAGAGTGGGGACTCAGTTTCTTCTTGCCCACCAGCTCTCCCAAAGCTGAGCCTGCTGATACTTTAAAATTTCAGGTTTTAAGTTCTGCAAGTTATAAGAGCTCATGAAATTCGGCCCCTCTGGTTTTTAAATGCAAATGTTATAGGAGTTTGTGTTCCCTATGCAGACTTCCTAGTGTGGGAGGTTGTTTCTCACCCCTTTTCAGGCTCACACTGTCCTGTCCTGCAAACAGTCCCAGGAGTCTCTTTAGTTCCTGACCATGTCTCCACCCTTCCTACCCTCTTTGACATGGCTTTTTCCTGCATTTAGTTGTGGAGTTTATTCCACCAGTCTTCAGGTCATTTTCCAGGTTATTTACACTGATATGACTGTTACCTAGTTGTATTTGTGGGAAGAGCTGAGCCTAGGGTCCTCCTACTCTGCCATTTTCTCTGGAAGTCCCCTTATCAACTGTTTTATGCTGTCTACAAACAACTTATTTTACAACCAAAAGTAAATGGGACAAATGTGAAAGGATGGAAAAAGTTATTCTAAGCAGATAGTAATTAAAAGAGATGAAGGGTAGGTATACTAATATCACATGAAATGAGGTTTTAAGCCAAAAAATGTTACAAGATACAAGAAAGAAAAAGACCATATTAGTGATGTCAGAAAGATGCAGAGAAGAAAAGACCAGCTTTTGTCCCCTCACAAGCCAGATGGCTTCACTTGGTGAATTCTACCAAACATTTGAAGAATTAATATCAGTCGTTCTCCAGTTCTTCCAAAATACTGGAGAAAGCAGTACACTTCAAAACTCAATTTTACAAGGATGGCATTAATCATGATACCAAAGCCAGACAAGGCCATTACAAGAAAAGAAAAATACAGGCCAATATCCTTGGTGAACAAAGATGCAAAATCCTTAACAAAATACTAGCAAACCAAATTAAACAGCATATTAAAAAAGATCATTCACCATGGCTAAGTGGGATTTATACTTAGGATACAGGGATGGTTTAACATATGCAAATCAATATATATGATATACCATATTTATAAAATGAAGAATAAAAGTCATATGATTATCTCAATAGATGGAGAAAAACCATTTGACAAATTTCAACATCATTTCATGATTAAAAAAAGAACTCTTAACAAATTAGGTGTAGAACAAATGTACTTCAACATTATAAGACCATATATGACAAACCCACAACTAATGTCATATTCAGTCATGAAAATCTGAAAGCTTTTTCTCTAAGATCAGGAACAAGGACAAGAATGCCCATTCTCACCACTTCTATTCAACATAGTACTGGAAGTGCTAGCTAGAGCATTTAGGAAAGGGAAAGAAATAAAGGCATACAAATCAGAAAGGAAGAAGTTTTCTGTTTGTAGATGACATGATTTTACATATGGAAACCCTAAAAAGCCCACCAAAAAATAACTTTTAGAACTAATAAATAAATTCAGTAATGCTACAGGGTAAAAAAATGAAAAACAAAAATCAGTTGAATTTCTATACCATAAAGACAAACTATCCAAAAAAGAAGTTAAGAAAACAATTGCATTATAGTAGCATCAAAAAGAATACATATTTAGGAATAAATTTTACCAAAGAGTTGCAGGAACTGTACAAGAAAAACTATAAAATAATGATGAAAGAAATTGAAGAAGACACAAATAAATGGAAAAATTTTCTATGTTCATGAATTGGAAGAACTAATATTGTTAAAATGTCCATACACCTACAGCTATCTACAGATTCAGTGTAATACCTCTCAAGATTCCAATGGCATTTTTTTAACAGAAATATAAAAAACAATCCTAGAATTCACTTGGAATCACAAGAGAACCTAAATAATTAAAGCAAGTTTGAACAAGGAAAAAAAAGCTGGATGCATTACCTTTCCTGATTTCAAATTATTTTATAAATTTATAGCAATCAAAACAATACTGTACTGGTATAAAATGAGACACAAAAACTAGAACAGATTCAAGAGTTCAAAATAAACCCATGCATATGCATTCAATAGATCTTTAACAAAGTTACCAAGGATACACAATGGGAAAATGATAATCTCTTTAATAAATGTGCTGGGGAAATTGGATATTCACATGCAAAGGAAAGAAGTTAGATCTTTATCTCAAAAGATTCATTTTAAATGAATTAATGACTTGAACAAAAGACCTGAAACCATAATAATCCTAAAAAAAAAAAAAAAAGTAAGAAAAGCGGGGCACCTGGGTGGTTCAGTCAGTTAAGCGACTGCCTTCAGCTCAGGTCAGGATCCCAGGGTCCTGGGATCGAGTCCCACATCAGGCTCCTCCTGCTCTGTGGGAAGCCTGCTTCTCCCTCTTTCTGCCTGCTGCAACTCCCCATCTTGTGCTCTCTCTGTGTCAAATAAATAAATAAAATATTTTTAAAAAGAAAGGAAAAACAGAGGAAAACTCTTTACCATTGGTCTTGGCATAATTTTTTTGATTTGACGCCAAAACTGGACATAACAAAGGCAAAAATAAGCAAGTGGGACTACATCAAACTAAAAAGTTTCTGCATAGTAAAGGAAACAGTCAGTACAATTATAAGACAATCTATGGAATGGGAGGAAATATTTCCAAATTACCTGATAAGCAGTTATTATATAAAGTTATTATTATATATATGTAACTCATATAACTGAATAACAATAGTAATATACAAAACAAAAAGGACATACAAATGGCACACAAATACTTGAAAACATGTTCAACCTCACTAATTGTCAGAAAAATATGACTCAAAACCACAATGAGATATTACCTCACAACTGTTAGGATGGCTGTTATCAAAAAGTCAAGGCATAGGGGTGCCTGGGTGGCTCAGTGGGTTAAAGCCTCTGCCTTCAGCTCAGGTCATGATCCCAGGGTCCTGGGATCAAGCCCCACATCAGGCTCCCTGCTCAGCAGGGAGCCTACTTCCCCCTCTCTGTCTGCCTCTCTGCCTACTTGTGACTTCTGTCTGTCAAATAAATAAAATCTTAAAAAGAAGTCAAGGCATAAACAAGTGTTGGTGAGGATATGGAAGGAAGGGAAGCCTTGTTCATAGTTGGTGGGAATGTAAATTGCTACCACCATTATGGAAAACAGTGTCGAGATTCCTCAGAAATTAGCAGTAGAACTACCATATGATCAAGCAGCCCCACTTCTGGTGTATAACCAAAGGAAATGAGAACAGATTACTGAAGAGACATATGCACTCCCACTATTTGTAGTCATAAAGATATAGAAACAACCTATGTGTTCATCAGTGCATGAGTAGATAGAGAAAATAAGGAATGTATGTATAATTGAATATTATTCAGTCTTTCAAAATAAAGAAATCCTGCCATTTGCAACAACATGGATGTACCTAGAAGACGTTATGCTAATGAGATGAGCCAGACACAGACAAGTACTGCATTATCTCTCTTATATGTTGAATCTTAAAAAAAAAAAAGGCACATTCGTAGTTATAGAACAGAATGGTGGTTATCAGGAACTGGGAAGTAGGAGTTAGGGGACGTGTTGGCAAAAATGTACAAAATTTCAGCTATAAAATGAATAAATTGTGCAGACCTAATGTATAGCATGGTGTCTATGGTTAATAAAAAATGTATTAATAATGTATTATGTAATTAAAATACTAAGAGAATAATCTCAAATGTTGTACCACAACAAAACAGTAACTATGTGAGGTGGCAGATATGTTAATTAGCTTGACGTGGTAAACATTTCATGATTTATATGTTTATCAAAGCATCACATTACATATCTTAAATATATCCAATTTTTAACTGCCAGTCATACCTCAATAAAGCTGAAAAAATGAATAAAATAAAATATTTAACCCACAAGAAAAGAGAGATGGACATTAGATATTGATAAGATTGTCAATTCATCAAGAACATTCTGTGGTTATAAACATAGAGTCCCCCAAAATGTAGGAAGTAAAAACTGGCAGCACTGAAGGAAAAAATACACAGTCCTACAATAATTGGAGATTTCAATAACCCATTTTCAGTAATGGATAGAACACCTAGACAGAAGATCAATACAGAAATGAAGGATTTCATAACACTGTAAACAAACTAGATGTAATACACATGAACAGAACACTCCACCCAAAAATAAAAGAGTATAAGTTCTTCTCATGAGCATGCAGGACATCCTGTAATATAGATCATATGTTAGTGATGAAGTTCTAGAACCTAAGTGAGGTTCGGTGGGCTGAGGTCTGGAGCCGATGACCAAGAAAGAATTCTTGAGACATCTTTGGTGTAAAATGGTGGTTTATTAAAGCACAGGGACAGGACCAATGGGCAGGAAGAGCTGCTGCCCTGGGTTGTGAGGGATGGCAGGTTATATACCTTGCGATTGGGGGAAGGTGAGAAGGGAGGTTTCAATGGAGTTTTCATATGTTAAAGAGGGCCTACAGGGTGCCAGGAGGAGGCCTTGCCCTTGTGGCTTGATCAATGTCTTCTTTAGGCCAGCCATTAACATCAAGATAGTTGGGAGATTCTTGGTGGGGTGTTATGATCCTGCTATCATTTACATTTCCTTCTACCTCAGCCTCCTCAAGTTTCGTTTATGGTGGGGAGGGAGACATTAGGGCTTGAGGAACTGAGAGTTATTTGCCTCTGGAAATTTGTGCTATTGATAAGGTAACCTCCCTGTTTGTAGATCTCCAGGACATTTGTAGAGCAAGGGAGATTCCTGTCTTGCAGGATTGTGATCTCTGCAAGTTAACTATTTCTTTATCGTCTATGGCAGTCAGGGGCTCCTGAGGAATGCTACACATATTATGGAGGGGAGCGGGTGGAGAGGGGGGTGCAAGGCGCCAGCTTTTGCTTTGTCTTCAGCCAGCCTCCTGCTCCCTCATTAGGATGCAAAACAAGTCTCAATAGATTTAAAAGACTGTAATCATAAAAAAGATTTTCTCCAACTTCAGTGGAATGAAACTAGAAGTCGATAACCAGAGGAAAACTATAAATTCACAAATTTGGGAAATTGAACAACACTCTTAAACAACTAATGAATTGGAGAAACTGGCAAGATGGCGGAGAAGTAGCAGGCTGAGACTACTTCAGCTAGCAGGAGATCACCTAGATAGTTTATCTAAAGATTGCGAAAACCTACAAATCCAACGGGAGATTGAAGAGAAGAAGAACAGCAATTCTAGAAACAGAAAATAAACCACTTTCTGAAAGGTAGGACTGGCAGAGAAGTGAATCCAAAGCGACGGGAAGATAGACCCCGGGGAGAGGGGCCAGCTCCCGGCAAGCGGTAGAGCAACAGAGCACAAAATCGGGACTTTTAGTTAAAAGTCTGTTCTGCTGAGGGACATCATTCCAGAGGCTAAACAGAGATGAAGCCCATGCCGAGTCATCGTGGCCTCAGGTCCTGCAGGGTCACAGAAGGACCGGGAGTGTCTGAGTGTCGCAGAGCTTGCAGGTATTAGAATTAGAACAGGAAAGCCGGCTACAGAGACAGAGCCAAGGAGTGAGCTCCCAGCTCGGGGTTATCTTGAACGGACGCAGTCTTGGTGAGCTCGGAGCGTGGCTGGAGGCCAGGGAGACAGGAGTGATTGGGCGCTGTTCTCTGAGGGCGCACTAAGGAGTGGGGCCCCGGGCTCTTGATTCCTCTGGGCCGGAAACCAGGAGGCCACCATTTTAATTCCCGTCCTCCGGAACTCTACGGAAAGTGCTCAGGGAACAAAGTTCCCGAAAGCAAACCCAAGCGGATTACTCAGCCCGGCCTTTGGTAAGGGCGGTGCAATTCCGCCTGAGGCAAAGACACTTGAGAATCACTACAACAGGCCCCTCCCCCAGAAGATCAACAAGAAATCCAGCCAGGACCAAGTTGACCTACCAAGGAGTGCAGTTTCAATACCAAGGAGAGCAGCGGAATTCCAGAGGAGAAAGCAAAGCACGGAACTCATGGCTTTCTCCCCATGATTCTTTAGTCTTGCAGTTAATTTAATTTTTTTTTCTTTTTCAATTTTTTTCTCTTATTCTGCTAAATTTTTTTAACTTTTGCCCTTTTCTTTTTTTAACATTTTTTAACTAGTTTATCTAATATATATAATTTTTTTCTTTTTTATACTATTTTTTATTCGTTTTCTCTTTTAAATTGTTTCTTTGTTTTTTTTTTTTATTTCTGAACGTCTTTTTATCCCCTTTCTCCCCCCTCACGATTTGGGATCTCTTCTGATTTGGTCAAAGCATATTTTCCTGGGGTTGTTGCCACCCTTTTAGTATTTTACTTTCTCCTTCATATACTCTTATCTGGACAAAATGACAAGGCGGAAAAACTCACCACAAAAAAAAAAAAAAAGAACAAGAGGCAGTCCTGAAGGCTAGGGACCTAATCAATACAGACATTGGTAATATGTCAGATCTAGAGTTCGGAATGATGATTCTCAAGGTTCTGGCCAGGCTCGAAAAAGGCATGGATGATATTAGAGAAACTCTCTCAGGAGATATAAAAGCCCTTTCCGGAGAAATAAAAGAACTAAAATCTAACCAAGTTGAAATCAAAAAACCTATTAATGAGGTGCAATCAAAAATGGAGGGTCTGACTGCTCGGATAAATGAGGCAGAAGAAAGAATTAGTAACATAGAAGACCAAATGACAGAGAATAAAGAAACTGAGCAAAAGAGGGACAAACAGCTACTGGACCATGAGAGGAGAATTGGAGAGGTAAATGACACCGTAAGACAAAAGAACATTAGAATAATTGGGATTCCAGAAGAAGAAGAAAGACAGAAGGGAGCAGAAGGTATATTGGAGAGAATTATTGGAGAGAATTTCCCCAATATGGCAAAGGGAACAAGAATCAAAATCCAAGAGGTGCAGAGAACCCCCCTCAAAATCAATAAGAATAGGCCCACACCCCGTCACCTAATAGTAAAATTTACAAGTCTTAGTGACAAAGAGAAAAATCCTGAAAGCAGCCTGGGACAAGAAGTCTGTAACATAAAATGGTAAAAATATTACATTGGCAGCAGACTTATCCACAGAGACCTGGCAGGCCAGAAAGAGCTGGCATGATATATTCAGAGCACTAAATGAGAAAAATATGCAGCCAACAATGCTATATCCACCTAGGCTATCATTGAAAATAGGAGGAGAGATAAAAAGCTTCTAGGACAAACAAAAACTGAAAGAATTTGCAAACATCAAACCAGCTCTACAGGAAATATTGAAAGGAGTCCTCTAAGCAAAGAGAGAGCCTAAAAGTAGTAGATCAGAAAGGAACAGAGACAATATATAGTAACAGTCACCTTACAGGCAATACAATGGCACTAAATTCATCTCTCTCAATAGTTACCCTGAATGTTAGTTGGCTAAATGCCCCAATCAAAAGACACAGGGTATCAGAATGGATAAAAAAAACAAAACCCATCTATATGTTGCCTCCAAGAAACTCATTTTAAGCCCGAAAACACCTCCAGATTTAAAGTGAGGGGGTGGAAAACAATTTACCATGCTAATGGACATCAAAAGAAAGCAGGAGTGGCAATCCTTATATCAGATCAATTATATTTTAAGCCAAAGACTAAAATAAGAGATGAGGAAGGACACTATATCATACTCAGAGGGTCTGTCCAACAAGAAGACCTAACAATTTTAAATATCTATTCCCCCAACGTGGGAGCAGCCAACTGCATCAACCAATTAATAAAAAAATCAAAGAAACACGTTGACAATAATACAAAAATAGTAGGGGACTTTAACACTCCCCTCACTGATATGGACAGATCATCCAAGCAAAAGATCAACAAGGAAATAAAGGCTTAAATGACACACTGGACCAGATGGACATCACATATATATTCAGAACATTTCATCCTAAAGCAACAGAATACACATTCTTCTCTAGTGCACATGGAACATTCTCCAGAATAGATCACATTCTGGGTCCTAAATCAGGTCTCACAGGTATCAAAAGATTGGGATCATTCCCTGCATATTTTCAGACCACAATGCTCTGAAGCTAGAACTCAATCACAAGAGGAAATTTGGAAAGAACACAAATACATGGAGAATAAACAGCATCCTTTTTTTTTTTAAAGATTATATTTTATTTATTTGACAGAGAGAAATCACAAGTAGACAGAGAGGCAGGCAGAGAGAGAGAGAGGGAAGCAGGCTCCCTGCTGAGCAGAGAGCCCGATGCGGGACTCGATCCCAGGACCCTGAGATCATGACCTGAGCCGAAGGCAGCGGCTTAACCCACTGAGCCACCCAGGCGCCCCAAACAGCATCCTTCTAAAGAATGAATGGGTCACCAGGAAATTAAAGAAGATTTGAAAAAATTCATGGAAAGAAATGATAATGAAAACACAACAGTTCAAAATCTGTGGCACACAGCAAAGGCTGTCCTGAGAGGAAAATATATACTGGTGCAAGACTTTCTCAAGAAACAAGACAGGTCTCAAGTACACAACCTAACCCTACACCTAAAGGAGATGGAGAACGAACAAGAAAGAAACCCTAAAAGAGCAGAAGATAAAACATAAAGATCAGAGCAGAAATGAATGAAATAGGAACCAAAAAATCAATAGAACAAATCAATGAAACTATGGTTCTTTGAGAGAATTAATAAGATTGATAAACCCCTGGCCAGACTTATCAAAAAGAAAAGAGAAAGGACCCAAATAAATAAAATCATGAATGAAAGAGGAGAGATCACAACTAACACCAAAGAAATACAGACAATTCTAAGAACATACTATGAGCAACTTTACGCCAACAAATTTGACAGTCTGGAAGAAATGGATGCATTCCTAGAGACATATAAACTACCACAACTGAACTAGGAAGAAATAGAATGCCTAAATAGTCCCGTAACCAGTAAGGAGATCGAAACAGTCATCAAAAAATCTCCAAACAAACAAAAGCCCAGGGCCAGACGGCTTCCCAGGAGAATTCTACGAAACATTTAAAGAAGAACTAATTCCTATTCTCCTGAAACTGTTTGAAAAAATAGAAATGGAAGGACAATTTCCAAACTCATTTTATGAGGCCAACATCACCTTGATCCCAAAACCAGACAAGGATCCCATCAAAAAATAGAACTACAGACCAATATCCTTGATGAATACAGATGCAAAAATTCTCACCAAAATACTAGCCAATAGGATTCAACAGTACATTAAAAGGATTATTCACCACAACCAAGTGGATTTATTCAAGGGCTGCAAGTTTGGTTCAACATCCGCAAATCAATCAATGTGATATAGCACATCAATAAAAGAAAGAACAAGAACCATATGATATTCTCAATAGATGCTGAAAAAGCATTTGACAAAGTACAGCATCCCTTCCTGATCAAAACTCTTCAAAGTGTAGGGATAGAGGGCACATATCTCAATATCATCAAAGCCATCTATGAAAAACCCACCGCAAATATCATTCTCAATGGAGAAAAACTGAAAACTTTTCCGCCAAGGTCAGGAACACGGCAGGGATGTCCATTATCACCACTGATATTCAACATAGTACTAGAAGTCCTAGCCTCAGCCATCAGACAACAAAAGGAAATTAAAGGTATTCAAATCAGCAAAGAAGTCAAACTAACACTCTTTGCAGATGATATGATACTATATGTGGAAAACCCAAAAGACTCCACTCCAAAACTGCTAGAACTTGTACAGGAATTCAGTAAAGTGTCAGGATATAAAATGAATGCTCAGAAATCAGTTGCATTTCTTTTCACCAACAAGACAGAAGAAAGAGAAATTAAGGAGTCAATCCCATTTACAATTGCACCGAAAATCACAAGATACCTAGGAACAAACCTAATCAAAGAGGCAAAGAGTCTATACTCAGAAAACCATAAAGTACTCATGAGAGAAATTGAGGAAGACACAAAGAAATGGAAAAATGTTCCATGCTCCTGGATTGGAAGAACATATATTGTGAAAATGTCTATTCTTCCTAAAGCAATCTACATATTTAATGCAACCCTTATCAAAATCCCACCCATTTTTTCAAAGAAATGGAAAAATAATCCTAAAATTTATATGGAACCAGAAAAGACCTCAAATATCCAAAGGAATATTGAAACAGAAAGCCAAAGTTGGTGGCATCACAATTCTGGACTTCAAGCTCTATTATAAAGCTGTCATCATCAAGACAGCATGGTATTGGCACAAAAACAGACACATAGATCAATGGAACAGAATAGAGAGCCCAGAAATAGACCCTCAACTCTATGGTCAACTAATCTTCGACAAAGCAGGAAAGAATGTCCAGTGGAAAAAAGACAGCCTCTTCAATAAACAGTGTTGGGAAGTTGGACAGCCACATGCAGAAAAATGAAATTGGGCCATTTCCTTACACCACACATGAAAATAGACTCAAAATGGATGAAGGACCTCAATGTGAGAAAGGAATCCATCAAAATCCTTGAGGAGAACAAAGGCAGCAACCTCTTTGACCTTAGCCACAGCAACATCTTCCTAGGAACATCACCAAAGGCAACAGAAGTAAGGGCAAAATGAACTATTGGGATTTTATCAAGATCAAAAGCTTTTGTACAGCAAAGGAAACAGTTAACAAAACCAAAAGACAACTGACAGAATGGGAGAAGGTATTTGCAAATGACAGATCAGATAAAGGGATAGTGTCCAAAATCTATAAAGAACTTAGCAAACTCAACACCCAAAGAACAAATAATCCAATCAAGAAATGGGCAGAAGACATGAACAGACATTTCTGCAAAGAAGGCATCCAGATGGCCAACAGACACATGAAAAAGTGCTCCATATCACTCGGCATCAGGGAAATACAAATCAAAACCACAATGAGATATCACCTCACACCAGTCAGAATGGCTAAAATTAACAAGTCAGGAAATGACAGATGCTGGCGAGGATGCGGAGAAAGGGGGAACCCTCCTACACTGTTGGTGAGAATGCAAGCTGGTGCAACCACTCTGGAAAACAGCATGTTGTTTCCATAAAATGTTGAAAATATAACTACCGTTATATTTTACTAACTTATATTTTACATAACTACCGTATGTATGTATATTTACATAACATATTTAAATTTACATAACATATAACTATGTATATTTACATAACATAACATTATATTTTACATAACTACCGTATGACCCAGCAATTGCACTACTGGGTATTTACCCTAAGGATACAATTGTAGTTATCCAAAGGGGCATGTGCACCTGAATGTTTATAGCAACAATGTCGACAATAGCCAAACTATGGAAAGAACCTAGATGTCCATCAACAGATGAATGGATAAAGAAGAAGTGGTATATATACACAATGGAATACTATGCAGCCATCAAAAGAAATGAAATCTTGCCATTGTGGCAACATAGATGGAACTAGAGGGTATCGTGCTTAGCGAAATAAGTCAATTGGAGAAAGACAACTATAATATGATCTCCCTGATATGAGGAAGTGGAGATGCAAAAAGGGGGATTTAAGGGGGTAGAAGAATAAATGAAACAAGATGGGATTGGGAGGGAGACAAACCCTAAGTGACTCTTAATCTCACAAAACAAACTGAGGGTTGCTGGGGGGAGGGGGTTTGGGAGAAGGGGGATGGGGTTATGGACATTGGGGAGGGTATGTGCTATGGTGAGTGCTGTGCAGTGTGTAAACCTGGTGATTCACAGACCTGTACTCCTGGGGATAAAAATATATTACATGTTTATAAAAAATTAAAAATTAAAAATAACAAATAATGAATTAAATGAAAAATCACAAGAGAAATTTGAAAAATCAAAAATAAACATAAATAAATATAAATATAAATTAAAATAAACATTAATAAAAGTAGACATAAAATGAAAAAGAACATACCAAAAATTTTAGGATGCAATAAAACAGTATTTGGAAGAGAATTTATAGTTATAAACACCTACAAAAGGAATAATATGTCTATTCAATATTCCTTACACCCTAAAGAATGAGAAAATGAAGAGCACTCTATCCCCAAAGTTAGCAGCAGTAAATAGGGATTATTATGGCAGAGATAAAACCCAATAAGGAATAGGAAACATTAGAAATAATCAATAAGACCAAAATTGTGACTTTGAAAAGATCAACAAAATAAAGAAACTTTTAGCTAGACTGAACAAAGACAGAGAGAGAGGACACAAAGTACTAATATCAGAAATGAAAGTGGAACATTACTACAGACCTTATAGAAACAGAAAGAATTATAATAGAAGCATTGTGTGCCAACAAATCAGAAACCTAAATGAAATGGAAAAATTCCTAGAAATACAGAAACTATCAAAACTGACTCAAGAAGAAATTTTAAAAATTTTGAATATACCCAAAATAAGAAAAGAGATTTACTATTCAAAAACCAGTCAAAAAAGAAAATCTCAGGACAAGATGGCTTCACAGGTAAATTCAATCAGAAGAATAATTAACATGAGTCCTTCTCAAAATCTTCTGAGAGAGATAGAGAGAAGTGAGGAACACATTCTCTAACCAGTGCAAGTAGGCAAGAAAATAAGGCATTGAAATTAGGTAGAAAAAAGTAAAATTACCTCTGTTCACACACAGTATGATCTTATATGTGGAAGACCTTAAAGATCCTCCCCCAAAATCTGTTGCATTTTATAGTATCATGAAAAAGAATAAAATACTTAGGAATAAACTTCATCAAGGAAGTGAAAATCTCAGTACACTGAAAACTAAAATCTTTTGCTAAAAACAATTAGATACAAATAAATGGAAAGACAGCTCACGTTCATGGATTGAGAAAATTAATGTTAAGAATGTTATCACTACCCAAGGTAGTCTACAGATTTGTTGCACTCTCTATCAAATTCCCAATATTTTTTGCATAAGTAGAAAATTCCATCTTAAAATTCATATGAAATCTTAAGGGACCCCAAATAGCTAAAATAATCTTGAAAAAGAACAAAGTCCTAGGTCTCATTCATTTCTAAACTTACTACAGAGTTACAGTAATCAAAACAGTGTGCTACAGACACAATGGAATGTGTCTATGGAATGGAAGTAAGAGCCTACTAATAAATCCTCACATATATGTAACCATATATAACCTCACATATATCGTCAGGTGATTTTTGAATAGGGTAATAAGACCGTTCAATGGAGAAAAGATGGTCTTTTCAACAAATGGTATTGGGAAAATTGGACATGCATATGCAAAATAATGAAGTTGGACCCTTACACCATATACAAAAATTAGCTCAAATGGAAAGCTACAGAACCTTTAGGGAAAAAAATACTGAGGCTGGTACCTGGGTTGCTCAGTTGGTTAAGCATCTGCCTTTGGTTTAGGTCATGATCTCAGGGTCCTGGAATTGAGCCCAGCACTGGGCTCCCTGCTCAGCGGGGAGTCTCCTTCTCCCTCTCCTTCTTCTCCTCCACTCCCCAATTCATGATGTCCTGCACATGTGCTCTCTCTGTCTCTCAAATAAATAAATAATCTTTAGGAAAAACCATAAGCAAAAAGTTTCATAACATTGGATTCTGGCAATGATTTCTTAGACATGACATCAAAAGCAGAGGAAACAAATCAAAAGCTTCTGCACAGCAAAGGAAACAGTCAAAAAAACAAAGAGGCAACCCACGGAATGGGAGAAGATATTTGCAAATGACAGTACAGACAAAAGGTTGATATCCAGGATCTATAATGAACTCCTCAAACTCAATCCACACGAAACAGACAAACACATCAAAAAATGGGCAGAAGATATGAACAGACACTTCTCCAATCAAGACATACAAATGGCTATCAGACACATGAAAAAATGCTCATCATCATTAGCCCTCAGGGAGATTCAAATTAAAACCACATTGAGATATCACCTTACACCAGTTAGAATGGCCAAAATTAACAAAACAGGAAACAACATGTGTTGGAGAGGATGTAGAGAAAGGGGAACCCTCTTCCACTGTTGGTGGGAATGCAAGTTGGTGCAGCCTCTTTGGAGAACAGTGTGGAGATTCCTCAAGAAATTAAAAATAGAGCTTCCCTACGACCCTGCAATTGCACTCCTGGGTATTTACCCCAAAGACACAGATGTCATGAAAAGAAGGGCCATCTGTACCCCAATATTTATAGCAGCAATGGCCACAGTCGCCAAACTATGGAAAGAACCAAGATGCCCTTCAACGGATGAATGGATAAGGAAGATGTGGTCCATATACACTATGGAGTATTATGCCTCCATCAGAAAGGATGAATACCCAACTTTTGTAACAATATGGACGGGACTGGAAGAGATTATGCTGAGTGAAATAAGTCAAGCAGAGAGAGTCAATTATCATATGGTTTCACTTATTTGTGGAGCATAACAAATAGCATGGAGGACAAGGGGTGTTAGAGAGGAGTAGGGAATTTGGGTAAATTGGAAGGGGAGGTGAACCATGAGAGACTATGGACTCTGAAAAACAATCTGAGGGGTTTGAAGTGGCGGGGGGGTGGGAGGTTGGGGTACCAGGTGGTGGGTATTGTAGAGGGCACGGCTTGCATGGAGCACTGGGTGTGGTGAAAGAATAATGAATACTGTTTTTCTGAAAATAAATAAATTGGGGAAAAAAAAGCAGAGGAAACAAAATTAAAGGTAAACTGGACTACATTAAAATTTAAACTTCTGAGCATCAAACTACAACCAACAAAGTGAAATGGCAACCTATGGAATGGGAGAAAATGTTCATAAATTAAATATTCAATAAATGTCAAGTATCAAGTATCCAGAATATATAAAGATTCTTACAACTGAACAACAAAAAGACAAATAACCCAACTACTAAATGGGAAAATGACTTAACTAGATATTTCTCTAAAGACTATATGTGAATGACCAACAAGCTCATGAAAAGATGATTGACATCATTAGTCAATAGAGAAATGTAAATCAAGACTACAGTGAGATGCCACTTCACACCCACTAAGAAGTCCAAAATATAGATACATATGTACATACATACAGAAAAGAGAGAGAGAGGAAGGAAGGAAGGAAAAGAATAAGTGTTAATATGGATGTGGGAAATGGAATCCTCATATATTGCTACTGGGAATGTAAAATGGTACAGCTGCTGTGGAATATAGTTTTTCAGTTTCTCATAAAGTTAAACATAAAATTATCTTGTGACCCAAGAATTCTATTCCTAGGTATATACTCAAATTAAAAGCAAGTGTTCAAAAGTTATACACCATTGTTCATAGAGCACTAGCCACTATAGTCAAAAGATGGAAATGGAATATCCATCAACAGATGAAATGGGTAAACCATGGGTGTTATGTCCATTAAGGAATATTATCCAGGTATAACAAGGAGTGCATTACTGATACATGCCACAGCATGGATGAAAACTTTCTGATATGAGGGAGTGGTGATGCAACATGGGGGCTTAAGTGGGTAGGAGAAGAATCCATGAAACAAGATGGGATAGGGAGGGAGACAAACCATAAGTGACTCTTAATCTCACGAAACAAACTGTGGGTTGCTGGGGGGAGGGGGGTTGGGAGAAGGGGGGAAGGTTATGGACATTGGGGAGGGTATGTGCTTTTGGGTAAATTGGAAGGGGAGATGAACCATGAGAGACTATGGACTCTGAAAAACAGTCTGAGGGGTTTGAAGTGGCGGGGGGGTGGGAGGTTGGGGGTACCAGGTGGTGGGTATTATAGAGGGCACAGCTTGCATGGAGCACTGGGTGTGGTGAAAAAATAATGAATACTGTTTTTCTGAAAATAAATAAATTGGAAGAAAAAAAATTTTTTAAGATTCCTGAATAGGAAGGAATAGACTGACCCATAGGAAAAAAATCTACACTATGAAATGTGCATTTTAAAATTAAATCTTATCTTATGTGAATTTTAGCTCAATAGAAATAATTGTCCCCTCCACCCTATTAGAAAGCTCGTAGGCCAATAGAAAGGCTGAATGGTTGGGAATTTTGTAGAATTTTGGTAAGATTTAGATAAGAATTGCAAATGTCTAACACTTAAGACCACGTTTTCAGCATTTTTAATTGGTAAAAAGAAAAGGTGAGTCTTTGGGTCCAATTTGATAGCCATGATATTCATTTCTCGAATACCAAATACATCCCAATCTATCATCAGTTGCCCACCTAAAATGTGTTTACTGTTTCATTGCATTCTAAACCTCAAAAAAGCTTAGTTAGTGCCAGAAAGAGGGCCTCCAAACATGACATCTTATTCCAATCCAGAGCTTTCTTGTTGAATAACCACAAGGTTTTCATCACATACTACCAGTAACAACTCTGCCTCTGCCTTTCAGGCAGGTGCAGTATGCCACACAAAAGTTATTTCCCAGGACAGCCCCCAAATTAAAGGACTGTCCAAAGTGCTACTTTTAATTATCAAAATTAAATAGAATTGTTTAAAACTTTATACTAAAAACTAGAAAAGCTAAAATTTAAAATGATAGTATCAAATATTTTTAAATGATTTAAGAAATTGAACTTGTAAAGGAAACTTTTAGTTACTTATTAGCCAGTACTTTTAAACTAATACCTACATAAGTAGGTATTATCTCCTCTGTTTTACAGATGAAGAATCTTGGGCTGAAAGTATCTGATTTTCCAAAGTGATTTCTTCACTATTAAATGGAAGAGATGAGGTTTAAACCCCCAAAATCTGATCACAGATCCTTCTCCTTTTCACCTTTGCTTACCTTTTGGCCCAGGGAAAAGAAAGCTTTCAAGTCTGTTAATTTTGGAAAATTGTTGACATATCTTTTGCAAGATTAGCCAAGTCTGATGCCAACATTGGCAAGAAGCTTAATATTAGACTAAAAATTTCTGAAATAGTAAGAATACCCAAACTTCTACTTATTTGCAAGATTAGAATATAGTGTCACAAGCAGTCTCATCCAGCTTCTCTAAGAGTGTAACCTAGGAAAAATACAACTTAATAACATTCATAGTTAATCATCAACAGGGTCCTGGCAGCAAGCTATCATACATCTGTACGTAACATTATAATGGTATAATGGAGTGGAAAGGGCACAAGTCTTGGAATCAGGTGAACTGGGTTTACCTTAGTTTTGCTACATACTAGTTAGTATAACCATAAGACAAAGTACTTGCTAAGTTTATTTATAAAACAATACTACCTTATCACATGGACTTATGAAGATAGAGATAAAAGCCAGATAAAATAATTAAGATAATTATGCTGAGAAAGTTATAAACCAAATCTATACCTACACTTCAACTGTAGATAACAAATATCTTCATCTAAATTGTTGTTGTTTTTAACGTTTTCTTTGAACCTTGGAAAATAAAGTCTCACCTCTCACTTCTGCTTCTAGTTCCACTTGTCCTATTCAGACAAGGAACGCTATGAAAATGAAGAGAGACCTGAGGTCCAGAAGCAGATGCTCATCGATATGGCCAAAAAGCTACCGGTTTACACAAGAACTGGGAGTGGAGGTCAGTTCATCTAAAGTCACCTACAGAAGGGTCAAGTCACATTTTGAGATTGGCAAAGACCTCAAAAAGGCTAAATCATATATATCCACAGGCTCTTCTGTATGGCCTGTAGCACTGGAGTCTATGACTAACATTTTGCTATGTTACTTTATCATATATCTGGCCACAAATCCATCCCTCATCCCTCATTCATCAAGCCATCTTATTTTTTCATACATTTCAAACTAAGTAGCAGATATCAAATACACATCTACCTAAATATTTTATCATTCTTTTTTGAGTGAAATTTGCATACAAAAACACAAATCTTAAGTTTGCCATTCAGTGTTTTGACAAGTGTACACATCTGTGTAACCGAAACCTCTATAAATAGTACCACATCCCCAGAAAGTTCTCTCATGCTCCTTCCCAGTACGTCCCACCAACCACCACCAAGGCAACCACTATTCTGATAGTTTTCCATCATAGATTACTTTTACCAGCTCTAGAATTTTATATAAATGTAATCATATAGTATGTACTGTTGTGTCTGGCTTCTTTTATTTAATATAATATTTTGAGATTCATTCACATTGCTGTGTACTTTATTCCTTTTATTGCTGAGTAGTATTTCATTGAATGAATATATTATATTTTACCCATCCACCAGTTGATGCACATTTGGTGTTTTCAGTGCTTAGCTATCATGAGTAAATCTGCTATGAATATTCTTGTGCAAGTATTTGTGCAGAGATGTGTCATCTTTCTAGGGTAAATGTCCACTATGGAGTCTTAACTCTTAGTTTTCATTTGTATGATATAAGTACTATTCTAGTACTAGTGGAACCAGTTTTACACCATTCAAAATTTGAAAATCAAACCTCTTTTGACAAGTCATACCAATGTTTCTAATAAGGAAGATTGCATTTCAAGGCTTTGGGCATTATACTGTTAGAAATTTATGTTCATCTGTTTATCATTCATTTATTCAGTAATCATTTATTAAGATCCTATTTGGTGATTTGGAAAATTTTAGTATGGTCTGGGTAATAGATATTAAGGACTTATTATTCATTGTGTTAGAGCATTGATGGTATGGTGGTCATGATTTTTTAAAATCTTCATGCATACTGAAGTATGGTGAAAAGTAGACAGGAAATTATTTGTATAATTTCTCACAGTAGTAAACAGAGTAATGTGACATAACAGAGATTGGCTACAAACTAAAGGTATATGGGACGAATTGGACCTGAGATAAATTTTGTTTGATCTCTAATGTATCTTTAAACCTTCATATTTGTTACTTATTTTTAACAATTAGAATATTTCCACATGAAAGTCCTTATTTCTGGCTTCTCCTTGAAAACTCAGACTCTCTGGCAACATTCAGTCTACATTTTCACATGGCAAAAATTAGCTAAAGCTGAGTAGTAGCCACACTCTTTAAATAAGGCATACATTCTCAGGTTCCCTCAGTCTCCAACTGGCTGCGTCACTCACTACTCACTATTCTCTGGACCCTTGAATCATTTGTTTGCAGCCCTATGATATAGAGATGGCTTCTCTTAGGAAACATCCTTTGGTTTGAGACCTGAATAATAAAAACCAGCAGGAAGTAAAGACCAGAGGGATTAGCATCCCAGGCAGAAGGTACTGTAGATACAAAAGGCCCTTAGATGGGAACAAGCTTGCAGTGTTAGAAGAGTGGGCAGGCAGCCATGTGACTGGAGTATAGCAGGTGGAGAGTGATACTAGTTAAAACTGAAGAGGCAAGCAAAGGCCAGATGATGCAGGTCATGGTAAGGAGTTCGGATTTTATTCTGATGGTGTTGGAAGTCCACTGAAGGGTTTAGGTAAAAAGTGATATAATCTGATTTACATTTTAACAGATAATCTGGCTATTCTGCAAAGAATATATTATGGGGAGCAAGAATGAAAGCAGGGTAAATACTTAGGCATCTATTACAGTCACCTAAATGAGAGATAATTATGGCTTAAACTGGGTAATGGCATTACTATATCTTTAAAAAACATGCTGAATGAATTAAACATGCATGCCCCTCTCCCTTTTTCATTGCCTCAATTATAAGCATACTTTTGTCATCCCCCATTGCTAGACATAAACATAAACTGCTGAATTAGCAGTCCATTATGCTAAATCAATTATATGTGCTTAATGTATACTTCAGTTGTAATTATTATAGCTCAAATTATTCATGATTTTAGTTGTTTCACTTAATAATAATTACATTAAACGTAGTTATACTTCATTGATGAACAGAGAGAAAATGGGATGAAAAAAATGCCTTTAATTAAGGGAAAGAAAGAAAGAAAGGAGAGAAGGAAAGACGAGGGAGGGAGAATATATATATATATATATATATATATATATATATATAATATATATATTTTACTATCAGACTTAGAGTGAAGAGAACCCTGAATGAACTAAGGGGTTAGAAAAATTATAGTAGTCACAGTCCTGCCACTCACTTGCTGTGTGATCTGGTGTAAGTCACTTGATATGTCTCAAGTCTTTACTTCCTTCATCTGTGAAATGGTCAATTGAATTAATTGTTTTTATATAGGAAAGTTTGAGTAAATAGAATCTAAATGATTTTCCCAAGATCATTCAAGCAGTTGATGCATTGTTTGTTTTATAATACCAAATCTTATTATCAGATATCCAGATACGAAAACTTTTCCCTTTACCTTCATCACCCAAAAGGGTGCCTTCAAGATTGATTTAACAGGGGAAAGAAATACGTACACAATTCTCTTCTGTGATTTGCCTTTTTCTTGGTAACTTGAGATGAGCTTGACTACCTGTAATCAATGTATAACAAGCCATCCAAATAGGCTACTGAGATATATGGTGTCATAGTAAGTCCTAACCAATGCTAACCACCTTATTTTTCGTATAGCTGTTAGATTCTGTGACCGGTGCCATTTGATCAAGCCAGATCGCTGCCACCACTGCTCTGTCTGTGCCATGTAAGTGACATCCACATTTCCTCTGGGCTGAGCTTAGACAGCAAAGTGACTGATCCTAACATGTGACCATGCCTAGATAAGAGCGTCCTTTCAATCATAATGAATACATGCCACACATCCTCTTGGAATGATGATGATTCAAACTATTCTAAAGATAGGAAGGAGATATAAAACCCCATTTTTTTTTTAATTTTAATTTTTTTAAATTTCTTTTCAGTGTTCCAGAATTCATTGTTTATGCACCATACCCAGTGCTCCATGCAATATGTGCCCTTCATAATACCCATCACCAGGCTCAACCAACCTCCCACCCCCATGCCCCTCCAGAACCCTCAGATTGATTTTCAGAGTCCACAGTCTCTCATGGCTTGTCTCGCCCTCCAGCTTCTCCCAATTCCCTTCTGCTCTAGATCTCCCCATGTCCTCCGTGTTATTCCTTATGCTCCACAAATAAGCAAAACCATATGATAATTGACTCTCTCTGCTTGACTTATTTCATTCGGCATAATCTCTTCCAGTCCCATCCATATTTATCAAAAAGTTGGTCAAAAAGCTGATGGAGGCATAATACTCCATAGTATATATGGACCACATCTTCCTTATCCATTCATCTGTTGAAGGGCATCTTGGTTCTTTCCACAGTTTGGCGACTGTGGCCATTGCCGCTATGAACATTGGGGTACAGATGGCCCTTCTTTTCACTACATCTGTATCTTTGGGGTAAATACCCAGTAGTGCAATTGCAGGGTCATAGGGAAGCTCTATTTTTAATTTCCTAAGGAATCTGCACAGTGTTCTCCAAATTGGCTGCAGCAACTTGCATTCCCACCAACAGTCTAAGAGGGTTCCCCTTTCTCTACATCCTCTCCAACACACGTTGATTACTGTCTTGTTAATTTTGGCCATTCTAACTGGTGTAAGGTGGTATCTCAATGTGGTTTTGATTTGAATCTCCCTGATGGCTAGTGAACATTTTTTCATGTTTTTGTTAGCCATTTGTATGTCCTCATTGGAGAAGTGTCTGTTCATGTCTTCGGCCCATTTTTTGACATGATTATATGTTTTTTGAGTGTAGAGTTTGAGGAGTTCTTTATAGATCATGGAAATCAGCCCTTTGTCTGTATTGTCATTTGAGAATATTTTCTCCCATTCGGTGGGTTGTCTCATTATTTAGTTGACTGTTTCCTTTGCTGTGCAGAAGCTTTTTAGATGACATGATACTTTATATGGAAAACCCAAAAGACTCCACCCCCAAACTACTAGAACTCCTTCAGCAATTCAGTAACGTGGCAGGATACAAAATCAATGTGTGGAAGTCAGTTGCTTTCTTATACACTAACAACGAAAATACAGAAAGGGAAATTGGGGAATTGATTCCATTTACTATAGCACCAAGAACCATAAGATACCTGGGAATAAACCTAACCAAAGAGGTAAAAGATCTATACTTCAGGAACTATAGAACGCTCATGAAAGAAATTGAAGAAGACACAAAAATATGGAGGACCATTCCATGCTCATGGATCAGAAGAATAAACATTGTTAAAATGTCTATACTGCCTAGAACAATCTATATTTTCAATGCCATTCCAATCAAAATTCCACCGGCATTTTTTTTTTAAAGATTTTATTTTATTTATTTGAGAGAGAGAGACAGTGAGAGAGAGAATGAGCGAGGAGAAGGTCAGAGAGCGAAGCAGACTCCCCATGGAGCTGGGAGCCTGATGTGGGACTCGATCCCGGGACTCCAGGATCACGCCCTGAGCCGGAGGCAGTCGTCCAACCAACTGCGCCACCCAGGCGTCCCTCCACCGGCATTTTTCAAAGAGCTGGAGCAAACAATCCTAAAATTTATATGGAATCAGAAGAGACCCCAAATTGCTAAAACCCCATTTAAAAAATAAATGTTCAGGGTGCCTTGATAGTTCTGTCGGTTGAGCATCTGACTTTTTATTTCGGCTCAGGTCATTATCTCAGAGTCCTGGGATGGAGCCCCATATCAGGTTCCACACTCAACGAGGTGTCTGCTTCTCTCCTTCTCTCTCTACCCATCCCCTCGCTCACATTCTCTTTGTAAAAGAAATATATCTTTTAAAAAATTTATTTTTTAAATTTCTTTTCAGTGTTCCAGAATTCATTGTTTATGTACCAACCCAGTGCTCCATGCAGTACGTGCCCTCCATAATACCCACCACCAGGCTCACCCAACCTCCCACCCTCTACCCGTCCAAAACCCTCAGATTGATTTTCAGAGACCACAGTCTCTCATGGTTCGTCTTCCCCCTCCAGTTTCCCCCAACTCCCTTCTCCTCTCCAGCTCCCCATGTCCTCCATGTTATTCCTTACACTCCACAAATAAGCAAAACTGTATGATAATTGACTCTCTGCTTGACTTATTTTTTTTAAAAAAAATTTAAAATGGGGCACCTGGGTGCCTCAGTCAGTTACTCATCTGCCTTTAGCTTAGATCATAATCCTGGGGTCCTAGGATCAAGCCCGGCATCAGACTCCCTACTCATTGGAGAGCCTGCTTCTCTCTCTACCTCTGCTGCCTGCCCTGTTTATGGTCTCTCTCTCTTAATGCTCTCTCTTAAATAAATAAGTAAAATATTTAAAAATAAATAAATAAGTAAAAATTTTAAAAATAAAAAAATAACAATAAATGGGGTGCCTGGTGGCTCAGTGGGTTAAAGCCTCTGCCTTCCACTCAGGTCATGATCCCAGGGTCCTGGGATCAAACCCCCCATCAGGCTCTGTCAGCAGGGAGCCTGCTTCTCCCTCTCTGTCTGCCTACCTCTCTGCCTACTTGTGATCTCTGTCAAATAAGTAAATAAATAAAATCTTTAAAAACAAATAAAATAATCAATAAAAATTTTTTAAAAAAATAAATAACAATAAAGTGTTCTATTTCAGAACAGTTTTAGATTTATAAAGTTATTGTGATGATAGTTCTTATGTGTCCTACATCCAGTTCCCCTGTTATCAAACTCTTACATTAATATGATACATTTGTTACAAATAATGAACCAACACCAGTACATTATTTTTTTGAAGTCTGTGCTCTGGTTAGAATTCCTGTTTTTCTCTAGTGTTCTTTTTATTTTCTAAGATCCCATTCAGGATACCACATTACATTTAGTTGCCATGTCTTCTCAGGCTCTTTTAGCACTTTCAGTTTCTCAGGCTTTACTTGTTTTTGATAACCATGACAGTTTTTAAGATTTGAGGATTAATGATGGGGTATTTTGTAGACTATCCCTCAGTTGGGATTTGTCCAATATTTTTCTCATGATTAGACTTGGATACTGCATTTTGGATAGGAAGAGCATAGAGGTAAATTGCCATTATCATTGTATTCTATCAAGGGCACATATTATGAACATGACTTATCACTGTAATATTAATCTTGATCATCTGGCTGAGGTAGTGTTTGTCAGATTTCTCTAATGTAAATTTACTCTTCCTCTGCTGCTTCCTTTACCCTTTAGAAAGAAGTCACTATGTATAGCCCAAATGAAAGGAATGGGAAATTATGCTCCCCCTCCTTGAAGTCAGAATATCTACACAAGTTTTTAAAATTCTTCTGCATGAGAAATTTGTCTCTTCTCCCTTATTTGTTAGTTTGTTTGTTTACTATTCATATAATTATATAGGCATGGATAATCACTTTATATTTTGGGTTATACCTCAGTACCACTTTATTTTTTTTTTAAGATTTTATTTATTTATTTGAGAGAGAGTCAGTGAGAGAGAGCATGAACGAGGAGAAGGTCAGAGAGAGAAGCAGGCTCCCCGTGGAGCTGGGAGCCCGATGCGGGACTCGGTCCTGGGACTCCAGGATCATGACCTGAGCCGAAGGCAGTCGTCCAACCAACTGAGCCACCCAGGAGTCCCACCACTTTATTTTGGTACTCAAATTATTTTAGCTTTGTAAAGTCACATCTTTATGTTAATATAATATTCATGTCCTTCTTGGGTATATGTTCCACTCATATTTCTCTTATTAATGATTGAAAGAAATCTGTCAAAATATCAGAAATAGCCAAAGTAAAACAATCACCAGAGTAGTAATTGGTAATTTTTAAATTTTTTAAAGATTCTATTTATTTATTTGAGAGAGAGAGAACACAAGCAGGGGAGTGGCAGAGGGAAGGAGAGAAGCAGGTTCCTGGCTGAGCAGGGAGCCTGAAGTGGGGCTTGATCCCAGGTTCCCAGGATCATGACCTGACCCAAAGGCAGACAATGAACTGAGCCACCCAGGGACTCCTAATTAGCAAAATTTTATTGTGTACACACCAGAAAGACAGTTTGCAAAACAGGAGCACTCAAACCAAAACAAAAAAATGAGGCTTGATATTGTTATAAAACAGCTTATATAGTGAGAAAATTATTATGAGAATATACAATTATTCTTTTTTTTTCTCTCATGTGTTCTTTTTTTTCCCAATTTATTTATTTTCAGAAAAACAGTATTCATTATTTTTTCACCACACCCAGTGCTCCATGCAAGCTGTGCCCTCTATAATACCCACCACCTGGTACCCCAACCTCCCACCCCCCAGCCACTTCAAACCCCTCAGACTGTTTGAGAATATACAATTATTCTTTACAATGATTAGTTAGAATAGTCAGAATTTTCTTAAATGACAGAGAATTGGTCAGTGGTTACTTTATGTCAACTTTAGAAAACAGATTAAGTTTTACTAAAAATTTCCAGAGACATAAGCAAGAAATGACCCAGGTCCAGTCAGTCTAATAAAATAAGCCAAATTAAGCTTTATTTGTATGACTAAACTGGTTTTGTCAGCTTGGGAAATTTTCAAGGGTGGTCTCCATTGGTCTTTTATTTTAACAGACTGTAGCCCTATGTTTTTTTTTCTATACTTTTCTTAATCTGCATATTGAGCAAAATGAGGGGAGATATCTTAGACTTCCCGGCATGTAACTTGCGGCCAGCATAATCCTGTAAAGTGTTGTGATTGGCTCATACTAGAAATAACTGAGAACAAAATAATTTTGTGGTAGCTTATAGTGGAAATCTAGGAATGAGTGTACCAGTACCATGTAATTATACTGGTGAGACAAGTTCAATTATGAGGCGTTACTTCATTTCCATAGCTCTACTTATCACATGTATTTTGTTTCTTTTGTAGGTGTGTATTAAAAATGGATCATCACTGCCCTTGGTATGTCCCTTTGATTCATTTCTTTACTCTGAAAGGGTCAAAGTTGCTCAAAATGCCTACTCTCCTAAGCATAGTTTTAACATGTTTGTTTCTCTAACCATAAATCACTGGGTCTTGTATGTACATGGGGGACAGGGGAGGCATAACATTTTAAAGCAAAAATAAGTAATACCACCGAAGGTATGGTAGTGAATTCCTAGGCTCACAAAACTAATGGTCTTTTGTCTGTTGGCTTTAGTAGTTGAGTATAGTAATGAAATCAAGTACAAACAGTTCTCTTCTTTGACATTATACAATTCATTCTGTTTTTAGTTATCTTGATGTTTGAAATATTCTAGATTATTAACTTCAGCAATTCTTCTCCAAATTTTGAATGTCTGACTTAGAGAACAAATCTGAAACCATCTAACTACAGAGAATATGTCATTCTATACTAAGTATAGCTGTTAAGATTGCAATATGTTTTCAACATCCAAAATTCAGGTTTTCTTGGGTGGATCAGGAACTAGTCCAGAACTATTAAGTAGGCCAGGTGTCTCTACACCTGTAAATGAAAAGAAAAACAAATGAGACATGAACTTGTTTTTCCAGTCTGTTTCTATTAAGGGACTTCTGTTTCTGTTGAGTTTCTACACAGCACATAATGACGCAGCAGGAGTAACGTACTTCCATTGCTGTGTTCACTTATGTATCCATGTGTTCTCAATCAATGGATCCTGATTTCAAATTACTTTTTCTTTTTTTTTAGGGTTAATAATTGCATTGGATTTTCCAACTACAAATTCTTTCTTCAGTTCTTAGCTTATTCTGTTCTCTACTGCCTGTACATTGCTACAACAGTCTTCAACTATTTCATCAAATATTGGAGAGTAAGTTAAATAAACCTGAAAGATCACCCCCAAAACACACACCTACTCCAATCTGTGATGTTTTCCAACTTTTCTTTTTACATTTTGAAATAGCTAAGGTAACCAGAAAGGAAGGCACAAAACAAGTTTCCCCATGTTGAATATTCTGAGATTTAGGAGTTAGTTATTTAAGTATTCTGCTAAAACAAATTTGTCATACATGAGAATCTTGTTAAGGTCTTTAGGAACCTAACCCCTTGACTCTTAGTGATTCTTTACAATGTACTTACCTAGTCAAGTTTAAAAAATTCACTTCTTCCCAATTATAGATTTTTAAAATGTTGAAACTAATTTTGAATCTCTAGTTTTCTAAGAAAAAGGATACAAAAATATTCCCTCATTGTCAGAAAAGACTTTCTTACTTCCTGTTTAAAGGAGAGTTGCAAAATTCCTACTGGACAGAAAGATTCATTGACTCATCTTCACACATGACCAAACTGAAATGGGAAGTCTTATTTGAAATTTGTATGACAAACACTGGGTTGGGAATTAGGAAAACTGAGTTCTAATACTGGCTCTGTTACCTGCTTCACTGGCTCATCGCCAAGATCAAATGAAATATGATTTTGATTTTAATTATTATAGTGAAATCTAAAAGAGAATTTCACATTTCTTCTACAAAATTTCAATCATATCCCATCTATTTCCAAAAGAATTGAAGGCAGATTTTTACTTTACGTATGTGTGTTGGGTCTGGCAGCAATATAGTGATTTTTTAAAAATTTCATGCCAATGGACTCCAGAGGTTATCCCCTCCCCACAATTCCAGTACAGTAGTTAAAATATCATAACCTTCTATGATGGAGGTTGTCCAAACTGAACCTAAATAGCAAAAGACGGATGTAGGCAGAGCTATTAGTTATTACTGTGGGAATTGTACAGGAGCCCATATATTAGGAATATCTCACATCAAGTGAAGAGATAAAGCAGCAAGGAAAGAATGTGAATCCTGTGACCAGATTAAAGATTATAATAAACTGGAGAACAATGGAAAAAGACAGGCAGTGAGAACCTAAATACCTGAGAATAGTTAAATTATTAATTAGTGCTTTGATCCTGACTAGTATAGAAAATACAGGATAAAAAATTATAGTGAGTTAGAGAGGAGAAGGGAGTTGGGGGAAATTGGAAGGGGAGGTGAACCATGAGAGACTATGGACTCTGAAAAACAATCTGAGGGGTTTGAAGCAGTGGGGGATGGGAGGTTGGGGGATCCAGGTGGTGGGTATTAGAGAGGGCACAGATTGCATGGAGCACTGGGTGTGGTGCAAAAACAATGAATACTGTTATGCTGAAAATAAATAAATAAATAAATAAATTTTCATGAATTCATCCACAGAAAAAAAATTATAGTGATATGTGCTTTCCATTTTCCCAACTTTCTTAATCAATTCAGATATTTAATGACTTTAAGAATCAGGAATTATGGGGTACGTGGGTGGCTCAGTCTGTTAAGCATTGGCTTCAGCTCAGGTCATGATCCCAGGGTCCTGGAATCAAGCCCTACATCAGGCTCCTTGCTCAGCTGGAAGCCTGCTTCCCCCTCAGCCCCTTCCCCTGCTCATGCTCACTCTTTCTCTCTCTCTGACAAATAAATAAAATCTTTTTTTTAATTCTTCAAGATATAAAAGTATAAGCAGAAATGAAATTTTCTCATAAATTTTCCCCAAATACAAAATATTTCATTATCTTGGCATATCTTCTTTGGCTCCTTTTCACATCACAGGATCTCTTATCTATTGTTCAGGTTTTCATGAGCTGTTTGACATCCCATTCACACTGAGCTACTACCCTGAATGTAAAGAAAATCTACCGTATCCAGTTCAGCAGGGAAAGTGTCAACCTTGGTCTTCACTACAGTCCTTACTTGGTCTTCACAGTAGGGTAGTGTTTAAGAACTCATAACAGAGTAAACAATGTTGCATTTTACACATTTTGCCTTGGTCCTCCAAACCAGTCAGTTGTCAAATACCACAGTGCCAGCCTTCCAGGTGATGTATGTTTTTTTTTTCACTCTTGAAATATAATATTTGGATGTGAATTAATTACCAAAAATATGCCAGTATTCACAAGCACAAGATGAACATGGGCTTGTCCTTTTCCTATTCCTTCATTTTTCTCTACAGTAGATTAGACCATGCCTGACAAATGGGACATAAGAGAAACTGTCTTGGCTTGCTCTCATAATGAAAAGGGTATTGACAATTCAGAAAAATGCTTCTTTGCAGTCTCTCCATTCAGAAAGCACTTTGAGGTGGTTTAGAGAAGGCTTTCTCAGTTTAAATTGAGTCTCACCTTAAAATAAAAAGAAAACACTTCCATGTATTCTAAAAACCATGTATCAAGGTGACTAGTGGTTCTCCTAAGAACAACAACCTCTATTTGTAGGATACTTTACCATTTTCAAAGCACTTTCATATCTATTGTCTCATCTTCTTCTTACCACAACTTTATAAAGTACATAAAACAGGAATTGTTAGTCTCATTTAAAAATGATAAAACTGAGGCTCATAGTAGTTAGTGACTTGCTCAGGATCACCCAGCTTTAAGTTTCAAATTCAGGACTGGAAGCTATCTGACCCTAAGCCCAGAGATCTTAAACACTATACCATATCTGCCTGCCCTTTATGGTCCTGCTATGGAGAAGCTATAGCTCCTTTGGAATAAAGAATTTAGAACACAATCATCGGCCATTTTTTCCTCTATATATTATCTTGAAGAGTAGCTACTTTGATAGGAAATTGATCTTTTGCCTTATGAAAAAAGTAGTAATATACACCTTCCACACGGGGCCATGAATCTCCACATAGAGACTGTGAATTATTTTAGAACCAAGATAGTAGTATTATTCTACCAGTATTCCCCTGAACTGTTTCTAGTGGTTGTTGCTTTGAGTAATTTAGCTTAGTTATCTCCTGGGAAGGTAATTTTGAACATAGGGCCATCAACCTCTTCCAACAATAAAAGGGGGGAGACTTTATCAAGAGATACCCTTTAGCAGACAAAAGACTGTAAGAGTAATTACTATAAAAGTAATTAGGGAAGGGAAAGAATTCCAGCTTAGCTACCCAAGGTCTGAACTGAGTTTCTATCAGCCCCTCTTGCCTAGACATTTCCTATTACCCATTCAACCTGAAAGACAAGAAGTAAAGTAAATGTAAGCTGTAAAAGCTTTAACAAACATACTCAAAAAGTAGAGATTATGAAAGCAAAAACCCCAGCTAGGCAAAAACCACTACAAAATTGTACATTAATTTTTTCTATAAACTCAAAAAAAACCCCAAGCCAATCAAATTCAGTTTGGGTGCTTAGGCCAAGATTTTGTGGAGGGATCATTTCAGGAAGGAGCTTCAGATGAAGTTTTCTGAAGGTTGAAGTCCTTGAGATGACTGTGTCCTGGGTGCTCTGTCCCTATGCAAATTTTACCCAGAATACTTGTCAACTGAAAACATCTGACTAACTGACTTCCCCTAATCTTCATCCTTCAAACATATATACTGTGAAATATCCCCCAAATTTCCTTACATCAAAATGATTAAAAATCTTCTCTAAGAAAAAGAAATCTGTGCTATCTGAATTTTCCAAGTGTTTCCAAGTCTTAATTTTTTCCTTCCAAACTGAAGTAGAACCAGATCCTAATGTTAACACCCACTTCAATCAAGAATCACCTTTAACTTTACTGCTCAAAGCATATGGAAATTCTTTAATGCAATTCATCATGCCAAAACAATGATCAGCACAGGAAAGAGGGGAATAAAAAACTTCTCTGAACTACTTACTCCAAAACTGAAAATGTTTTCTAAAGTTCTCTTCAGAAGATAAAATGTTGTGGTGAAAAAATAATGAATCCTGTTTTTCTGAAAATAAATAAATTGGAAAAAAAAGGAAAAAAAAGAAAAAGAAACAAAACAGAGGATCATAGGAGAAGGGAGGGAAATATAAAATAAGTTGAAATTAGAGAGGAAGACAACCCATACAAGACTCTTAACTATAGAAAACAACTGAGCATTGCTGGAAGGGGTAGGGGGGTGGTGTTGTAACTTGGTGATAGGCATTAAAGAGGGCACATGATATAATAAATACTGGGAATTACATGCAACTGATAAAGTACTGAACTCTACATCTGAAACTAATGATGTACTATATGTTAGCTAATTAAATTTAAATAAAATAAGTAAAAAATACAAAATAATAAGAAGAAATAAGAACCCAAGATTTCAAGATTTTAAGATTCTCCTATAAAGTTGAGAGCAACCTATTGTGTAAATACATTTTCAGCTCTGCAAAACAGAATGTTGTTTTATGAAAGTAATATGGCAATGACTCTAATGACCTGAAGGCAAATAAAATAATTTAGAGTTATTTGAGTTAATCCAGCAAACACTAAAAGGGTGGTTTTGTTCATTTTTATTGAAAATAACTACATGAGGATATATTCTTGCATTTATACTTCGTAAGATGACAGTTCATACAGATAAAAATTAAAATGAGATTTTTCATTAAAAAAAATGTTATACAGTATGCATGCTGGTTTATGGCTGCATGTAAAAGAAGAAAGCTGGTACTACATGGAAAATAAGATGTCCCAAATAACTATAAAAATGTTTAGCTACCTACTTTTACAATTGCCTGTCAAATCCTGCTTGATTTTACTGTTTAAAGAGCTGTCTCACCGGTTGTGATATACCAACACATTCTACTTCAGCTATAAAAAACAACCACACAAAATTTTCAGTAGCTTTAAAGTCAGATTATAGCTTATAGGTAGAGCATTTTGAAATTGTACCTATGTGTTTTAACTTCCTATTGTATTATTGTGCTGTTTTCAATATACATATATCCAAGGAAATATGACATATAAAGTATTTCAGAATAACCCATTTTGAGACAAGAGGATGAACCATATAACCTCAAAATCACCTCTGCCCAGTGACTCATAATTTGCAAACTAAATGGAGTACAAGCTTTAAGAAGTTGCATACCAGTTATGGCCTGAATATACCCTTTTTATACTACTATTTTCTAATTTTTGCAGTATATACTGTGTTTTACACTGAACTTAATCAAGGATCCAATTTCGGCTTTGTAGGCTGAAAGTATAACCATAATGAGGTATGGTCATCAACAGAAAGAACTTTTATAATAAAATCTATTTTTTAATTATAGCTAGACATTTTATACATATGAGAAAGTGCTAACATATAGAAAAACTAGCCAAGCCGTATCACTTTAATTCTTTGTTTTTATTTTTGTTTATTATTTCTGTTCTAGGGGGAATTGCCCAGTGTTCGCTCAAAGTTCCATGTTCTTTTCCTCCTCTTTGTGGCCTGCATGTTTTTTGTCAGCCTTGTGATTCTCTTTGGTTACCATTGTTGGCTTGTCAGCAGAAACAAAACCACCTTAGGTAAGACTGGTTATTAAGATGAGGGAAGAAACACACTAATGTATATAATAGTGACCTACAAATTATTCCTAAGGAAGAGAAAAAGTCCCACTGAAGCATTTTATTTATAGTAACATTCCTTTGCTTCCAAACTGAGACAGATGTAAACATGTTTAACCAAACTGGAGAGCCATAATGAATAAACAAAGCATTATTAAATGAAACCTCACACAAAACCAAAATGGATCATTGCTCTTTAGAATTCACATTGGGTAATAACTCCCCAAATTTACGGCTTGAAAAATTTCTGAAAGGTGTTCACATGAGGAAGTGGAGGAAAAATCAGTACAGAAGGGAACATCAGAAGAGAGAGGTGAAGGTTAATAAAGATAAAAGAATCTAAATTATTGAGGGCATCCAAAGATAGAGTGCTGAGAAAGAATCTAAGCCAAAAAATCACGATATCTACAGTCATCAAGGAGGTTTGGAGGACTGGGAATATGATAAATACACTGAATAAGCAAGTTTCTAGAAAATGAGTACAAGAGGTGAACATTTTTTTGGTTACTCTATACTCCAGGCTGTTATTTGGAGAATTATATTTCTGATGGATTCCAATGCAACAACTTTATTTCATGTATAGTGAAACAAATATTTATATTGTATACAAATAAATGCAGTAGGAGTGAGGAGAAAGTGTTGAATGTTTAGCTAAGATAGATTGAGCAAAGTTTAGTACAAAAGCCAGTATACATTTGAAACTCATTCACTAATAATGCTAACAGCTAAGAAAATATTTACATTCCTTTTCTAAACCAGACATTTGTAGCACTTAGTTGCTAGGTGGTAGATGAACACATTTGGCTTAGACATAACTGCAAAGTAGAGAAGTACTAAAGACTCCACGATAACAGAATCTGAAAACAAAGAACAAATGGGAGAAGGCTAGATGCAGCCTGTCCAACAGTGAAAGTGTTTTTTGCTTAATGGGATAAATATGTGTCTAGAAATAAGGGGCACTAACATGGTCTAATTCCTCAGTCTTTGAGTTGATTATAGTTCACCTGTTGACATTTTTACTGGAATAAAACTCAATTTCTTACATTGCACATTTTAGTGTGATGTTTCAAAACAAAATCAATGTTATTACCAACTCTTCATGCTTCTTTACTTTAGCCCCAGCTTTAAAAATGGAGACCATTGGGCAGCTGTTTCCACTTAGATTCAAATAAATACTGTTCAGATTGTCCTTTCACTCCTTAAATGCAGCCACACAAAATATATAGTTACCCCATGGCTCCTTATAATAATTTCTACCATTATGTATTTCCTCTGCCTTTTAAAAAAACAGAGTATCAATTCTTTGCATTTAATAACAAAATTACTTTGTATTAAGTAATTAAACTGGTTGTTACTAAGTAATTTAGCAATAACTAAGAATAAGAGGCCCATGCTACCACAACAAAAAGATATTGTAACATCAAATCACATTCATGGAGAACTGCAAAATCATGTTAGTCCTGAAATTTGTTCCTTTATTGCTTTCTTCCTCTTTTCTTCAACTCCCCTATCCTGCCCTAGAGGCCTTCTGTACTCCAGTGTTTACAAGTGGCCCAGAGAAAAATGGGTTCAACCTTGGCTTCATCAAAAATATCCAGCAGGTGTTTGGCGATAACAAGAAGTTCTGGTTAATACCTATTGGGTCCAGGTAGGTAATTATTACCACTGAAGTTGTTGCTGGACCATGCCTTGAAGTAGGAAATTCAGTTTTAATTGTAGTTTGCAACAAATGACGGTCCAGTAAAAACTCTTTCCCCCAAGTTATTATTTCTAGGTTAATAAAGAGAAATCAGGAGGTGAGGGTATGATAAATGGACATTCTTATGCTTTGTGGCAGTGTAAACTGGTAGTATTCTTTATAAATGGATTTAGTAGTATGTATCAAAAATCATAAGAATCCACATATCCATTGTCCAGTAATTCCACTTCTAAAAATCTATCCTAAAGACAAACTAGGCATAAAAATGTTCATCACAACAATATTTCCAGCCAATAATTAGGAAACATCCAACCTAAATATTAAACAATATGATATATATATATATATATATCCCCATTGACTAGAATATTATGTAGTCTTAAGTAATAGTTATTAAGACTATGTCACAATAAAGGGAAATGATCACTCTATTTTAAATGAAAAATGTAGAATTCAAATGGTATGTACTCTGTAATTAAAAATATATACAAAGATATGTACAAGTATATACAGAAGAAAACAACAGAGGGGAGATATACCCCCAAAATGCTCTAAGTAGATAAGTGGTACCAGTTGGTACTTCACAGGCTCATTTATTTAAGGTCTATGGTATATCCTACTATCCTGGCTATAAAGTACAAGACAAAACTGTGTTGGTGGGCAATGTTGATTAATAACAGTTACCAGCAATTATTTGCACCCCACTAACACATACACACACAAATATACGCACACTATCACTACATCAAAGATCTAAAATGGTGTTCTGTGAAATAAAAAAAACAAAAACAAAAAGCCCATTCACTTATAATCAGTATACTTACATCCTCTGTAGACAACTTTCAATAAAATCTGTCAACTTCCAGTTAACCACAATTATGAATAGAAGTAAAGGCATAAGAAATAGAAAATGAGTAATCCAAGCTTAAACATCATCATTTTAAATTAAGTTTTGTAGTGAATAAATTTTCTTCACATTAAGGAATAAAGAGATTTAAAATTCAAAAAAAAAAAAAAAGAAAATGAGTAATCCAAAAGTCACTCATATATAAATTTGCAGTGGATTCAGGTATATATACTCAAATGTTCAAACTGTAGCCCACTCTAGCCAGAACTAACATAGTTCCCTCCAATGCATCCCATCTGTTGGTGGACGGAGTAATTAACCAAGGAGGTAGCCCTAGATTACCACAGATATCCATGAAGTGGATCCCACTTGAGGGTAATTGTGCCCCAAATCTGCATACCTAGAGATGCTTCACTCTGGCTGTTTCCCATAGTTCCTATTAACCTTTCTGCCATAACAAGCCAAATAATGGGGCATTCAGACATTAATATCTATCACCAATTCATAGCAACTTATCTCCAATATATCAATGATTCTGAATCTGCTAATATTTGTTGAAAACTTAGAACCAAAACAATAAGATAGTTTGATATAAATTCAGGTGATCATCATTAAATTATAATTATGAAGCCTGCAGTGTGTGCATATTGCCATAACTGGACATTGTGGGAAACAAGTTAAACAGCTGTTTACAAACCAAAACAGTTAACACTGGTGCAGAAAAACAAGATATAGAAATTGAAAGCAATACAGCAACTAAATGATGCTATTGTAAAACCGTATTCCACCATGGCTTTAATGAATAAACTAAATGGTTCAAATCTTCCTAAGAACCCCCTTCTATTTGTAAGAGATTTATTACATTCATAAAAAGCCGTGTCAGCTGCAGGAGCTCATTGCCTTTCTTTCCCCAACAGCCCTGGTGATGGACACTCCTTCCCTATGAGGTCTGTGAATGAGTCACAAAACCCACTGCTAGCAAATGAAGAGCCCTGGGAAGACAACGAGGATGAAACCCGAGGTAAGGAGGCTCAGAAGGAAGTGTTTTCTCCACCTAGCAAAGCAAGCACCAATATGGACCATGTTAATGCAACCAAAGTAGTGTAATGAGAATATAGTATCCAGAAAGATTATATAAGCCTGTCAACCTTATAAGTGCCCATTAGATAGAAAAGAGCAAGTATAGCCAGATTTGTGTAGCATATACAGGTGGCTTAGGTTGGAAGATGGCAGCTTGAAGGTCTCTTAACAGTTTTGTGATACCTTGATTTATAACCAGTCAGATGTCAGGAAACATAATAAAGAGTGCTGTGTATATTTATAAACAATCCTGCCAGTTGGTTACTCATGGTGCTTTGCTTGAGTTCATTTAATCAGTGGACAGCAGCTCACCTTTCTCTGCCCTTATTTACATTGGTTAAATTTTCTACATTTTATTCAAGATTTTATTTATTTATTTGAGAGAGAGAGTGACAAGAGAACATGAGCAGAGGGAGAGGGAGAAGCAAACTCCCCTGCTGAGCAGGGAATCTGATATGGGGCTCAATCCTAGGACACTGGGATCATGACTTGAACCAAAGGCAGACACTTAACCAACTGAGCCACACAGGGCCCCCTAAATTTTCTTTAAAATCATTTGCATTCTCTCTTAGAATGGTTTAAATACACACACACAAAAAAATATATATATATACATATATATATAAATATATATATGGTATATGTAGGCAAGCCTACATAGGCATGTAGTCTACTTTTCTAAAAGGCAGAGTGGCAAAGGAAAAATGAGAAAGTAGAGCTTTGTCCTTCCACCTTTCTCCCACTAGACTTTTGGATCATAATGAGATGTGTGTGTGTGTGTGTGTGTGTGTAAAGCTAAAAGTTAAGTTCTCATGTCATATACCCATCACCTGTTCTTTGTCTCCACGTGATGTTATGCTTACAACTGTGCCTCCAGCATGTGTTTATATTGCTAATATCAGGCACCAGTGTATAATTTTTAGCAGCTGATCCCAATAATAAAACAGCTGACAAAAATTTTGAGTGAGAAATTGTAGTACTTGTCAAAAACTGTACCTGGGGTGAATGCAGCTGATGAGAAAACAGAAAAGCATTGAGGTGAGGAACAGAGATGGGAAACATGCCTTTATAAGTGTTAACCCTGTTAAATTATCTAGGTCCAGGGTTTCTGTCTTAAAGTCCAGTTTTAAAATAAGGCAGCTTATTAGAGCTGAGGAAGATAAATCATTCCAAACTTCATAGTTAAAAAGGGAAAGACTTCTTGCCCAGCCACCTGGGAACCTCCTGTATTGACTCCTGCTGACCTTTTATAGAAAAACTGACTATTTAGACCGACCTTCCTTCAACTATCATTCTTTCCATTTTTCTCTTTCAAGTTTTTATTTAAATTCCAATTAGTTAATATACAATGTAATATTAATTTCAGGTATAAAATTTAGTTATTCAACAATAAATAAGGCACAGTGTGCTACCACAACATGTGCCCTTCTTAATCCCTATCAACTATTTAACCCATCCCCCAAACACCTCCTCTCTGATAACCATATTTGTTCTCTACAGTGAAGAGTTGGCTTCTTGGTTTTTCCTCTCATTTTTCCCCCATGTTTGTTTGGTTTCTTAAATTCTGCATGAATCAAGTCATATAGTATTTGTCTTTCTCTGACTGACTTATTTCACTTAACATAGTACTATCTAGCTCTATCCATGTCCTTGGAAATGGCAAGATTTCATTACTTTATATGGCTGAATAGTATTCCATTTTATATACATGCTACATCTTCTTTATCCAGTCATCAGCCAGTGGGCACTGGGGCTCTTTCCATAATTTGGCTCTTGTGGATAATGCTGCTATAAACATCAGGATGCATTTATCCCTTCAAATTAGTATTTTTACATCCTTTGGGTAAATACCAAGTAGTATAATTACTGGACTATAGGTAGTTCTATTTTTAACTTTTTGAGGAACTGTTTTCCAGAGTGGCTGCACCAGTTCGCATTCTCATGAACAATGTAAGAGGGTTCCATTCTCTGCACCCTCACCAACACCTGTTGTTTCTGGTGTTGTTCATTTTGGCCATTCTGACAGGTTTGAAGTAATATCTCACTGTAGTTTTGATCTGTATTTCCTTGATAATGAGTGATATTAAGCATCTTTTCCTGTGTCTGTCTTCTTTGGAAAAATGTCTGTTCCTGTGTTCTGCCCATATCTTAAATGGATTATTTGTTTTTTGGGTGTTGAGTTTTATAAGTGTGTTATGTGTTTTAGATACTAACCCTTTATAAGATAGGTCATTTGCAAATATCTTCTCCATTCCATATGGTGCCTTTTAGTTTTGTGGATTGTTCCTTTCGATGTGAAGAAGTTTTTGGTTTTGGTTTTTGGGGTTTTTTATTTTCGTTTTTTTTGTTTGTTTGTTTTGTTTTGGTTTGATTTTTTTTTTCATGAAGTCCCAATAGCTTATTTTTACTTTTGTTTCCCTTCCCTCAGGAGGCATATCTAGAAAGAAGTTGCTTCACCTGATGTCAAAGAGGTTACTGCCTGTGTTCTCCTCTAGGATTGTAATGGCTTCCCATCTCACATTGAGGTCTTTCATCCATTCTGAATTTAGTTTTGTGTATGGTGTAAGAAAGTGGTCCAGTTTCAGTCTTCTGCATGTGGCTGTCCTATTTTCCCAATACTCTTTGTTGAACAGACTGTCTTTTTCCATTGGATATTCTTTCCTACTTTGTCAAACATGAGTTGACCATATAGTTGTAGGTTCATTTCTAGGTTTTCTATTCTGTTCCATGGATCTATGTGTCTATTTTTTTGTGCCAGTAATATACTATTTTGATCACTACACATTTGTAATATAACTTGAAGTCCTGAATTGTGATGCCTCTAGGTTTGCTTTTCTTTTTCAAGACTGTCTTGGCTATTCTGGGTCTTTTATAATTCTGTATAAATTGTATGATTTTTTATTGTAGCTCTGTGAAAAACACTGGTGTTATTTTCAAAGGGATTGCATTAAATGTGTAGATTGCTTTGGGTACTATAGACATTTTAAAATATTTGTTCTTCTGATCCATGATCATGGAATGTCTTTCTATTTCTTTGTGTCATCTTCAATTTCTTTCATCAGGGTTTTATAGTTTTCAGAGTACAGGTCTTTATGTCTTTGGGTAGTTTTATTCCTAGTTATCTTACGGGTTTTGGTGCAATTATAAATGGTATCGATTCCTTGATTTCCCATTCTGTTGCTTCATTATTGGTGTATGGAAATGCAACAGATTTCTGTACATTGAGTCTGTGTCTTGTGACTTTATGGAATTCATGTATCAGTCCTAGCAATTTTTTGGTGGAGTCTTTTGGGTTTTCTATACAGAGTATCATTTCATCTGCAGAGAGTGGAAGTTTTACTTCTTCCTTGCTGATATCAGTGCATTTTAATTCTTTTTGTATTCGGATTGCTGTGGACAGGACTTCCAGAAGTATCTTGAATAACAGTGGTAAGAGTGGACAACTGTGTGTTGTTTGTGAATATGAAGAAAAAATTCTCAATTTTCCCCAGTTGGGGATAATATTAGCTGTGGGTTTTTTATATATGGCATTTATTACATTGATGTATATTCCCTCTACACCTATTTTATTGAGAGCTTTATCATGAATGGATATTATGCTTTGTGAAATGATTTTTCCATGTCTATTGAAATGATCATATGGTTCTTATCCTTTTTTTAAATTACTGTGGTGTATCATGTTGATTGGTTTTCTAGTAATGAATCAGCCTTGCAGCCCAGGAATAAATCTCACTTGATTTTGGTGAATGATTCTCTTAATTACTGTTGAATCTGATTTCCTTGTATTTTATTGAGAATTTTTGCATCCACGTTCATCAGGGATATTGGCCTGTAGTTCTATTTTTTGATGGAGTCTTTTCTGATTTTGGTATCAGGATAATGTTGGGCTCCTAGAATGAATTTGAAAACTTCCTTCCAGTTTTTTTTTTTGAGTAGTTGGAGAAGAATAGGTACTAACTCTTCTTTAAATGTTTGGTGAATTCCCCTGAGAAGCCATCTGACTCTGGAGTTTTGTTTGTGGGGAATTTTTTTTTTTATCTTTTTTTTCCAATTTATTTATTTTCAGAAAAACAGTATTCATTATTTTTTCACCACAACCCAGTGCTCCATGCAAGCTGTGCCCTCTATAATACTGCCTGATATCTTTTTTTTTTCCCAATTTATTTATTTTCAGAAAAACAGTATTCATTATTTTTTCACCACACCCAGTGCTCCATGCAAGCTGTGCCCTCTATAATACCCACCACCTGGTACCCCAACCTCCCACCCCCCCGCCACTTCAAACCCCTCAGACTGTTTTTCAGAGTCCATAGTCTCTCATGGTTCACCTCCCCTTCCAATTTACCCAAATTCCCTACTACTCTCTAACGCCCCTTGTCCTCCATGCTATTGGTTATGCTCCACAAATGAGTGAAACCATATGATAATTGACTCTCTCTGCTTGACTGATTTCACTCAGCATAATCTCTTCCAGTCCCGTCCATGTTGCTACAAAAGTTGGATATTCGTCCTTTCTGATGGAGGCATAATACTCCATAGTGTATATGGACCACATCTGTGGGGAATTTTTTTAAATGCTGACTCAATTTATTTGCTGGTTATTAGTCTGTCAAGTTTTCTATTCCTTCCTGTTTCACTTTTGGTAGTTTATATGTTCCCAGGAATTTATCCATTTCTTCCAGGTTGTCCAAACTGTTAGCATATAGTTTTTTATAATTCTCTTATAATTGTATTTCTGTGGTATTTGTTGTTATTTCTCCTGTCTCATTTGTGCTTATATTTACTTGGGTCCTTTCTCTTCTTTTTGCTAAGTCTGGTTAGGGGTTAATCAATTTTATTGACTGTTTCAAAAAATCAACTCCTGGTTTCATTGATTTCTTCTTTTGTGGTCTTTTTTAGTTTCTATGTCATTTATTCTGCTCTAATCTTTATTTTCCCTTCTTCTGCCTGCTTTAGGCTTCCTTTGTTGTTTTTTTACTAGCTTCTTTATGTATAAGTTTAGTTTGTTGCTTTGAAATTTTTCTTCCTTCTTGAGGTAGCCCTATATTGCTATATACTTCCCTCTTAGGACCACTTCTGTGGCATCCCAAAGGTTTCTGACTGTCATGTTTTCATTTTCACTGGTTTCCAGGTAATTTTTTAAAAATTCAATTAGCCAATGTATAGTACCTGATTAGTTTTGACAGAATGTTCAGTGATTCATTCTTTGCATATAACACCTAGTGCTCATTACATCATGTGCCCTCCTTATTTGTAATCACCGAATTACCCCATCCTTCCACCCAGCTTCCCTTCCACAACCCTGTTTATTTCCCAGAATCAAGAGTAGACTCTTTCCCATGTAATTTTTTATTTCCTCTTAGATTTCCTGGTTTATCTATTCATTGTTTGGTAGCATACTGTTTAACCTCCATGTATTTGTGGTGTTTCCAAATTTTTTTCTTGTGGTTGACTTCAAGTTTCATAGTGTTATAGTTAGAAAAGATGCATGGTATGATGTCAATCTTTTTTAATTTGTTGAGGCCTAATTTGTGATCTTTTCTGGAGAATGTCCCATGTGCATTTTAAAGATTTGTTTATTTATTTGAGAGAGAGAGATTGAATGCAGTGGGGAGGGGCAGAAGGACAGTAGAGAATCTCAAGCAGGCTCCCTGCTATGTACAGAGCCTGATTCAGGACTTGATCTCACAACCTTGAGATAATTACTGACCCGAAACTAAGAGTTGGACACTTAACTAACTGAGCTACCCAGGTGTTCCTGTCCCAAGTGAACTTTAAAAGAATGTGTGTTCTGCTGCTTTAGAATGGAATGTTGTGAATATATCTGTTGAGTCCATCTGATCCAGTGTGTCATTCAAAACCATTGTTTCTTTATTGATTTTCTGCTTAAATGACTCATCCGTTGCTGTAAGTCCATTGCTGTAAACTTCCCATTGCTATAAGTTGCTGAGAGAACAATTAGTTCCTTCATGTTTATTATTTACATTTTTATACATCTGAGTGCTCCCATGCTGGGTGTATAAATATATAGAATTGTTATATATTCTTGTTGAACTATCCCCTTTATTATGATGTAGTGTACTTCTTCATCTCTAGTTACAGTGTGTTTTAAAGTCTAGCTTGTTTGATGTAAGTATTGTTATTCTGGCTTCTTTAACATCCATTTCAAGACAAATGTTTCTCCATCTCCTCACTTTCAATCTGCAGGTGTCTTCAAATCTAAAATGAGTCTCTGATAGGCAGTGTATAGATGGGTCTTATTTTTTTATCCATTCTGACACCCTAGCTTTTGACTGGAGCATTTAGTCCATTTACATTCACAGTAAGTATTGACAGATATGTATATAGTGTCATTTATTACTTGTTTTGACATTGTTTCTGGAGATTTTCTCTGTTCCTTTCTTGTCTTTGTCACTTTTGGTCTTTTCTTTCCACTCAAGGAGTCCCCTTTAATATTTCTCACAGGACTGGTTTAGTGATCACAAACTCCTTTAATTTTTCTTTGTTTGGCACACTCTTCCCGCTTTTATTCTGAATGATAGGCTTGCTGGATAGAGTATTCCTGGTTGCAGGTTTTTGCCATTCAGCACATATATATCATGCCACTTTCTTCTGGCTTGCTGCATTTCTATTGAGAAATCTTCAGCTAGCTAGTCTTCTTTTGTAGGTTAGGGACTTTTGTCTTGCTGCTTTTAAGATTTTTTGTTCTTCATCACTATATTTTGCAACTTTAATTACAGTATGTGTTGGTGATGGTCTGCTTTTTTTGATCTTGATGGAAGTTCTCTGTGCTTCCTGGATCTCAATATCTGTTTCCTTCCCCAAATCGGGGAAGTTTACAGCTATTATTTGCTCAAATAATTTTTTTGCCCCCTTTTCTCTCTCTTCTTCTGGAACTCCTATAATATGAATGTTATTACATTTGGTGGAGTCACTTATTTTTCATTATTGTATCTTTTATACCACTTATTCATTCCTCTGCGTCTTTATTCCTTGTGTTCATTGCATCAAATCTGTTTCTAATCTTAGTTATATCATTCTTCATTTCTGACTGTCTTTTAACTCTTTCATCTCTACCTTAAGGGCCACCCTGAAGTCTTCCATTCTTTTCTCAAGCCCAGTGTGTATCCTTATGATTATTGCTTTAAATTTTCCATCAGGCATGTTACACTGTTGGGAGCCTCATGCCTAGAAGGGGTTAACCCAATAGAGCAACAGTTCTTGGGAACCTCTTCAACCAAGGAAGTTCACAGGTGGCGAGCTAGAGTGCCACCGTTTTTCCCTGGTGATTGTTATGAGAACATTGTAAGGTTTGGCATGTTGCCATTGCAGCTGCTGTCTCAAGACTAAGTTAATAAGGCTCCCGTGTTTTGTGAATATTGAGTTATGGCCTAGGTGTCCAAACCACGAAGGTCAAGGCTGTCTGATATCTCTGCATGGCCAGCTACTCTCAGGCCAAAATAGAAACTAGCACCAGATGTACAGGAGGTGATTCCATTACTATGTGGTATAAATCAGAACTCTGCAAAATAAACTTTGGCACTATGGGACATCCTCCTTGGTGCTCCTCCTGCCCCCATCTCTTTGCTCTTAATTTCTTTTCACCATCCTTTTACCCTCATGTTCCTGGTCGGTTTGTCGCGCCGGCCGCGACATTACATGTATCTGTACTCCTTAGATCTCTGTTCATGACTTTATCTTGTTCTTTATTTTAGGATGAATTCCTCCAACTTTACATTTTGTCTAAGCCTCCACCTTCTTCTCTGTGTTAGACAAGTTATCGTTCTTGCTCCTGAGTAATAGTTTTATGAGGAAGAGGTCATGTAGTGTCCAGAGCCTGACACCTCAGGCAGTGTCTGGTGTATACTGGGTGCACTCTGCTGTTGTGTTTTGGCTGTTATATTCTTCAATCCAGTTATGTGCACAGGCTCTTGCCTGTAGTTGACAGTGTTTGGTCATTGACCAGAATGTGGTGAGTTCTAAGTAGGTGTGCTCTGGTCTGCTTGTGAAATAAGACCTGATACTATTTCCACTAGAATGGAAGCCCTACAGAACTCTCTTGTTGGAAGACATACTGTGGGCTAGGACTTCCACTGGTGTTCTGGGGAAGGGGTCCTCTGTGCTGGGACTAAGGCTAACTTTACCACGTAGGGCAGTAGTGCCAGAGCACAGGGTGTGGGACTTGGAATAAGCAGGTTAGGTAGCTAATGTTGGACTTGTGCTGTTTGCCATAGGTGGCTTTGTGTTTATGCTAAGGGAGAGGGAAGGGAAATGGCACCCATAGGCTCCTTTGTCCCTGGATAAGTATATCTGTGAATCTACCATCTCAACAATGCACTCCAAGAAGACCAAACAGTATCCCCCGTGTGCCTCAGGCATTCTTCAGATCACTATTTCCATGCCATCTGCCCCACAGGTTGTATGTCTGCCTTCTCCTCAGGAGCAGGGCAGTGCCCTCAAGGCTCTATCCATCCAAGCCTGCCAACCTTTATTTTTTTTTTATTATGTTCAATTATCCAGCATATAATGCATCATTAGTTTTTAAAAATTTTTTAATTTCTTTTCAATGTTCCAAAATTCACTGTTTATGCACCACACCCAGTGTTCCATGCAATATGTGCCCTCCCTAATACCCACCACCAGGCTCACCCAAACTCCCACTCCGTGCCCCTCCAAACCCCTCAGATTGATTTTCAGAGTCCATAGTCTCTCATGGTTCATCTTCCCCTCCAATTTCCCCCAACTCCCTTTTCCTCTCCATCTCCCCATGTCATCCATGTTATTCCTTATGCTCCACAAATAAGCAAAACCGTATGACAATTGACTCTCTGCTTGACTTATTTCACTCAGCATAAACTCTTCCAGTCCTGCCCATGTTGATACAGAAGTTGGGTATTCATCCTTTCTGATGGAGGCATAATACTCCATTGTATGTATGGACCATATCTTCTTTATCCATTTGTCCATTAAAGGTCATCTTGGTTCTTTCCACAGTTTGGCAACTATGGCCATTGCTGCTATGAACATTGGGGTCCAGATGGCCCTTCTTTTCACTGCATCTGTATCTTTGGGGTAAATACCCAGTAATGAAATTGCAGGATCATAGGGAAGCTCTATTTTTAATTTCTTAAGGAATCTCCACACTGTTCTCCAAACTGGCTGCACCAACTTGCATTCCCACCAACAGTGGAAGAGGGTTCCCCTTTCTCCACATCCTTTCCAACACATTAGTTTTTGATGTAGTGTTCAACAATACTTTAGTTGCTTATAACACCCAGTGCTCATTACCACACATGCTCTCCTTAATACCTGTCACCTGGTTACCCCTTCCTCCTACCCCCCTCCCTTCTGTAACCCTCAGTTTGGTTTCCAGAGTACAGAGTCTCTCATGGTTTATCTCCTTCTCTGATTTCTTCCCATTCTGTTTTCCCGACCTTCCCCTGTGGTCCTCAGCACTATTCCTTATGTTCCAGATATGAGTGAAACCACATGATAATTGTCCTTTTCTGCTTGACTTATTTCACTTAACATAATCCCTTCCAGTTCCATCCATGTCTATGCAAATGGTGGGTATTCATCCTTTCCTGATGGCTGAGTAATACTCCATTGTATGTACGAACCACAACTTTTTTTTAAAGGCAAAGGAAGCCAGTTCTTTTTTTTTTTTCCGTTTCAATTTATTTATTTATTTATTTGACAGAGAGAGAGAGAGAAACAGAGAGGGAACACAAGCAGGTGAAGTGGGAGAGGGAAAAGAAGGCTTCCTGCCAAGCAGGGAGCTCCATGAAGGGCTCAATCCCAGGACCCTGGGATCATGACCCGAGCTGGAGGCAGATGCTTAACAACTGAGCCACCCAGACACCTATTTTTTTTAAAGATTTTATTAAACCACAACTTCTTTATCCATTCATCTGTTGAAGGGCATCTCAGCTCCTTCCACAATTTGGCTATTGTGGACATTGCTACTATGAACATTGGGGTGCATGTGCCCCTTCTTTTCCCTACATCTGTATCTTTGGGGTAAATAAATACCTAGTAGCACAGTTTTTGGGTTATAGGATAGCTCTATTTTTAACATGTTGAGGAACCTCTATATGGTTTTCCAGAGTAGCTGTACCAGCTTACATTCCCACCAGCAGTGTAGGAGGGTTCCCCTTTGTCTACATCCCTGTTTTTCCTTGTCTTACTAATTTTTGCCATTCTAACTGGTGTAGGGTGGTATTTCATTGTGGTTTTGACTTGAATTTCCCTGATGGCTTGTGATGTTGAACATTTTTTCATGTGTCTGCTAGCCATTTGTATGTCTTCTTTGAAGAAGTATCTGTTAATGTCTTCTGCCCATTTTTTGACTAGGTTATTTGTTTTTTGGAGTGTTAAGTTTGAGTTCTTTATAGATCTTGGACCCCAGCCCTTTATCTGTAATGTCATTTGCAAATATCTTCTCCCATTCAGTGGAGTGCCTCTTAGTGTTGTTGACTGTTTCTTTTGCTGTGCAGAAGCTTTTGATCTTGATGAAGTCCCAGAAGTTCATTTTTGCTTTTGTTTCCCTTGTCTTTTATAGACATGTCTTGAAAGAAGTCACTGTGGCCAGTGTTGAAGAGGTTACTGCCTATGTTCTTCTCTAGGATTTCAATGGATTCCTGTTACACATTGGAGTCTTTTATACACTTTGAGTTTATCTTTGTATATGGTGTAAGAGAATGGTCCAGTTTCATTCTTCTGCATGTGACTGTCCAGTTTTCCCAGCACCATTTATTGAAGAGGCTGTCTTTTTTTCCACTGGATATTCTTTCCTGATTTGTCAAAGATCAATTGACTATAAGGTTGAGGGTCCATTTCTGGGGTCTCTATTCTGTTCCAATGATCTATGTGTCTGTTTTTATGCCAATACCATGCTGTCTTGATGATAACAGCTTTGTAATATGGCTTAAGTCTGGCATTAAGATGCCCCAGCTTTGGTTTTCTTTTTCAACATTTCCTTGGCGATTCGGGTTCTTTTCTTATTCCATACAAATTTTAGTATTGTTCCAGTTCTGTGAAAAATGTCAATGGTATTTTGATTGGGATTGCATTGAAATTTTAGATTGTTCTGGGCAGCATAGTCATTTTCACAATATTTTGTCTTCCAATCCAAGAGCATGGAATATTTTTCCACCTCTTAGTGTCTTCCTCAATTTATTTCATAAGTGTTCCATAGTTTCTAGAGTATAGATCCTTTACCTCTTTGATTAGGTTTATTCCTGGGTATCTTAGGGTTTTGGGTACTATTGTAAATGGAACCAATTCCTTAATTTCTCTTTCTTCAGTCACATCGTTAGTGTATAGAAATGCAGCTGATTTCTGTGCATTGATTTTTGTATCCTGCCATGTTGCTGAATTGCTTTATGAGTTCCAATAATTTGGGGGTGGAGTTTTTTGGGTTCTTCACATAAAAGATCATGTCGTCTGCAAAGAGAGAGAGTTTAACTTCTTTGCCAATTTGAGTCCAGGGCCAGAAGGTTTCCTGGGGAAACCTTTTTTTTTTTTTAAGATTTCATTTATTCATTTTTGTGAGAGAGAGAGTGCACATGAGTGTAGGGGAGGGACAGGGGGAGAAGCAGACTCCCCACCAAGCAGGGAGCCCAATGTGGGACTTGATCCCAGGAAGCTGGGATCATGAAACCAAAAGAGCCACCTAGGTGCCTGCATGCCCATCTTTAAAACGCCAATCTTATGGCCTGCTGATTGCAAGAACTCAGGAAAATCAGCCCCTCTCATTTTCCCAGACAGTAGCATTGAGGAAGTCTCCTTCTGCGTTTCCCTGTGTGCTCCTCTCTCTCTCCTTTTTCCATGACCACTGCTCCCTCCCCTCCAAAGCAACCATGATCCATTTTTTCCCCAAACCACATCTCTGCACCTCCTACCTTCTTCAATGTGGCTTCTTCTCTTCCTCTAGTAGTGCAGTTTGTTCCATCAGTCTTCAGGTTCATGTGTAGGGTATTCAGAATGATTTCATAGCTGTCCAGCTATGTTCCAGGGATGAGACAAGCCGAAGGTCCTCCTACTATGCCACTGTCTTAACTCCAGCTATCACTCTTTCTGAGCAGACTTTTAGTTACAGCAGTTAGAAGTGATAAGAATTTTAGTTTTGTTTAAAAAAACAAGTTCTAATAAAAATTAGAGACATATAGGTTGTTATTAACCGGTTTGAAGTATTTCCACAATGGTAAAATCTATTCACATTTTTGTCTTATATTGGTAAGCAAAACACTTTAATTACAAATGTAACACTACATTATAAAAAGGGTTTTATTTTAAGTCAAACACCTTCATTGTCACCTCACTGCCTACTAAATAAAATAAGATCCTTAGGGCAAATTATCTAAGCCAGATTTTCCTCCTTAACATTATCTCCCATCTTTAAGGGCCTTGAGTTGCCCTCTTTTAGCACCTCCATCTCCTCTTGGGATTTTTCTCCATCAGTTCTCACAGTGATCATCCCACCTGGCCACCAAGAATAGTCTTCCTCCATCAAAGGTATGGCAGTAGCAGATTCTATTCAAAAAGAACATTACTGAAACCTAAGGAAAATATAAAATGGAAATAAAATAGGCAAGTTTCTGAAATTGAAGTTTTTGCATTAACAGATCCAGTAAGTAAAAATGAGGTTTCACTGATAACTAACTGTATTTTAGCCCCAGGTCAGCTGGTAAACATTATAGATGTTTATTACTATTACTTAATTCTTTCTCCAGAACTTGCAAGTAGCATGTCGTACTGTTTTCCTGGATAAACTAAATTCTCAGACACAAATTTCCATACATTCTATAAACACCAATAATGTTATCCTATATAACATTCAGAATATCACCAATTCCTTGGATTTGAGCAATTAAGAATTCTTCTATCTGTTGGGCGCCTGGGTGGCTCAGTGGGTTCCACCTCTGCCTTCAGCTCAAGTCATGATCTCCGGGTTCTGAGATCAAGTCTCACATTGGGCTCTCTGCTCAGCAGGGAGCCTGCTTCCCCTCTCTCTCTGTCTCTCTGCCTACTTGTGATCTCTCTCTCTCTCTCTGTCAAGTAAATAAATAAAATCTTGAAAAAAGTCTTCCATCTGTCGATATATGGAAAAGCACGAATTATATTTTATAAGGTAATTATTAGTTCCAGTGAAGAAATGCTCACAAACAAGTGATATCAGCCATCTTTTATATAAAATTTTCAGGTATCTGTAAATTTTCCATGGCCTCTCTTCATTTATAAACATCATTAGAGAATACCAATTCATAATCATGTGTCTTCCCTAGTTGTTCCTTTCTCTTCAATATGCAGTTTTTCTTAACTGGTATGCCTCATCTCTGTGTTCATTTTGCTTCCTTCCAAAAAGTCTACAGCCTAGTGATATAGTTCTGGTCTGCCTAGAGATAGGATAGAGGAGTACAGGAATGACTACTTCCCAGTAGCTGGCCCAGGACCTCTCAAGAGTAGAATAATAATAATAATTATTATTATTATTATTAAAGTATAATTGACATACAATATTATATAAGTTTCAGGTGTGCAAAATATTAATTTGACAATTCAATGTAATACTCAGTTGCTTTCCACATGTGGTCCATATACACTGTGGAGTATTACGCCTCCATCAGAAAGGATGAATACCCAACTTTTGTAGCAACATGGACGGGACTGGAAGAGATTATGCTGAGTGAAATAAGTCAAGCAGAGAGGTCAATTATCATATGGTTTCACTTATTTGTGGAGCATAACAAATAGCATGGAGGACATGGGGAGTTAGAGAGGAGAAGGGAGTTGGGGGAAATTGGAAGGGGAGGTAAATCATGAGAGACTATGGACTCTGAAAAACAATCTGAAGAGTTTGAAGTGGCGGGGGGGGTGGGAGGTTGGGGTACCAGGTGGTGGGTATTATAGAGGGCACAGATTGCATGGAGCACTGGGTGTGGTGAAAAAATAATGAATACTGTTATGCTGAAAATAAATAAATAAATAAATAAGATAAAATAAAATAAATAGTCACCATAGCACATTATTACAATATTATTGACTATATTCCTTATGATGTAATTTTTATCTTCATGAATTATTTATTTTATAATTGAAAGCCTGTACCTCTTAATCTCTTTTACCTCTTTTGTTCATTCCTCCACCCACCACCCTCTGGCAACCACCAGTTTACTCTCTGTATTTAAGAGTCTGAGTTTTTGTTTTGTTTATTTTGTTTTTTAGATTCCATCAAGTAAGGAAAATCATATGGTATTTGTCTTTCTCTGTCTCATTTATTTCACTTAGCATAATACCCTGTAGGTCTATCCATGTTGTCACAAATAGCAACATCTTATCATTTTGTGGCTGAGTAATATTTGTGTGTGTGTGTGTGTGTGTGTATATATATATACATACCACATCTTCTGTATTCATTCATTTATCAGTGGACACTTAGGTTGCTTCCATATCTTGGCTATTGTAAATAATGTTGCAATAAACATAGTGGTGTATATATCTTTTCAAATAATTGTCTTTGGTTTTCTTTGATAAATATCCAGTAGTGGAATTACTAGATCATGTGATATTTCTATTTTAAAATTTTTGAGAAACCTCCATAATGTTTTCTACAGTGGTTGTGTCAATTTATATTCTCAACAACAGTGCGTGAGGGTTCCCTTTTCTCCATATCCTTGACAGACTTGTTATTTTTTGTCTTTTTGATGGTAGCCATTCTAACAGATTTAAAGTGGTATCTCATTGTGTTTCTTATTGAGCATAATTTCATGCAATTGTTGGCCATTTGTATATCTTCTTTGCAAAAATACCTATTCAGGTCCTATACCCATTTTTCTTTTTTTTTTTTTAATCAGATTGTGGGATTTTTCTGCTATTCAACTCTATACTTTTTAAATATATTTTTAATATTAAGCCCTTATTAGATATATCATTTCCAAATATTTACTCTCATTTAGTAGGTTGCCTTTTTGTTTTGTTGCTAGTTTCCTTTGCTATGCAAAAATATTTTATTTTGGTATAGTCCAAGTACTTTATTTTTACTTTTGTTTACCTTGCCTGAGGAGAGATATTAAACATATTGCTAAGGCTGAAGTCCAAAAAAAATCACTGTCTTAATTTTCTTTTAGGAGTTTTGTAATTGCGGGCCTCACATTTAGGACTTCAGTCTATTTTTTTAATTTTTGTATATGGTGTAAGAAAATGGTCCAGCTTCATTCGTATGTAACTGTCTAGTTATCCCAGTACCATTAATTGAAGAGATTGTCTTTTATCCATTGCATATTCTTGTCTCCTTTGTCATAGATTAATCATATGTGTATGAATTTATTTCTAAGGTCTCTATTCTGTTCAACTGGTCTGTGTGTCTGTTTTTGTCCAGTACCATACTGTTTTGATTACTACAACTTTGTAGCTTATCTTGAAATCTGAAGTGGTAATACCACAAGTTTTGTTCTTTCTCAAGATTGCTTTGACTATTCAAGGCTCTTTGTGGTTCAATACAGATTTTAGGATTATTTGTTCTGGTTCTAGTTTTATTATATGTTGATAGGCATTCCATTGAATCTATAGATTGCTTTGAATAGTATGGACATTTTAACAATATTAATTCTTCCAATCCATGAGCATTGTATATCTTTCCATTTGTTTATGTTATCTTCAGTTTCTTTCACCAATGTCTTATAGTTTTCAGAATATACAACTTTTACCTCCTTGGTTAAATTTATTCCTACATATTGTATTCTTTTTGATGCCATTTTAAATGGGATTATTTTCTTGTTTTCTCTTTCTGCTACTTTGTTATTAGTGTATAGAAATGTAACAGATTTCTGTATATTAATTTTGTATCCTGCAACCTTACTGAATTCATTTTTCAGCTCTAATATTTTTTTGGTGGAGTCTTTACAAATTTCTATATGAAGTAGAGTGACCATTTAATTACTTCCTTACCAATTTGGGTACCTTTTTTTTAAAAAAAAGTTTTTACTTCTTTATTTGTCAGAGAGAGAGAAGAAGAGTACAAGCGGGGAGAATGGCAGGTAGTGAGAGAAGCAGGCTCCCTGCTGAGCAAGGAGCCCAGTTTGGGACTCAATCCCAGGACCCTAGGATCACAACTTGAGCCAAAGACAGACACTTAAACAACTGAGCCACCCAGGTGCACCTGGATGCCTTTTATTTAATTCTGTTATCTGATTACTGCAGATAGGGATTCCCATACTATGCTGAATGTAAGTGGTAAGAGTGGATATCCTTGTGTTGTTCCTGATCTTAGAGGAGACATTTTTAGTCTTTCACCATTGAGTATGCTGTTAGTTGTGGGTTTTGCATATGCAGCCTGTATGTTGAGGGGTGTTTCCTCTAAACTCACTTTGTTGAGAGATTGTAATCATGAAAGGATGTTGTATTTTGTCAAATGTTTTCATTCCTATTGAAATGATCTTATGCTTTTTAATCTTCCTCTTGCTTGATTTGCAAATACTGAGCCACCCTTACACTCTGGAATAAATCCCACTTGATCATAGTGAATGATCTTTTAATGTATTATTGAATTCAATTTGCTAATATTTTGTTGAGGATTTTGCATCTATGTTCATCAGAACTATTGGTATGTAGTTTTCTTTCATTTCTCTCTCTCTCTCTTTCTGTCTCTCTCATAGTGTCTTTGGTTTTGGTATCAAGCTTACATTGACCTCATAGAATATATATGGAAGCTTTCTTTCCTTTTCCATTTCTTGAAATAATTTGAGGAGAATAGGTATTAACTCTTCCTTAAATGTTTGGTAGAATTCACTTGTGAAGCCATCCAGTCCTGGACTTTAATTGGTTGGGAATTTTTGGACTACTGATTCAATTTCATTACTAGTAACTGGTCTTTTCAGATTTTCTATTTTTTTTTTCTTATTCCGTTTTAGAAGATTGGCTATTTCTAGTAATTTATCAAATTTCTTCTAGTTGTCTAATTTTTTTGCATATAATTTTTCATAATATTCTCATATAATTGTTTGTATTCTATGGTGTTGATTGTTATTATTCCTCCTTCATTTCAGATTTTATTTATTTGAGTCCACTCTATTTTTTCTTAATTAGTCTGGCTAAGGGTTTATCAATTTTGTTTTTCTTTTCAAAGAACTAGTTCTTGGTTTCATTGATCTCTTTTTATTGCTTATAGTCTCTATTTTTTCTTTTTATTTTCTGGTTCTTTAGGTGTATAATTAGGCTGTTTATTTGAGATTTTTCTTGTTTTTTTGAAAGAAGAGTGTATCGCTATCATCTTCCCTCCTAGAACTGCTTTGTGTCCCAAGGATTTTGAGTCATTGTGTTTTCATTTGTCTCCATGTATTCTTTGATTTCGTTGTTGTTGTTGATAATTGGTTGTGTAGTAGCACATTTCTTAGCCCTTGTGTGGCTTTGTTCTTTCTAGTTTTTTTTTTCTTGTATTTGATTTCTAGTTTCATCGTTTGGTTTGAAAAAGATGACTTACATGATTTCAGTCTTCTTGAATTTATTGAGAACTGTTCTGTGGCCTAACAAGTGATTTACCTTGGAGAATGTTTCATGTATACTTTAAAAGAATTTGCATTCTGCTGTTTTTAGATTGAATGTTCTGAAAATATCAGGCCCATCTGGTCTAATGTGTAATTCAAAGCCATTTCTTTGCTGATTTTCTGTCTGGATGATATATCCAGTCATGTAAGTTGGTAGCTAAAGTCCCCTATTATTGTATTACTGTCAGTTTCTCCCTTATCTTTATTAATATTTTTAATGTGGTGCTTCTAGTTGGGTATATAAATATTATTTAATTATTATATTGTCTTATTGGATTGATCCTTTTATCATTATGTAGTGCCCTTCTTTTTATTTTTCTTTTTTTTTTTTACTTTAGTGGAGTTGACACACAGTGTTACATTAGTTTCAAATGTACAACTTAACAATTTGTCACGTTTATGCATTGTACTGTGTTCACCACAAGTGTAGCTATCATCTGTCCGGTTACATCACTATTACAGTATCATTACTATATTCTTTATGCTGTGCTTTTTTAAAAAATTAGCATATAATGTATTATTTGCTTCAGGGTCATCAGTCTTACACATTTCACAGCACTCACCATAGCACATACCCTCTCCAGTGTCCATAACCCAGTTACCTTATCCCTCCCCCACCACCCGCCAGCAACCCTCAGTTTGTTTCCTGAGATTAAGAGTCTCTTATGGTTTGCCTCCCTCTCCAGTCCCATCTTGTTTTATTTTTCCCTCCCTTCCCCCCATAACCCCCCACCCTGCCTCTCAAATTCCTCATATCAGAGAGATCATATAATTGTCTTTCTCTAATTGACTTATTTTGCTTACATGCTGTGCCTTTTATTACCATGACTTATTCATTCCATAACTGGAAGTCTTTGTCTGCCTCTCCCTTTCACGCATTTTTCCCATCCCCTCATGTTGCCCCACCAACAACAACCATCAGTTTCTTTGTATTTTTAAGTCTGATTTTGTTTTGTGTTTGCTTATTTAGTTTTTTAAAGACTCCACTTAGGAACAGAATCATGTGGTATTTGTCCTGCTCAGTCTGACTTATACCACTTAGCACAGTACCCTCTAGGTTCTTCCATGTTTTCTCAAATGGTATAATCTCATCCTTTTTATGGTTGTATAATAATCCATTGTGTATACATACCTTTTATTATCTATCTTTCTATTGATGGACATGAAGGTTACTTCCATATTTTGGCTACTTTAAAGAATGCTGCAATAAACATGAAGTTCATATATCTTTTTGAATTTGTATTTTCATTTTAGGGGGGTAAATACCCAGTAGTGTAATTATTAGATCATATGATATTTCATATCTGTTTTCCATAGTGGCTATACCAGTTTACCACCAATTGTGAATGAGGGTTCCTTGCTCTCCACATCCACACCAACACTAGCCATTCTAAGTAGTGTGAGGTGATACCTCATTGTGCTTTTGATTTACATTTCCCTGGTGATTGGTGATATTGAATATATTTTCATGTGTCTGAGGCCTTCTGTATGTCTTCTTTGGAAAATGTCTATGCAAGTCTTCTGTCCTTTTTTAAATTATTATTTTATTATGTCATATTAGTCACCATATAGTGTGTCATTAGTTTTTGATGTACTGTTCCATGATTCATTGTTTATGTGTAACACCCAGTGCTCCATGCAGTACATGCCCTCCTTAAAACCCATCACTAGGCCAACCTGTCTCCCCCTTCTCCCCTCTAAAACCCTCAATTTGTTTCTCAGAGTTCGCAGTCTCTCATGGTTTGTCTCCCTCTCCGATTCCTCCCTCCTTCATTTTTCCCTCCTTTGTCTTAATGTTCTCCATGCTATTCCTTATGTTACACAAGTAAGTGAAACCATATGATAATTGGCTTTCTCTGCTTGACTTATTTCACTCAGCATAATCTCCTCCAGACCCATCCATGTTGAAACAAAAGCTAGGTATTCATCATTTTTGATGGCTGACTAATATTCCATTGTATATATGTATATATGTATATATATATGGACCACATCTTCTTTATGTATATATGGACCACATCTTCTTTATCTATTCATCTGTTTAAGGGGATCTCAGCTCTTTCCACAGTTTAGCTATTGTGAACATTGCTGTTATGATCATTGGGGTGTGTATGGTCCTTCTTTTCACTATACCTGTATCGTTGGGGTAAATACCCAGTAGTGCAATTGCCGAGTCATAGGGTAGCTCTATTTTTAATTTTTTGAGGAGTCTCCACAAAGTGGCTACACCAACTTGCATTCCCACCAGCAGTGTAAGAGGATTCCCCTTTCTCCACATCCCTCTAACATTTGTTGTTTCTTGCCTTGCCAATTTTTGCCATTCTAAGTGGTGTAAAGTGGTATCTCAGTATGGTTTTGATTTGAATTTCCCAGATGGCTGATGATGATGAACATTTTCATATGTCTGTTAGCCATCTGTATATATTTTTTGGAGAAGTGTCTGCCCATGTCTTCTGCCCATTTTTTAACTTGACCATTTGTTTTTTTGGGTGTTGAATTTGAGAAGTTCTTTATAGATCTTGGTTATCAACCCTTTGTCTGTAGCGTCATTTGCAAATATCTTCTCCCATTCCATTGGTTGTCTCTTTGTTTTGTTGACTGTTTCCTTTGCTGTGCAGAAGCTTTTGATCTTGATGGAGTCCCAAAAGTTCATTTTCACTTTTGTTTCCTTTGCTTTTGGAGACGTGTCTTGAAAGCAGTTGCTGTGGCTGACGTCAAAGAGGTTACTGCCTGTGTTCTCCTCTAGGACTCTAAAGGATTCCTGTCTCACATTGAGCTCTTTCATCCATTTTGAGTTTATCTTTGTGTATGGTGTAAGAGCTTGGTCGAGTTTCATTCTTTGGTATATAGTTGTACAATTTTCCTAGCACCATGTATTGAAGAGACTGTCTTTTTTCCACTGGTTATTTTTTCCTGCTTTGTCGAAGATTATTTGGCCATAGAGTTGTGGGTCCATATCTGGGCTCTCTAGTCTGTTCCACTGATCTGTGTGTCTGTTTTTGTGCCAACACCACACTGTCTTGGTAAACACAGCTTTGTAATAAAGCTTGAAATCAGGCATTGAGATGCCCCAGCTTTGTTTTTCTTTTTCAACATTTCCTTCACAATTCAGAGTATTTCCTGGTTCCATACAAATTTTAGGATTGTTTGTTTTAGCATTTTTGAAAAATGTCATTGGTATTTTGATTGGGATGGCATTGAAATATGGATTGCTCTGGGCAGCATAGACATTTTAACAATGTTTATTCTTCCAATCCATGAGCATGGAATGCTTTTCGATCTTTTTGTGTCTTCTTTAATTTCTTTCATGAGTGTTTTCTAGTTCCTAGAATATAGACCCTTTACTTATTTGGTTAGGTCTATTCCGAGGCATCTTATGGTTTTTGGTGCTATTGCAAATGGAACTGATAGTCTCTAATTTCTCTTTGTACAGTTTCATTGTTAGTGTATAACAAAGCAACTGATTCTGTGTATTGATTTTGTATCCTGCCACATTACTGAATTGCTGTTTGAGTTCTAGTAATTTGGAGATGGAGACTTCTGGGTTTTCCAGCTAGAGTATCATGTCATCTGTGAAGAACAAGAGTTTGACTTCTTCTTGGCCAATTTGAATACTATTTATTTCTTTTTGTTGTCTGATTGCTGTTGCTAGGACTTCTTTTACTGTGTTGAACAATAGTGGTGAGAGTGGTCATCTTTGTCATGTTCCTGATCTGCATGGGAAGGCTCTCAGCTTTTCCCCATTGAGAATGATATTCACTGTGGGTTTTTCATAAATGCATTTTATGAAGTTGAGGAATGTTCCCTCTATCCCTATACTCTGAGGAGTTTTAATCAGGAAAGATGCTGTATTTTGTCAAATGATTTTTCTGCATCCATTGAGAGGACCATGTGATTCTTGTCTCTACTCTTATTCATGTGTTCTATCACAGTGATTGATTTGCAAATGTTGAATGACCCTGGCATCCCAGGGATAAATCTCACCTGGTCGTGATGGATAATTCCTTTAATGTACTGTTGAATCCTATAAGCTAGGTTCTTGTTGAGAATTTTGGCATCTTTATTCATCAGGGGTATTGGTCTGACAGTCTCCTTTTTGATGGGGTATTTGTCTGGTGTTGTGATCAAGGTAATGGTGGCCTCATAGAAAGAGTCTGGAAGTTTTCCTTCTGTTTCTATTTTTTGAAACAGCTTCAGAGGAATAGACATTATTTCTTCTTTGAACATTTGGTAGAATTCCTCAGGGAATCCATCGGCCCTGGAATCCTTTTTTGGAAGATTTTTGATCACTGCTTCAATCTCGTAACTGGTTATTGGTCTATTCAGGTTGTCAATTTCTTCTAGTTTCAGTGTTGATAGTTTATAGGTTTCCAGGAATACATCCATTTCTTCCAGGTTGCTTAATTTATTGTCATATAGCTATTGATAATAATTTCTGGTCATTGTATTTATTTCCTTGGTGTTAGTTGTGATCTCTCCCCTTTCATTCATAATTTTATTAATTTGGGTCCTTTCTCTTGTTTTGGAGAAGTCTAGCCAGCAGTTTATTGATTTTATTGATTCTTTCAAAGAACCACCTTCCAGTGTAATTGATGTGTTCTACTATATCTCTGGTTTTTAATTCACTGATCTCCACTCTAATCTTAATTATTTCCTTCTCGTGCATTGCTTAGGTGTAATTTGTTGTTGATTTTCAAGATCCTTAAGGTGTAAAGAGAGATTGTATATTTAGGATTTTTCTATTTTTTTGAGTGAGGCTTGGTTGGCTATGTATTTTCCCCTTAGGACTGACTTTGCCATATGCTATAGGTTTTAGATTGATGTGTCTTTATTCTCATTGGTTTCCATTAATTGATTAAGTTCTTCTTTGATTTCCTGACTGACCCAAACATTCTTGAACAGGATGGTCTTTAGCTTCCCAGTGTTTGAATTTCTTCCAAACTTTTTCTTGTGATTGAATTCCAGTTTCACAGCATTGTGGTCTGAGAATATGCAGGGAATAATCTCAGTCTTTCGGTATCAGTGGAGTCCTGATTTGTGATCCAGTATGTGGTCTATTCTGGAGAAAGTTCCATACTCACTGTAGAAGAATGAGTATTCTGTTGTTTTAGGGTGGAATCCTCTGTATTTATCTATGAGGTTCATCCTGTCCAGTGTGTCATTCAGAGCTCTTGTTTCTTCGTTGATTTTCTGCTTTGTTGATCTGTCTGTTGCTGAGAGTGGAGTGTTAAGGTCTCCTACAATTAATGTATTCTTATCAATATGTTTCTTTATTTTGGTTAATAGTTGGCTTATATAGTTGGCTGCTCCATGTTGAGGGCATAGATTTGTGCAATTGTTAGATCTTCTCATTGGTAGACCTTTTACAAATGATATAGTGCCCTCTTCTATATCTCTAACTACAGTCTTCAGCTTAAAATCTAATTTGTCTGATATGAGAATTGCTACCCCAGCTTTCTTTTGAGGTCCATTGGCATGAAATATAGTTCTCCATCCCTTCAATTTCAGTCTGGATGTACCTTTCGGTTAAAAATGAGTCTCTTGTAGACAGCATATGGTCCTATCTTTTTATCCAAGCTGCAACCCTGTGCCATTTTATGGGAGCATTTAGGCCATTCTATTGAGCGTGATTATTGACAGATAAGATTTTATTGACATCATGTTGCCTGTGAAGTCCTTGTTTCTCTGGATTGTCTCTGTACATCTCTGTTCTCTATCACTTCTTGGGGTCTTTAGCCTTTTATGGAACCCCCCCCCTTAATATTTCTTGCAGGGCTGGCTTAGTGGCCTCATATTCTTTCAGTCTGTGCTGGTCCTGGATGCTTCTTATCTCTCCATCTATTCTGAATGACAGCCTTGCCAGTTAAAGAATTCTTGGCTGCATATTCTTCTCATTTAATACCCTGAGTACATCTTGACAGCCCTTTCTGGCTTGCCAGGTGTCTGTGAACAGGTCTGATGTTATTCTGATGTTCCTCCCTCAGTATGTAAGGAATTTCTTTCCCCAAACTGCCCATAAAATGGTTTCGTTGTTCTAAGATTTGCGAGTTTTACTATTACATGCCTGGTGGTTTATCTGCCCTCATTGATCTTGGGGGGGTGTCCTCTCTGCCCTAGGACAGGATTACTTATTTCATTCCCCAAATTAGGGAAGTTTTCGGCTACAGTTTGGTCAAATATATCTTCTACTCCTCTCTCTCTCCACCCACTCAGGGATCCCAATAATTCTGACGCTGGAACATTTTATGGCATCATTTATTTCTCTAAGTCTGTTTTCATGAATTTTAAGATGTTTGTTCCATGCCTCTTCCTGCTCCTTCTTTTCTATCAGTTTGTCTTCAAGATCACAAATTTGTTCTTCTGCCTCATTTACTCTATTAGGATATCTAGATTGGATTATATCTCATTGATAGCATTTTTAGGTTCTGCCTGATCTGTTCTCACTTCTGCCCCTAACGAATTTATGTTGACATTAATAGTTTTCTCCAGCCTGTTGTCTTCATATCTGCTTCCCCAAAGTCTATTTCCGACATCTTCCTTAGATCTATATCCATTAGATCTTCTGAAGAAGCCATTGTCTCTGGGTTTTTTCTTTTTTGGGAATTAATCCTCCTTGTCATTCTGTTGAGTTGTGCTTGAGAGGATATACAGCCAGAAATATCAACCACTATCTAGGCAAGGTGCACCCTGGAATGTTTTGGAGTGATTGGAAGTCACCACCAAAAAGGAAAGATAAAATAGCCAAAATGAGCCCCAAGAGTAAGATTTATAAAGTATAAAAACAAAAACAAACAAAAAGATTGACAAAAGAAAAAGGAAATAAATAAATAAGTAAAATAAAAAGGGGGGTGTTGATGGGAAGGTGGTTGTAAACCCTCAGTGTCGGTGAGGAAGGGTATTTCAGTTCTTCCTGGGTGTATCTTGTTATCTTTGTTAGAAAACTCAACTTTCTAGAGATACAGGGAGATTAAAACTGAGATATATATATATATATATAACTGAATAGGGAAAAAAAGAGTTCATTGAAACTTATACCTATTTATATAAAAAAGAAAAAGGTATATGTATGAAAAAGTTCAAGTTAAAAAGTTACTATAGGGATGCCTGGGTGGCTCAGTTGGTTAAGCTGGTGCCTTCGGCTCAGGTCATGATCCCAGGGTCCTGGGATTGAGTCCCACATTGGGCTCCTTGCTCAGCAGGGAGCCTGCTTCTCTCTCTGCCTCTGCCTGCTGCTGCAGGCGCTTGTGTTCTCCCTCTCTCTCTGACAAATAAATAAATAAAATCTTTTTTTTTTAAGTTACTATGGCATATGTTGTATTAAACATCTAGTTGAGATGGAAAGTAGGTTAAAAAAAGAACAAAAATCATGAGAAAAAACTTTAAAGAGAGAGAGAGAGAAAAGTTGTATCCAAGAAATATACAGGCTGTAAAGCAATACCAGGAGCTTAATATACTGTTTTCCCCTGGCGTTGGAGTTTTATAGTTCTATGGGGACCCTGTGGTTATTATCCTCTTGTTCTTTCAGTTGTCTTCTGTTGGAGGGGCCAACCACGTTGTTTTTCAGTCAGTCCTGCTTGGGCGGCATTGCCCTGCCCCCTATCAAGGGGTCAGGCTCTGTGGAAACTGGTTTTTCAGGCTTTGTTCTCTAGAGGCTTTTGTTTTCTGGTGGTTTTTATGGCCTTTTCCAAGGATCAGAGCAAACTGTCTGCACCCAGTCCTTGCTTCAGAGAGAATCCACAGTCTGCTTTTCTCTGTATCCTCCAGAACACACAGTCTCCCCCTCTGCAAGTCTGTACTGCAGCTTCCCACAGGCGGTACACACCCCCAGCAACCATCTCAGTGGTCACTTGAAGCCCCTGCTTGTCTCTGTACCCCCATGCCACCAAAACCACAAGCAATGCTTATCCAGGGGAGCCCGGTCCCGTGGGCTGCTGTTCCCAGGACCGATGACTCAAGACTGCACCAGATCCTCTCAGCCACAGTGGAGGTGGGTGGTGGCTGCAGTGGTGGCAGCAACCACCAGCCCCAGTGACCACTGAGTTGAGTCAGCAAGAGGTCCTTTCATCTTTACATCTATACATGGCAAAGTGATTACCACCAAAAGCCTAGTTATCACCCTTCATACAGTTTACCCTCTTCACCTATTTCACTCACCTTCCAAACACCTTTCCCTCTAGTAACCATCAATCTGTTCTCTATATTTATGAGTTTATTTTTGTGTTGTTTTGTTTTGCTAGATTCCACATATGAATGAAACCATGTGGTATTTTCCTTTGTCTGTATGACTTACTTCACTTAACATAATGCCCTTAAGGCCCATCCATGTCACAAATGGCAAAATTTCATTTTAATGGGTAAATAGTATTATACTCTGTGTGTGTGTGTGTGTCTATGTGTGTATGTGTGTCTCTGTGTGTGTGTGTGTGTATCACATTCTTTTTATCCATTCATCTATCAATGGCCCCTTAAGTAGTTTTCATATTTTGTTTGTTTGCTTTGTTTTTTAAGTAATCTCTGCACCCAGTGTGGGGCTTGAACATACAACCCTGGGATCAAGTGTCCCATGCACTACCAACTGAAACAGCCAGGCACACCATCCATCCTCTGTCTATTGCAAATAATGCTGCATTGAACATAGGGGAAACATATATCTTTTTTGACTACTTTTTAAAAAATATTTCTCAGATAAATATCCAGAAGTGGAGTAGCTGGATCATGTGGTAGAACTATTCTTAATTTTCTGACGAATCTCCATTCTGTTTTCCACAGTGGCTATACCAATTTATGTTCTCACCAATAGTATACAAGAGTTCCCTTTTCTCCACATCATCTCCAGCACTTGTTATTTTTTGTTGTTTTGATAATATCCATTCTAAGAAGTGTGAGGTAATAGATGTGTCATCGTGGTTTTGATTTGTATTTCCCTAATAATGTTGGACATGTTTTCATGTGCCTGTTAGCCACCTGTATGTCTTCTTTGGAAAAAATGTCTATTCAAGTCCTCTGTCCATTTTTTATCAGTTTGGTTTTTTTATTGTTGAGTTGTATAGATTCTTTATGTATTCTGGATATTAACCCCTAATCAGATATATGATTGCAAATACCTTCTTCCATTCAGTTGGTTGCCTTTTTTTTTTTTTTGATGTTGATTCTTTAGCTGTGCAGAAGCTTTTTAGTTCTATGTAGTCCCACTTATTTTTGCCTTTGTTTGCCTTGTCCTTGGCATCAATCTGCAAACACATCAATGAGACTGATGTAAAAGACCTTGCCACCTATGTTTTCTTCTACAGATTTAATGTTTTCAGTTATTAAATTCCTTTTGAGTTATCTTTTGTGTATGGTGTAAGATAGTGGTCTAATTTCATTTCTTTGCCTGTGGCTGTCTGGTTTTCCCAGCACCACTTACTGAGGAGACTATTCTCTCTCCATTGTGTGTACTTGGCTCCTTTGTCATAAATTAATTATCCATATATGTGTGGGTATAGACTCACAATTGTCTCCCATGGATCTGTGTGTCTGTTTTTATGCCAGTACCATAATGTTTTGGTTACCATAGCTTTGTAGTGTAGTTTTTAATGAGGGAGCATGATACCTCCACCTTTGTTCTTTCTCAAGATTGCCTTGGTTATTCAGGATCTTTTGTAATTTCACAAAAATTTTTAAATTATTTTTTCTATTTCTATGGAAAATGAAGTTGGAATTCTGACAGGGATTGCATTGAATCTGTAGATTGCTTTATATAATATGGACATTTTAATAATATTAATTTTTGGAATCTATGAGCATGGAATATCTTCCCACTTTTTGTGTGTCTTGAATTTCTTTTATCAGTGTCTTAATAGTTTTCAGTATACAGCCTTTTGCCTCCTTGGTTAAATTTATTTCTAGGTATTTTATTATTTATGATGCAATTATAAATGGGATTGTTTTATTTATTTCTCTTTCTGATACTTAATTAGCATGTAGATATACCACACATTTCTGCATATTGATTTTGTATCTTGCAAATTTACAGAATTTGTTTACTATTTCTAACATTCTTTGGTGGACACTTTAGGGTTTTCTATATATAATATCATGTCATCTGCAAATAAGGATATTGATACTTCTTCCTTTACAATTTGGATTCCTTTTATTTTTTTTCCTTACCTTATTGTTGTGGCTAAGCTTTCCAATACTATATTGACTGAAAGTGGTGAGACTAAACATCTTTGAATTACACCTGATCTTAGAGTGAAAGCTGTCATTTTTTTCACCATTAAGCATGATATAGCTATGGGTTTTTCATATATGACTTTTATGGTGTTGAGATATGTTCCCTCCAAACCCACTTAGTTGAGAGTTGTTATACATGGATGTTGAATATTGTCAGATGCTTTTTCTGCATCTACCGAGATGATCAGAGGATTTTCATCTTTCATTTTTATAATGTGGTATATCATGTTGATTTGTGGATGTTGAAACATCCTTACATCCCTGAAATAAATCCCCTTTATTTATGCCATATGATCTTTTTGATGTATTGTTGAATTCAGTTTGTTAAAATTTTCTTGAGGATTTTTGCATCCATGTTCATTAGGGATATTGGCCCATAATTTTTTATCATTGTTATGTTCTTATCTGGTTTTGATATTGGAGTAATGCTGGCCTTTTAAGTGAGTTTGGAGCATTCCCTCCTTTTCTATTCTTCAGAAGAGTTTGAGGATAGGCATTATGTTTTCTTTGAATGTTTCATAGAACTCACCAGTGAAGTTTTCCAGTCCTGAACTGTTATTTGTTAGGTTTTTGATTACCTATTCAGTTGGCTTCACAGTAATTGTTCTATTCAGATTTTCTATTTCTTTATGATTCACTTTTTGAAGATAGCATTTGTAAGGAATTTATCTGTTTCTTCTAAGTTGTTCAGTTTGGTGGTGTATAGTTGTTCATACTAGTTTCTTAAGATCCTTCCTACATCTTGTGGTAGCAGTTATGACTTTTCCTCTTTTATGTTTTTCTTAGAGAATCTAGCTAAAAATTTGTCATGTTTGTTTCTTTTCAGAGAAACAGCTCTTAGATTCATTGATCTGTTGTATAGCTTTTTAGTCTCTATTTGTGCTTTAATCTTTGTTACTCATTCCTTCTACTAACTTAAGGCTTAATTTGTTCTTTTTCTAGTTCTTTAGGTGTAAAGTTAGGTTGTTTGAGACTTTTCTTGTTTCTTGAGGTAAGCTTGTATTTCTTTGAAATTCCTTCTTAGAAATGCTTTTGCTTTTCTTTTTGAAAGTCTTGTGAGAGGTATATCAATTTTATTAATTTTTTCAAAGAACCGGTTCCTAGTTTCAGCAATCGGTTCTATTGTTTTTTAGTTTCTATATTACTTATTTCTGCTCTAATCTTTATTATTTGTTTCCTTCTTCTGGCTTCTTCATTTGTTGTTCTTTTTCTACCTCCTTTAGGTATAAAGTTAGGTTGTTGATTTGAAATTGTTTTCTTGCTTCTCTAGATAGGTCTGTATTGCTATGTACTTCCCTCTGTGGACCACTTTTGCTGAATCCCAAAAGTTTTGGACTGTCATGTTTTCATTTTCATTTGTTTCCATGTATTATTATTTCTTCTTTGATTTCTTGGTTGACACATTTGTTGTTTAGTAGCATGTAGTTTAACCTCTATGTATTTGTGGTCTTTCCATATCTTTTTTTGTGGTTGACTTCTACTTTCATAATATTGTGGTCAGTAAAGGTGCATGGTATGATTTAAATCTTTTTATATTTGTTGAGGCCTGTTTTGTGACCTAATATGTGATCTATTCTGGAGAATGTGCCATGTGCACTCGAAGGTAGTGTGTATGCTGCTCCTTTAGGATGGAATGATCTGAATATATGTTAAGTCCATCTGGTCCAGTGAGTCATTCAAAGCCATTGTTTTCTTGTTTATTTTCTGTATAGATGATCTGTGCATTGATGTATGTGGCGTGTTTAAGTCCCTACTATAATTGTATTGTTATCAGTGAATTTCTTTATGTTTGCTATTAACTGTTTCACACAGTTGGGTGTATAAGTGTGTACAATGTTTAGATCTTCTTGTTAGATTTTCCCCCTTTTTTATGATATCGTGCCCTTCTTCATCTCTTATTGCAGTCTTTGTTTTAAAATCTAGTTTGTCTTATCATCTGCGAAGAGTGATAATTTGACTTCTTCTTTGCCGATTTGGATGCCTTTAATTTCCTTTTGTTGTCTGATGGCTGAGGCTAGGACTTCTAGTACTATGTTGAATAGCAGTGGTGATAATGGATATCCCTGCCGTGTTCCTGATCTTAGTGGAAAAGCATTCAGTTTTTCTCCATTGAGAATGATATTTGCGGTGGGTTTTTCATAGATGGCTTTGATGATATTGAGGTATGTGCCCTCTATCCCTACACTTTGAAGAGTTTTGATCAGGAAGGGATGCTGTACTTTGTCAAATGCTTTTTCAGCATCTATTGAGAGTATCATATGGTTCTTGTTCTTTCTTTTATTGATGTGTTGTATCACATTGACTGATTTGCGGATGTTGAACCAACCTTGCACCCCGGGGATAAATCCCACTTGGTCGTGGTGAATAATCCTTTTAATGTACTGTTGAATCCTATTGGCTAGTATTTTGGTGAGAATTTTTGCATCTGTGTTCATCAAGGATATTGGTCTATAGCTCTCTTTTTTGATGGGATCCTTGTCTGGTTTTGGGATCAAGGTGATGCTGGCCTCATAAAATGAGTTTGGGAGTTTCCCTTCCATTTCTATTTTTTGGAACAGCTTCAGGAGAATAGGAATTAGTTCTTCTTTAAATGTTTGGTAGAATTCCCCCGGGAAGCCATCTGGCCCTGGGCTTTTGTTTGTTTGGAGATTTTTAATGACTGTTTCAATCTCCTTACTGGTTATGGGTCTGTTCAGGCTTTCTATTTCTTCCTGGTTGAATTTTGGTAGTTTATATGTTCTAGGAATGCATCCATTTCTTCCAGATTGTCAAATTTGTTGGCGTAGAGTTGCTCATAGTATGTTCTTATAATAGTTTGTATTTCTTTGGTGTTAGTTGTGATCTCTCCTCTTTCATTCATGATTTTATTTATTTGGGTCCTTTCTCTTTTCTTTTTGATAAGTCTGGCCAAGGGTTTATGAATTTCATTAATTCTTTCAAAGAACCAGCTCCTAGTTTGGTTGATTTGTTCTATTGTTTTTTTGGTTTCTATTTCATTGATTTCTGCTCTGATCTTTATGATTTCTCTTCTCCTGCTGGGCTTAGGGTTTCTTTCTTGTTCTTTCTCCAGCTCCTTTAGGTGTAGGGTTAGGTTGTGTACCTGAGACCTTTCTTGTTTCTTGAGAAAAGCTTGTACCGCTATATATTTTCCTCTCAGGACTGCCTTTGTTGTGTCCCACAGATTTTGAACCGTTGTATTTTCATTATCATTTGTTTCCATGATTTTTTTCAATTCTTCTTTAATTTCCCGGTTGACCCATTCATTCTTTAGAAGGATGCTGTTTAGTCTCCATGTATTTGTGTTCTTTCCAAACTTCTTCTTGTGGTTGAATTCTAGCTTCAGAGCATTGTGGTCTGAAAATATGCAGGGAATGATCCCAATCTTTTGATACCGGTTGAGTCCTGATTTAGGACCGAGGATGTGATCTATTCTGGAGAATGTTCCATGTGCACTAGAGAAGAATATGTATTCTGTTGCTTTGGGATGAAATGTTCTGAATATATCTGTGATATCCATCTCATCCAGTGTATCATTTAAGGCCTTTATTTCCCTGTTGATCTTTTGCTTGGATGATCTGTCCATTTCAGTGAGGGGAGTGTTAAAGTCCCCTACTATTATTGTATTATTGTTGATGTGTTTCTTTGATTTTGTTATTAATTGGTTTATATAGTTTGCTGCGCCCACGTTGGGGGCATAGATATTTAAAATTGTTAGATCTTCTTGTTGGACAGACCCTTTGAGTATGATATAGTGTCCTTCCTCATCTCTTATTATAGTCTTTGGCTTAAAATCTAATTGATCTGATATAAGGATTGCCACTCCTGCTTTTTTCTGATGTCCATTAGCATGGTAAATTCTTTTCCACCCCCTCACTTTAAGTCTGGAGGTGTCTTTGGGTTTAAAATGAGTTTCTTGGAGGCAACATATAGATGGGTTTTGTTTTTTTATCCATTCTGATACCCTGTGTCTTTTGATTGGGGCATTTAGCCCATTAACATTCAGGGTAACTATTGAGAGATATGATTTTAGTGCCATTGCATTGCCTGTAAGGTGACTGTTACTGTATATTGTCTCTGTTCCTTACTGATCTACCACTTGTAGGCTCTCTCTTTGCTTAGAGGCCCCTTTCAGTATTTCCTGTAGAGCTGGTTACCCAAAAGACTCTACTCCAAAACTGCTAGAACTTGTACAGGAATTCAGTAAAGTGTCAGGATATAAAATCAATGCACAGAAATCAGTTGCATTTCTCTACACCAACAACAAGACAGAAGAAAGAGAAATTAAGGAGTCAATCCCATTTACAATTGCACCCCAAACCATAAGATACCTAGGAATAAACCTAACCAAAGAGGCTAAGAATCTATACTCAGAAAACTATAAAGTACTCATGAAAGAAATTGAGGAAGACACAAAGAAATGGAAAAATGTTCCATGCTCCTGTATTGGAAGAATAAATATTGTGAAAATGTCTATGCTACCTAAAGCAATCTACACATTTAATGCAATTCCTATCAAAGTACCATCCATCTTTTTTAAAGAAATGGAACAAATAATCTTAAAATTTATATGGAACCAGAAAAGACCTCGAATAGCCAAAGGGATATTGAAAAACAAAGCCAAAGTTGGTGGCATCACAATTCCGGACTTCAAGCTTTATTACAAAGCTGTCATCATCAAGACAGCATGGTACTGGCACAAAAACAGACACATAGACCAAGGGAACAGAATAGAGAGCCTAGAAATAGACCCTCAACTCTATGGTCAACTAATCTTCGACAAAGCAGGAAAGAATGTCCAATGGAAAAAAGACAGCCTCTTCAATAAATGGTGTTGGGAAAATTGGACAGCCACGTGCAGAAAAATGAAATTGGACCATTTCCTTACACCACACACAAAAATAGATTGAAGATGGATTAAGGACCTCAGTGTGAGAAAGGAATCCATCAAAATCCTTGAGGAGAACACAGGCAGCAACCTCTTCGAACTCAGCCACAGCAACATCTTCCTAGGAACATCGCCAAAGGCAAGGGAAGCAAAGGCAAAAATGAACTTTTGGGATTTCATCAAAGTCAAAAGCTTTTGCACAGTAAAGGAAACAGTTAACAAAACCAAAAGACAACTGACAGAATGGGAGAAGATATTTGCAAACGACATATCAGATAAAGGACTAGTGTCCAAAATCTATAAAGAACTTAACAAACTCAACACCCAAAGAACAAATAATCCAATCAAGAAATGGGCAGAGGACATGAACAGAGGTTTCTGCAAAGAAGACATCCAGATGGCCAACGGACACATGAAAAAGTGCTCCATATCACTCGGCATCAGGGAAATACAAATCAAAACCACAATGAGATATCACCTCACACCAGTCAGAATGGCTAAAATCAACAAATCAGGAAATGACAGATGCTGGCGAGGATGCGGAGAAAGGGGAACCCTCCTACACTGTTGGTGGGAATGCAAGCTGGTGCAACCACTCTGGAAAACAGCATGGAGGTTCCTCAAAATGTTGAAAATAGAACTGCCCTATGACCCAGCAATTGCACTACTGGGAATTTACCGTAAAGATACAAACATAGTGATCCAAAGGGGCACGTGCACCCGAATGTTTATAGCAGCAATGTCCACAATAGCCCAACTATGGAAAGAACCTAGATGTCCATCAACAGATGAATGGATCAAGAAGATGTGGTATATATGCACAATGGAATACTATGCAGCCATCAAAAGAAACGAAATCTTGCCATTTGCGACAACATGGATGGAACTAGAGCGTATCATGCTTAGCGAAATAAGTCAAGCGGAGAAAGACAACTATCATATGATCTCCCTGATGTGAGGAAGTGGTGATGCAACATGGGGGCTTAAGTGGGTAGGAGAAGAATCCATGAAACAAGATGGGATAGGGAGGGAGACAAACCATAAGTGACTCTTAATCTCACGAAACAAACTGTGGGTTGCTGGGGGGAGAGGGGTTGGGAGAAGGGGGGTAGGGTTATGGACATTGGGGAGGGTATATGCTTTTGGGTAAAGTGGAAGGGGAGATGAACCATGAGAGACTATGGACTCTGAAAAACAATCTGAGGGGTTTGAAGTGGCGGGGGGGTGGGAGGTTGGGGTACCAGGTGGTGGGCATTATAGAGGGCACAGCTTGCATGGAGCACTGGGTGTGGTGAAAAAATAATGAATACTGTTTTTCTGAAAATAAATAAATTGGAAAAAAAAATCTAGTTTGTCTATGCTAAGCAAAATAAGTCAATCAGAGAAAGACAAATACCATATGATTTCCTTCATATGTGAAACTTAAAAAGCAAAACAGATGAATATAAGAGAAGGGAAGGAAAAATAAAATAAGACAAAATCAGAGAGGGGAACAAACCATAAGATACTCTTAACTATAGGAAACAAACTGAAGGTTGCTGGAGGGGAGATAGGTGGGGTGATGGGGTAACCGGCTGTTGGGTATTAAGAAGGGCACTTGATGGAATGAGTATGGGGTGTATAGGCAACTGGTTCATTCACTAAATTCTACCTCTGAAACTAATAATATACTATATGTTCATTAAATCGAATTTAAATTTAAAAAAATTTTAAAAATCAGTTTTGTCTGATGTAAATATTGCTACTCCACCTTTCGTTTGCAATCCATTTGTATGATAAATATTTTTCTCCACCCCCTCCCTTTCAATCTACAGGTGTCTTTACGTCTAAAATGAGTCTTTTGTAGGCAGCATGTAGATGGATCTTGTGGGGGTTTTTTAAGCCATTCTGACACCCTATCTTTTGATGGAAGCACTTAGTCCATTTACATTCAGAGTAAATACTGATAGATATGTATTTAGTGCCATTTTATTACTTGTTTTGCCATTGGTTCTGGAGATTTTCTCTGATCCTCTCTTGTCTTTGACACTTCATCTTCTTTTTCACTCGAAGAGTCCCCTTTAATATTCTTGCAGGATAGTTTAGTCATGAACTCCTTTAGTTTTTCTTTCTCTGGGACACTCTTTACTTCTCCTTCTATTCTGAATGATAGACTTGTTGGATAGACTATTCTTGGCTGCAGATTTTTCCCATTCATCTCATTGAATATATCATGCCACTTCCTTCTGGCTTTCTGAGTTACTTTTGAGAAATCTCCAGCTAGCTTATGAATCTTCCTTTGTAAGTTAAGGACTTCTTTTAACTTACTGCTTTTAAGATTTTTTTCTTTGCCACTGGATTTTGCAATTTTAATTATGAAATGTCTTGGGCTTGGCCTTCTTTTTTGACTTTGATGGGAGCTGTCTTTTCCTCCTGGATCTAGATGTCTGTTTCCTTCCCCAGATTAGGGAAGTTTTCAGCTATTATTTTTCAAGTAGTTTTTCTGCCCCCTTTTGTTTCTCTTCTTCTTCTAAGACTCCTATAATATGAATTTTATGTTTAATGGAGTCACTGAGTTCCCTAAGCCTATTCTCGTGTATAAGTTCTTCTTTCTCTTTTTTGTTCAGCTTCATCATTTTCTATTACTTTTTCTTCTGTATCACTAATTCATTCCTCTGCTTCTTGCAACCTGCTGTTCATTGCATCAAACATATTTCCAATCTTATTTATTGTATTCTTTATTTCTGATTCTTTTTAAATTCTTTTATCTTTGTGGTAAGGGTCTCCCTGATATCTTCCATTCTTTTCTCAAACCCAGCAGGTATCCTTATGAACATTGCTTGAAATTCTCCATCAGGCATGTTACTTATATCTGTTTCACTTATACCTCTGGCCATGACCTTATCTTGTTCTTTCATTTGGGAAGAATCCCTCTGTCATAGCATTTTGTCTGTCTCTACTTTCATTTGTATGTTAGAAAAACCGGTTGTGTCTCCCACTCCTGAGAGTAATGACTTTATGAAGAAGAGGCCATGTGGTGTCCAGGGCCAGGTGCCTCATGGAACACTTCTGCTGTGTGCTGTGTATGTTCTGCTGTTGTGTTTTGGCTGCTCTTTCCTTCACGCCAGTTGTCTACAGAGACTGTCCTTGCCTGCAGTGGGCAGTGTTTGATCCTTGGCCAGAATGTAGTGAGTTTGTTTTTTTAAAGATTTTGTTTATTTATTTGACAGAGGGAGAGATCACAAGCAAGCAGAGGGTGGGGGGAAGCAGGCTCCCCAGTGAGCAGAGAGCCCACTGTGGGGCTTGATCCCAGGACCCCAGGATCGCGACCCAAGCTGAAGGCAGAGGCTTTAACCCACTGAGCCACCCAGGTGTCCCGAATGTAGTGAGTTTTAAGTAAATGTGCTCTGGTCTGCTTGTTGAATACTGATACTGAAACCTGATACTACTTCATCCAGAACTAAAGCCCTGCAGAACTCTCTCTTGGGAGACATGGTTTGGGCAGGGATTTCTGCTGGTCTTCAAGGGAAGGGCCCACCACACTGAGGCAGACTTGACTGAAAAGGACAGTCTCACCTGAGTGCAAGGGTACGGGACTTGGTGTAAGCAAGTTAGGCAGCCTGTGTCATCGCTGCACTGCTTCCTGCAGTGGTTCTGTGTTTATACTGAGGGACAAGGCAGAGAAATGGGGCCAAGTATCTCCCTTGTCCCTGGAGAAGCATCCTTGTGAACACTCCCTGGTAAGGGAAGCACTCTGAGAACAATATTCTCCCCTCCTATGTCCAGTGTTTTTCAGATCCTCTTTCTGTACTTTCTGCTTCTGGGTTTTTTTTGCCTGCCTTCTCTCCAGGAACAACGTGGTGCCTCAGGGCTCTATCCTACCCAAACCTGCTGACCTTCAAAACTCTAGGCTTTGGGACCCACTAATTGCAAGAACTCACATGAAAATCAGCCACTTTCATTTTCCCAGCCCATAGCTTTGGAGAAATGTTCTCTTTCTGTGTTCCCCTGTGTGCTCTACTCTCTCTCTCTCTTTCTCTCTCACCTTTCTCTGTAACCACATATCCCTCCCCTCTGCAACACCCAAGATCCATTTCTCCTCTTAACCAAAACTCTACACTTCATCCTGTCCTCATTGTGACTTCTACATTGAGTTGTGGAGTTTGTTCTGTCAGTCTTTAGGGTGATTCCTATGGTATTTTTTTTCAAAGATTTTATTTACTTATTTGACAAAGAGAGAGACAGCAAGAGAGGGAATACAAGCAGGGGGAGTGGGTGAGAGAGAAGCAGGCTTCCTGCTTGAGCAGGGAGCCCAACCAGGAACCTAGGATCATGACCTGAGCCAAAGGCAGAAGCTGAACTGCTGAGCCACCCAGTTTCCCTATTTCTGTGATATTTAAAATGATTTGATTATTATCTAGCTGTGTTTGAGGAATGATACGAGCCTAGGTTCTACCTACTCCACTGCGATCTTCCACCCAACTCCCTATTCTAATAATTTTAATAGAGTATATCCCAAAAGGGATATTTTGTCAAGAAAAATCTCTATGATACAAAAACAAAAATTTCCTTTAATTTGTTAATTCAACCTTCTGATACCCAGAGATTAGAAAAATTAGTCTTATCAAATACTGGATGCTTATCCAGAAATACATTGAATTAGACTCTAGCATATTTTGTGTTTTATATAGAGCCCAATTTCCTACTGTTTTGTTTGGATAAACCTTTTTTGTTTGAAACCATTAGTAACTGTTCAAGTTAGAAAAGATTTCTGATTCATTTTCAATCTTGTAGTTTATGTTGCCATAATAAAAAACCTATTAGGAAGAACAGAATAAATAAGCTAGTATTTGTTGAGAACATATTTAGGTTATGACATTAGAATCATAAGAGGCATTATGCATTATTATCTGTGAACTCAAGGGTTTTGCATTTATCTGGGGAGATAAGATACATATATATGAAAAGTTGCCTAACGAAACTTAAAATAAGATATGTTATTGACCAAATAAATAGAACCATGAAGTTTATGCTGTGGTAATTCAGAGGAGAGAGTGACTCCTGTGGCTAGTCAGGAAATGCTTTACAGAATAGGTAGGATTTGGGCCTTAAAGATTAGATAGAATTTGAATTGGTAGCAAGGAATAAAAATACAGTAAGTACAAGGAAAGTCACGGTTTACAATGCATGGGACCACAAGCTAAGTGAGAGGGACTTAAAGAAAGTATCTTACCTCCAGCAAAGAGTTTAAATGGTGGGTGAGTGGATAGAAACTCCTTGAAGTCAGAGACCTAGTCACCTTGATATCAGTATTCTCTGCATACCTTTCAAAATAGTGTTGCATATAGAAGATGATTGTTAGATTAAGTCAGCAAGTAAATTGGTATCAGATCAGGTAATCCTTCGATACAAGACTAAAAACTTTATTATGTGGATGATGAGGAACTACTGATGGTTTTTGTGCAGGTTTTTGTGCATGATGTGAGAAAAATGTTGTTTTAGGAAGATGATGAAGTGATACTCCTATCGAAGCACACTTCCATCCTATGTCAAAGATTGCTCTAATTTCTGGACCTCCTGAAAGAATTGGTAAGAGCCCTTCTCTTCATGAGAACTCAAACCCTCCAAGTACATCCTGTATATAAGAGCTCTGATTCTGAGACAAAGGACCTTTCACATCAAGAACTGTGTTGTTAAGAAACATCTATGGGTGACTTTCTGTGCAATCATCTGCCAGTCAGAGATAGCCATTGTATCTTGCTTGAAGGAAAAAAAATACCTTATCACATAGCTCTTTGGGCCTAACCAGACCTCTGTGATCATGCATGAGTAACTTTAAGACACTACCATAGTACTTAGACAAGGCCCTAAGTTAAATTCACATTTTCTACCTCAAAGAATATACTCCTTCAGGGTACCAAATTGTCCTTATTTATTCCCATGCAGAGTGGCAATAGGTAAGGCCGACCATGAAAGAGTCCATAATCTCAGTCAATTCTTTACCAGCTTTCTTTTTTTTCCCAATTTATTTATTTTCAGAAAAACAGTATTCATTATTTTTTCACCACACCCAGTGCTCCATGCAATCCGTGCCCTCTATAATACCCACCACCTAATACCCCAACCTCCCACCCCCCTGCCACTTTAAACCCCTCAGATTGTTTTTCAGAGTCCATAGTCTCTCATGGTTCACCTCCCCTTCCAATTTCCCCCAACTCCCTTCTCCTCCCTAACACCCCTTGTTTTCCATGCTATTTGTTATGCTCCACAAATAAGTGAAACCATATGGTAAATGACTCTCTCTGCTTGACTTATTTCACTCAGCATAATCTCTTCCAGTCCCGTCCATGTTGCTACAAAAGTTGGGTATTCATCCTTTCTGATGGAGGCATAATACTCCATAGTGTATATGGACCACATCTCCCTTATCCATTCATCCGTTGAAGGGCATCTTGGTTCTTTCCATAGTTTGGCGACCGTGGCCATTGCTGCTATAAACATTGGGGTACAGATGGCCCTTCTTTTCACTACATCTGTATCTTTGGGGTAAATACCCAGGAGTGTAATTGCAGGGTCATAGGGAAGCTCTATTTTTAATTTCTTGAGGAATCTCCACACTGTTCTCCAGAGAGGCTGCACCAACTTGCATTCCCACCAACAGTGGAAGAGGGTTCCCCTTTCTCCACATCCTCTCCAATACATGTTGTTTCCTGTTTTGTTAATTTTGGCCATTCTAACTGGTGTAAGGTGATATCTCAATGTGGTTTTAATTTGAGTCTCCCTGAGGGCTAATGATGATAAACATTTTTTCATGTGTCTGATAGCCATTTGTATGTCTTGATTGGAGAAGTGTCTGTTCATATCTTCTGCCCATTTTTTTATATGTTTGCCTGTTTCATGTGTGTTGAGTTTGAGGAGTTCATTATAGATCCTGGATATCAACCTTTTGTCTGTACTGTCATTTGCAAATATCTTCTCCCATTCCGTGGGTTGCCTCTTTGTTTTGTTGACTGTTTCCTTTGCTGTGCAGAAGCTTTTGATTCTGATGAAGTCCCAGAAGTTTATTTTCGCTTTTGTTTCCTTTGCCTTTGGTGACATATCTTGAAAGAAGTTGATGTGGCTGATATCGAAGAGATTACTGCCTATGTTCTCCTCTAGGATTCTGATGGATTCCTGTCTCACATTGGGGTCTTTTATCCATTTTGAGTTGATCTTTGTGTACGGTGTAAGAGAATGGTCGAGTTTCATTCTTCTACATATAGCTGTCCAGTTTTCCCAGCACCATTTATTGAAGAGACTGTCTTTTTTCCACTGTATATTTTTTCCTGTTTTGTCGAAGATTAATTGACCATAGAGTTGAGGGTCCATATTTGGGCTCTCTACTCTGTTCCACTGGTCTATGTGTCTGTTTTTATGCCAGTACCATGCTGTCTTGGTGATCACAGCTTTGTAATAAAGCTTGAAATCAGGTAACGTGATGCCGCCAGCTTTATTTTTGTTTTTCAACATTTCCTTAGCGATTCGGGGTCTCTTCTGATTCCATACAAATTTTAGGATTATTTGCTCCAGCTCTTTGAAGAATGCCGCTTTACCAGCTTTCTATATAGGAATTCAAGATATACAGGCCTATACTAACATTTTACCAACCTGGTCTTCCAGTAAGTTATACTTATGAATACACATTTGGGATGATTATTTGAGTGTCTCTATTCTATAAGGCTATTTTCTATCATTCAGAATACATACAGTGGTTAGTGCCATTCTGGGGGAGAATGTCTGGTTGGTTGACCAAGAATATTTAGGTAAAGGACAGGGGAAAAGAGAGACACTAACATTTGTTAAATTTATTTGAGAGGATAAACACAAAAATGAAAAATTGCTTAACAAAACACAATGCAGGATATAATGTTGACCAAATGAGTAGAATTGTAAAGTTCTATAGAAATTCAAAGAAGAGTGATTCTTGTAAGGCTGGACTGGTCAGAAAAGGCTTTACAGGGGAGGTAGAATTTGGACCTTAAAATTAGGTAGAATTTGGTTTGATGGCAAGGGATGAAGAGGCAGAAAATATGTGTAAGTCACAAGTAATGAGTGAGACCCCAAGCTAAGTGATGAAGATAGTAACCTGGATTCAACAGAATTTGGATGACGAGGGACTGGATGGGAATTCCTTGATGTCAGAAACACTGTCACCTTTATTTTATTATTCTCTGAAGCCCTAACAAAATAAGGCTGCATGTAGATAACTGCTTGATTCTAAGGGTACAACTAACATTTGTTGAATGGCTATTTTATGCAGAGTGATTTATAGGCATTGTCACATTTAAGAGTCATAAACATTTTGTGAGTTGTAAATATTAAATAACCCCATTTTATAGACGAGGAAACTCAAGTGTAGAGAAGCCCAAAGTCACATAGCTAATAAGTGACAGAATCTGCCTCCAAAGTTCAAACCCTTAACCACCGTACCACCCAGGGTCTCTCCTTTGCTATTTACTTTTAATTTTTATAGACTTCTTTAAGGTCCATTAAAAAATTATCTCAGTTCCTATGCCTCTTTCATTAGAAAGAGAATGATGAAAAAACATGGATAAAGCTCTGGTGTGGGGCGCCTGGGTGGCTCAGTGGGCTAAGCCGCTGCCTTCGGCTCAGGTCATGATCTCAGGGTCCTGGGATCGAGTCCCACATTGGGCTACCTGCTCAGCAGGGAGCCTGCTTCCTCCTCTCTCTCTGCCTGCCTCTCTGCCTATTTGTGATCTCTCTCTGTCAAATAAATAAATAAATAATATTTTTTAAAAAAAGCCCCTGGTGTGGAAATCATTTCCCAGCTTTGCCACTAGATTCAATGCATGAGTTTTGGAAAGTCCCTTCTCTTCTCTGGACCTCAATTTCAATTGCATGATCTCCAAGCTATCCTCAGTTCTAAGGTGTGATGTTCTGTGATCCCATCTGATATTGAGGAGTCAAAATAATAACCACAACCATATACCTATCACCAAATAGCTCTTTTTCTTTTTTTTTTTGGAAGAAATATATCTAAGCAACCACTATAAATTCACATTATAAATATGCCTCCCTTATTCTGGAACAAAATTTCTTTGATCAAGTATTCTCCTAAGGATACCCAGTCATTACCTCTTATCACATCCACCTAGCATTCTGACCACCAGGCTATAAAACTATTCTCACACTTATCATTTGCCTTGAGAATAGAAATTCTAGGTCTTATTCCTGAAAGTATCAAACATAACACACTAGGTTAGGGAGGGGACTACGCTTTAGGTAGTTAGGCATTTTCCAAGTGATTTGTTTCTTATGTTTCTAGTTAAAAAGGATGTGGCCACACCCACAGCTCCTGAAAAATTTACCTTATGTAATAATATCATGGATGTTCATTTTACTGATTTACTTGAAGTATCCAAGCCTCAGCTCTGAATTGGCATATTTTCCTGAAATATTGAAGGTCTCCAATCAATCAGTTCAATTCAGAAAACATTTCATGAAGTTATACTCAGACAAGGTATTATAGAAGGATACAAAGATAAATAATAGGTGAGCTTTGCCCCCATGGAATTTGCAATTATAAGGAAGGAAGGATAGGAAAAGTGCACAAGTTTAATGAGCACATTGCCATAAAAGTGATGATAGCAACTGCATACCTTATGTCGGCTTAGCCTCATGCTAAGTACTGTGTGGTACACATGGTAAATATGTGATTGTTGGTGATGATTAAACACTGAGTATATTAATAAAGGGAAAAGTATATGATCTATAGTGGTGAACGTTTTGAGGAAGAGACGGGACTTAAGTGAGATGTTATTTGGATAAGTAACATCTGGATAGATGATAGAAATAAGCAAACATTCTAGGTAAGAAGTATGACATGAATGTGGCTAGATCACTGAGGAGAATATTCATTTCTAAATACATTGTGGGTTGTGGAAAGTAAGATATGGACAGATGGTAGAGGGCTTTGTAGACTTTAAACAATAAGAAATCACTATTAACTTTTGGTCTTGAGTGATATTGATATAATAAAAGATACAGTTTTTAAAGAATACTTAGTTACTAGTACACAGGATGAATTAAAATTTAGAGAGACAAAAACCAGAAAGAGTAATAGATAGTTAGCCATATGTCACAATGGCTTCATGAGTGATGGTTAACACTAGAAATGAAGAGGAAGGATCAAAGCCAGGAGGCACTGTAATTAATTAGAAATAGTCCCAGTGACAAGAAACATCTGGGAGTAATTCATATAGAGATAGCAGTTAAACCTATTAGAGGTGGAGGAGATCATCAAGGGAGAAAGTAAGTCTAGGGAAAGGAGATAAATGTGAAATTTGGAATCACCTAAGGAATGTTGAGATGCATACATAAGGACAAGGAAATGAATGGAAAAGGAGAACTTAAGAGTGTAAAGGTCAGATCCTTAGAGGATACTCATAATTTAGGTGAGAGTGTCATTAAAATACTGTGAAGGAGAGAGTATTGCCCTATTTTACAGATAATAAAGCTGAGGCTAAAGAGATAAAATGACTTATATGAGGCCACGAAACAGTTGCAACTCAACAGAAGTTCTTCCAGATTCCACATTGTGTCCATTTCTCCACACTTCCCTATCTCTGAAAACCAATGACTAAGAAAGAAGTGTGCACATACTGTTCTGGTATCCAGGGTTTATATAGAAATATAGGATTTTAAAGGAAAGGAGGAGATCTAGAATGAGACAGGAAGAGAATGAATGCTGAGCATACACTAATACTGAAATTACATCATTCTTGGTATAAGTAGACATCTATTGAATAAATGATGAAATCACTATAACAACAGGCATCAAGAGCAGGTGGGAGTGGGGAAAGCAGTATAGGTGCAGATAGTAGAAAGCAAATTAACTTCCTAATTCTTCATTTGTCTTCTATTACGCAAAGCATGATTTTTTGAAGTTATCTGTATTTTTTCAACTTAGTCCTCACCACATGATGACTGCCTTTCCTGCTTTAGCTTGATCTCTACCAGGAGTGGTACTTTGAAGTTGATAATCCAGTTTTTCAGCTCAGGCTTCAATGTCTACAAGCCCGATCAAATAAGCGCTGAGAGGAAGCATTCTGTGCCAAATAAGAATGTGGACTGCAATGGTAAAAAGCTAAAGAAATGCATTTAGCAGAATACTAAATTTCTGAAAAGATACATTGCCAAACCATAACTACCAAATTCTGAGACATCCAGCCTTAGCAAGGAACAGAAAGGCAAATAGCACATTACAGTTCAGAATTTTCTTTCACACTATCAATAACCTTCTTGGTGGGAGTGTATAGGTGAGATAAGTTACATGCTTAAGCACTTACTGTCTCTTTTTCTCTTTGAGATGTTAGACAAACATGAGTTATTTTCTGTATGTCCTTCACTGAAGAGCTGGGTAAATACAGCTTCTTTCTGTTTGGACTTAAGGGCAAGACCAACCTCCTTCTGAGATTCCAGAAAAGAGAGAATATTGTGCCCACCATAGAGCCATGATCTGGAATCTGTCTGGTTAACACAGTGGCATGAAAATTTTCCAGCCTCTTGTGGCAAGGGTAATCCATCCTGACTGACATCTGTACTCTGGGATCTAGACCTCACAGTTATGGAAGTATTCTGAATGGCACAATAATTTCATAAAGAATATACTAACCAAAAACTGTAAGGGACAACTGCTGCCAACTTTTTACTTATTTAGTTATTAAGTTTTTTATTACATTCTAATGAAGATACAGTGTAATATTAGCTTCAGGAATATGATATAGTGATTCAACAATTCTGTATATCATCCTGTGCTCATAACAAGAGTACTCCTTAGTCCCCACCACCTATTTAACCCATTCTCCCACCCACCTGCTTTCTGGTAACCATTAGTTTCTTCTCTTACTTAAGCACCTACTTCTTGGTTTGTCTCTCTCTCTCTCTCTCTCTCTCTCTCTTTCTTTTTCTCATTTGTTTTCTTTCTTAAATTCCACATATGAGTGAAATCATATGATATTTCTCTTTCTCTGACAAACTTATTTCACTTACCATGATACTGGTCTAGCTCCATCCATGCCATTGCAAATGGCAAGATTTAATTCTTTTTTATGGCTGAGTAATATTCCATTGTACACGCACGCGCACACACGCGCGCGCGCGCACGCACACACACACACACACACACACACTTCACATCTTCTTTCTCCGTTCATCTATTAATGAACCCTTGGGCTGTTTCCACTATTTCCATAATTTAGCTATTGTAGATTATGCTGCCATAAACATTGGGGTGCATGTATCCCCTTGAATTCCTATTTTTTGTATTCTTTGAGAAAATACCTAGGAATGCAGTTGCTGGATGGTAGGATATTTCTACTTTTAACTTTTTGAGGAACCTGCATATTCCTTTCCACAGTGGTTGCAGCAGTTTGCATTCCTACCTGTGGTGCAGGAGGGTTCCCCTTTCCCACCTCCACACCTTTGCCAACACTAGCTGTTTCTCATGTTGCTAATTTTAGCCTTTATGACAGGTGTGAGGTGATATCTTATTGTAGTTTTGATTTTCATTTTCTGGATGATCAGTGAAACAAAAAAGATCTACTCAAGCCTTCGGCCCATTTTTAACTGGATTCCTTGTTTCTGGTGTTATATTTTATAAGTTCATTATATATTTTGGATACTAATCCTTTATCTGACAGTGATTTTGCAAATACCTTCTCCCATTCCATAGGTTGCCTTTTAGTTTTGTTGGTTGTTGCCTTCATTGTGCAGAAGCTTATTTTGAGAAGTCCCAATAGTTTTGCTTGTTTGTTTGTTTTCATTTGTTTCCCTTGCCTCAGGAGACATACCAGAAAGAATTTGATACAGCTAATGTCAAAGAGGTTACTTCCTGTATTCTTTTCTAGGATTTTTACAGTTTCAGCACTCACCTTTAGGTCTTTAATCCATTTTTAATTTATTTTTATTTTTGGTGTAAAAAAGTGGTCCAATTTCATTCTTTTGTATCTCTCTGTCCAGTTTTCCCAACATCATTTGTTAAAGGTGCTGTCTTTTTTTCCATTGGATAATCTTCCATGCTTTGTCAAAGATTAATTTACCATATAGTTGTTGGCTCATTTCTGGGTTTTCTCTTCTTTTCCATTGATCTGTGTCTATATTTCTGTGCCAGTGCCATAGTGTCTGGATCACTACAGCTTTGTAATGTAACTTGAAGTGCAGAATTGTGATGCCTCCAACTTTGCTTTTCTTTTTAGATTTTTTTGGCTCTTCAGAGTCTTTCGTGGTTCCATACAAATTTTATGATTGTTTGTTCTAGCTCTATAAAAAATGCTGGTAGTGTTTTGATAAGAATTGCATTAAATGCATAGATTGCTTTGGGTTGTATGGACATTTTAAGAATGTTTTTCTTCCAATCCAAGAGCATGGGATGTCTTTCTATTTCTTTGGGTCATCTTCAATTTCTTTCATCGGTATTTTCTAGTTTTCAGAGTGCAGGTCTTTCACCTCTTTGGTTAGGTTTATTCCTAGGTATCTTATGGGTTTGGGTAAAGTTATAAATGGGATTGATTCCTTGGTTTCTCTTTCTGCTGATTCATTATTGTGTATGGGAATGCAATATATTTCTGTATATTGATTTTGTATCCTGTGTTTTGTGTATCAGTTCTAGTCGGTTTTTTTATTTTTTGGGGGGGGGTAGAGTCTTTAAAGTTTTCTATACAAATTATATCATCTGTAAATAGTGAACATTTTACTACTTCCTTGCTGATATGGATGCCTTTTATTTCTTTCTGTTGTCTGATAGCTGTGGCTTGGACTTCGAATATTATGTTAAATTACAGTAGTGAGAATAGACATCCCTGTCTTGTTCCCCTCCATAGAAGTAAAGCTCTCAGTTTTTCCCCATTGAGTATGATGTTAACTTTGGGTTTTTCATGTATGGCCTTTATTATGTTGAGGTATGTTTCCTCTAAACCTACTTTGTTGAGGCTTGTTATCATGGATGGATGTTAAACTTTGTTAAATGAATTTTTATGCATCTATTCAAATGATCATATGATTCTTATCATTTCATTTATTGTGGTGCATCATACTGATTGATTTGTGAATATTGAACCATCCTCGCAACCCATAAATAAATCCAAATTGATCATTGTGAATTATTCTTTTAAATTATTGTTGGATTTGGTTTGCTAGTATTTTATTGACAATTTTTGCCTCCATGTTCATCAAGGATATTGGCCTGTATTTTTCTTTTTCAGTGGTATCTCCCTCTGGTTTTGATGTCGGGGTAATGCTGGTCTCATAGAATGAGTTTGGAAGTTTTCCTCCCATTTCCATTTTTTTTTAATAGTTTGAGAAGAATAAGTACTAACCATTCTTCAAATGTTTTGTCGAATTCCTCTGGGAAGCCATCTGGTCCTCAACTTTTGTTATTTGGGAGATTTTTTTTATTACTCATTCAGTTTCTTTGCTGGTTATTTGTGTGTTCAAGTTTTCTATTTCTTCCTGTTACAGTTTTGGTAGTTTATATGTTTCTAGGAATTTATCCTCCTCTTCCAGATTGCCCAGTTTGTTGGCATTATTTTTTTCATAAAATTCTCATAATTGTTTGGATTTCTGTGGTGTTGGTTGTTTCTTATCATCTCACATTTGTGATTTTATTTATTTGGGTCCTTTCTCTTTTATTTTGGTAAGTCTAGAAAGACGGTTGTCAATTTTATTAATGTTTTCAAAGAACTACCTTCTGGTTTCATTGATCTGGTCTATTATTTTCTTAGTTTCTATATCACTCATTAGTGATCTAATCTTTATTATTTCCTCCTTCTACTGGATTTAGGCTTCGTTTGTTGTTCTTTTTCTAGCTCCTTTATGTGTAAGGTTAGGTTGTGATTGGATATTTTTCTCACTTCTTGAATTAGGCCTTTATTGGTATACACATCCCTCTTGTGATCGCTTGTGATTGCCTCCCAAAGGTTTTGGACAGTCGGGTTTTCATTTTCATTTCTTTCCATGTATTTTTAGATTTCCTCTTTAATTTCCTTATTGGCCCATTCATTGTTTAGTAGCATATTGTTTAACCTCCATGTATTTGTGGTCTTTCCAAATTTTTTCTTGTGGTTGACTTCTACTTTCATAGCATTGTGGTCAGTAAGGTTGCATGTAACCACTTCAATCTCGTAGTATTTCTTGAGGCCAGATTTGTGATCTAGTATGTTGTCTATTCTGTTGGGCCCATGTACACTTGAAAAAATGTGTATGCTGCTGTTTTATGATGGAATGTTATATATATATATATCTGCTGAGCCCATCTGGTCTAGTGTGTCATTCAAAACCATGTTTCCTGGTTTATTTTCTGTATAGATGATCTATCCATTGATATAAGTGGAGTATTAAAGTCCCCTAATGTTTGTATTTTTATCATTTATTTTCTTTATGTTTGATATTAAGTGTTTTATGCATTTTGGTACTCCCATGTTGGGTGTATAAATACATCCAATTTTTGGATCTTTGTGTTGGATTGTCCCCTTTATGATTGCATAGGGCCCTTCTTCATCTTTTATTTTACAGTTTTTCTTTTAAAGTCTAGTTTGTCTCGTGTCACCTGGGTGGCTCAGTCAGTTAATCATCTGACTCTTGATTTCAGCACAGGTCATGATTCAGAGTCCTAAGTTCAAGCTCCACATCAGGCTCCTCGCTCAGTGGGGAGTCTGCTTGAGATTTTCTCTCTCCTTCTCCCTCTGCCCTTCCCAACCCGCCCTGCACTCATGCTCTCTATAAAATAAACAAATACTGAAAAAAATAAAGTCTAGTTTGTATGATGTAAGTACTTTTCTTGGGGCACCGGGGTGGCGCAGTTGGTTAAGCATCTGATTTTTGATTTTGGCTCAGGTCATGATCTCAGAGCCATATGTTTGGGCCTCGTGTCAAGCTCCATGCTCAGTGAAGAGTCTACTTGAGATATTTTACCTCTGTCCCTACCCCCCGTCTCTCTAAAATAAATAAATAAATCTTTTAAAAATCTGTTTCTTTCCAGCTTTCTTTTGACATCCATTTGTGACATAAATTTTTCTTCGTCTCCTGACTTTCAATCTTCTTGTGTCTTTAGGTCTAAAATGAGTCTCTTATAGCCAACAAATAGATAAGTCTTGTTTTTTTTTCATCCATCTGACACCCTATGTCTTTTTTTTAAACTTTTTTTTAAATTTATTTTTTATTTATTTTCAGCATAACAGTATTCATTATTTTTGCACCACACCCAGTGCTCCATGCAATCCGTGCCCTCTATAATACCCACCACCTGGTACCTCGACCTCCCCCCCAACCCCTTCAAAACTCTCAGATTGTTTTTCAGAGTCCATAGCCTCTCATGGTTCACCTCCCCTTCCAATTTACCCCAACTCCCTTCTCCTCTCTAGCTCTTCATGTCCTCCATGCTATTTGTTATACTCCACAAATAAGTGAAACCATATGATAATTGACTCTCTCTGCTTGACTTATTTCACTCAGCATAATCTCTTCCAGTCCCGTCCATGTTGCTACAAAAGTTGGGTATTCATCCTTTCTGATGGAGGCATAATACTCCATAGTGTATATGGACCACATCTTCCTTATCCATTCGTCCATTGAAGGGCATCTTGGTTCTTTCCACAGTTTGGCGACTGTAGCCATTGCTGCTATAAACATTGGGGTACAGATGGCCCTTCTTTTCACTACATCTGTATCTTTGGGGTAAATACCCAGGAGTGTAATTGCAGGGTCATAGGGAATTTCTATTTTTAATTTCTTGAGGAATCTCCACACTGTTCTCCAAAGAGGCTGCACCAACTTGCATTCCCACCAAAAGTGGAAGAGGGTTCCACTTTTTCCACATCCCCTCCAACACATGTTTCCTGTCTTGCTAATTTTGGCCATTCTAACTGGTGTAAGGTGATGTCTCAATGTGGTTTTAATTTGAATCTCCCTGATGGCTAGTGATGATGAACATTTTTTCATGTGTCTGATAGCCATTTGTATGTCTTCGTTGGAGAAGTGTCTGTTCATATCTTCTGCCCATTTTTTGATATGATTGTCTGTTTTGTGTGTGTTGAGTTTGAGGAGTTCTTTATAGATCTTGGATATCAACCTTTTGTCTGTACTGTCATTTGCAAATATCTTCTCCCATTCCGTGGGTTGCCTCTTTGTTTTGTTGACTGTTTCCTTTGCTGTGCAGAAGCTTTTGATTTTGATGAAGTCCCAAAAGTTGACCCAGAGCAAATATCATCCTCAATGGGAAAAAGCCTGCAGACTTCCCATTGAGATCAGGAACATGACAAGGATGCCCACTCTCACCACTCTTGTTCAACATAGTATTAGAAGTCCTAGCAACAGCAATCAGACAACAAAGAGAAATAAAAGGTATCCAAATTGGTAATGAAGAAGTCAAACTCTCTCTCTTCGCAGATGACATGATTCTTTATATGGAAAACCCAAAAGACTCCACCCCCAAACTACTAGAACTCATACAACAATTCAGCAACGTGGCAGGATACAAAGTCAATGTACAGAAATCAGGCATTCTTTTACACTAATAATGAAAATACAGAAAGGGAAATTAGAGAATCGATTCCATTTACTAGAGCACCAAGAACCATAAGATACCCGGGAATAAACCTAACCAAAGAGGTAAAAGATCTGTACTCAAGAAACTACAGAACACTCATGAAAGAAATTGAAGAAGACACAAAAGATGGAAGACCATTCCATGCTCTTGGATCGGAAGAATAAACATTGTTAAAATGACTATACTGCCTAGAGCAATCTATACCTTTAATGCTATTCCGATCAAAATTCCACCAGTATTCTTCAAAGAGCTGGAGCAAATAATCCTAAAATTTGTATGGAATCAGAAGAGACCCCAAATCGCTAAGGAAATGTTCAAAAACAAAAATAAAGCTGGGGGCATCACGTTACCTGATTTCAAGCTTTGCTACAAATCTGTGATCACCAGGACAGCATGGTACTGGCATAAAAACAGACACAGAGACCAGTGGAACAGAGTAGAGAGCCCAGATATAGACCCTCAACTCTATGGGCAAATAATCTTCGACAAAACAGGAAAAAATATACAGTGGAAAAAAGACAGTCTCTTCAATAAATGGTGCTGAGAAAACTGGGCAGCTATATGTAGAAGAATGAAACTGGACCATTCTCTTACATCATACACAAAGATCAACTCAAAATGGATAAAAGACCTCAATGTGAGACAGGAATTCATCAGAATCCTAGAGGAGAACATAGGCAGTAATCTCTTCAATATTAGCCACAGCAACTTCTTTCAAGATACGTCTCCAAAGGCAAAGGAAACTTCTTTCAAGATATGTCACCCTATGTCTTTTGATTGGAGTGTTTAGTGCATTTACATTCAGAGTAATTATTGATAGATATATATTTAATACCAGTTTATTACTTGTTTTATCATAGTGTCTAGAGATTTTCTCTGATCCTTGTTTTTTTTTTTTAAAGATTTATTTACTTATTTTAGAGAGAGCATGGAGGGGAGGGACAGTGGGAGAGTCTTAAGCAGACTCTGTGCTGAGCATGGAGCCCAACACAGGGTTCCATCTCACAACCCTGAGATCATGACCTGAGCCATAACAAGAGTCAGATGCTCAACTGACTGTGCCACCTAGACACCCCGCCTTTCTTATCTTTATCATTTTTGGCTTTTTCCTTTCCACTCAAAGAGTCCCTGTTAATATTTCTTGTGGGACGGGTTTGGGGTCATGAACTTTTTTAGTGTTGTTGTTTTTTTTCCTGGGGAACTCCTTATCTCTTCTGTTCTGAATGATAGCCTTCCTGGATAGAGTATACTTGGCTGCCAGTTTCTCCCATTCAGTACTTTTAATGTATCATGCCACTTTCTTGTCACTTGCCAAGTTTCTGTTGAGACATCCCCAGCTAGCCTTATGGTTTTTCCCTTATAAGTTAAGGAATTCTTTTGTCTTGTTGATTTAAGATTTTTATCTTTATCCCTATATTTTGCAAATTTAATTATGAAATGAAAAGTGTTAGCATGCTTTTGTTGATTTTGATGGGAATTTTCTTAGCCTCCTGGATCTGGATATCTCATTCCTTACCCACGTTAGAGACATTTTCAGCTATTATTTCTTCAAATAAATTTTCTGCCCCCTTTTCTCTCTCTTCTTTAGGACTCCTATAAAAAGAATGTTGTTGTGTTTGATGACGTCATGAGTCCCCTAAGTCTATTCTTGTGTTGCATAATTCTTCTTTCCCTCTTTTGTTCACCTTCATTACTTTTCATTCTTTTGTCTTCTAGGTCACTGGTTCATTCCTCTTCTTCTTGCAGTCTATTGTTCATTACATCAAGCCTGTTTCCAATCTTATTTATTGTATTTTTCCTTTCTGATTGATTGTTTTTTTTAACACTTTTCTCTGTGGTAAGTATTCCCTAATGTCTTCCATTCTTTTCTCAAGCCCAGTGAGTATTCATATAAATAATTCTTGCTTCAAATTTTCCATCAGGCATGTTGCTTATATCTGCTGTATTTACATCTCTAGCTGGCCTTATCTTATTCTTTCATTTAGGATAAATTCCTCCATGTTTGTGTTTTGTCTAAGTCTCTACCTTCATCTTTGTGTTGGAAAAGCCAGTTATGTTTTCTTTTCCTGAATGTAATGGCCTTATGACAATGGAGTCATGCAGTACCCAGGGCCTGGGCCTTCAGGGAGTCTCTGATGTGTGCTTCATATACTCTGCTGTTGTGTTTAGGCTTCTCTATCCTTCAGGCCAGTCATCTGCAGAGGCTCTGCTTACCTCCAGTGGGCAGTTTTTGATTCCTGTCCTGAATGAGGTGAGTTTTAAATAGGTATGCTCTGGTCTTCTTGTGAAATGAGATCTGAAACCACCTCCACCAGAACTGAGGCCCTGCAGAACTCTGTGGTTGGGAGATATGGTCTGGCTAGGGGTTTGTGCTGATCTTTTTGGGGAGGGGCTCGCTGCCCTGGGACTGAGGCAAGTGTGACTGAGAAGGGCAGTCCTACCAGTATGCAAGGGTATGGGGCTTGTTGGCACTTCTGTGTTTACCCCAGGGGGCTCTGTATTTATGCTGATGGACAGGGTAGAAAAATGATACAAGCCAGCTCCTTTGTCCTAGATAGGCACCTCTGTGGATGCTGGCACTCAGTGTGGTGCTCTGGGAAGAGCAAATAATCTCTCCTCTGTATGCCTCAGGTATTCTTCAGATCATTGTTTCCACACCCTCTGCCCCTGCATTGTTTGCTTGCCTTCTCTCCAGGAACAGCAAAGTACACCCCAGGCTCTTTCTCAGCCAGGCTTGCTGACTTTTAAAATTTGAGGCTTTAAGCTCTGCTCTTTGCAAGAACTCATGAAATTCAGCCCCTCCTCTTTTCCAAGCCAGTGGCTTTGGGGAAACATTCTTATGCATTCCCCTGGGTTCCTTTCTCTCCCTTCCCCTTATCGATGACCATGACTCCCTCCCCTCTGCAGTACCTGTGATCTGTTTCTCCCCCATACCATGTCTCCCCACTTCCTACCTTTTTCAGTGTTACATCTTCTCTTTCTTTAGTTGTTGAGTTTTTTCTGTCAGTCTTCAGTTCTACTTCTGGGGTACTTTGAATGATTTGATAGTTATTTCATTGTGTTCATGGAATAAGACATGCCTAGGGTCCCCCTATTCCACCGCCACTTTCCTTCCCCCCGTCAACTTTTTTTTTTAAATCTCAAACTGCCAAGTATATTATTATGTAAAGAGTATAAAGAAAGTGATTATCTGTACATTAAGCTAGCTGATGCAGAGTATACTTTACTCACCTGAAATGCTCAGATAGGAGACAAAAACATTTATACCATAAATGATGTTGCTTGTTAATTCCAAAGCCTCTTACTTTCTAGATGCCTCATTCCTTTTTGAAACACAACACCAAAGTACTTTAATAGCTATTCCAGTAACATCCAATTGAAAAACATGAGATAAGGCAATTTTGTGAGTAGCAAGACCCAAGCATCCCATTAAAGCCAGATGATGTTGAGTTGTTATCACAGCTATCTAAGTCTAATACCTGCCGGTATTATAGATCAGATGCTTATAAATAAAATAATCTTGTTTTATACTACATCAACCTGACTGCTCTTAGAATGTGAATATCTCAACTGGTTACAAATGCTTTGGTATAGCATACCAGTCTTTAGAGATCTCCAGATATCTGCTGTCTACAGGGATTGAACCAAAAGGAAATATACCAGTGAATGAATATCCACCAATATAAAAGAAAGGGTTATTTGATCACCTTCACTTTTCAACCTTACAGGTTATCCAGAAGCTTCATCATCTCTCACCGTGGAAACAGAAACATAGTGGTTTACACATTTCCTGCATCTCTCAGGTCAGTATTTTGAGGAAGGTACCTAGAGTGTTACCTGGACTGCTAAGAGACAGGCTTGGAAGCAGACTCGAAAAGAAGTAAGTTTTTACTCTGGTGAACAAGTTGTTAATTTCCTCACCCTCATATTATTAACATAAGTAGAAATTCTATATATAATTTATAAACTTGACTAATAGCCCTTATACTGTGTTTCCCTTTCTATAGACCTTACATAGAATTCATGTGCATAACACTCCATCTCCCCAAAATTTTTAAATACCCATTTATTTATAACTTAAAATTAACAAATGTTAACATATTTTTAAATTTTGCATCAAGTTTTTGTAGGTAAAAAAGAAATTATTGCCTTAATTTTTAAACAAAAAGCACTGATTCTAAATACTTCCTTCAAAACGAAAAAACAAACTAGTAGAAACATTTGCAAAACATATAATACGCAAAATTTAATATCCTTAATTTACAAAGATACTGCAAATCAGAAAGGAAAAAAACAGAACCATTAGAAAATGGGCAATAAAAAATGAAAGTTTAGATGAAGAATAAACATGAAAATTGTTCAACTTCATTAGAAAGAACGCAAATTAAAATAGCCCAAAATATCAATTTTTATCTACTAAAGCAACCAATTTTTATAAATTATAGTACTTAGTATTGATAAAAACATGTTGAAACAGGTATCTTCTATACTGCTGATATAAGTTTAAATTCATACATCATTTTTATGGTAATTTAATAACATTTATAAAAACCACAAAACAGTCATACAATTTTATTTGGTAACCAAATTTTAGGAAAGTATTTTAACGAAATAATCCGAGATCTACAAAACTATGAATTATCAATTTATCATAATACCAGAAAAATAGAAACAAAACCAAATATCTAACAATAGAGGAATGGTGAAGTAAATTATTCCATTATTATGATGAAATAGTTTGCACTATTAAAACTAACTATTTTGGGGGCGCCTGGGTGGCTCTGTGGGTTGAAGCCTCTGCCTTCGGCCTGGGTCATGATCCCAGAGTTCTGGGATCGAGCCCCGCATCGGGCTTTCTGCTCGGCGAGAAGCCTGCTTCCTCCTTTCTCTCTCTGCCTGCCTCTCTGCCTACTTGTGATTTCTGTCTGTCAAATAAATGAATAAAATCTTTTAAAAAAAACTATTTTGAAGAACAATTAATAGTTACATTAAAAAGCTATATAATGCAGTTTAATTTTAAAATTACATTTTTATCAGCTTTATTGTGCTATAATTCACAATACCATATAATTTGATGACTTAAAATGTACAATTCACTGCTTTTTAGGGTAGTCACAGAGTTGTGCAACCATCATTGCAATTAATTTAGAACATTTAGAAACTCCATACTCTTAAGCACTCATTCTTCCATTCTTCCATTCCCACTACTTGATAACTACTACTCTACCTTTCTGTCTCTATAGACCTATTTTGGGCATCCCACATAATTCATGACCCCATGATCATGATATATATATGGCCTTTGAGGAGAAAATATTTGTGAATCAAATATCTGATAAGAGACTTGTATGCAGAATATATAAAGAAATTTTACAATTCTATAATAAAAAGAAAAGCCAATTTTTAAAAAATGACAAAGGATCTGAATAGACATTTTTCCATGTGTAAATGATCAATAAGCACATGAAAAATGTTTAACACTATTAGCCATTAGAGGAATTCAAATCAAAAGTGCAAGATACCACTTAATATCCACTAGGATCCAAAAGACAGATAATAACAAGTGTTGACAATGATCTGGAAAAATCAGAAACCTCATACATTACTGATTGGAGTATTAAATGGTTAATTCCCTTTAGAAAAGTTTCACAGTCTTTCAAAATGTTAAGCATAGAAATACCATATGATCCAGAAATTCTAGTCCTTATATATAATGAAGAGAAATGAAAACATATGTCCACACAAAACTTCCACATGAATGTTCACAGCAGCTTTATTTATAGTGGCCAAAATGTGGAAACAACCCTAACATGAATCTTCTGATAAATAGATAAATAACATGTGGTATATCCATACAATGGAATACTATTTGGCAACCAAAACAATACATGTTACAACATTGATAAACCTAGCTTTGACTGGAGAGAGCCTTCAACTTCTCTCTTACCAATATATTTTTGAAGTATAAAGTACAGTGTTCTATTACAGTATGGTTCAATTGTATACATTACTCAGTGCTCATCAAGATAAGTTGTACTCCTTCAATCCCATTTACAATTGCACCCAAAACCATAAGATACCTAGGAATAAACCTAACCAAAGAGGCAAATAATATAAACTCAGAAAACTATAAAGTACTCATGAAAGAAATTGAGGAAGACACAAAGAAATGGAAAAATGTTCTATGCTCATGGATTGGAGAAACGAATATTATGAAAATGTCTATGCTATCTAAAGCAATCTACACATTTAATGCAATCCCTATGAAAGTCCCATCCTTTTTTTTTTTCAAAGAAATGGAACAAATAATCCTAAAATTTATATGGAACCAGAGTAAACCTCAAATAGCCAGAGGAATATTGAAAAAGAAAGCCAAAGTTGGTGGCATCACGATTCCAGACTTCAAGCTCTATTACAAAGCTGTCATCATCAAGACAGTATGGTACCGGTAAAAAAACAGACACATGGATCTATGGAACAGAATAGAGAGACCAGAAATGGACCCTCAACTCTATGGTCAACTAATCTTCAACAAAACAGGCAAGAATGTTCAATGGAAAAAAGACAAGTCTCTTCAACAAAGGTGTTGGGGAAATTGGACAGCCACATGCAGAAAAATGAAACTGGACCATTTCCTTATACCACACATGAAAATAGACTCAAAATGGATGAAGGACCTCAATGTGAGAAAGGAATCCATCAAAATCCTTGAGGAGAACACAGGCAGCAACCTCTTCGACCTCAGCCACAGCAACTTCTTCCTAGGAACATCACCAAAGGCAAGGGAAGCAAGGGCAAAAATGAACTCTTAGGACTTCATCAAGATCAAAAGGTTTTGCACAGCAAAGGAAACAGTCAAGAAAACCAAAAGACAACTGACAGAATGGGACAAGATATTTGCAAATGACATATCAGATAAAGGGCTAGTATCCAAAATCAGTAAAGAGCTTATCAAACTCAACACCCAAAGAACAAATAATCCAATCAAGAAATGGGCAGAGAACATGAACAGATATTTCTGCAAAGAAGACATCCAGATGCCAACAGATATGTGAAAAAGTGCTCCACATCACCCAGCGTCAGGGAAATACAAATCAAAACCACAAAGAGATACCACCTCACACCAGTCAGAATGGCTAAAATTTACAAGTCAGGAAATGACAGATGCTGGCGAGGATGTGGAGAAAGGGGACCCTTTTGTACTATTGATGGGAATGCAAGTTGGTGCAGCCTCTTTGGAGAACAGTGTGGAGATTCCTCAAGAAATTAAAAATAGCCTTCCCTATGACCCAGCAATTGCAGTACTGGGTATTTACCATAAAGATGCAAACATAGTGATCTGAAGGAGCACGTGCACCTGAATGTTTATAGCAGCAATGTCCACAATAGCCAAACTATGGAAAGAACCTAGATGTCCATCAACAGATGAATGGATAAAGAAGAGGTGGTATATATATATATATGTATATATATATACACACACACATACACACACACACAATGGAATACTATGCAGCCATCAAAAGAAATAAAATCTTGCCATTTGCGACGACATGGATGGAGCTAGAGGGTATCATGCTTAGTGAAATAAGTCAATCGGAGAAAGACAACTATCATGATCTCCCTAATATAAGGAAGTGGAGATGAAATGTGGGGGTGTTGAGGATAGGAAAAGAATAAAGGAAACAAGATGGGATCGGGAGGGAGACAAACCATAAGAGACTCTTAATCTCACAAAACAAACTGAGGGTTGCCGGGGGAGGGGGTGGGAGAGGGTGGTGGTGGTGTTATGGACATTGGGGAGGGTATGTGCTATGGTGAGTGCTGTGAAGTGTGTAAACCTGGTAATTCATAGACCTGTACCCCTGGGGCTATTATTTATAACTTATATGTTAATAAAAATTAATAAAAAAATAAAATAAAATAATAGAGTCTTCTTCTTAAAAACAAACAAACAAACAAACAAAAAGATAAGTTGTACTCTTGTGCTCTTTATGTATTTCACCACTCCCCCCAGCCTTCCCTCTGGCAACCTCTTGTTTGTTCTCTGTATTTAAGAGTCTGTGTTTTTTGTTCATCATTTTCTTTGTTCATTTGTTTGTTTCTTAAATTCCATATATGAGTGAAATCATATGGTATTTATCTTTCTCTTATTTCACTTAGCACCATACCTTGTAGGTCTATCCATGTTGCTGCAAGTGGCATTTCTTGCCAATATTTATATTGCCCTAACTCTGTTGCCTCAGCCAGAAAAAGAAATCCAGATTCAATCTATCTGCCTTCCCCACTCCTATACTCAGGCTGCTGAGAATTACTACAAAAATAACAGAACTGATTATAAATACCGATTTCAACTTCACAAAAAAACACAACTGAGTTTACATGTTTGTGATCTCCAGCCTAAACTGGCTTGAAAAATCTTCACTACTTACTTACTTACCAGTAGTTCTTTCCTCTATTAATCACAACTTCATACAGTTTCTCATATCACTCTTATCCATTATACTAAAAGTCCTAACATGAAGTAGCACTAGAAAAAGATATAAAGGCACTCTAGAAAAGAAAAAACTATCCTGATTTGCAGATGACTTGATTGTCTACATAGATAATTCAAAGAATCTATGAAAACTCTTAGAACTAATAAGTGAGTTTAGTTAGTTCACAGCAAATAAGATCAACACACCAAGCATCTATTGTGTTTCTATACACTAGTAATGTGCAATTGGGAAATGAAAATTAAAAGACACAGTACCACCTACAATAACTCCAGCAATTAAATAGCTAGATATAAATCTAACAAATCATATATAAGATCTGCATGCTGAAACTTTCAGAACACTGATGAAAAAGACTGAAGAAGTCCTAAATGAAGAAAGAAATATACTATGTTCATGAGTCAGAAGAATCAGTATAGTTAAGATTTTAGTGTTCCCCAAATTGGTAGACAGATTTAATGCAATCCCAATTAAAACTGTAGCAGGATTTTTGTAGATATAGACAATCTGATTCTAAAATTTATATGGAAAAGTGAGGGAACTAAAATTGCCAAAAACGTTCGGAAGATGAAAACCAAAGACAGAACACAAAATCTATCCAATTTTAAGACATACTATAATTCCACAGTAGTCAAGACATTGACTTTGTGGTATTGGCAAAAGGATAGACGCATAAACCCAATGGAACAGAATAAAAAGTAAAATACAGAAATAGACCCACAGAAGGATGGTCTGTTGGTTTTTGCACAACGATGTAATTCACTGGAGAAAATATAGTCTTTTCAACAAATGGTGCTAGAACAACTGGACATCACTACAACATGTACATTTCACAACATAAAAAACTTAATTCAAAATGGGTCATATAACAAAATGTAAAATGTAAGACTATAAAATGCTTAGATGTAGGAGAAACATTTGTCACTTTGACTTAGGTTGTCACTTTGACTTAAGTTCTTAGATATGACATCAAAAGTAAAATACACAGAAGGAAAAATTTACAGTTTAGACTTGAACAAAATTTAAAATGTTTTTTCAAAAGAACGCTGTTAAGAAAATAAAAAGACAAGCCACTGACAGGGAGAAAATACTTGCAAAACATGTATCCGCTAAAGGACTTGTATCCAGACTATATGTAAAGTCCTGTAAAAGCTCAAAAATAAGAAAACAAACACAATAAAAATATTGGCAAAAGGTTTGAATGGACACCTCACCAGAAAAAGTGGAAATAAGCACAAAAAAGGATGCAAAACATCACTAGCTTAGGAGAATGCAAATCAGAACTGCAAGAAGAATTCTTTACACTCATACTAGAATGGGTTTGTTTGCTTATTTATTTATTTATTTATTTATTTATTTATGTTAGTCACCATACGTACATCATTAGTTTTTGATGTAGTGTTTCATGATTCATTGTTCATATATAACATCCAGTGCTCCATACAGTCCGTGCCTCCTTAACACCTGCCACCAGGCTCACTCATCCCGCCACCCCCCTCCCTTCTAAAACTCTCCATTTCTTTCCTGACATCCATAGCATCTCATGGTTTGTCTCTCACTCTGATTTCTACTCCTTAATTTTTCCCTTCTCTTAATGTCCTCTATGCTATTCCTTTTGTTCCACAAATAAGTGGAACCATATGATAATTGACTTTGTCTCTTTGACTTATTTCACTTAGCATAATCTTTTCCAGTTCCATCCAAGATGATGCAAAAGTTGGGTATTCATCCTTTCTGATGGCTGAGTAATATTCCATTGTACATGTGGACCACATCTTCTTTATCCATTTGTCTGTTGAAGGGCATCTTGGCTCTTTCCACATTTTGGCTATTGTGGACATTGCTTCTATGAACAGCAAGGCAAGAAACAACAAATGTTGGAGAAGTTGTGGAGAAAGAGGAATCCTCTCACACTGTTGGTGGGAATGCAAATTGGTGCAGCCACTTTGGAAAATGGTGTGGATGTTCCTCAAAAAACTTAAAAATAGAGCCACACTATGACCCAGAATGGGTAAATTTTAAAAAAATAGTGATAATTCCAAGTGTTGACAAGGATGCAGAATAATAGGAATTCTACATTTCTGGTGGGAATGAACAATAGCACAGGTACTCTGGAAAACAGTTTGGCAGTTTGTTATAAAGTTTATTATAAAGTTAAATATATATTTACTATATCACCCAGTAATTGCATCTTGAATATTTCCCCTATATTGAAATATTGAAATATAATATGAATAATGAAAACCAGTGTTCATACAAAATTAGTATATGAAAATAATAGCTGTATTCTATCTGAGATAGTGGTTACAAGATTAAATGCCAAGTGTAAAAGTTCATAGTACACATATATACACACTATAACATATTATATATACACATACACACTCACGCCACACACACACACACACACACACACACACACACACACAGAGTGAGAGAGATAACTTACTGAATATGTTTCTCCAACCCAGGACTCTTTCCTCAACTTCAGACCTGAATCACCAAGTGCCTTTCAACTTCACCCATCCTAAACCTTTTTCCTATTTTGTTCCCACTCCTTCATCTCCCACCCACATCCAGTTAATCACCAAGGTGTGTTGACTGTGTTTCCTAAATATCTCTGGAAGCTGTGAACTTTTTTTTATACCGATGACCATGATCCCAGATCATGTGTCCCCTGTATTGCTGTAGTAGCCTCTTAACTGGTTTCCCTGCCTCCAGTCTTACCCCTTGTCCAATCCATTCTCCATATCACAACTAGAATGATGTTAAAAACTCAAATCTGTATAGTGACTTTCATTAGCCTCAGCATAGTCTGAACTCCTTAACACAGTTTACAGGCCCTTTCATGATCTGGCCCTTGTTCATGTCTCCAGGTTCATCTCCCATAATTCTCAACTCCAAAGCTTCCTCTCCACTAGTTTTATCCCTACATCCTATGCTTGAACCACACTCTACTGCTTTCAATCCCTAAAACACACCCCTGCTCTTTTCCATGATTGGGATGCTTTCTTAGCAGCCTCCCACCTCCTCCATTCCACTGTCCTTCATCTGGTTGTATAATATTTATTTTCCAGGTTTAAGCTTCCACATCATTTACTCAGGGTACATCACTGACTAACCTACATAGCTGAGCTCTATGTCCATTCTGGACATAGTGTTATGTCTCATAATAACATGAGCACACTTTTATTCTGTTATAATAATTTATTTACATGTCTAGACTGAAAAGATTGTAAGCGCTTTGAGGGCAGGGACTATGTATTCTTTACATTTTAGTGCCAGTCCCTAAGACAACACCTGGCATATGCTAAGTATTCAATAAATATTTGTTGAATGAATGACGAGAAGGAGGGAGAATGATAAACAGTCTCTGAAATTATAGGTCATTATTTTTCTTTATTATTCTCTATATTTTTCAGTTATTCTATGATGAATATGAATTGCTTTTATAATAAATGCACTAGAGTTAATTTTAAAGGTACATTAAACATAACAAGAAAAAACAATGAAGAAATGAAAATCACCTATAACTCCACCACCTAAGGATAACTTATGTTAATATTTTGTTGTATCCCTTCCAGTATTTTCTTTGAATATATTTTTTAAACATTAAGATCATATTGTGTTCAGTTTCGAATTCTGCATTTTCATGAATGCCAATAGTAATTTCTTATTAAATTAAGGCACCGCTGCTAATTTAATCAGTTTCCTACTTTCCAACATTAAGATTTTATCCAATTTTTTACTATTATGAATAAAGTCATCAATAATGTCATTGGATATTAATCTTTTTTCTCACTTATTATCATTTTCATAAGATAGAATCCTAGAAGCAGTTACTGGTATGAACTTAATTTCAAAGACTCTTAAAATATATAGCTGAATTGTTTTCCAAAAAGCTTATACTAATAAGAGTTACTTCACCTACTTCAGTGCCTATGATATGCCAGATTTGTTTCAGGTTGATTTTACTGTGCTTATTTTACAGATGAAGAAACTAAGGTCCATTGATGTTATTTGTCCAGAGTCACAGAGATAACAAGTAGCAAAGCTAGGATTCAAATTCAGAATTACCCACTTTCAAAGATCATGTTATTTTCTTGTGAATTTCAAACAATAAATATTTTGTGCTATCAATTATATATTTACTTGAGAAAATGTGGAAAATACAAGTACAATGTAAAGAAAATAAAAATAAATTACCCAACTTTTGTAGCAACATGGACGGGACTGGAAGAGATTATGCTGAGTGAAATAAGTCAAGCAGAGAGAGCCAATTATCATATGGTTTCACTTATTTGTGGAGCATAACAAATAGCATGGAGGACAAGGGGCGTTAGAGAGGAGAAGGGAATTTGGGTAAATTGGAAGGGGAGGTGAACCATGAGAGACTATGGACTCTGAAAAACAATCTGAGGGGTTTGAAGTGGCGGGGGGGTGGGAAGTTGGGGTACAGGGTGGTGGGTATTATAGAGGGCACGGCTTGCATGGAGCACTGGGTGTGGTGAAAAAATAATGAATAATGTTTTTCTGAAAATAAATAAATTGAAAATAATATAAAATAAAATAAAATAACCTGTGAACCAACCACTTTAAACAATTTAGTATATTTCCTCAGGTTTTTGTTCCAGATCCAATTTCTGGGTTAAAAATAATTATAACATTGTATTTACAATTTTTCATCCTGCTCTTTTCACTTAGCATTTTTCAATGTTAACTGAATAAACATAATTTTAATGGTTGCATATTATTGTCAATGGATGTTACTGTGTGGGTATTTACAGTTGTTCAGCTCACCTGTGAATTTCTTTTTTTCATTCCCAGGACCCTCCATCTCCCATGAGGCTTACAGAATTCAATGTTGGGAACCATTTTAATCTTCAAAATAAGTCACCATGGTGAATTGAAAGCTTCACAATTCACAAGCATTCCATCAAATACTTGCTGTGCAGATAAATGTTGCAGGACTTTACAAGTTATTTAATTTACTAACTGAACTCATCAATCTGGTAGCAATTAATTCAAGCCAGTCTTCCTCTCTTTCTTCATTTTACCTCCCCAATCTGTAAAAACCTACAGGTAACATATATACCTTTCCAGAGGCTCTTTGTGTTCCTCTTCACAGGTAAAGAGGAATTCAAAAGACTTCCATGTAGTTCCTAACTTCCCTGAAAGACTGTTAATTATATTTATAGGGTCTTTGTGGTATCAAGGGAAATCAGACTGTTTGCTGCTTGTGTGCCTGTGCATTTATAAGCATGCATATGTGCAGCATATTTACACAAAATTCTGCTGTGGTGTTGTGAAAATCAAGGTTTAAAAAAATCCAAGGTTTCTATTCAGTCCTACTTTTTTCCCTAAATAGCAATTTAAATATTTGCTGGGCTGCGAACACCATCCCTATATCAGGTATCTAAAAGCCAAGAGGCATAATCAACACACAATAATCAAGGTCCTCAAACTGGAAATTGAACAACAATGCAAAACCTGTTCTCTGTCATAAATGTGTGATGTTCCTGAAAGCACCACAGCTAATAGGGAAGATCAGATCAGATTTCAACTTTATTAAACATAAGTATTGGTGTTTTAAAGACTTTTAATGTCAGGCTGTAGTAAAATTCTGTAGTTACTTTTATTATTTTCTCTGCTACTTAGCTTTATTTTTGCCTATATGAATTGTTCTTAGGATGAAAGAACAACTATAACCCTAAGTTATGCACCATAGATTTTGTTAAGGAGCTTAAGGGTAATTTTCAGGTTTAATTACAATACTATTCATAGGGTAAAGTTTCAAAGTTGAAATTAGCCTAAGGATTAACACTTGAGATCTATGTTTTCATAGCAGGGGTTAGTGTAGAGATAATGATAACCTAATAGTAATATGCCAATACTTTCTTTTTTTTTTTTAGCTTTAGTGGTAGTTGAACCATTAAGACAGTTTACATTCATTTCCCCATTTATTTATAATCAGCCTTTCTTTTAGTCCTAGTGCCTGAATCAACGAGAATGAACACTAATGCTGAGTCTTTATAATATATAACAATAATACCTAAGAGCATTAATGGTTTTCATTTATCAGCCATTGTTCTAGTGCCCAGCTGCCAGCAATAGAAGTCCCAGCTCTTTCAGAAATTAGTGAGAGTGAGAGGTATCTCACAGATATCAAGAATTGAACTCTTAGGACATTAGGTTTACTAAGGAATCCCCACTAAAACCTTTTTGAGTAAAAGAAAATTTGCCTACCAGAAACTATTTGGTGTTCAGGTCCCAGTGGAGCTGAGAAAGTGAACAATTCAGCTATTTAAAGAAACAAAAAATTTGTTCACTTGGATCCTCTAGGTGATTTGGGGCCAGGTAAGACTTTTAGCATAAATTAAATGCATTGTGCCAGCATTTCATTTGAGAGAATACTAGACATGACAAAATCTATTAGGGTCAGAGACTATTTCTCAAGCTCAGATGCTAAGAAGCAATGTAGAAGACTATACACACCAGGTTTCACAAATGAAATCATGTATGTTCAGGTGGGAAGATTTTTTTCTCCTTCCTCTCTCTCTCTCCAAAACACTGTCTGGTTTAGGTTTTCCTTGAAAGCTTATTTAGTCATTCACATGGTCTTATGATGGACAAACCTTGCGTTTTATTCATATAGTAATACACCTTTCTCTAAAGTTAGAGCTATTACTTAACTCTACAGCCAGTGGGCCTCAAAGAAATCCTTCCCTTTCCCATCTATACTTTTCTGCGAAGGGTTTAGGCAGGGTAGCTTCTAACTATGATTCAAAGTCAGGAAGGAATCAATAACTTTGTTGATGTCTAGAATGTATCAGCACTTGGCACTGATACAAATCAGGTTATAAAAGACTTGGTCAAGAAACTACAGGGAAGCACTGGAAGGGTAAAGCTCAGGAGAACTATAATGCAAAGCTGATTGTTTAATGTCTTACAGATTTACATCATCTTCAGAAGGCCAAATAATTCAGTTTTATGTGGGGGTTGGGGGTTGGAGAAAGAAACCTTATTCCTATCTCAGCACCTTTATTTCACTAGTTTATAGACTCTGATAATACCCCTATCCATACATAATTCAGTATTGACTACTGTACATACGCTTCCCCCCAACTGACTGACTATTGATTGACAGAGAGGCTCATTCAATAATTAGTGTATTCTGACCTGGCTCCATTGCCTGTATTCCTTGGGGCCCTGTCAAATAACCTCTGTGGGATCTCATTCCCCAACTTTTGGTACCCATACTCACCTTTTGCAAAATAAGACACTCATTGTTAGGATCCTACAACTGAAAGGTGCTATGTAACTCCCTAGTGCTCTTATAAGTCTTTCATTGAAGGACTGGAATGAAAACTTGAACCATAACAGTATTTCTAAACAAACCAGTATGCTCCATTTTTTCTTCCATGCTCTCATTGCTGACTTGTTCTTTCAGAGTTTAGGTTACTTTAAGTTCTTCAATTCATTCCAACAATGTTCTTGAAATAGAAATCATTTTCTGTATAGTACATCTGGAAAAGGTGAGGGCAAAAAAATAACGAGGTGACTTCCAAAAGCACATAGCTGTCTGGAGCAGACCTCAGTTATCATGTCCAGTGCGCTGTTAGGCTGACTTGGCTTCCCAGTACTAGAATTATTGGGGAACAACTTAGAACATTGAGATCACTTTGGGCGGATCACATTTCAGAAAAGCTCCACTTTGTCCAAAATCTAAAAGTATGCAATTAAGCAACTGTTATTTTCTATGTGATATAAATGTTACATGTCTTCCCCACTCTGGTCCCATGTAGCACATGTATTTCACACTATGTGACATCAGCCAGTGCCATTCTCTCCTCTAGTACCCATAGAGCCCAATCTCAGGGCTGTCTTTGCCAGGGAAAATAATGTGCTTCCCTATGTTTATGCCAAATTGCACAAAGTGTTGTCATTGAGGTTAATGGAGATTAAGCACAATTCCAAGCAGGTATGTTTTAAGAACATTGAATGTACATTATTGTGACATGCACCTGAAATTTAACATGGCCCCAATTCATAGGAATGTAACAGTCATGCAAATCCTATCCCTTTTACCTCTCATCACACGTATGTTTCTACATACAAGTATGCATACACATGTACACCACACACTGCCCCCAAAACAGGCTGCTCGGTCATCAGGAGCAAATACTTAAAAGGAATGATTCTTTGTCCTCTCCTTTTAGAAAAAAAGTCCAACACCCACTACAAATGAAGAACACTCCATTTGTTCATTCTAAAACCTCTACTCCCAGAGTAGCTATGGTACTTGGTGCAAAAGACAAAATTGTTAGACCCTTTCACAAGTCCTACATTCTTAGAAAATTCATGCATTCCATCCAATCAGTAGGAAATGACTTATGAGGTATGGTACATCTGCATTTCATTAACTTTAATTGTTAATGAATTAATTACCATATTAAGTATGAATTGTACCATATTAATGAATTGTACCAATTAATGAATTGTACCATATTAATTAATTGTACCAATTAATGAATTGTACCATATTAAGTTGTAGTCTTTTGAATGCAGGGGTTATGTAATATAATGAAGAGATGGATCCTAATAGCATGCAATCAACAGCTGTTTGTTTCCCCAGAAGGGCTAGAGCTGTGTCCTGCACAGTGTTTGAAACTATTAAATTTGTTCTTTGTAGTAGGCTGGTATGTGGCCATCAGCAGAATGAGTTAAACTGGACAATGAATGCAATATATCAGGGAGCAGATTTTTAGTAGGGAATGGAATTAAAGATGGCAAAAAAAAAAAAAGCCAATAAGGTAAGGCGCATTCAAAGAATGATTGCTGTCACCCTGCTGGCTAAATCAGCAAAGAGACACAGAAGGAAAGCTGGCACTTAGTCTTGGTAATATATTAAATGTATTGGAGAGCCAGAAAATGAAAGGTACGTGGGCCCTCTGCAGTTAAGCTGAACTTGCCAATTTGCTGTAACTTTTTTTCCCACCAATCTGCTCAAATTATTGTATATGGTATTCTTAAAATCATGTGTCTTGCTATAGAAACACCCACAAATACTAGTAAGCTTTATCTTCCTATGTCCTTTATTAAAAGAATATGCATAAAATTGTTGTTTCTTTTGTATATTATAGTTTTGTTAAACAATGTTGGCAAAGCTTAAAATTTCAGACCACTTTAATGGAAGTTTCTATACATCTGCTTTCACAGGATTTTGGTAGAGTTTATTTACTTCCAGGTTGATTGGTATGTGTGTTATGTGGACTCTTCTGTAACATACCTAACTAAACAGCCCCCATCCCTGTGCTCGGTAATTCTTATGTTCCTACATGGATATGAGTTGGGAACTTAGCAGCACTGGCTTTTAGGTAGAAAGCAGACTAGTCTAAATGGTACTTGATCATATTTGGTCTCTGCTCAGCCTCACATCTTTTGCTCTTTTGTTGTGGTAAGTAAAAAGAAAAAGAAAGAACTTATGTGACTAAGGGTGATGTGAAATCTGGTTTATTTTTTTCCTTACACTGAAGACTATGTTTATTATTCTCCAGATGCTTGTCACCTGAAAAAAGAACACAATGGTCTTGAAAAAAGAACACAGTGGCACACTTTCTTCTAAATTATAAATTACCCTCAGAGAAATAGTTGAAGAGACCCTCATTAAGTAAGTCCCAAGTAAAGTTTCCCTCAATAGATGTACCATCTGCACAAAAATATCTTTTCAGACAAAATGAAGAAAGAGCCTCCCAGTTAGCCAGAAAGAAGGCATAAGTCATTGAAAAATGCAAAGTATTGAAAGCTGAAGTTTGGAACAGTCATTGCTGATCTCAACTAAATAATAATGGAGAACATGAATTACTTGAGAGAAGCCCAGCCCATAGAGGTCAGGACTAACACAAAACTAGAAAAAAGTCTTTTAATCCAATTACAATATAAAGTAAGTTATAAATGTAATTATAAAATAGTACCTTATCTTAGGTAAAGACCTCAAACATCTCAGCTGAAAATCCCATTTCATTTATTCTAAGGCATCAGCTACAAACAGCTTATATTTGCATCACACACAGTGTAAAAAAATTCAAATACTGCAAACAAAAGACAATTTCTTTCTAGATTAAAAAAGGAGGAATAAAGGAGGAGACCTTATAAGATTCCTATACAAGAATCTTATTTGAGGGGGGGACAAGATGGCGGGGTACTAGGAAGAGGCGTCTTTTCAGCTGGTACCCCAAAGTGAGCTGATTACCTACCAAAGAACTCTGATCACCCATGAAATCAGCCTGAGATCAGAATTATACACGTCTGGATCTCTACAGGGGCAGAAGACGCCAGTGAGCAGGTAAAGCGGAATGGGAACAGCGGACTGATATCGGAAGATAAACAAAAGGGGGAGGGAGCCACCAGAGGCGACCGGTGCAAAAGTAATACCCCGATACGAGCGAGAGTGCCCTGCGTCTGGGGACCAGCATTAACTCGGAGACTGGTTGAAAGCACTCCAAAAGAGCAAAGGATCGCGGGGGCAAACTGTGGGAATCGGGGCGGCTAGGGACAGGGGCTTGAGTCCCCGGTCCCAGACGGCCTCCCCGGCGCGGAGGCAGAGAGAGTGCGGCGGAGAAACCGGCTCCTGGTCCCTAAGCCGCCAGCGTGCCCCAGAGCGCGGGGTTCCGGCTCCTGTGAGGGGATGGGAGCCGGTCTGCAGAACGCGCGCTAGCCCTACCACAAAGCTTGAGATGCGCGTGCACGTCGCTCCAGCTCTCCTGGGTTTCTAAGGCCCTGGGGCGCTTCTTGACCCGGGCCATTGTTTCAAAGTCTAAGCCTCGCGCCCCGCGAAACTCTTCCCCGGACAGAGGCGCGCAAAAGCCCAGCCTGCGGCTTACGGACCAGCGCCCCGTTCTCAGTGCCCCAGACGTGCGCCCGACCCACAGCCGCCTCTGAAAAGAGGTGCGCGCAAGCCGGGCACTCCCAGCCCCGGCCAGCGGCAAAATCTCAGTGTGCGATCGCTGCTTGGAACCTCTCTGGCGGTCAGGAGCTCCCAGACAGCCACCACTGCCTTGGCTTTGGGGACGAGCAAAAGATCCTGCGCCCCCAGGGTCTTTAACTTGGAACCTGCACTGCCAGCATCCAAGGGGGAATTTATTCAGCTTCTGCACCCAGACTGAGGCTTCTGAGACGGAGATCAGGAAGTGTTCCAGGGTGCACCTTGACTGCACCAGAGTTGATACATCCAGCTACATCTGTTCAGTCTTCTCCCACCAAAATGACTAGGAGGAGGAATGCCCAACAGAAGAAAAATACAGAGGATGGACCTTCCGCAACAGAGCTAACGGCTATCAACATAGACAATATGTCGGAAAGAGAATTCAGGCTAACAATTATCCAGGCAATAGCTAGGTTGGAGAAAGCCATGGATGACCAAACAGAATTGATTAGAGCCGAACTGAAAGCGACCAGACAGGATGTTCACAATGTTAGGGCGGAGCTTAAAGCTACCAGGGAGGAGGTCCACAATGCTCTCAATGAGTTCCAATCCAATCTAAACTCTCTCAAAGCTAGGGTAACTGAGACAGAAGATAGAATTAGTGATCTGGAAGACAAACAGATAGAGAGAAAGGATCAGGAGGAAGCCTGGAACAAACAGCTTAGATCCCACGAAAGCAGAATTAGGGAAATAAGTGATGCCATGAAGCGTTCCAACGTCAGAATTATTGGAATTCCTGAAGGGGAGGAGAAAGAAAGAAGTCTAGAAGATGTCGTGGAACAAGTCCTTCATGAAAACTTTCCGAATCTCGCGAATGAAACCAGCGTTCATGTACTAGAGGCTGAACGGTCTCCACCCAAGATTATACACTCCAAAAAAACATCACGACACCTGATAGTCAAATTGAGAAATTATAATTGTAGGTATAATCTCTTGAAAGCTGCCAGGGCAAAGAGGCTCCTTACTTACAGAGGGAAGCCCATCAGAATAACGTCAGACCTGTCCACAGAGACCTGGCAAGCCAGAAGAGGCTGGCAAGATATATTCAGGGCACTAAATGAGAAGAACATGCAGCCAAGAATACTTTATCCAGCAAGACTGACATTCAAAATGGATGGAGAGATAAAGAGTTTCCAAGACCGGCAAGACTTAAAAGACTATGCAACCACCAAGCCGATACTGCAGGAAATATTAAGGGGGGTTCTATAAAAGAGGAAAAATCCCAAGAATAGCATTGAACAGAAATATAGAGACAGTCTACAGAAAGAAAGACTTCAAAGGTAACTCGATGTCAATAAAAACGTATCTATCAATAATCACTCTCAATGTGAATGGCCTCAATGCACCCATAAAACGGCACAGGGTTGCAGATTGGATAAAACGACAGGACCCATCCATATGCTGTCTACAAGAGACCCATTTTGAACCTAAAGATACACGCAGACTGAAAGTGAAGGGGTGGAGAAGCATCTTTCATGCCAATGGGACTCAAAAGAAGGCTGGGGTAGCGATTCTCATATCAGATAAATTAGACTTCAAACTAAAGACTGTAGTCAGAGATACAGAAGGACACTACATAATCCTTAAAGGGACTATCCACCAAGATGATCTAACAATTGTAAATATCTATGCTCCCAATATGGGAGCAGCCAATTACTTAAGAAAACTGTTAATCAAGATAAAGAGTCATATTGATATGAATACACTAATCGTAGGTGATCTTAACACGCCTCTTTCAGAATTAGACAGATCATCGAAGCAGAAAATCAATAAAGAAACAAGAGCATTGAACGACACATTGGACCAGATGGACCTCATAGATATATACAGAACATTCCACCCTAAAACAGCAGAATACTCATTCTTCTCAAGTGCACACGGAACCTTCTCCAGAATAGACCACATACTGGGTCACAAATCAGGACTCAGCCGATACCAAAAGACTGAGATTATTCCCTGCATATTCTCAGATCACAATGCTTTGAAACTGGAGCTCAATCACAAGGAAAAGTTCCGAAGGAACTCAAACACCTGGAAGCTAAAGACCACCTTGCTTAAGAATGCTTGGATCAACCAGGAGATCAAAGAAGAACTGAAACAATTCATGGAAACCAATGAGAATGAAGACACTTCGGTCCAAAACCTATGGGATACAGCAAAGGCGGTCCTAAGGGGAAAATATATAGCCATCCAAGCCTTGCTCAAAAAAATTGAAAAATCCAGAACACACCAGCTGTCTCTACACCTTAAAGAACTGGAGGATCAACAACAAATCAAACCAACTCCACACATAAGAAGGGAAATCATCAAGATTAGAGCTGAGATCAATGAGGGAGAAACCAGAGATACAGTAGAACGTATCAATGAAACTAGAAGCTGGTTTTTTGAAAGAATCAATAAGATCGATAAGCCACTGGCTGCACTAATCCAAAAGAAAAGAGAGAAATCCCAAATTCATAAAATTATGAATGAAAGGGGAGAGATCACAACTAACACCAAGGAAGTAGAAACAATCATCAGAAGTTACTACGAACAGTTATATGCCAATAAGCTTAGCAACCTTGATGAAATGGATGCATTCCTGGAAAAATATAAACTACCAAAATTGAACCAGGAAGAAATCGACAACCTGAATAGACCGATATCTAATAACGAGATTGAAGCAGTGATCAAAAATCTCCCAAAAAACAAGAGCCCAGGACCTGACGGATTCCCTGGGGAATTCTACCAAACCTTCCAAGAAGAAATAACACCTATTCTCCTGAAGCTGTTTCAAAAAATTGAAGCAGAAGGAAAGCTTCCAGACTCTTTCTATGAAGCCAGCATTACCCTGATCCCCAAACCAGGCAAGGACCATACCAAAAAGGAGAATTTCAGACCAATATCACTGATGAATATGGATGCTAAGATTCTCAACAAGATCCTAGCCAACAGGATCCAACAACACATTAAAAAGATTATCCACCATGATCAGGTGGGATTCATCCCTGGGCTACAAGGATGGTTCAACATTCGTAAATCAATCAATGTGATACAACAAATTAATAGGAGAAGAGAGAAGAACCACATGGTCCTCTCAATTGATGCAGAAAAAGCATTTGACAAAATCCAACATCCGTTCCTGATTAAAACGCTTCAAAGTATAGGGATAGAGGGAACATTCCTGAACCTCATCAAATCTATCTATGAAAGACCCACAGCAAATATCATCCTCAATGGGAAAAAGCTTGCAGCCTTCCCGTTGAGATCAGGAACAAGACAAGGATGCCCACTTTCACCACTCTTGTTCAACATAGTATTAGAAGTCCTAGCAACAGCAATCAGACAACAGAGAGAAATAAAAGGTATCCAAATTGGTAATGAAGAAGTCAAACTCTCTCTCTTCGCAGATGACATGATTCTTTATATGGAAAACCCAAAAGACTCCACCCCCAAACTACTAGAACTCATACAGCAATTCAGCAGCGTGGCAGGATACAAAGTCAATGTGCAGAAATCAGTGGCTTTCTTATACACTAACAAGGAAAATACAGAAAGGGAAATTAGAGAATCAATTCCATTTACTATAGCACCAAGAACCATAAGATACCTGGGAATAAACCTAACTAAAGAGGTAAAGGATCTATACTTGAGGAACTATAGAACACTCATGAAAGAAATTGAAGAAGACACAAAAAGATGGAAGACCATTCCATGCTCTTGGATCGGAAGAATAAACATCGTTAAAATGTCTATACTGCCTAGAGCAATCTATACTTTTAATGCCATTCCGATCAAAATTCCACCGGCATTCTTCAAAGAGCTGGAGCAAATAATCCAAAAATTTGTATGGAATCAGAAGAGACCCCGAATCGCTAAGGAAACATTGAAAAACAAAAATAAAGCTGGCGGCATCACCTTACCTGATTTCAAGCTTTATTACAAAGCTGTGATCACCAAGACAGCATGGTACTGGCATAAAAACAGACACATAGACCAGTGGAACAGAGTAGAGAGCCCTGATATGGACCCTCAACTCTATGGTCAATTAATCTTCGACAAAACAGGAAAAAATATACAGTGGAAAAAAGACAGTCTCTTCAATAAATGGTGCTGGGAAAACTGGACAGCTATATGTAGAAGAATGAAACTCGACCATTCTCTTACACCGTACACAAAGATCAACTCAAAATGGATAAAAGACCTCAACGTGAGACAGGAATCTATCAGAATCTTAGAGGAGAACATAGGCAGTAATCTCTTCGATATCAGCCACAGCAACTTCTTTCAAGATACGTCTCCAAAGGCAAAGGAAACAAAAGCGAAAATAGACTTCTGGGACTTCATCAAAATCAAAAGCTTCTGCACAGCAAAGGAAACAGTCAAAAAAACAAAGAGGCAACCCACGGAATGGGAGAAGATATTTGCAAATGACAGTACAGACAAAAGGTTGATATCCAGGATCTATAATGAACTCCTCAAACTCAACCCACACGAAACAGACAAACACATCAAAAAATGGGCAGAAGATATGAACAGACACTTCTCCAATCAAGAAATACAAATGGCTATCAGACACATGAAAAAATGCTCATCATCATTAGCCCTCAGGGAGATTCAAATTAAAACCACATTGAGATATCACCTTACACCAGTTAGAATGGCCAAAATTAACAAAACAGGAAACAACATGTGTTGGAGAGGATGTGGAGAAAGGGGAACCCTCTTACACTGTTGGTGGGAATGCAAGTTGGTGCAGCCTCTTTGGAGAACAGTGTGGCGATTCCTCAAGAAATTAAAAATAGAGCTTCCCTACGACCCTGCAATTGCACTCCTGGGTATTTACCCCAAAGATACAGATGTCGTGAAAAGAAGGGCCATCTGTACCCCAATGTTTATAGCAGCAATGGCCACAGTCGCCAAACTATGGAAAGAACCAAGATGCCCTTCAACGGATGAATGGATAAGGAAGATGTGGTCCATATACACTATGGAGTATTATGCCTCCATCAGAAAGGACGAATATCCAACTTTTGTAGCAACATGGACGGGACTGGAAGAGATTATGCTGAGTGAAATCAGTCAAGCAGAGAGAGTCAATTATCATATGGTTTCACTCATTTGTGGAGCATAACCAATAGCATGGAGGACAAGGGGCGTTAGAGAGTAGTAGGGAATTTGGGTAAATTGGAAGGGGAGGTGAACCATGAGAGACTATGGACTCTGAAAAACAGTCTGAGGGGTTTGAAGTGGCGGGGGGGTGGGAGGTTGGGGTACCAGGTGGTGGGTATTATAGAGGGCACAGCTTGCATGGAGCACTGGGTGTGGTGAAAAAATAATGAATACTGTTTTTCTGAAAATAAATAAATTGGGAAAAAAAAATAAAAAAATAAAAAAATAAAAAAAAAAAGAATCTTATTTGAATAGAGGTTACTAAGAAAAAGGCATAGATGAATAAAGAAATTTTATTGATACAAGGAAATGTATAAACATATTGACAGAAATGTGTTTGTACAGAAATGTGTAAACATATTGATACGCATTTTCTTAATGTTATAAACAAACTTCAAATTTTCTCTCCATATGCAGGAACATTAAAAACTAATCAATTTCACTTTGAATATTAGAATATTCATTCTCACACAGTAGTTTAATATTTCAGTATTTAGACCTCCAGCTTTATGGGATGGAGAAGTTATGACAGTAAAAAGTACAGTTTAAGCAAATTTTTAAAAAGTCTTTGTATATGTTTATGATTTGGAAAGAAATTTTACTCTAACCTTAACTGAAGTATTCAATCAATTTTGCAAACTAGGGTAGTATTAGACCCAGATCCTGACAGTGCTGACAAATTCTAAAATAAACCTGGTTGTGGCATAGAAGAATTTCAATAAAAATAAAATGCAAGACATACAAATGGCTATCAGACACATGAAAAAATGTTCATCATCACTAGCCATCAGGGAGATTCAAATTAAAACCACATTGAGATACCACCTTACACCAGTTAGAATGGCCAAAATTAGCAAGACAGGAAACAACGTGTGTTGGAAAGGATGTGGAGAAAGGGGAACCCTTTTCCACTGTTGGTGGGAATGCAAGTTGGTGCAGCCTCTTTGGAGAACAGTGTGGAGATTCCTCAAGAAATTAAAAATAGCCTTCCCTATGACCCTGCAATTGCACTACTGGGTATTTACCCCAAAGATACAGATATAGTAAAAAGAAGGGCCATCTGTACCCCAATGTTTATAGCAGCAATGGCCACGGTTGCCAAACTGTGGAAAGAACCAAGATGCCCTTCAATGGACGAATGGATAAGGAAGATGTGGTCCATATACACTATGGAGTATTATGCCTCCATCAGAAAGGATGAATACCCAACTTTTGTAGCAACATGGACAGGACTGGAAGAGATCATGCTGCCAATCTAACAGCCAAAGTCATCAGAAACAATTTAGCCTTCATATGGCTGTTTTCAAAGAATGTGGACCATACAATCCTAGTTGAAAATTAACCCACTGCATTTTTATGAAATCTTTCTATTGTACCCAATCTAGCTTTTAAAACCACTTCTTCATGATAATAATTCTTACTGCCATGAGATATCATCTCTGTTTTTAAATTATTTTTAGTATAGTTGACATATAATGTTAATTTTAGGTGTTCAATGAAGTGATTCAACTTCTCCATATGTTGTGCTCTGCTCATGACAAGTGTAGCTACTGACTGTTACTGTACAAGACTATTACAATGTCATTGACTATATTTTCTATATCTGTGTCTTTTATGCCCATGACTTATTCATTCCATAACTAGAAGCGTATATCTCTCTCTCCCCTTTACCAATTTTGGATAACCCCATCCCACTTCACTCTGGCAACCATCAGTTTGTTCTCTATATTTATAGGTCTGATTCTGCTTTTTGTCTGTTTGTTCCTCATTTGTTTTTTTATATTCCACATATGAGTGAAATCATATGGTATTTGTCCTTCTTAGTCTGAATTATTTCATGTAGCATAATAAGTGCTAGGTCCATCCATGTTGTCACAAATGGAAAAATCTCAGCTTTTTATGGCTAAGTAATATTCCATTACGTATATCCATTCCTTCTTCATCTATCATTGGATGTGTAGATTGTTTCCATATCCTGGCTATTGTAAATGTTCCTTCAGTAAACAAGGGTACATATGTATTTCTAAATTAGTGATCTAATTAATTGTCTTTGGGTTAAAAACCAATTAATGAGGGCGCCTGGGTGGCTCAGTTGGTTAAGTGACTGCCTTCAGCTCAGGTCACAATCCTGGAGTCCTGGAATCAAGTCCCACATCAGGATCCCTGCTCGGCAGGGAGTCTGCTTCTCCCGCTGACCATGCTTTTTCCTCTCCACTCATGCTCTTTTTCTCTCTCTCATTCTCTCTCTCTCTCAAATAAATAAATAAATCTTTTTAAAAAGCCAATTAGTGAAATTATTGGATCAACATAGTATTTCTATTTTTAATTTTTTGAGGAAGGGCCATACTGTTTTCTACAGTGGCTTTAGCAATTTACATTTCCATCAGTAGTGCATGAGGGTTCCTTTTCTTCCACATCCTTGTCAACACTTGTTGTTTCTTGTGGTTTTTTTTAAATTATTTTACCCATTCTGACAGGTGTGAGGTGATATTTCATTGTGGTTTTGATTTTCATTTCCCTGATGATTAGTAAAGTTGAGCATCTTTTCATGTGTCGGTTGGCCATCTGTATGTCTGTTTTGGAAGAATGTTCAGGTCCTCAGCACATTTTTCAACTGGATTGTTTGTTTATTTGTGTGTTGGCCTATATACATTCTATATATATATTGGACATAAACCCCTTATCAGATACATAGGGATTTGCAAATATCTTCTCCCATTCATTAGGTGGCTTTTTGTTTTGTTGATGGTTTCCTTCACTGTGGAAAAGCTTTTTATTTTAATGTAGCTCCAAAATTTTAGTTTTGCTTTTATATCCTTTGTCTTAGGATACATATCTAGAAAAATGATGCTGTAGCCAATGTCAGAGAAATTACTGTCTATGGTTCTCTTGGGAGTTTTATGGTATCAGGTCTCACATTGAGGTCTTTAATCCATTTTGAGTTTATTTTTATGTGTAATGTTAGATAGTAGTCCAGTTTATTCTTTTGTATGTAGCTGTCCAGTTTTCCCAACATCATTTATTGAAGACTGTTTTTCTCTATTGTGTATTTTTGCCTCCTTTGTCATAGATTAATTGAACATAAAATCATTGGTTTATTTCTGATTCTGTTCTATTCCATGGATCTATGTGTCTGTTTTTGTGCCAGTACCGTACTGTTTTGATTACTGCAGTATATCTTGAAATCCAGAATTGTTATACCTACAGCTTTGTTCTTTTTTCCTCAAAATTGCTTTGACTAGTCAGGATCTTTTGTGGTTCCATACAAGTTTGGGGATTATTTGTTCTAGTTCTGCGAAAAATGTTGGTATTCTGATAAGAATTGCACTGAATCTATAGATTTCTTTGGGAAATATGGAAGTTTTAACAATATATGTTTTCCTGATATTTAAGCATGGAATATCTTTCCATTTGCTTGTGCCATCTTTAATTTTTTTCATCCATGTTTTATAGTTTTCAGAGTATAGGCTATTCACCTCCTTGGTTAAGTTTATTCCTAAATATTTTATTCTTTTTGGTGCAATTGTAAATTAAATTGTTTTCTTCACTTCTCTGCTGCTTTATTTTTACTGCATAGAAACACTACTGATTTCTGGGTATTGATATTGTATCCTGAAATTATACTGAATTCATATATTACTTCTCATGGTTTTCTGGTGGATTATTTTGGTTTTTCTATGTATAGTATCAGGTCATCTGCAAATAGTGACAGCTTGAATTCTTCCTTACCAGTATGGACACTTATTTCTTTTTCTTGTCTGATTGCTGTGGCTAGGACTTCCAATATTATATTGAATAAAAGTGGCTTGTTTTCTTGATTTCAGAGAAAAAGTCTGTCTTTCATAATCAAGTATGTTAGCTATGGGTTTTTCATATATTTATTGTGTTGTGGTATACTTCTTCCAAACCCACTTTGTTGGGAGTTTTTATCATGAACAGATGTTGAATTTGTCAAATGCTTTGGGGACATCAATTGAGATGATCATATGACTTTATCCATTGTATTTTTGTGGTGTATCACATTGATTGGTTTGCAAATATTGAACCATCCTTGCATCCCTGGAATTAATACTACTTGACTTTGGTGAATGATCCTTTATTGTTGAGTGCAATTTGATATTTTGTTGAGGATTGTTGCATCTGTGTTTATCAGGGATACTTGCCTGTAGTCTTATTTATTGTGCTGTCATTATCTGGTTTTGGTATGAGAGTAATGCTGGCCCTATAAAATGTATTTGGAAGCTTTTCTTCCTGTTCTATTTTTTTCTTAAATAGTTTGAGGAGAATAATTAGTAACTCTTTAAATGTTTGGTAGAATTTATTTGTGACCCCATCTGATCCTGGACTTTTATTTTTTGGTAGTGTTTTGACTACTGATTCAATTTTATTACTAGTAATTGGTCTGTTAGCTTTTCTATTTATTCCTGATTCACTTTTGGAAGATTATATGTTTACAGGAATTTATTCTTTTTTTTTCTAGTTTGTCCAGTTTGTTGCCCTGTAGTTTTTCATAGTATTACCTGACAATCTTTTGTATTTCTGTGATGTTAGTTGTTTTTATTTCTGAATTTATTTACTTGACTCCTTTCTCTTTTTTCTTGATGAGTCTGGGTAAGGATTAATTTTGTTTATCTTTACAAAAAACCAGCTCTTGATTTCAATGATACTTTTCTATTGTTCTTTTAGTCTCTGTGGCATTTATTTCTCCTCCAACCTTTTTTATTTCCTTATTTTGATTCACCTTGGGCTTTGTTTGTTCTTCTTTTTCTAGCCCCTTTAGGTGTAAGGTTAGATTGTTTATTTGTTTTTTTGTTTGTTTGTTTCATGAGGTAGGTCTATACTGCTTTATATTTCCCTCTTAGAGCTCCTTTCATGGCATCCTAAAAATATTAGTCCATTTTGTTTACATTTTTGTCTTTATGTGTTTTTAATTTTTTTAATTTAAATTCAATTTAGTTAATATACAGTGTATTATTAGTTTCAGGGGGGTAAAACTTAGTGATTAATCAGTTGTGTATAACACCCAGTGCTCATTCCATCAAGTGCCCTCCTTTTTGCCCATCACTCAGTTACCCCACCACCCACTCATCTCCTCTCCTGCAACTGACACTTTATTTCCTATAGTTAAAAGTCTCTTATGGTTTTTCTTTCTCTCTTTTTATCTTATTTATTTTTCTTTCCCTTCCCCTATGTTCATATGATTTGTTTCTTAAATTCCACATTTTGATTTCTTCTTTGATTTCTTTATTGATCCATTTGTTGTTTAGTTACCATGTACTTTAGCCTCCACATATTTATGTTTTGTCCAGTTGTTTTTTTCTTGTGATTTATTTCTAGTTTCATACTGCTGTGGCAATAAAAGATTCATGGTATAATTTTAACCTTAAATTTTTTTAGTCTGTTTTGTGGCCAAACATGTTATCTCTGCTTTCTTATTGATTTTTTGCCTGGATAATTTATCTATCCATCTATCTATCATTTATCTATCTATTGATGTAAGTGGAGTATTAATTTCCCCTTCTATTTATTGCATTTCTCTCTTTATGTCCATTAATGTTTACTTTATGTATTTAGGTGCCTCTATGTTGGGTGCATAGATATTTACAATTGTTATATCCTTTTGTTGGATTGATCTCTTTATCACTATGTAATACCTTTCTTTTTCGCTTAGTCCTGTCTTTATTTTAAACTCTGTTTCCTCTGATATAATTATTGTTACCCTACCCTTTCTTTTCTCTTCTATTTCCTTGTTAAATGTTTTTTTTTTCACTCCTTCACTTTCAATCTGTAAGTGTCTTTAGGTCAAGGTATGTTTCTACCGTCTTTATCTGTAACATTTGACATTTTAACTATTATGTGTCATGGTATGGCCCTCCTTGGTTCATCTTGTTTGGAACTCTGTGATTCTTGAACCTGGGTATATATTTCCCTCCCTGGCTTAGAGACATTTTCACCTATTGTTTTTTCAAAGAAGTTTTCTGCCCCATTCTCTCTTCTTATCCTGGGACTCCTATAATGTGAATGTTTGTTTCCTTGATATTATCCAAAATGGCCCTTAACCTATCCTCATTTTAAAAAAATATTTTATCTTTTTGTTGTAAACTACTCTGTCTTGCAAACCACTGATACATTCTTCTGCATCCAGTCATCTGTTGATTCCCTCTAGTGTATTTCATTATTTCATTTATTGTGTTCAGCTCTGGTTCTTTTTCATATTTCTCTATTTTTATCAAAGGTCTCACAGAGTTCTTCCACTCTTCTTACAACCAGGTGTGCATCATTAAGATCATTAAGATCTAAAGACTATTCTTTATCAGACATATTACTTATCTCCATTTCAATTAGTTTTTTTTCCTTAAGTTTTATCTTTTTCTTTGTTTTGGAGCATATTCCTCTAATTCCCCATTTTAGTTCACTTTGTTTCTATGGATTATGTGAAATAGGCACTTCACCTAACTTGAAGGAATGGTCTTGTGTATGGACGTTTCCCATGGAGACTGCATGTGTTTGATGAATTTTGCTGGCTGGCTGAAACTGTAGCTCACATGGCCTGGTGTTCTAGAGATCGCCACACAGTTGGCATCTGGCCAAATAACTAAAGCAAATGTTGGTACAGGCCAGGGGGTCCTAGGGATCTAAGTGCTGAAGGCACCCTAGCAGGACAGGTGAAGCTAAAATGGGTGCAGTCCAGGGGATCATGGGTCACTCTGTGCAATGGGCACCCAGTCAGGCCAACTACGGCTGAAGTGGATTTTGGTCAGGTTGTCTCAGGTTTCTTTACCTGGCATGAAAGCAAAAGGTGAAATGGGTGCAATCTCTGGTGCCTCAGGGTTCTCTGCATAGGAAAGGGAGATCCCTAGGGTCTCTGTTCAGTGGGTGCCCTGGCAGTGAAGCTGCAAATAAAGTAGGTACAAGCAAGCTTGTTCCAAGACCCTTAACTAAAAGGGAAATTTAGCAGGATAGCTGAAGCTGAACTGGGTGTAAACCAGGGTTTCCAGGACTCCCACATATAGGATGCTCTAAAGGGGCAACAGGACCTGAGGTGTGACACAGGTCAGAAGGTCTTGGGGTACTCTGTAGTGGGCACCCTAAAATGACAGCCAAAGCTAAAGGGGGCATGGACCACTGTGATCTCTGGGCTTGCCATGTGAAATGTGCCGTGGCAGGACATATGAATCTGAATTGATTCCATACTGTGTTCTTTTGGGGCTCTCCACACTGTGGGTAACATGGCAATATAGCTGAAAGTGAACTGGATACATGCTGGGTGTCTCAGGGTGCTCAGCTATATGGGGTGCCTTGACTGCATTACTGGTGCTAAGCCTGATATGGGCAAGTGTGTTCTGGGTTGCTCATGCAGGCTGGCTACATCCTTGTTTATTTCATGTTTAGAAGATATCACCATTTATTTAATTAGCATATCTTTAGGTCTAAAGTGAGTCTCTCATAGATGGGTCATTTCTCTATCCATTCTGACACCCTATGTATTTTGGTTGGCGAGTTTAGGGCATTTACATTCAGAATAATTATTGATAGATACGTACTCAATGACATTTCCTACTTGTTTTGCTGTTATTTCTCAAGATATTCTCTGATCATTTCTTATCTTTATCGCTTTTTTACTTTCTTTTCCACTCAAAGAGTCCCCCTTAATATTTTTTGCAAGGCTGGCCTAGTGGTCACGATGTCCTTTAATTTTTGTTTGTCTGGGAAACTCTTTATCTGTCCTTCTATTCTGAATGATAGTCTTGTTGGATAGGGCATTATTGGCTGCAGATTTTCCTTCTTCAGCACTTTGAATATACCATGCCACTCTCTTCTGTCTTGCCTACTTTCTTTTGGAAATCTCCAGGTATCCTGGGTCTTCCCTTATAAGCTGAGGACTTATTTTTTCTTGCTACTTTTAAGATTTTTTTTTCTTTATCAGTATATTTTGCAAATTTAATAACAGTATATGCCAGTATTGTCCTGTTTGTGTTGATTTTGATGGGAGTTCTCAGTTCCTCCTGAATCTGGATGTCTGTTTCCTTTCCCAGATTAAGGAAGTTTTCAGCTTTTAGTTCCCCAAATATTTTCTATCCCAATTTCTTTCTCTTCTTCTGACTTGATAATATAAATGTTATTACATTTGATGGAGTCAGTGAGTTCCCTAAGTGTATTCTCATGTAGCATAAGTCTTCTTTCTCTCTTTCATTCAGCTTCATTATTTCCCATTATTTTGTCTTCTATATCACTAATTCCTCTTCTTCACCCTACTGTTCACTGTAGGTGTACTGTTTCCAACCTCATTTATTACATTCTTCATTTCTGATTGATTCTTTTTTAACTCCTTTATCTCTGCAATAAGAGTCTCATTGATGTCTTCCATTTTTTCGAGCCCAGTGAGTAGCCTTGTGATTTTTCCTTGAAATTCCCCATCAGGCATGTTACTTATATCTGTTTCACTTAGATCTCTGGCTGTGGCCTTATCTTGTTCTCTCATTTGGGATGAATTCCTTCATCTTGGGATTTTATCTAAGTCTCTACCTTCTTCTGTGTGTTACAAAAGCCAATTATGTCTCCTTCTCCTGAAAGTAATAACTTCATGAAGAAGAGGCCATGTAGTGTCTAGGGCCTGACACTGTAAGAAGTGTCTCTAACGTATGCTGGATGCACTCTGCTGTTGTGTTTTGGCTGCTCTCTCCTTCAGGCCAGTCATCTGCAGAGACTCTCCTTGCTGTCAGTTGGCAATGTTTGGTACTTAACCAGACTATGGTGAGCTTTAACTAGGTGTGATATTTAACTAGGTTTTAACTAGGTCTGCTTGCTAAGTGAGATCTGATGCTACTTCCACCAGAACTGAGGCCCCGCAGAAATTGCTGGTCTGGAGATATGGTGTGAAAGAGGGTTTCTGTTGGTCTTCTTGGGAAGGGGTCCATAGCACTGGGACTGGGGCAAGCTTGACTGAGAAGGGCAGTCCCCCCAGAGTGCAGGGATATGGAAGTTGGTGTAAGCAAGCTAGACAGCCAGTTTCAGCACTGCAGTGCTTCCCACAGGTGGCCCTAAGTTTATGCTAAGGGCCAGGGGAGGAAAATGGTGCCAGCCAACTCTTTTGTCCCTGTAGAGGCATCTCTGTGAAAGCTGCCTCTCAAGGAATCACTCCAAGAAGAGTGAATAATCTCACCCTTGTATCCCAACTGCTTTTCAGGTCACTGTTTCCATGCTGTCTGCTTCTGGGTTATTTACTTGCCTTATTCCCAGCAGGACAATACCCTCAGTGTTCTATTTCAATGTGGCCCACTGACCTTTTAAATTCCATGCTTTAAGCCCTGTTGTTTGGCAGAACTCTTGAAATTCAATCCCTATTGTTTTCCTTGCCAATGGCTTTCAAAAATGTTCTCCTGTGTATCCCCATGTGCTCTACTCTCTCATTCTTTGCAACCATGATTCCCTCCCTTCTACAGCACTCATGATCCATTTCTCCTCAAAACCACATATCCATATTTCCTTTTTTGATGTGGGTTTTCTTCCTTTAGTTGCAGAATTTGTTGTGTCTGTCTTTGGGTTGATTACTGGAGTATTTAGAATGATTTGATAGTTATCTAGTTATCTAGTTGTTTTCATGGGAGGAGACAAGCCCAAGGTCCTCCTGCTCTGCCACCATTTCTCCAGCCCCTCTCAGCTAGATCCAAAGCAGATTTCATTCAAGAGTTTCTTGAACACTCTGCACTGGGCATTGTTTAGCAAGCCATCTGAGGACAAATTGGTATGGGCCTGATGAGGTCTGGGATGTTTTGGTAGAAAGGCTGGAGCTGTAGTGAGTGGTAACCAGACAAATCCCACTGTGCACCACACTGTGGCCACCTTAGACAATAGATGGGACTGCTGCAGGCTAGGTGCCTAAGACGGAGGGGGCAGTCAAGTTAGGACGTCCAGACTGCATTGGTCTGTGCTTTCAAGGTGGAGGAGGAGTGTTGACTTTGTCTGGCATCCCCTCCCACCCAGAAAGAGTTCAGGCAGTTCCCTAGCTGTTTATTTCTAGGTATGGCTCATTTATATACTAGTTGTTCTTTTAAACCACAGCTTTGTTCCTGTGCCCCAGTGTATCTAGGGCTAAAGTGGGCTAGGATCTGAGGCTTGATGAAATGGCAAGCCAGCTATTGTATCTGGACCCTGCTCTGCTTTGTGCTTTCAAGGTAGAAGAGGACCATAAACTGTTGCTCTCTCCAGTCCCTCTGACCCAGAGACACATCCAGCAGTTCCTCTGCCATTTGACCAATTTCTAGGGCTGGCTCCTTTTTTAAAAAATCAGTTAATTAATATATAGTGTATTATTAGTTTCTGAGGTAGAGTTCAGTGAGTCATCAGTTGCATATAATATCCTGTGAAATCTTACCATTTGCAATGACATGGATGGAACTAGAGGGTATTGTGCTAAGCAAAATAAGTCAATCCAGGCCAGCTCTTTTATAAACCAGATGCTCTTTCAAACTGCCTTTTTTTTTTCTCTTCCCCAAGGCAGATGAATCTGTTCCCAAACCTTTAATACTATCTTTCCCAACTACAACTCAGTGTCAGGTGTGGAAGTTCCCGTTGTTACCATGTATTTGTCTCTCTTACTGTTCCACTTTCCTGATCTCTCTTTTGTCATGCATAAGCTGTTCCATCAGTCCTTATTTCTTTATCAGAAGGAAATTCAATATAAGTAAGTGTAATTTTGTATATTCCATGGAGGAGGTGAATTCAGGTCTTCCTACAGTACCACCTTGGACTGGAACTGTATCAATATTTTTTAAAGGTCACTGAACAGGGGCGCCTGGGTGGCTCAGTGGTTAAGCCACTGCCTTTGGCTCAGGTCATGATCTCAGGGTCCTGGGATCAAGCCCCGAATCGGGCTCTCTGCTCGGCAGGGAGCCTGTTTCCCCTGCTCTCTCTGCCTGCCTCTCTGCCTACTTGTCATCTCTCTCTCTGTTAAATAAATAAAATTTTAAAAAATCTTTTAAAAAATAAAGGTCACTAAACAAATGGACTGATAGTGCCTTCAAAGAAAAAAAAAACCATGGTGTTATAGACTGAACTGTTCCACTTCCAAATTCATAGTTTGAAATCCTAATGGTATTTGAAAATAGGCTTATAAGGTGAAATGGGGGCATAAGGGTGGCTATCTAATTTAATAGCACTGCTGTCCTATGGAGATGAATAGATACCAGACATGCATGTGCCTAGAGGAAAGGCCATGTGAGGGTTCAGAAGGAAGTCTTTAAGCCAGGAAGAGAGGTATCACCAGTAACCAACACTTCCAGCACCCTATTCTTGGACTTCCTTCTTTCAGAATTGTGAGAAAGCAAATTTCTGTTATTCAAGCCACCCAGTCTGTGAAATATTGTTATGGCTGCCTGAGAAGACTACTATACCTGAGAAGGGGGAGAATCTCACTTTCAGACTTGCCATATTATAATATTCTAATGTACATCTTTTCTTAAGATTTTATATATTTATCTATTGTCCATCTTTAAAGGAATATCACAAACTATATAAAATGCCAGAAAACTGTGGCCCAAAGGAAAAAATAAAATGACAGAAACAGACACTGAAAAATTTGCCTTTGGTGATGTGTCTAGGAAGAAGTTGCTGCAGTTGTGGTCGAAGAGGTTGCTGCCTGTGTTCTCCTTAAGGATTTTGATGGATTCCTGTCTCACATTGAGGTCTTTCATCCATTTTGAGTCTATTTTTGTGTGTGGTGTATGGAAATGGTCCAGTTTCATTCTTCTGCATGTAGTTTTCCCAACACCACTTATTGAAGAGACTGTCTTTTTTCCATTGGATATTCTTTCCTGGTTTGTTGAAGATTAGTTGACCATAGAGTTGAGACTCCATTTCTGAGTTCTCTATTCAGTTGATCTATGTGTGCCAGTACCATACTGTCTTGATGATTGCAGCTTTGTAATAAAGCATGAAGTCTGGAATTGTGATGCCACCAACTTTGGCTATCTTTTCAACATCCCTCTTGCTATTCATAGTCTTTTATGGTTCTATACAAATTTTAGGATTACTTGTTCCATTTCTTTGAAAAAATTGATAGTATTTTGACAGAGATTGCATTGAATGTGTAGATTGCTCTAGGTAGCATAGACATTTTCACAATATTTGTTTTTCCATTTCTTTGTATCTTCCTCAATTTTGTTTATGAGTATTCCACAGTTTTCTGAATACAGATCCTTTGCCTCTTTGGTTAGGTTTATTCCTAGCTATCTTATGGTTTTGGGTGCAATTATGAGTGAGATCGACTCCTTAATATCTCTTTCTTCTGTCTTATTGTTGGTGTATAGAAATGCAACTGATTTCTTTGCATTGATTTTATATCCTGCCACTTTACTGGATTCCTGTTTGAGTTCTAGCCGCTTTGGGGTGGAGTCTATATGTGGGTTTTCCACATAAATTATTATCATCTGCAAAGAGAGTTTGACTTCTTCTTTGCAGATTTGGATGCCTTTTATTTCTTTTTGTTGTCTGATTGCTGAGGCTAGGACTTCTAGTACTATGTTGAACAGCAGTGGTGATAGTGGCCATCCCTACCATGTTCCTTACCTTAGGGGAAAAGCTCTCAGTTTTCCACCATTGAAAATGATATTCACTGTGGGTTTTTCATAGATGACTTTGATGATATTGGGTATCATCTATGTACCTTCTATCCCTACACTGTGAAGAGGTTTAATCAAGAAAGGATGCTATACTTTGTCAAATACTTTTTCTGAATCTATTCAGAGTGTCATATAGTTTTTGTTCTTTATTTTATTAACGTAATATATCACATTGATTGATTTGCGGATGTTGACCCAAACTTGCAGCCCAGGAATAAATCCCACTTGGTTGTTGTGAATAATCCTTTTAATGTACTGTTGGATCCTATTGACTAGTATTTTGGTGAGAATTTTTACATCCTCGTTCATCAGGGATATTGGTCTGTAATACTCTGTTATGGTGGGGTCTTATTCTAGTTTTGGGATCAAGGTAATGCTGGCCTCATAGAATGAATCTGGAAGTTTTCCTTCCATTTCTAATTTTTGGAACAGTTTCAGGAGAATAGGTATTAATTCTTCTTTAAATGCTTGGTAGAATTCCCCTGGGAAGCCATCTGGCCCTGGGCCCTTGTTTGGTGGGAGATTTTTGATTACTGTTTCAATTTCCTTGCTGGTTTTGTGTCTTGTTTAGGTTTTCTATTTCTTTCTGGTTCAGTTTTGGTTGTTCATACATCTCTTAGAATGTATCTGTTTCTTCCACGTTATCTAATTTGTTGGCATATAGTTGCTCATAATATGTTCTTTTAATTGTTTGTATTTCTTTGGTGTTGGTTGTGATCTCTCCTCTTTCGTTCATGATTTTATTTATTTGGGTCCTTTCTCTTTTCTTTTTGATAAGTTTGGCCAGGGATTTATCAATCTTATTCATTCTTTCTAAGAACCAGCTCCTAGTTCCGTTGATCTGTTCTACTGTTCTTTTGGTTTCTATTTCATTGATTTCTGTTCTGATCTTTATTATTTCTCTTCTCCTGCTGGGCTTAGGCTTTATTTCCCCTTCTTTCTCCAGCTCCTTTAGGTATAGGTTTAGGTTGTGTATTTGAGACCTTTCTTGTTTCTTGAGAAAGGCTTGTATTGTTATATTCTTTCCTCTCAGGACTGCCTTTGCTATATCCCAAAGACTTTGAAGAGTTGTGTTTTCATTTTCAGTTGTTTTCATGAATTTTTAAAATTCTTCTTTAATTTCCTGGTTGACCCATTCATTCTTTAGTAGGATGTTCCATAGCTCCCATGTATTTGAGTTCTTTCCAACTTTCCTTTTGTGATTGAGTTCGAGTTTCAAAGCATTGTGGTCATCTATTTAAAACCCACACAGCTCAGTCAATGGGAAAAACTGAGAGCTCTTTCTCTATGGTCAGGAACAAAACAGGGATGTCCACTCTCACCAGTTATTTATCATAGTATATGAAGTACCAGCCACAGAAATCAGACAACAACAACAACAAAAAAATAAAGGGCATCTGAATTGGCAACAAAGATGTAAAATTTCACTATTTTTAGATGAGATGATACTCTATATAGAAAACCAGAAGATTCCACCAAAAAAAAAAAAAACTGGTGGAAATAAGGAGGACCCTAGGTTTGATTCATCTCTTGAAAATAGATACATAAATATCAAATCATTTTGAATACCCAAGAGATCAATATGAAGACTGACAGAGCAAACTGCACAACCAGAGGGAGAGAGGTGGACACATCATAGAAGTTAGGAGGTACAGAGATTGATTTGGGAGAGAAAAGGATCACAGGTGCTGTGGAGGTGAGGAAGCCCTGCTCATGGGGAGAGGCATTGGATGGGGGCGCATACAGGGGATTGCACAAGGAAAACACTTACCCCAAAGCCACTGACTGGGAAAACCAGAGGACCTGATTTTCATGAGTTTATACAAACAGCAGGGCCCAATGATGAGTTTTAGTAGTCCACGGCATGGCCAGTGGGTATTGCAGTGCTCCGGTGGAGAAGGAGGGCTGATAGCCCAGTAGCAGAGGGCATGATCCAAAAATCCCGTGGGATGCACTGGGAGAGACAGTTCCTCCTTTCTGGACCACATCTGCAAAAGGTGGCATTGTATCTCTGGGGACAAAAGGTTCTGTGGGTTCCATTACACTGCTTTGCCACTCAACATACGTGCAGAGACATCTGCTTAGGGTGGCTAACCTGGAAACAGCTCTTTGCTACACTTTACTTCAAAATTCCCACCCCTGCACTTTGGTGTGACTGCCCTTCTATGACAAACCTGCATCATTCGGAGCATAACAAGACCATACCCCAGAGTAGGAGTGCCAGTCCCCACTATACCAGGTCGCTAATGTTTGTTGTTTTAAAACTCAGCCAGCTTGCCTGGAATAGAACACAGGTGCACTGTGCTGCCAGGTGAGCAGACATCCCAGACACAAAGAGAGTGAAGGCAGGGATATGAGGGATGCCTGGGACACACAAGAGGAGAATTTTGTTGTTCTAATAAGGCTACCCAGAGTGCAATGGATGAAATCTCCCATCTCTAGGACAAGGGAGGGCTAAAGCCATTTCCCTACCCTCCCCCTCAGGATAAACTAACTTTAGTAAGCAGCAGAGCACCAACAGTGGTGACCTATAATGTTTACACCAAGCCCTGACCCTTCACCACCCAGACCTCGGCAGTTGTATCTCGGAACCAGAACAGCAGGCCCCTCCCCAAGAAGACCAATACAACCCCACCCCACCCCACAGACACCCTGTCTAATGACCATAGTTCTGCAAAGCTTCATATCTAACAGAAATAGCACTGGGTCTCTTGTAACAAGCAGACCAGAGCACACCTAGTTAAAACTCACCATGCTCTGGCCATAGTCCAAACACTGCTCACTGCAGGCAAGGAGAAACTCTGCAGAGCACTGACCTGAGGTAAAGAGCAACCAAAATATAGCAGCAGAGCGCACACAGCATACAACAGAGATACTTCCTGAAGCAAAAGTCCCTAGCAGTATATGACCTCTTCTTTCTAAAGCCATTAATCTCAGGAGCGGGAGCCATAATAGGATTTTCTAACAAACAAAAGAATAGAGAGACCTAGACAAAATGCCATGATGGAGGCATTCATTCTAAAAGAAAGAACAAGAAAAGGTCAGAGCAAGGAATCTACTCAAAACAGATATAAGTAATATGCTGGATCCAGAATTTAAAGCAACAGTCATAAGGATGTTGGCTGGGCTTGAGGAAAGGATAGAAGGAAGGAGTCACAGTCATAAGGATGTTGGCTGGGCTTGAGGAAAGGATAAAAGGAAGGAGTCCCTTACTGCAGATATAAAAAACCTAAGATCTAGTCAGGACAAAATAAAAATCCAATAACCAAGATACAAAACTGACTGGAGGTAATGACCACAAGGATGGAAGAAGAAGATGAAAGAATATGTGATAAAGAAGATAAAATTATGGAAAATAGTGAAGATGAAGAGGTAAGAAATATTGGATCACAAATGTAGACTTAGTGAGCTCAGTGACTCTGTAAAGCAAAATAACACTAGTACCAAAAGAGTCCCAGAAGAAGAAAGGGGAAAAGTGGCAGAAGGTTTATTTAAGCAAATTATAGCTGAAAACGTCCCCTAATCTGGGGGAAAAAACAGACAACCAATCTAGGAGGTAGTGTGAACTCCCACCAAAATCAACAAAAGCTAGACACCACCAAAAGATATCATAATTAAATTTGCAAAATATAGAGTAAACAAAAATCCTAACTGCATAAAGGCAAAAAAAAAAAAAAAGTCTTCAACTTAAAGGGAAGACAAATAAGCTTAGTAACAGGCCTCTCCATAGAAACTTGGCAGGCCATGGGCGCCTCAGTGGGTTAAGCCTCTGCCTTCAGCTCCGGTCGTGATCTCAGGGTCCTGGGATCGAGTCCCGCATTGGACTCCCTGTTCAGCAGGGAGCCTGCTTCCTCCTCTCTCTCTACCTGCCTCTCTGCCTGCTTGTGATCTCTCTCTCTCTCTCTCTCTCTCTCAGTCTCTCTCTCTCTCTCTCTGTCAAATACATTTTAAAAAATTCTAAAAAAAAAAAAGAAAAGAAAAGAAAGAAACTTGGCAGGCCAGAAGGGGGTAGAATAATATATTTGATGTGTTGAATGGGAAAAACATGCAGCCAAGAATACTCTATCCAGCGAGGATGTCATTCAGAATAGAAGGAGAGATAAAGAGTTTCTCAGAAAAACAAACACCAAAGTAGTTCATGACCACTAAACCATCCCTGAAAGAAAAATTTTGAAGGGGACTCTGAGTGGGAAAGAGAAATCAACAGCTAAAAGGACTAGAAAGGAACAGAGAAAAACTCCAGAAACAATAACAAAACAAGTAATAAAATGGCACTAAATTCATAACTGTCGATAATTTCTCTGAATGTAAATGGACTAAATGTTCCAATCAAAAGACATAGGGTGTGAGAAGGAATAAAAAAAACAAACAAACAAGATCCATGTAAATGCTACCTATAACAGAAGAGAGAAAAATCAAGAAACTGATCCCATTTATAATTACAAACCATAAGATACCTATGTATAAACCTAACCAAAGAGGTAAAAGATCTGTACTCTGAAAACTACAGAATACTTAGAAAGAAATGGAGGAAGTCACCAAAAAAAAAAAAAGGTAAAACATTCCATGCTTATAGATTGGCAGAATAAATATTGTTAAAATGTCTATGGTACCTAGAGCAATCTACACATTCAATGCAATTCCTATCCAAATACCATCACCTTTTTTCACAGAACTGGAACAAATAATCCTAAAATTTGTATGGAACAAGAAAAGACTCTAAATAGCCAGAGGAATGTGAAAAAAGGAAACCAAAGCTGGTTGATCACAATTCCAGACTTCAAGTTGTATTACAAGGCTGTAATTATTAAGACAATAGGGTACTGGCACAAAAACAAACACATAGATCAATGGAACAGAATAGAGACCCCAGAAATGAACCCACAACTCCATGGTCGACTAATCTTTGACAAAGAAGGAAAGAATACCCAATAGAAAAAAGACAGTCTCTTCAACAAATGGTGTTTGGAAAATTGGATAGCTACATGTAGAGGAATGAACATGGGCCATTTCCTTACACCAAACACACACACACACACACACACACACACACACACCACAAAATGAATGAAAGACCTAAATGTGAGACAGGAATCTATCAAAATCCTAGAGAACACAGGAAGCAACCTCTTTCACCTCAGCCTCAGCAACTTCTTGCTAGACATGTACTCAAAGAGAAGGGAAACAAAAGCAAAATGAACTCTTGGGACTTAATCAAGATCAAAAACTTTTGCCCAGCAAATGAAACAGTTGAAAAAATCAAAAGACACCCAACAGAATGGGAGAAGATACTTACCAATAAATGACATATCAGATAAAGGGCTAGTATTCCAAATCTAAAAGGAACTTACCAAACTCAATACCCAAAGGACAAAGGATCTAATCAAGAAATAGGCAGAAGACTTGAATAGACATTTCTCCAAAGAAGACACAAATGGCCAATAGACACATGAGAAAATGCTCCACATAACTCAGCATCAAGGAAATACAAATCAAAACCACAATGAGAAAACACACACACACACACACACACACACACACACACAGTCAGAATGGTTAGAATTAACAGGTCAGGAAATGACAGATACTGATGAGGATGTGAGAAAGGGGAACCTTCCTACACTGTTGGTGTGAATGCAAGCTTGTACACCCGCTCTGGAAAACAGTATGGAGGTTCCATAAGAAGTTCAAACAGAACTACTCTATGACTCAACAATTGCACTACTAGATGTTTATCCAAAGGATACAAACATAATGATTTGAAGGGGCACATGCACCCCAATGTTTATAGCAGCAGTGTCCACAATAGCCAAACTATGGAAAGAGCCCAGATGTCCATTGACATAGATGAATAGATGAATAGATAAAGAAGAGGTGGTGTATATACCAATGGAATATTATTCAGCCATTAAAAAGAAGAAATCTTGTCATTTGCAATGATGTGGATGGAACTAGAGGGTACTGTGCTAAGGGAAATAAGTCAGTCAGAGAAAGACAAATGCCATATGATTTCACTCATATGTGGAATTGAAGAAACAAAACAGATAAACATAGAGGAAGAGAAGGAAAAATAAAATAAGATGAAACCAGAGAGGTAGACAAACCGTAAGATACTCTTAACTATAGTAAACAAATTGAGGGTTTCTGGAGGGGAAGTGGTTGGGAGAGTGGGCATTAGGAGGGTACTTGATATAACGACCACTCAGTGTGGTCATTATATTAAGTGTTATATGCAACTGAAGAATCACTTAACTCCACCTCTGAAAGTATTAACTCACTATATGTTAATTTATTGATTTTAAATTTAAAAAAATTAAAAAATAAATGCTTCCTAGAAGAGACTCATTTTAGACCTAAAGAACACCTGTAGACTGAAAGTGAGGGGATAGAGAAATATTTACTACACAAATAGCAGTCAAAAGAAAGCCAGCATAGCAATACTTCAATCAGACAAACTAGATTTTAAACCAAAGACTATAACAAGAGATGAGGAAGGGCACTGTATCATGATAAAGGGGGGGGGGTCTATCCAACAAGAAGATCTAACAATTGTCAATATTTATGTACCCCAAATGGGAGCAGCCAAATATATAAAACACTTAATATCAAACATAAGGGAATGCATTGATAATAATACAATAATATTAGGGAACTTTAACACCCCACTTACATCAATGGACAGATCATCTAAGCAGAAAATCAACAAGGAAACAATGGCTTTGAATGACACACTGGACTAGATGGACTTAATAGATATATTCACAACATTATATCCTAAAGCAACAGAAACACATAACTTGTTAAATGCACATGGGACATTCTCCAGAAAAGATCACATATTAGGCCTCAAATCAGGCCCCAACAAGTACCAAAAGATCAAGATCATATCATGCATATTTTCTAACCAGAACACTATGAAAATTGAAATCAACCTCAAGAAAAAATTTGGAAAGACTATAAATACATGGAAGTTGAAGAACATACAACTAAAGAATAAATGGGTCAACCAAGAAATCAAAGAAGAATTTAAAAACATATATCACAACAAATAAAAATAAAAATATATATCACAACAAATAAAAAAATAGGGACACCTGGGTGGCTCAGTGGGTTAAGCCTCTGACTTCAGCTCAGGTCATGATCTCAGGGTCCTGGGATCGAGCCCTGCATTGGGCTCTCTGCTCAGCAGGGAGCCTGCTTCCCCCAACCCTGTCTGCCTCTCTACCTATTTGTGATCTCTGTCTCTCTGTCAAATAAATAAATAAAATCATTAAAAAAAAGAAAACATGACAGTCCAAAACCCTTCAGATGCGGCAAAAGCAGACCTAAAAGGGAAGTATATAGCAATACAGGTCTACCTCCAGAAGAAAGCAAAATCTGAAATAAGCAACCTAACCTTACACCCAAAGGAGATAGAAAAAGAACAATAAATGAAGCCTAAAGCCACCAGAAGAAGGGAATTAATAAAGATTATAGCAGAAATAATTGATATAGAAATAAAGGAACAAAAATACAGTAGAACAGATCAATGAAACCAAGAGTTGGTTCCTCAAGATAATTAATGAAACTGATAAATCCTATAGCCAGAGTTATCAAAAAAAGAAAAATGAAAAGACCCAAATAAATAAACTCACAAATGAGACAGGAGAAATCACAACCAACACTACAGATTGTTCAATAGTTGCATACAAATGTGATATATCAAATTAATAAAAGAAAGGATAAAAAATATATGACACATTTGACAAAGTATAACATCCATTCATGATAAAAACCAACAACAAAGTAGGTTTAGAGGAAACATCAATATAATAAAGGCCATATATGAAACACCCACAGCTAACATCCTACTCAATGGTGAAAAACTGAAAGCTTCCCCCCTAAGGTCAGGAACAAGACAAGGATGTCCACTCTCACCATGTTTATTCAACATAGTATTGGAAGTCCCAGCCCCAGCAATCATACAAGAAAAATAAATAAAAGGCATCCAAATTAGCAAGGAAGAAGTCAAACTTGCACTATTTGCAGATGCCATGATACTCTATACAAAAAACCCAAAAGACCCCACCAAAAAATTGCTAGAACTGATACACAATTTCAGTAAAGTCACAGGATACAAAATCAACATAGAGAAATCTGTTGTACTTCCTATACACCAAGAATGAAGCACAACAGAAAGGGAAATCAAGGAATCAATCCCATTTGCAATTGCGCCAAAAACCATGACACCTAGGAATAAACCTAACCAAAGAGGTAAAAGATCTGTTATCTGAAAACTAGAAAACACTGCTGAAAGAAACTGAAGAGGACACAAAGAAACTGAAAGACATTCCATGATCATGGATTGGAAGAACAAATATTGTTAAAAATCTCTACACTACTCAAAGCAATCTACACATTTAATGCAATCTCTGTCAAAATACCAACGTCATTTTTTACAGAGCTACAACAAACAATCCTAAATGTTCTATGGAATCTCAAGAGGCCCTGAATAGTCAAAGCAATCTTCAAAAGAAATGTAAATCTAGAGACATCACAGTTCCAGACTTCAAATTCTATTACAAAGGTGATCAAAATAATCAAAATGATCAAAACAGTTTGGTACTGGCACAGAAATAGACACATAGAGCAATAGAACAGAACAGAAAACCAAGATATGAACCCAATCTTTGACAAAGCAGGAAAGAATACCTATTGGGAAAAATAATGTCCCTTCAGCAACTAGTGGTCTTTGATTTATAGTCACTATTAGTTTTGTATAAAATGTCTTCCATATATAGCAGTCTATATTAAGTTGATGGTCCCTGAAGTTTGAACCCGTTTTTACTTCTTCCTCCCCATACACATTTTAGGCATATGGTGTCATATTTTATATTTTTATTTTGTGAATACTTTGATTTTTTTCTAGAAATATTTATTTTTACTGCTTTTTTGTTTCATACTTTTCATACTGCCACTTTGGGTCTTTCCTTTCCACTCAGAGTATTCCCTTTAATATTTCTTTTAGGGCTGGTTTAGTGGTCATGGAATCTTTTAGCTTTTGTTTGGGCAACTCTATTTCTCCTTTTGTTCTCAATGATAGTCTTGCTGGATAGAGATTCTTAACTGCAGATTTTTCCCTTTCAGAACTCTGATTGTAACATGTCACTCTCTTCTGGCTTGCAAATTTCTCCTGAAAAATCTGCTTAAAACCTTATTATGGAGTTTCCCTTGTGTGTAGTTGTCTTCTTTTCTCTTGCTGATTTAAAAATTTTTTCTTTATCACTACTTTTTTTGCCATCGTAATTACTATGTGTCTTGGTGTGGACCCCCTTTCATTGGTTTTGTTGAGGGGTCTCTGTGCTTTCTGGATCTGGATATGTTTCCTTCACTAGATTAGGGATGTTGTTGGCTATTATATCTTCAAATAAATTTTCTTCCCCCTTTTTTCTCTCTTCCCCCTCTGGGATCTCCATAATGCAAATGTTATTATACTGGATGCAGTCACCACATTCTCTAAGTCTATTCTCATTTTGCATAATTCATTTTTCTTCCATTTGTTCAGCTTTATTACTTTGCATTACTCTGGATTCTAGTTCATCAATTTATTCTGATTCTTCCAGCCTGCTATTTATTCTACCAACTGTATTTTTAATTTCATTTATTCTTTTCTTCATCTCTGATTGGTTCTTTATGTTTTCTACCTCCTTCTTAAGGTCTCACTGATTTCCTTCACTCTTTTCTCAAATGCAGTGACTATCCCTATGATCATAACTTTAAATTCTCTATCAGGCATTTTACTTATATCTTTTTCACTTAGGTGTTTTGCTATGGTTTTGTCCTGTCCTTTCATTTGTGATATATTCTTCAGTCTCTTCATTTTGCCTAACTCTCTATTTGTGTTCGGGAAGTCAACTATGTCTCTTGCTCTTGAAAGTAGTGGGCCAGACATACACCTTTTTAAATTTTTTTTTCAGTGTTCCAAGATTCATTGTTTATGCACCACACCCAGTGCTCCATGCAATATGTGCCCTCCTTAGTACCCACCACCAGGCTCACCTAACCCCATACCCCCCTCCCTTCCAAAACCCTAATATGGAGGACACTAGGAGAAGGAAAGGAAAAGTGAACTGGGGGAAATTAGAGGGTGAGATGAACCTGAGAGACTGTGGGCTCTGCCAGACATACACTTTTAACTAGGTAGCACTGGTCCTCCTCCAGCAGGAGGCAGGGCTCCACAAAGCTTGCAGAGGTGACAGGGGCACTCCATAAAGTGTGCACATTTGGACAGGGGCACATTTTCACAAGCATGGGCATTGGTCCCGTCCCACAGGGGACGTGCAGCCACCCTGTAGGCCCGAGCCAGCCTGGGCTGCTTGGCAAAGTATGCGCAGGCAAAGGATGTACTTTTTTTTATTGTCTATTTTTTTTACTATTAGTTTCAGAGGTAGAATTTAGTGATTCATCAGTTGCATATAACACCCAGCACTCATTACATCAAGTAATCAAGTGCCGTCCATAATGCCCATCATCTGATTATCCCTTCCCTCCACTTCCTCCCCTCCAGCAACCCTCAGTTTGTTTCCTAGAGTTCAGTGTCTCTTATGGTTTGCCTCTTTCTTTTTTTTTTTTTAAAGATTTTATTTATTTATTTGACAGAGAGAAATCACAAGTAGATGGAGAGGCAGGCAGAGAGAGAGAGAGGGAAGCAGGCTCCCTGCTGAGCAGAGAGCCCGATGCGGGACTCGATCCCAGGACCCCGAGATCACGACCTGAGCCGAAGGCAGCGGCCCAACCCACTGAGCCACCCAGGTGCCCCTCTTTCTCAATTTTCATTTTATTTTATTTTTCTTTCCTTTCAAGGGGGGGCACTTTTAACAAGGTGTGCTCCTTCTCCACAGGAGTTCAGGAGAAACAGTGTTTTTAAAGTTTGCATGGGTCTTCTTAGGGAGGGTATCCAAAGCACTGGGACTGAGACAGGTCTAGCTGAAGGGGACAGAGCATAATGTAAGTGAGTTACGTAATAAGTTCTGGTGCACTGATTCCTGCAGGTGACTGTGTGTTTATAGTGTCAGGCTGGGGGGAGAAATGACATCTGCCAGTTCCTTTGTTCCTGGTGAAGTCCCTGAGCAAACTCTGAGATTAGTAACCAACTCGCCCTCCTATAAGCCCCAGGGTACCTTTCAAACTGCTGCTTCCAAGCTGTATTTCCACAGGCTGTTTGCTGTGCTATATCTTTTTTTTTAATTTTTTTTTATTTTCAGCGTAACAAAATAATTTATTATTTTTGCACCACACCCAGTGCTCCATGCAATCCATGCCCTCTATAATACCCACCACCTGGTACCCCAACCCCCCACCCCCCACCCCCCACCCCTTCAAAACCCTCAGATTGTTTTTCAGAGTCCATAGTCTCTCATGGTTCACCTCCCCTTCCAATTTCCCCCAACTCCTTTCTGTGCTGTATCTTTAGTGGCAAGGGCTCAGTTTCCTAGAATCCTCTAGACTGTCTCACAAGCAAGCCCACTAATTTTTTAAAATTTCAGGCTTTAAGTCCCACTAGTTGTTAAGCACCATGAAATTTGACCCCTCTGATTTTCAAAGTCAAATGTTATGGGAACTTCTCTTCCTTTTGTAGCCTCCTCTCTGTACTAGTCTGTTTCTCACCCTTCTCCATGCCCACAGCTACCTCCTTGGTCATGACACATGGTCAGACACATGGGGTTTAGGTTCCCACCAAGTCCTCATCTTTCCTACCCTCTTTGATGTGGCCTCTTCTCTACATTTAGTTGTGCAGTTTGTTGGGCCAGTCTTTGGGGTACTTTTCTGGGTTGTTTGCTCTGATGCAAATATCATCTAGCTGTATCCATGGGATGACATGAGTTCAGGGACCTCCCACTCTGCCATTTTCCCTGGAAGTCCAATCAAAATAGACTTAAAACATTTTAAGAGCGATGAACATGTATACATTTTATAATTATACTCAAAGATGAAATTCTAAAATTGTTGCCCATAAGATCAGAACCAAAACGAAGATGTCTGCTTTCAGCACTTTTTTCAGTATTATAATGGAATTTCTAGCCACAGCAATTAGGCAAAAAAGGAATAAAATTCATTCAAATTGGAAAAGAACTATAACTATCTCTATATGCATATAGCATGATCTTATATGTAGAAAATCCTGGAGAAGACACACACACACACACACACACACACACACACATACACCATTTTAGAGCTAATAAACAAGTTCTGCAAAGTTACAGGATATAAGATCAACACAGAAAATCACTCTAATACCCATATTTTAGCAATGAATAATCTGAAAGGAAATTAATAAGACAACTTCATTTACAATAGTATCAAAATGAATAAAATACTTAGGAATAAATTTAATGAAGGAGGTACAAGACTTGTACACAAAAATCTACAAAACATTGCTGGAAGAAATTAAATACAAATAAATGGAACGACATCTCATGTTAATGGGTTGGAAAAGAATATTATTAAGATGTTAATATTACTCAAAGTGACCTGTGGATTCAGTGCAATTCCTATAAAAATCCCAGTGGCCCATTTTACAGAAATGGAAAAGTTTTTCCTAAAATACATAAGGAATTGTAAGGGACTCCAAGTAGCCAAAACAATCCCAATAAAGCACAAAGTAGAAGAATTTACATTCCCTGATATCAAAATTTACTGCAAAGCTACAGTACTCAAAACTAGCCTAACGATAAACATATACAATAAAACAGAATCGAGAGTCCATAAATATACTTTTATATTTATGGTCAATGGATTCTTGACAAGGGTACCAAGACAATTCAATGGGAAATAAAGTCTTTTTTATAAATGGTACTGGGACAACTGGATAACCACATGCAAAAGAATAAAGTTGAACTGTTTCCTTACACCAAACATGAAAATAAGCTGAAAATGGATTACATATTATATGATTACATTTATGTCAAATATTCAGAACAGGTAAATCTATTGAAACAGAAGATAAATTAGTGGTTTCAGGGACTAGAGGGAGGTAAAATGGAGCGTGACTACTAATGAATACAGGTTTTGTTACTGGATTAATAAAAATATTCTTGAATTAGATAGTGGTGGTCGGTCAATTTTGTGAACGTATTAAAAATGACAAATATTGGGGCGCCTGGGTGGCTCAGTGGGTTAAAGTCTCTGCCTTCTGCTCAGGTCATGATCCCAGGGTCCTGGGATTGAGCCCCACATCGGGCTCTCTTCTCAGCAGGGAGCCTGCTTCCTCCTCTCTCTGCCTGCCTCTCTGCCTACTTGTGATCTCTCTCTGTCAAATAAATAAATAAAATCTTTTAAAGAAATGACAAATATTTTAAAGGGTTACTTATACTGTATGTGAATTATGACGTTTAAAAATGATGAAAGACAAAAGCATGGAAACTTTACATACTTCAAAGAATGTGTGCTCACATTCGACATGAAGGCAACAAAAGAACGGTCCCCACTGAATGGTCTCCTCTATTTTTGTAGGGAAGTATGTGTATGGAGGATACTGTAAAGCTATTTAATCCCTTCACACATCATCTGAACAGTTTTTCCTGCTTGATGAAGTGGTTTTCAGACCAGGACTACAACAGTGCCTGTCAGATACAGGGATGATTCCCAAGCAAGAAACTAATTATACCTTTAAATCTTTATGCCAGAATTTCTAAGGGCCTTTTGGGATGGATTATACTTTCACTCTATCTTGCAAAGTTGGAATTGACAATGACTGCAGCTGTATTGCCTAGTGGCTTAGAGAGCCTACTAGTTATCTATCTGTGTAACCCTTTTCTATACAAATGGGAATGGACTGAAAGGAAATCACTTGCTAGACTCTCACTACTGTTGCCAGCAATCTGAACGAGCACTATCATTGAATCTTAACACTTCTTCTAAAGATGGAAAACCAATGACATGTACAAAGAAGGAAAAATATTAGCTGAAGGTGAAAGAGTGAATAAATGGCTTATGCAACAAAGGACATCCCATATTACACTGTTTCCTCAAGGGGCTCAAAAGAAGAGAAAAATTGTCTCATCATAATCATACCAGATATCCAAGAGGGTAATAGTGTATATTTGCCCTGACCACCCCCACTTTTGGATTTTGACAAGGTTGAATGGAAGCTTGCAAAGCTGAGTGGTTTTAGTTCTCTGAGAGACATTCTGGTCATATGCTATAATGAACAGGATCAGCTGTTGATGGCTGAATAAAACTTCAATAATGTGGGGCGCCTGGGTGGCTCAGTGGGTTAAGCCTCTGCCTTTGGCTCAGGTCATGATCCCAGGGGCCTGGGATCGAGTCCCATATTGGGCTCTCTACTCAGCAGGGAGTCTGCTTCTCCTCATCTCTCTCTGTCTGTCTCTCTGCCTACTTGTGATCTCTCTGTCAGATAAATAAATAAAATCTTTAAAAAAAAAAAAACCTTCAATAATGTGCCAGTACATTTTGCTTCCTAAATGTCAGGTTATACCTACTATAAAGGATATAAGACACTTCCAGGAATTAAGAAGACACTTCCAGGAATTACTATGCTGAACCATCAAACCACACAACTCCTGGCAGACTGATCACTGTAAAACTATAAACTTTGATCACCAAATAGTTAGAAGGGTTCTGGGTTTATTATGGTCAGAATATAGCAGCTACATGCCTATGACGCCTAAGTATGCTATGGATAAATACTTAACACCTTTGTTTTAGTGGGTATAGAGCATTAAATAAAAGCTAGTTTCTGATAGGAATAGAGTAGTAGGCATTATATGGTGGGCTTAAATGCCCACGGGAAATGGCCCCATTTTGAGACAAGGAAGGCTAGGAGAGGCCTTCATGGCATACTGACAGTTAATAACATCTAGGTGTGACTACGCATATAACCTTAGTATGTGGGACCCAACATTTTAGGGAACAAAACATGTATTCTTTTTTTAAAAAGATTTATTTATTTGTATGATGGGGGGACAGAGAGAGAGAGAGAGAGAGAGAGAGAGAGCATACAACAGCACATGGGTGCAGGGTGGGGGACAAAGGGAGAGGGAGAAACTCAAGCAGACTCTGCACTGGGCCTGGATATACCAATGAATTTTAACACTTTAGTCTCTCAATAACTGAAAGAACAAACACACAGAAATATCTGTAAAGAAAGAGAAATCTTTAACAACACTATCAGCTAACTTAACCTAATTGCCATGTCTATAGAACACTAAACAACAGTAGGATACACATACTTTTCAAGCACACAGGGAAGATTTACCAAAAGAGACTATATCCTGGGCCATAAAACAAATCTTAATAAAATTTTAAAGGATTCAAATCATATGAAGCATATTCTCTGAATTAAATTAGAAATCAACAATAAAAAAGAATCTAGAAAATACTATAAATTTAGAAATTAAATAACACACTTCTAAATAACCCTAGATCAAAGGAAAAATCAAAACAGAAATGAGAAAGTGTTTTGCCCAAAATGAAAATGAAAACACAATATATCAAAATTTATAGGGTACAGCTCAATCAGTATTTCTAAGAAAATGTATATCATGAAATTCTTATATTACAAAAGAAGTACCCGATATCAAAGTGTGGCCACCAGACCAGCAACACCGCATTACTTGGGAACTTAGAAACTCGGTCCCCAGGCCCTACTCCCGACCTACCAAACCAGAAATTCAGTGGTGAGGTCCAGGTGATGCTGATGCACATTCAACTTTTGAGAAACACTGTCGTACACTGTTTGAGTATCATTTTTATGGTGTTAGGGTTTCTTTCTTCAGTAAGGAATCTACACAGTTTAAACTGCTTTGAAATTCATCTCATTAAAAAAATCTTGTTTTGAATAGTCTGTTAATTTCATATCATTTAGAAAATTTCCCAGGCCCTGAGCTGTACAAGTGATTAACCCTACAAATAATGCCTCACTTGGTAAAAACATCTAAATATCAGAAGCCATAGTTACAATTTTTCTTAAAATCTGAAGGGGGTTAAAGGAAAGACATTAGTGGGGAATATGATCCCATTGAATAATTGCTACTGCTTATAGCAGGATTTTCCTCCATGTGGGAAACGAGTGTTGTCAAATCCTAATCACATTCAGTGATGAAAAGAAACAAGACACATTATTTTTTTAAGATTTTTTTTAAAAATTATTATTTATTTATTTTCAGAAAAACAGTATTCATTATTTTTTCACCACACCCAGTGCTCCATGCAAGCCGTGCCCTCTATAATACCCACCACCTGGTACCCCAACCTCCCACCCCCCCGCCACTTCAAACCCCTCAGATTGTTTTTCAGAGTCCATAGTCTCTTATGGTTCACCTCCCCTTCCAATTTACCCAAATTCCCTACTCCTCTCTAATGCCCCTTGTCCTCCATGCTATTTGTTATGCTCCACAAATAAGTGAAACCATATAATTGACTCTCTCTGCTTGACTTATTTCACTCAGCATAATCTCTTCCAGTCCCGTCCATATTGCTACAAAAGTTGGGTATTCATCCTTTCTGATGGAGGCATAATACTCCATAGTGTATATGGACCACATCTTCCTTATCCATTCATCCGTTGAAGGGCATCTTGGTTCTTTCCATAGTTTGGCGACTGTGGTCATTGCTGCTATAAACATTGGGGTACAGATGGCCCTTCTTTTCATGACATCTGTGTCTTTGGGGTAAATACCCAGGAGTGCAATTGCAGGGTCATAGGGAAGCTCTATTTTTAATTTCTTGAGGAATCTCCACACTGTTCTCCAAAGAGGCTGCACCAACTTGCATTCCCACCAACAGTGTAAGAGGGTTCCCCTTTCTCTACATCCTCTCCAACACATGTTGTTTCCTGTTTTGTTAATTTTGGCCATTCTAACTGGTGTAAGGTGATATCTCAATGTGGTTTTAATTTGAATCTCCCTGAGGGCTAATGATGATGAGCATTTTTTCATGTGTCTGATAGCCATTTGTATGTCTTGATTGGAGAAGTGTCTGTTCATATCTTCTGCCCATTTTTTGATGTGTTTGTCTGTTTCATGTGGGTTGAGTTTGAGGAGTTCATTATAGATCCTGGATATCAACCTTTTGTCTGTACTGTCATTTGCAAATATCTTCTCCCATTCCGTGGGTTGCTAACTAAAGAGGTAAAGGATCTGTACTTGAGGAACTACAGAACACTCATGAAAGAAATTGAAGAAGACACAAATAGATGGAAGACCATTCCATGCTCTTGGATCGGAAGAATAAACATTGTTAAAATGTCTATACTGCCTAGAGCAATCTATACTTTTAATGCCATTCCGATCAAAATTCCACCGGCATTCTTCAAAGAGCTGGAGCAAATAATCCTAAAATTTGTATGGAATCAGAAGAGACCCCGAATCGCTAAGGAAATGTTGAAAAACAAAAATAAAGCTGGCGTCATCACCTTACCTGATTTCAAGCTTTATTACAAAGCTGTGATCACCAAGACAGCATGGTACTGGCATAAAAACAGACACATAGACCAGTGGAACAGAGTAGAGAGCCCAGATATGGACCCTCAACTCTATGGTCAATTAATCTTCGACAAAACAGGAAAAAATATACAGTGGAAAAAAGACAGTCTCTTCAATAAATGGTGCTGGGAAAACTGGACAGCTATATGTAGAAGAATGAAACTCGACCATTCTCTTACACCGTACACAAAGATCAACTCAAAATGGATAAAAGACCTCAACGTGAGACAGGAATCCATCAGAATCTTAGAGGAGAACATAGGCAGAAATCTCTTTGTATCAGCCACAGCAACTTCTTTCAAGATACGTCTCCAAAGGCAAAGGAAACAAAAGCGAAAATAAACTTCTGGGACTTCATCAAAATCAAAAGCTTCTGCACAGCAAAGGAAAGAGTCAAAAAAACAAAGATTTTTTTTTTTTTGAGAGAGAAAGCCAGAGACAGAGCATGAATGGAGAAGGAGAGGGAAAAGAATGGCAGAGGAAGTGGGAGATGCAGACTCCCCACTGAGCAGGGAGCCCATTGTGGAGCTCAATCCCAAGACCCTGGGATCATGACCTGAGCCAAAGAAAGACGCTTAAACAAGTAAACCATCTAGGTGCTGTGAAACAAGACAAATTAAATTTAAACGGCTGATAATATAAAAATAATTTGCTTGCAATATGGTTTTAAACATGCACTTCAATATGAACTTGTCTGATGTTCTAGACTGTTACTTCAAAATACTGAAACCCTAACAGAAGTACTAATGCAGAATCACTGACTCCTATAGTGATAGATACCACCTTTCCAACTAATTCAATGCATCAGTCCAAGCCAAATCTGGTCTCTATCTGAAATTTCTGCTCACATTTTCCCTAGGACACTGAGTTAAAGATTTGGGCTTTACTGGGCTTCAGTTACAGCTTCTACTAATCAAGAATAAACAAATTCCAAATTGTATCAAAATACTTAACTGATAGGTAATAAATGATAATAAGAACATGAAAGCAACATTTCCGTGGAAGAACTGTAATATGGATAATCTATCAATTAATCTCAGTGTTCATAATTATGACAGTTTTCAAAAATAAAGGGAGAGAGGTTAGAGCTAAGATTGTGGCATACTAGGAGGACCCAAGGTTCATCTTGTCCCTCAAACACAACTATATAACTAACAAATCATTTTAAATGCCCCAGACATCAATCTGAAGACTTACAGAACAAATTGCACAACTAAAGGGAGAGAAGAAACCACATCGAAGAAGACAGGAAGTATGGAGATTTGGTTGAGGGAAGAAACAGATCAAAGATACAGGTTAGAAGCTGTGGCTGTGGAGAAAGATGAGAGAGGAGCACACAGTGGAATGCACAAGGAGAAATCCCCAAAGCCACTCACCGGGAAAACAAGAAGGGCTGATTTTCATGAGTTCTTGCAACCAGGAAGGCTTAAAGACTAACATTTTGAAGGTCAGCAGGCAGGGCTGGGATAGAGCCCTAAGGGCACTGCCTACTCCTGGAGATAAGGTAGGCTAAAAACCTAGGGGCACATGGCATGGAAATAATGAAATGAAGAACTCTTGGGGCACATGGTGGGGGTGGGGGGAAGATTATTTGACTTTTCTTGGAGTGCGTCCCTTACAGGCAGAGTTCAGGGAGATGTCTCTCTTAGTGACAAATGAGTTGGCCAGAGTCACTTCTGTCCCTAGCTCCTCAGCATAAACACAGAGACACCTGTATAAAGCAACAATGGTAGCAACTTGCTTATACCATGTCCCAAACCCCTGTGCTCCAGCAGTACTGCCTTTCTTGGTGAAGCCTGTCTCAGTCTAGGGTGACAGGCCCCCTTCCTCAGGAGACCAGCAGAAAACCCTGCAACACCAGATCTCCTGACCAGAGAGGTCTTCAGCTCTAGTGGAAGCAGTAGCAGGTCTCATTTCACAAGCAGACCAGAGCACACCTAGTTAAAACTCACCACAGTTTGGCCAAGGACTAAACACTGTCCACTACAGGCAAGGAGAGCCTTTGTAGATGACTAGCCTGAAGGATAGAGCAGCCAAAACAAAAGAGCTACTCCCAGAAGTGCCACGCTCTCGACACTCTATGACCTCTTCTACATAAAGCCATTCCTCTCAGGAACAGGAAACGTAATTGGCTCTTTTAACACATGGAAGTTAGAGACAGAGACAAGATGCCAAGGAAGTGGGATTCATTCCAAATGAAAGAACAAGATAAGGTCACAGACAGAGATCTATGCAGAACAGATACAAGTACCATGCCTGATGGAAAATTTCAAGCAACAATCATAAGGATATTTGCTAGGCTTGAGAAAAGACTGGACCTAATCTTACACCTAAAGGAACTACAAAAAGAACAAAAAACAAAGCCTAAAGCCAGTAGAAGGAGGGATAGTAATAAAGATTAAAATGGAAAGAAATGATACAGAAAATAAAAAACAACAGAACAGATCAATGTAACCAGGAGTTGTTTCTTAAAAAAACATAAAAAAATTGATAACCCCCTGGGCAGACTTACCAAAAATCAAAGTGAAAGGAGCCAAACTAATAAAATCACAAGTAAGAGAGGAGATATCACAACTCATACCACAAAAATCCAAACAATTCTAACAGACTATGATGAAAAAATAAATGGCAAAAAGTTGGACCACCTGGAAGACATAAATTCCTAGAAACATAAACTACCATAACTGAAACAGGAACAAATAGAAAGCTTGAAAAGACGAATAACAAGCAATCAAAAAATTCCCAACAAACAAAAGTCCAGGGCCAGATGATTTCCCAGGGGGAATTCTATAAAGAAGTGTTAATACCTATTCTTCTCAAACAATTTTAAAAAACAGAATTGGAAGGAAAACTTCCAAATTCATTCCATCGGGCCAGCATTACCCTGATACCAAAACCAGATAAAGACTCCACTAAAAAAGAGAATTACAGGCCAATGTCCCCAGTGAACAAGGGTACAAAAATTTTCAATAAAATACTAGGAAATTGAAGAGCACCTGGGTGGCTTGGTCAGTTAAGCAGTTACCTTCAGCTCAGGTCATGATCTTGGGGTCCTGCAACTGAGGCCATGTAGGGCTCCCCGCTCAGCAGCTAGTCTGCTTCTCCCTCTTCCTCGGCCCCTCCCTCCTGCTTGTGCTTACTCTCTCTCACATAAAATCTTTTAGAAAAAACACTAGGAAATCAAACCCAACTGTACATTAAATGAATCATTCACCATGATCAAGTGGAGTTTATTCCTGGGTTGCAAGGGTGGTTCAAAAATCCCAAATCAATCAAGATGATATACCACTCTAATAAAAGAAAGGACAAGAATGATATGATCCTTTGAGTAGATTCAGGAAAATCACTTGACAAAGTACAGTGACCATTTTTTGAGAAAAACCCTCAACAAAGTAGGGACTGAGGGAACGTACCTCAACATCATAAAGACTATTTACAAAAAAAACCCAGAGCTAATATCCTCCTCAGTGGGGAAAAACTGATAGCTTTTCCTCTATGGTCAGAAACAAGACAGGGATATCCATAAGATAGTACTGGAAGTTTCAGCCTCAGCAAACAGACAAGAAAAGGAAATAAAAGGCATCCAGATCAGCAAAGAAGAATTCAAATTTGCACTATTGCACACGACACGATACCCTATATAGAAAATCCAAAAGACTCCACAAAAAATTGCTAGAATTAATACATGAATTCAGTCAAGTCTCAGGATCCAAAATCAACATATAGAAATCTGTTGCATTTCTATACACTAATAATGAACCAGCAGAAAGAGAAACCAAGGAATCAATCCCATTTACAACTGCAGCAAAAACCACAAGATACCTAGGAATAAACCTAACCAAAGAGGCAAAATCTGTGCTGTGAGAAGTATAAAACACTGATGAAAGAAATTGAAGATGCCACAAAGAAATGAAAAGACATTCCATGCTCATGGATTGGAAGAACAAATATTGTTGAAATGTCTATACCACCCAAAGCAATCTATACATTTAATGCAATCCCTATCAAAATGATATCAGCATTTTTCACAGAGCTAGAACAACCAATCCTAAAATTTGTATGAAACCAGAAAAGGCCCAAATAGGCAAAGCAACCTTGAAAACGAAAAGCAAGGCTCATAGCATCATAATTTCAGACTTCAAGCTGCATTACAAACTTGTATTCATCAAGACAATATGGTACCAGCATAGAAACAGGCACACACACACACACACACATATACACATATATTTGGTCATAAAAATAATGAAATCTTGCCATTGAAATATGGGTGGAGCTACAGAGTGTTATGCTAAGCGAAAAAGTCAGAGAAAGACAAATACCATATGATTTCACTCATATGTGGAATTTAAGAAACGAGACAAATGATCATAGGGGGAAACAAAACGAGGTAAACTGGGAAACAGACTCTTAACTATAGAGAACAAACTGATGGTTACGAGAGGGGACATGGGGTGAGGGATGGGTTAAATAGGTGATGGGGATAAAGGACGGCACTTGTGATAAGCATTGGGTGTTGTATGTAAGTGTTGAATCCCTAAATTCTATACCTGAAACTAATATTACACTGTATGTTAAGTAATATAAAGTGAATTTAAATAAAAACTTAAAAACTAAAAACAAAGGGAAAATATAAGGAAGTCCTTCTAGCATTCTTAGGCTTTACATTCCCCTGTACACCAGCTTTTCCTTCCTCTCCCCTAATCATTGCTGACGTCCATCAGCTTTGGTTCTAAGATAGTGCCTGCTGTTCTTTCTGGATTTTCTGGAGCAGAGGCCCAAAACAGCTGCCTATGGGGCTGTGAGAGTATAACTATTCAAGTCATCAGCCAGAACCACTGTTAACATGTTTAATATCAATGCAAAATGAGATCAGGATTTTACAAGTTTCAGAACACATTGATTCTACAGTGGTTTATCTTCAGAGGCCTAAATATGAACACATACAAATCTTAAGGATTTAAAAAATATCATGGTATTTTTAACTTTCATACATCTACAGGTGACAAGTTTGTGAAAGAACTCCTTTCCAAACTGACTGAAATACGCAAATTAAAAATGCAGCAATTTAATATACTGATTCACCATGAAACTTAGCAAGAAACTGTTCTTTCCCCCATACCTCAGAAAGACCACCACAAATTCCTTTTTAGGGCATCAATGGCATTAACAGTACTCCCCCATCAGCATCCAGACAGACCTGGTTCAATCCATCTGTGTAAATTAATGTTACAGTTCTGTGGTTGGAAATGCTCACCATCTTCTTCACTGAATTATACTTGGCAAGGCACCTACCAACAATGTACACGATGGGAAGTAAGCCATAAAGAACATAATGGCTTGACTAAAGAACTAACCATATACTCTGGGTCTGCTAATTGAGTGAGGATATTAACAGAAATGTAAAATTTTAGGAGGCATTCTTTCTTCGCCCTCTCCAAGTTACCAGCACATATGGTACTGGGAAGTAAAGAGTAGAAGAAGGTGATGACAGCCATATACACAAACTCTCCCTAAAAATGAAAGCAAACTAAAGAAAATGCAAACTATAGCGGGCCAAAGACCAGACTCGCATTTGGGTTTTATTTGTGGCGGCAAACACCACCAAACTGTAAGGTTCAAAAATCAGGAAACAGGTTTGGGGTACCTGGGTGCCTCAGTCAGTTAAGCATCCAACTCTTTTTTAATTTTTTTTAAAAGATTTTATTTATTTATTTGACACAGAGAGATCACAAGTAGGCAGAGAGGCAGGCAGAGAAAGAGGAAGGGAAGCAGGCTTCCTGCTGAGCAGAGAGCCCGATGCGGGGCTCGATCCCAGGACCCTGAGATCATGACCTGAGCCAAAGGCAGCGGCTTAACCCACTGAGCCACCCAGGTGCCCCAAGCATCCAACTCTTGATCGCAGCACAGGTCTTGATTTCTGGGTCGTGAGGTCAAGCCCCACACTAGGCTCCATGCTGGGTGTGGAGCCTACTTAAAAAAAATATTAGGTAACAGTTTCAATGCACTAAGGGATCATCAACTTGCATAAGAGTATTATTAAAATATTTTCTAAGAGTTGTGTGTGCTTCCCTGTCGAATTTAGTGCCAACAGTTAAATAATCAAATAAATTAAATAAACCTCAAATATTTCCTTTTTACTATACTCTTTTCCAAAAATTACAAAACACAATTTTCTCTACCATTCCTCAAGTGAATTAGTAAACAAGTAGAAACTCAAAACATGGACTGTAATATTACACAAGGTAATTAATTTTCCTTTAGCAACTCAGTCTGTCCCAAAGTATTTCTGTCCAAAATGTGTTGGTGCGACAGGATGAACTTCAGTAGTTAAAATTGTGATCTCTGGAAACTCCTGAATGATTGATTTGGCACCTTTAAAAAATAAAAGGAGAGTGTCTGTAATGGAATGACTTTTTGCTAATATTAGCTGGAATTCAGGAATTTTAGTCATTAGTTATAATATAGACAGCAGACAAAAAGCAATGACCTTTTAATACCTAGTCAGACTTGATTAATCTCTTAGTTTATGTGTCTAATACCTGAAAAGTTAGACAATCATCACACACCTCCACTAGCTCACTAATAAACTCTTAGAATCAAACTGTTTCATATCCAGGATTTTAAAAATACATTCAGTTATAGGAACTTTCTCCCTGAAAAGTCTTTGTTTTGTTTCATTTTAAAGGCAGAGGAATAGAGCGAATACAATCTTTTCCAGAAACAGGATAGTATATTAAGATAATGGCTTCTCAACCAGAACACTGTGAAACAAGGGTAAAAACATCTTTGGTATGTCAGAGTGAGCTAGCTTTCAGAAGTTAAGACTCTAGCTTTGGGGGTTGCAGGGAAACCGATGAGCTAAGATGCTTGCCAAACTAAAAAACCATAGCAATGTAGCCACAAAATAAGATTTTTTTCATCTACCATGTCAAAGAATAGTATACCATTCTAATGTATGCTCTTAGAATTAATACTTACTATTGGGCAGGAAGCCCAATAATTATTTGGTTATCTCAAAGTTTACAGTGCCACCTCTGCTGTATATAAATAGATGACCAAGGAAATTGCCCTTTGTCTCCATCAACACTTGAACTACAGGTGAATTTTTATTATGAAATGACAAAATAAGCAATGGCCTGCAGAAAGCAGCCCTCCCAACTGCATACACTGTAGCCCCTTCAAGGTTGGCTGAGACTCGAAGCCTTCGGAAATGAGGAAACACCCTAACTAGAAGCCACATATTTCTCTTTTTTTTCAATTAAGAAACAAATACAAATTCACTGTCAAACACTTGGAAAATACAAAAAAAGCTTAAAAAAATAAAATTAATTGCTTAGAGTCCCCAAATCCTATGATAACCACCATTAATATAGTATGTATTTTATGAAAATTGAAATAGTACTGTGTATCTGTCTAGCCTCTCAGGCTAAGGAAAGACTCATCAGGAAAGACTCATGTTAAATCCAAGTCTGATTTTGGTAGTCATAAGAGTCATAACTTGCATAAGTCATCTCTAAACTTGGTGGTAGCATTTAATGTTATTCTAATGCTGTTATTTTTTGACATACTTTCTTAAATTTACATATAGCTTTTTCGATGTTATTAAACATTTTTCAAAAACATGATTTAAAAGTTATGTAATGAGGGGAGGAGTCAAGATGGCGGAGAAGTAGCAGGCTGAGACTACCTCAGCTAGCCGGGATCAGCTAGAGAGCTTATCTAAAGATTGCAAACACCTGCAAATCCATCGGCAGATCGAAGAGAAGAAGAACAGCAATTCTAGAAACAGAAAAACAACCACTTTCTGAAAGGTAGGACTGGCGGAGAAGTGAATCCAAAGCGACGGGAAGATAGACCCCGGGGGGAGGGGTCGGCTCCCGGCAAGCGGCGGAGCAACGGAGCACAAAATCAGGACTTTAAAAGACTGTTCCGCTGAGGGACATCGCTCCGGAGGCTAAACCGGGGCGAAGCCCACGCGGGTTCAGCGTGACCTCAGGTCCCGTGGGGTCACAGAAGGATCGGGGGTGTCTGAGTGTCGCAGAGCTTGAGGATATTGGAACGGGAAAGCCGGCTGCAGAGACAGAGCCGACAGTAAGCTCGCAGCTCGGAGTTGCCTTGAACCGGTCGCAAGCTCGGTGAGCTCGGAGCACGGCCGGAGGTTGGGCAGACGCGAGTTACTAGGAGCTGTACCCTGAGGACGCACTGGGGAGCGGGGCCCCGGGCTCTCGGCTCCTCCAGGCCGGAGACCAGGAGGCCGCCATTTGTATTCCCGTCCTCCGGGACTCTACGGAAAGCGCTCAGGGAACAAAAGCTCCTGAAAGCAAAGCCGAGCAGATCACTCAGCCCGGCCCCTGGTAAGGGCGGTGTAATTCCGCCTGGGGCAAAGACACTTGAGAATCACTACAACAGGCCCCTCCCCCAGAAGATCAACAAGAAATCCAGGCAAGACCAAGTTCACCTACCAAGGAGTGCAGTTTCAATACCAAGGAGAGAGGAGCAGATTTCCGGAGGAGGAGAAAACAAACCATGGAACTCATGGCTTTCTGCCTGTGACTTTTTAGTCTTGCAGTTAATTTAATTTTTTTCTTTTTCATTTTTTTTTCTCTTCTTCTGCTAAAATTTTTTATAACTTTTACCCTTTTCTTTTTAACGTTTTTTAACTAGATTATCTAATATAAATATATTTTTCTTTTTTATACTTTAATTTATTCATTTTCTTTTTTTTTAATTCTTTTTTTTTCTTTCTTTATTTTTGAACCTCTTTTTATCCCCAAATCAGAAGAGATCCTAATCTCTTCAATCTTTTTTTTTCTTAATTCTTTTTTAAATTCTTGATTGAATTTTTAAATCAATCTCTTTTTTTTAATTCTTTTTTTCTTTTATTTCTTTCTTTCTTTTTGAACCTCTTTTTATCCCCAAATCAGAAGAGATCCCAATCAGAAGAGATAGGGAGATCCCAATCAAAGGAGATCCCAATCAGAGGAGATCCCTCACCCAATCGTGAGGGGGGAGAAATCCCCCCTCACGATTTGGGATCTCTTCTGATTTGGTTAAAGCATATTTTCCTGGGATTGTTGCCACCCTTTTAGTATTTTACTTGCTCCTTCATATACTCTTAGCTGGACAAAATGACAAGACGGAAAAATTCACAACAAAAAAAAGAACAAGAGGCAGTACCGAAGGCTAGGGACCTAATCAATACAGACATTGGTAATATGTCAGATCTAGAGTTCAAAATGACAATTCTCAAGGTTATAGCTGGGCTTGAAAAAGGCATGGAAGATATTAGAGAAACCCTCTCCAGAGATATAAAAGCTCTTTCTGGAGAAATAAAAGAACTAAAATCTAACCAAGTTGAAATCAAAAAAGCTATTAATGAAGTTCAATCAAAAATGGAGGCTCTCACTGCTAGGATAAATGAGGCAGAAGAAAGAATTAGCGATATAGAAGACCAAATGACAGAGAATAAAGAAGCTGAGCAAAAGAGGGACAAACAGCTACTGGACCATGAGGGGAGAATTCGAGAGATAAGTGACACCATAAGACGAAACAACATTAGAATAATTGGGATTCCAGAAGAAGAAGAAAGAGAGAGGGGAGCAGAAGGTATACTGGAGAGAATTATTGGGGAGAATTTCCCCAATATGGCAAAGGGAACGAGCATCAAAATTCAGGAGGTTCAGAGAACTCCCCTCAAAATCAATAAAAATAGGCCCACACCCCGTCACCTAATAGTAAAATTTACAAGCCTCAGTGACAAAGAGCAAATCCTGAAAGCAGCCCGGGAAAAGAAGTCTGTAACATACAATGGTAAAAGTATTAGATTGGCAGCTGACTTATCCACAGAGACCTGGCAGGCCAGAAAGAGCTGGCATGATATTTTCAGAGCACTAAACGAGAAAAACATGCAGCCAAGAATACTATATCCAGCTAGGCTATCATTGAAAATAGAAGGAGAGATTAAAAGCTTCCAGGACAAACAAAAACTGAAGGAATTTGCAAACACCAAACCAGCTCTACAGGAAATACTGAAAGGGGCCTCTAAGCAAAGAGAGAGCCTACAAGTGGTAGATCAGAAAGGAACAGAGACAATATACAGTAACAGTCACCTTACAGGCATTACAATGGCACTAAAATCATATCTCTCAATAGTTACCCTGAATGTTAATGGGCTAAATGCCCCAATCAAAAGACACAGGGTATCAGAATGGATAAAAAAACAAAACCCATCTATATGTTGCCTCCAAGAAACTCATTTTAAACCCGAAGACACCTCCAGACTTAAAGTGAGGGGGTGGAAAAGAATTTACCATGCTAATGGACATCAGAAAAAAGCAGGAGTGGCAATCCTTATATCAGATCAATTAGATTTTAAGCCAAAGACTATAATAAGAGATGAGGAAGGACACTATATCATACTCAAAGGGTCTGTCCAACAAGAAGATCTAACAATTTTAAATATCTATGCCCCCAACGTGGGCGCAGCCAACTATATAAACCAATTAATAACAAAATCAAAGAAACACATCAACAATAATACAATAATAGTAGGGGACTTTAACACTCCCCTCACTGAAATGGACAGATCATCCAAGCAAAAGATCAACAGGGAAATAAAAGCCTTAAATGATACACTAGATGAGATGGACATCACAGATATATTCAGAACATTTCATCCCAAAGCAACAGAATACACATTCTTCTCTAGTGCACATGGAACATTCTCCAAAATAGATCACATCCTCGGTCCTAAATCAGGACTCAACTGGTATCAAAAGATTGGGATCATTCCCTGCATATTTTCAGACCACAATGCTCTGAAGCTAGAGCTCAACCACAAGAGGAAGTTTGGAAAGAACACAAATACATGGAGACTAAACAGCATCCTTCTAAAGAATGAATGGGTCAACCGGGAAATTAAAGAAGAATTGAAAAAAATCATGGAAACAAATGATAATGAAAACACAACAGTTCAAAATCTGTGGGACACAACAAAGGCAGTCCTGAGAGGAAAATATATAGCGGTACAAGCTTTTCTCAAGAAACAAGAAAGGTCTCAGGTACACAACCTAACCCTACACCTAAAGGAGCTGGAGAAAGAACAAGAAAGAAACCCTAAGCCCAGCAGGAGAAGAGAAATCATAAAGATCAGAGCAGAAATCAATGAAATAGAAACCAAAAAAACAATAGAACAAATCAACCAAACTAGGAGCTGGTTCTTTGAAAGAATTAATAAAATTCATAAACCCTTGGCCAGACTTATCAAAAAGAAAAGAGAAAGGACCCAAATAAATAAAATCATGAATGAAAGAGGAGAGATCACAACTAATACCAAAGAAATACAAACTATTATAAGAACATACTATGAGCAACTCTACGCCAACAAATTTGACAATCTGGAAGAAATGGATGCATTCCTAGAAACATATAAACTACCAAAATTGAACCAGGAAGAAATAGAAAGCCTGAACAGACCCATAACCAGTAAGGATATTGAAACAGTCATTAAAAATCTCCAAACAAACAAAAGCCCAGGGCCAGATGGCTTCCCGGGGGAATTCTACCAAACATTTAAAGAAGAACTAATTCCTATTCTCCTGAAACTGTTCCAAAAAATAGAAATGGAAGGAAAACTCCCAAACTCATTTTATGAGGCCAGCATCACCTTGATCCCAAAACCAGACAAGGATCCCATCAAAAAAGAGAGCTATAGACCAATATCCTTGATGAACACAGATGCAAAAATTCTCACCAAAATACTAGCCAATAGGATTCAACAGTACATTAAAAGGATTATTCACCACGACCAAGTGGGATTTATCCCAGGGCTGCAAGGTTGGTTCAACATCCGCAAATCAGTCAATGTGATACAACACATCAATAAAAGAAAGAACAAGAACCATATGATACTCTCAATAGATGCTGAAAAAGCATTTGACAAAGTACAGCACCCCTTCCTGATCAAAACCCTTCAAAGTGTAGGGATAGAGGGCACATACCTCAATATCATCAAAGCCATCTATGAAAAACCCACTGCAAATATCATTCTCAATGGAGAAAAACTGAAAGCTTTTCCACTAAGGTCAGGAACACGGCAGGGATGTCCATTATCACCACTGCTATTCAACATAGTACTAGAAGTCCTAGCCTCAGCAATCAGACAACAGAAGGAAATTAAAGGCATCCAAATCGGCAAAGAAGAAGTCAAATTATCACTCTTTGCAGATGATATGATACTCTATGTGGAAAACCCAAAAGACTCCACTCCAAAACTGCTAGAACTTATACAGGAATTCAGTAAAGTGTCAGGATATAAAATCAATGCACAGAAATCAGTTGCATTTCTCTACACCAACAACAAGACAGAAGAAAGAGAAATTAAGGAGTCAATCCCATTTACAATTGCACCCCAAACCATAAGATACCTAGGAATAAACCTAACCAAAGAGGCTAAGAATCTATACTCAGAAAACTATAAAGTACTCATGAAAGAAATTGAGGAAGACACAAAGAAATGGAAAAATGTTCCATGCTCCTGGATTGGAAGAATAAATATTGTGAAAATGTCTATGCTACCTAAAACAATCTACACATTTAATGCAATTCCTATCAAAGTACCATCCATCTTTTTCAAAGAAATGGAACAAATAATTTTAAAATTTATATGGAACCAGAAAAGACCTCGAATAGCCAAAGGGATATTGACAAACAAAGCCAAAGTTGGTGGCATCACAATTCCGGACTTCAAGCTCTATTACAAAGCTGTCATCATCAAGACAGCATGGTACTGGCACAAAAACAGACACATAGACCAATGGAACAGAATAGAGAGCCCAGAAATAGACCCTCAACTCTATGGTCAACTAATCTTCGACAAAGCAGGAAAGAATGTCCAATGGAAAAAAGACAGCCTCTTCAATAAATGGTGTTGGGAAAATTGGACAGCCACGTGCAGAAAAATGAAATTGGACCATTTCCTTACACCACACACAAAAATAGATTCAAAATGGATTAAGGACCTCAATGTGAGAAAGGAATCCATCAAAATCCTTGAGTAGAACACAGGCAGCAACCTCTTCGACCTCAGCCGCAGCAACATCTTCCTAGGAACATCGCCAAAGGCAAGGGAAGCAAAGGCAAAAATGAACTTTTGGGATTTCATCAAAATCCAAAGCTTTTGCACAGCAAAGGAAACAGTTAACAAAACCAAAAGACAACTGACAGAATGGGAGAAGATATTTGCAAACGACATATCAGATAAAGGACTAGTGTCCAAAATCTATAAGGAACTTAGCAAACTCAACACCCAAAGAACAAATAATCCAATCAAGAAATGGGCAGAGGACATGAACAGACGTTTCTGCAAAGAAGACATCCAGATGGCCAACAGACACATGAAAAAGTGCTCCATATCACTCGGCATCAGGGAAATACAAATCAAAACCACAATGAGATATCACCTCACAGCAGTCAGAATGGCTAAAATCAACAAGTCAGGAAATGACAGATGCTGGCGAGGATGCGGAGAAAGGGGAACCCTCCTACACTGTTGGTGGGAATGCAAGCTGGTGCAACCACTCTGGAAAACAGCATGGAGGTTCCTCAAAATGTTGAAAATAGAACTGCCCTATGATCCAGCAATTGCACTACTGGGAATTTACCCTGAAGATACAAACGTAGTGATCCAAAGGGGCACGTGCACCCGAATGTTTATAGCAGCAATGTCCACAATAGCCAAACTATGGAAAGAACCTAGATGTCCATCAACAGATGAATGGATCAAGAAGATGTGGTATATATACACAATGGAATACTATGCAGCCATCAAAAGAAATGAAATCTTGCCATTTGCGACAACATGGATGGAACTAGAGCGTATCATGCTTAGCGAAATAAGTCAAGCGGAGAAAGACAAATATCATATGATCTCCCTGATATGAGGAAGTGGTGATGCAACATGGGGGCTTAAGTGGGTAGGAGAAGAATCCATGAAACAAGATGGGATAGGGAGGGAGACAAACCATAAGTGACTCTTAATCTCACGAAACAAACTGTGGGTTGCTGGGGGGACGGGGGTTGGGAGAAGGGGGGTAGGGTTATGGACATTGGGAAGGATATGTGCTTTTGGGTAAATTGGAAGGAGAGATGAACCATGAGAGACTATGGACTCTGAAAAACAATCTGAGGGGTTGAAGTGGCGGGGGGGTGGGTGGTTGGGGTACCAGGTGGTGGGTATTATGGAGGGCACGGCTTGCATGGAGCACTGGGTGTGGTGAAAAAAAAATGAATACTGTTTTTCTGAAAATAAATAAATTGGAAGAAAAAAAAATAAAAGTTATGTAATATTACATCCTTGGAATATATATTTATTTAATCATTTCTTTATTATAAGCCATTTACATACTTTCAAGTTTTTTCTTACACTAAAAATAACTCTGCAGTGACTATCCTAAGGGCTAAATTTCTACATGCACATATGATTATTTTCTTAGGATACTTTTCACAATTATCCTAGATTATATGGCAAAAAACTAGGGCCTTAGCTTCCAAAGGAAATGGAGAACACACAGTTCTACCCTTTATGCCCTCTGAGCAGAAGCAGAACTTAGAAAACTTCTGCTCTTTGCTTCATGCTGCAAAGTTTATGCAGCAAGACCAGAGGGCTAACGAACCTCAAGTTCCTTGCTGTTTGGGAGCAGTTCTCAGGCTCAAGTGAGAAGTCAGGAGAAACAGGGACACTTCAGCCGTGTGCAGGCTCTACCCAAACAGGGATACCAGGAAAACAATTACAATCCCCTTCAAAGGGGTTAGTTCATACTTTCCCATTTGAATTTGAACATAAAGTATATAAAAATACTTTATCACCAAGCTGAGAGATGATAAACAAAAGTTATAAACTACCAAAATTCGATTTAGATTTAAGGGGAAAGTAGAAATCAACTTTTCTTCACAATGAGAGTCTGGACAGATACATACCTACCCAACCCATGACTATCTGGAGCCCCAGACATGCTGAACTCACCATGAGGAGTAGAGAACAGACTGAGTAGGATGATAACACTGGGTTGAACTCCATGTTCTATAAGAACCTTTACAGCTTCAATTACAGTATTTCCAGTGCCTGAAATCAAATGACAACCAAATGCATTAGCAACTTGAACATTTATCTCAAAACGTCTTTGAAGTTTCTTTGAAGTAGAGGCAGTTTGGTAATCCAACATAAGGCACTAGGCAAAGCTTCATTTGAAGGTACCTGTTCTTTATCAATGACGTCCTCTTTTTTTTTTAAAGATTTTATTTATCTCTTTATTTATTTCCAAGAGAGAGAGAAAGAGAGAGAGAGAGAGGAGTGTGATGCTGAGCTTGATCTCAAGACCCTGAGATCGTGACCTGCACCGAAACCAAGAGTTGGACGCTTAAGAGACTGAGCTACCCAGGCACCCCATCCATAATGTTATTTTCAATAATGGACATGACACACATACTTTTCAGTTTTCAAATGCACAACAAACCCTAAATTCATTCAGTATTTGAGATATCAAATCTGACACTCAACCTCCACCACCAACCCTGGGAGACAATACCGTGTGTGATCTGAATAAGCTTATAAATCAGAATAGGAGAAAAAATATTACTTTCAGAAAGGATAAATCCTTGAGAAATTCATTGCTACATTAATTGGGCTACAGAAGGGACATATTTCAATATATTTTTTGTGTCTGTATACTTTGCCTCATTAGATCCTTTGCTTCAGTGTTTTCACTCATTTTAAAACAAAAGCTCTTTGGAGCTACTAAAGTTTATTTAGACAATGTATATGCTCTTATTACACAATAAAAATACTGCCCAGGGAAACTCCAAATGCAACTGAGAAAAACACATTTAGAAATGGTTTTGCCTTTATATAAGGGTACCTAAATGGCAGTCACTAAGTTGAACTGATTTAAACCCTAAGCAAAGTATACAAATTAAACTCCAGCCACTCACTGAGAATTGGATACATCAGAAGGACTTTTCTCCGGTAAATGTCTGGGGGGAACTTGGCATAATACACTTTGGCTCTTTGTGTCTCTTCATCACTCTGAATCAGGATCTTTCCAATTCGTATGGATCGACAACAGTCTCGTAAACCTTGTTCCATTGCTTCACCTTGAAGAAGGAAAATTTCAAAAAAAAGGGGGGGGGAGATAGAATTAAAGTCCAAAAACAGACCAAAGCAGAGTGTGTGACTATTATTAATACAAGAAGGACATTGTCAAGATGGGAGCAATTCTTCTTAAGCTAAGAGCTTTTATTTCTGATATGCTCTTATTTTATACTTAGTGCAGGTCAATTAAACTAGATTAAGTCCTGGTCAATGAAAGTAGGATAAACTAGTTTTATTGCTCACTTTCAAGTTTTACGGATGTCACACTTCCATGAATACAAAAAATACAGTGTTTTGTTAGGCTGCTCCCTGAGCTTTTCCAATTATCAGGACCATTTTATTCCTATTACTTTAAGGAAGGCTTTAAACCACTTCAACCTGTTATTTTCATCTGAAAAAACAATACAGAAGATTTATGGAGGAATTGGGTTACAGATCAAGGTGACATTAGGAGATATCACTGCAGCCCAGCAATGAGTTCAATGGCAGAAGTTTGCCAGCAAACAGTGAAAAAAGTATACCGTTCCCTCCCTTCCCCCCAAGAACCATAACCAACACTACTACTAACCTCTTGGTTTCTGAACAGCTATTTTTTAGTCTAAATTCCTTTCAGGAAGTGCTTGCCAAAAGTGAATCATTCTCATACCACCTTCCAGATTTTAGGTTATATCAGAATTCTATCTGTACTGTTACTTAATATTATTCTTTAACTATTTTCATTTACACCTATTTTAAGAGGAAAGTGTCTATCCCTGGTGTAAACTTAAAACATAGTTTCTAATCTATATGAAAATCATTCAACGGGGCGCCTGGGTGGCTCAGTGGGTTAAACCGCTGCCTTCGGCTCAGGTCATGATCTCAGGGTCCTGGGATCGAGTCCCACATCGGGCTCTCTGCTCAGCAGGGAGCCTGCTTCCTCCTCTCTCTCTCTGCCTGCCTCTCTGCCTACTTGTAATCTCTCTCTGTCAAATAAATAAATAAAATCTTTAAAAAAAAAAAAAAGAAAATCATTCAATAACAAATAATGTTAAAAAATAACCCTTGTCTCTGCACTACCCCAAGGTAATCTGCCATATTTTAGGGGTTTGAGGATGCTGCTGCCTTTAGGGCAGGTACTAGACTAAAATAGAAGAAAAAAATGCCTTAAAAACCCATCTCCATTGTCTTCACCAGTTTTAAAATGTTAAATAACATTGTCCTGAAAATTCTTTCATTGCTTAAAAGCAACATTCTTTAAAAAAAGGGAACTTACAGCTCCTATTCTACTTGACATATTCAATTGTTCACAAACAGAAATTCACAGCCAGAGTAAAGGCAATGCTTACATGTGGAAAAAAAAATCCATCTGTCTCCAGTGCAAGCAAGCGAGGCTTCCACTGAACCTTGGATCTTGTGCAAAAGTTTAGTTAGTTAGCTACCAAATGGAAGTAATCATCCCCATGGAAAAAGTAGACATACTAATTACAGGCATGTGATTTTGTTGCACAAAGGTTGGTTTAAAAGAGTAATCAGTTGGACTCAAATACAAATATAACATTTATAATACCAGCAACTGGAAATACCTAGAGTTAATAACAGATAAGTGTTTTTGCTATATGGCCACATACACTGTGGAGGCCAAGAAAAACAAGGCTGTACCCACCTCGAGTCTAGCCCTGACATAAGTACAGCCATCTTGGCAAAGCAAAAGCTGGCACCTTGCTCCCCCTCTCCACCCGCTCCCCTCCCCTTGGTAGTATGTGTGACATTCCTCAGCCACCCCTGGCTGCCCTAAAAGAAAAACAAATAGTTAACTTGCAAAGATCACAATTCTTCAAGACAGGAGTCTCCCTCGGTTTACAAATGTCCTAGTGATTCACAACAAAGAAACTATCTTCTCAATAGCCCAATTTCAAGAGACAAATAACTCAGTTCCTTAAGCCCTAATGTCGCCCTCCCCACCATAAAACTGAAGGAGGCTGAGGCAGAAGGAAATGTAAATAAAGTTAAATTTCTTCTAAACCTAAATCTCACTAACAAGGACACTTGATGGGAGAAATGTGAAACTTTATCTCTAGACCTCCAAGATAGTGTCAGCAATCATTCCCCAGCATATGACCCACTGATAGACATCTAAAGGGTCTCACGAGAAGATTTTTATTACTGGTAATGAATAACCTTTTCCCCAGACAACAGCTAGCCCATCAAGGTCCTGGAGACCTTGCTTCCAAAATTCCTTAGAGACTTACATCATCCATAACCCCCTTTTGTCTTCACCCACTGCTGAGTCTACCTCTACTCTGCCTTTTAAAAACCCTGACTGTAATCTGGCTCAGGGTCCAAGTCCCTACTCTGCTGTGTCGGGTATACTTGGGCCCAAGCTTAAGCTTGCTGAATAAACCCTCGTGTGATTGCATCAGTGCTTGGCTCCTTGGTGGTCTCTCAGACACAAAAACTCGGGCATAACAACACATCAAATATAAAACTAAACACACTGAATAAGTCATTCAGGCCATCTCCGGATCAGGTAGGACTGTTCCCTACAAAAGAAATTTAAAAAAAAAAATTTCTCCAGTCAGGTATTCAAAGTTCCACAGGTCCAAATTTGTGCCATATTCCATCAGTCTTCAAGCTGCCCTGTTCTCCTCAAGATAGTACCATCTCATCCTCCTATCCTACCCTGAATTTCTCTGAAAGAAGGCTTGCCCGTGGGGATAGGCCACATAGAGTAGATGCTCTGCAGTTAAAATTAGTCAAACTCAGCAACATGTAGGCCATGATCCAAGGCACTGTGAGGATATACAACATAGGTGGTGAGATTTAAGTCAAGTCAGGCTGCAATTATGACAGACAAGCCCACCTCTCTCCTGGAAAACGACTGTTTTTATGCATGCAAAGAAACAAGAATCACATATATGCAAACCTACCGCTTCTCATTATGCTGACCCCACAATTTCCCTTCTCAAATTTCACTCCTTCATACTTGTACCCTGTTGGGGAATAAAATCAAAGAATTTATCTCTCATTACTGGAAGTATCCACTTATTTTTAAAGTGCCTGTAGTTTAAAGCCAATGGGTACAAAGCAACCCTTGTCTAGACATTCTGTATAACCTCTTAGGTTCCCTCTGAAAGTAATGAGAAGGCATGATTTTTCAATTATTTCTTAATTCTTCATAAAAAACCTGTGGAGATAATTGGGAGACACAGGCTTCGTTGAGTAGGAACAGGACATATGATGACATGATATTCACACACACATTCCTCAAATTGAATTCAGAGAGGAATCACTCCTCTCTGAACACTATAAACATCATCAATTCAAACTGGGAGCTCACTGTGATGCACAGGAGAGAGCCTCCTCATTCCACCCCTTTTATGAGCTCCTATTCTGCCTTTAAAAGCAGGAGACAAAGGCTGAGATTGTTACCAAGACTTGCTCAACCATTGGTGCCATCCTGAATTGGATCAATTATGATGCAACAAGCTCAGCCCCTAATTTTCATAAAGTCAACCACTGAATAGAACAGCTTCCATTATTTACTAGAGAACAAAATCAGAATTTTAAATCCCTGAAATAGGGATCTTCAGCTGTGTTCTATTAAAGTAAAACAAAGTACTCTCTCCAGATGTCATCATTTTTAGTTTCCTTTGTCTTTTTTACTTCTCATTCTTTTACTTGGAATCTCAATGCCAAACCAACCTACCCCTTTATTAACACCAGCAGCTTCCCCACAGAGGTGAAGATAAGCTGCTAGCCATTCTTAACTCTTGTCCCAATGGGCTGTCATAAAGGCAACACCTGCATGCTAAAGAATATTTATTAACCTTTAACTTGAATTGACAAGCAAGCCATTAACAAAAAGTCACCCATATAAATTTCTTTACTAAACATCTCTGAGTTTATTAAGTTGTTTAAAAGAACAGCTCCACCTAGACTCCTCATTTTGGATACTGATTTACTCAGATCGCTTTTTTTTCCCCATTTCCCCCTAACTTCCAGAACTTTCAAGACAAGAATCTGAGAGTAACAACCCTTGTTACCTGTTGGAGTGGTCACCATGCATTCTTTATATGGCAGCTGATTCAATCCCTCTTCCACAACCAGTCTGATCTAAAGAGTCAAAAGAAGAAGTTGAGAACCTGCTAAGTCTAGTGTTAGCTGTTAGCTTTAGGAGCTGAGCACTAGGCACAAAGTCAGTAACACAACAGGCAAGGGTTTAGCTTATGGAAGTAGGTAGGGGGCCCCCTAACACAGGTTAGATGCAGAAACAGATCCAAATGCTAGGCTGCTTGCTGGTAAGTATCGAACCTCCGGTAGGCACATGATTGCCACCAAAAGGCTCAAGTATGCCTTCTGATACGAATTCACTTAGGCCAGCCGATATTACAAGAGATGCAGAACTACAAGTGACAAGAGTCATCCTTAGATGCAACAGACTTCCTTTTTGAATTTTTAAAAAATTTAACTATGTTCTGTTAGTCACCATTCAGTACACCATTAGTTTTGTTTTGTTTTGTTTTGTTTTTTTCCAATTTATTTATTTTCAGAAAAACAGTATTCATTATTTTTTCACCACACCCAGTGCTCCATGCAAGCTATGCCCTCTATAATACCCACCACCTGGTATACCCCAACCTCCCACCCCCCCGCCACTTCAAACCCCTCAGATTGTTTTTCAGAGTCCATAGTCTCTCATGGTTCATCTCCCCTTCCAATTTACCCAAAAGCACATACCCTCCCCAATGTCCATAACCCTACTCCCCTTCTCCCAACCCCCCTCCCCCCAGCAACCCACAGTTTGTTTCATGAGATTAAGAGTCACTTATGGTTTGTCTCCCTCCCTATCCCATCTTGTTTCATGGATTCTTCTCCTACCCACTTAAGCCCCCATGTTGCATCACCACTTCCTCATATCAGGGAGACACCATTAGTTTTTGATGTAGTGTGCCATGATTCATCATTTGCATATAACACCCAGTGCTCCTTGCAATTCGTGCCTTCCTTAATACCCATCACCAGGCTCACCCATCCCCCCACCCCTCTGCCCTCTAAAACCCTCAGTTTGTTTCCTGGAGTCTATACCCTCTTGTGGTTCATCTCCCCCTCTGACTCTCCTGCCCTTCATTTTTTTTCCTTCCTTCTCCTAATGTCCTCCATGCTATTCCTTATGTTCCTTCTGGTAACTCTGAAAATAGTGCCCACTGGGAACTTCTCTGCCTTGTTTAGTACTTTGAAATTAAGTTGGATTCTTTTTAACAAAGGCTTGCCATAATGCAAATAAAACCTGAAACTTCTCAGGAGGAAATAAATGAATGGATGGGGCTGGATCAATTTCCTGAGCTTGAAGTAGGAGCCAGTAGAATGCCCTGGGGATTCTCGGCTTAAAAATAAGGGCTTCTAATGATCTTATTGTGTGGTACAGAGGAAAGAATACATCAGAGCTACTAGGAATAGCCTCCAAAACCCAAATATGATACTCCTATGAGCACCCAGAGCCCACCACAATTAAGATAGTGTCTGCAATGCACATTTTCTCTAATCAATACTTCATTATTGATTAAGAATTAGGAACAGCAGGGAGAAACACCATGTTCTATCACTACAACACAACACCCTGCTGCCATTAAAATGATCAATGCTAAATGGGCCAGCACTTTGTCAGCCTGAAACACCAGGAACCTGATGAATACTGTATATGTATGCACACTCATCTCTAGCCACCACCTTCTGTGGAGGTGAATGTTTCTCAGGTGCGAGCTGAAGGGAAGAAAAGGAACCTTTTCTTTGGATAGCTGAGATCTCTTAGTAACACTTTTTTTTAAAGATTTGTATATTTCTTAGAGAGAGAGAGAGAGTTTGGGGGAGGGAGTGGACAGAGGACAGTCTCAAGCAGACTCCCCGCTGAGCGTGGAGCTTGAGATAGGACTTGATCTCATGGGCATGAGATCACGATCTGAGCCAAAATCAAGAGTCAGGCACTTAATGGACACCTGAGCCACCCAGGCACCCCTCCCAGGAACACTCTCCTAAAGTGTCTTGCCTCCTGCCAGTCTCCTGCAACTCTGGAACAGAAATTAGTATGTCCAAGCCTTATGGGAGAACATAAAACCAGCAAAAGGATGACTAAATATAACGAACTCAAGATCTGAGTGCCAGGGAAGCCAATCCTGACAAATCCAGGATAGAATCAATGTCAACTATAATGGGACCCTTGTGCTAGGACAGTGTACAAGAAATCCTCAATACCGGAAACCTAAATAGCTCCAGTCCCTACCACAACCACAAAAGACCCTCCACACACTCTCCTGGTATCAGAACCTTCAAAGCCAGAGAGGTCCAAATTACCATTGCCTCGTGTCAATTGTCATGGGTCCTCATTACATGATTTGATTAAGATATAACACCTGCCCTTTCAAGTATTTTACAATAACCATGAACTTAACTCCTTCCTTCCACAGACAAAAGGCAAAGAAAGCAAAAGAAAGAGGAACCATTTTTTACTAATGAACACCAACATTTGTTTTCTCCACAGCAGCCAATGACAGAAGTTCCTTCCTTCTTGAACCCCTTCCTTTGGTTTGATTAAAGCATAAAGACAGAATGACCTAACTATAACTCCAGAAGTGCCAACTACACTGACCTTGATGCAGTCCAAGTGTTATTACTGCCTCTGGAAGCTCAAATGATTGTAAATAGAAGTGGCCTCTGAACTAGGAATACTTAAGGCCACAAGCCCAAAAGGAGCTGCCTATACTCCTTAGGAATTAATATTTCCTGAGGGAAAATCAAAATGGAAAGTTTCATGCCTTCCCCCCCAACATTCCCTTTAATAATCTATCTTCTATTCTTTGATTACACCTCTAAGGTTAAGAAGCCACTTTTTTCTTTCCCAAACTAAATACTGACAACAGCATTTCAAATGTAAACTCCATGAAATCAGGGACAATGTCTGTATTCTGGACTGCTGTATCTCCTCCCTCTGTAACACAGCCCAGCCAAGGGCCTGACTGGAGTTCAGTATATATTTCATCAATGATGAATAATGAATAGCAACAGGAGAAAATGTATCAACCTTATTCCAAGCCCTGAACACACTTAGATGTAAACACAAAAAGGAAATGCAGTGCTTTACCTGAAAACAACCCAAATCGGCCTGAGACCCTCTCAGACCTCATCAGCTAAACTGAACTGGGCTTATCAGAAAGGATGAACACTGACATTGACATGCATGGAACTGGAGGGTATTATGCTGATTGAAATCAGTCAAGCAGAGAAAGACAATTATCATGTGCTTTCACTCTTTTGTGTGGAATATTAAGAAACAGCACAGAGGATCATAAGGAAATGGAGGCAAAACTGAATGGGAAGTCATCAGAGAGGGAGACAAACCATTAGAGACTCTTAACCAGAGGAAACAAACTGAGGGTTGCTGGAGGAGAGGTGGGAGGGATGGGGTAACTGGGCGATGGGCATTAAGGAGGGCACATGATGGGATGAGCACTGGGTGTTATATGCAACTAATGAATTACTGAACTCTACATTTGAAACTAATCGTGTATTATATGTTGGCTAATTGAATTTAAATTAAAAAAATTTTGATTCAAAAAACTTTTCCTTCACAAATTTAAAATAAATTAATTAATTAACTGAATTGGGCTTGGCCAATCCTTAACAGGAAGTCCCTGAGGGAAGCATACACAGTCCAACTTAGCATTCCACATGTGAGAATAGTACAGAAAAGGCAAAATAAATGTCCCCCCGAGGTAAGTTACAAGAGGGGATATTAGTGTTTCTCTATTAAATGAATTATCACAAGGGTAACTACTAGATCTCCTTACATCTTTGGTTTTCTTTTAATGTACTTTCACTGCCCAAAGATGACATATTTAAGGGTTGCCAAGATCTACTTGAGAGGTAGAAGTACTTCAGAATAAACTCAGAATGAGTTCATGGGCAACGCTTTTGAGGTGAAAGAGACTGAGGCACAGCTTTAATGAAGGGGTAGAATCAATACTTCAGAAGCCTGCCAGGATGATGACTACTTGGCATGATCTCTCTAACCCCCCAGAATTCTCTAGAACAAAAAAGTCACTTGGCCTACTGTGATTATATCACTAGGAACAATGAAACAAAAATGGAAAGTCTCCACCTACCAGACGATCCGCAGAAAACATGAAGTCCCCTCTACTGGCTGTCCTAGAAAGAAAGTAGTATAAATTTTAGTCCAGATTAGAGCTTTAAGGGAAAATATTACTTAACACATATAGTAACAATGCTATTAAGACCTATCACATACTAAAGGCCTAAAAGATAACATGTACAAACTATCACTGAAGCAAGATATTTTTCACTAGAATACAGGAACTTAAATGGAATGACATCCTACTTAATGCTGTCTATAATGCACTCTGTACTTAATGCTGTCTATAAAGCACCTTAAAATTTCAATAGAGGCAGAACACCTGGGTGGCTCAGTTGGTTAAGCATCAGCCTTCGGCTCAGGTCATGAACCTGGAGTCCTAGGATTGAGGCCCCCATCAGGCTCCCTGCTTGGCGGGGAACATGATTCTCCCCCTCCCTCTGCTCCCCCGCTCCTGTGCACATATGCAAGCTCTCTTTCTCTCTTTCTCTCAAATAAATAAATAAAATCTTAAAAAAGAACCTACTAGAAGAATTCTCTAGTGTGCTGGAAGATATCCTCCCCTGGGAAAATTACAACTTCAATTTCCACAGCAGAAATTGCCATGTGATCACTCTCTCCTACTTCTTTTTATTCCAAATAAACTTGATAGCTCCCCGCCTTTTATTGACAAAAACCATTTTTAACAACTACACTCGTGCACACATGCACTAGGTGTACAAAGATTTACTTATAAAGCTTTTCTTAAAAGGTCTGAAAATTACATCAGGTGCCTAATATTATAAATATATTACTTCCATCTTTCCCACAGGTCACTATCCTTTAAAAACTTCCTTGGTGCCAAGTATTAAGCATATTTGGTGCATTATCTGATCTATTCCTCACACAACCTTAAGAGGTAGATTCCACTGTAAGGGCCTACTTAGCCAGAGCGACTCCATCTTGGTTAAATAGCCATTTTGTTGTTTATGCAGTAAACTTAGATTGACCTTGCCCCCCCCCACAGAGGAATTTACTTAGAAAAAGTCTGGGAAACCAGTAAAATATGGCCGACCAGCCCCTGATAACAGAGCCCATATACCAGGACGTGTCAGGTCAGGGGAGATAACAGAGCCCAGAATGCAAGGATGAGTCAAGCCAGGTGGAGACATCCAATCAGTAAAGCACCTCCCTAACCACCAATGAATGTGGGCCCCGCAACTGGGCACCTTTTGGGTGCCAATTCTGACCAGAGTGATAGGCTAGTTCAAATAGCTACTATAGGGTGAATTATAATTCAACTCACCACCTGTGTGTGGCCAGGCTCAAAAACCACATGGCCTTTGATCTAAAAAAGTTAGTCTGTGAGGCTGGGAGGGGTCACCTTCTGTGTAAGAGGCAGCCCCGACTGGTCGGTTTGATTCTTGGTGCTGGCACAAAATAAAGCTTTACTTGACCCTCGCTTTGTATCAGTCTCACTCCTTTGATCACAGACCCCAATGGGGGCTTGTCCGGGATTAAACGACAAGAACTGAGCCAGCATCAGAGTTTCTGGGAAAAGTCTCTGGAGGCAAGATCTCAATATTTTATTCTGTGAGATCCAGTCTGTCTGTCTGTCTGGTTGCGGAGCTCCAGGGTATGGCCCACCGGGGAGAAGCTGGACGCAGCATTGTTCCCCAGGGCTGGAGTGGATGTAGGGATGGCCCAGCCCTCTTCTGGTAGATTGCCAGGGGTTTGAGTCCCCCTAGGCATTCAGGGTACCTAGAAAATCCCCACCAGCGGGTGTTTGTAGGGGACCGAGAAGATCCCCACCAGCTGCTGGGTCTGTGGTTGTCTTTGTCCTGTCTTTTTGTTGTCTGTTGTGTTGTTCGTTTGTAGGGGACAGAGAAAATCCCCACCAGCGAGTGTTTACAGGGGACTGAGAAAATCCCCACCGGCGGCAGGTTCTAGGTAAGGGCTGCTGGGTCTGCAGTTGTATTTGTCTTGTCTTTTTGTTGTCTGTTATGTTGTTTGCTGTGCTTGAAACGGGGCAAGCAGAGAGTAAGGGCACTCTGATTTTCATCTCTCCGTTCCTCCTAATAGGTGTGGGGCTTCTCCCTCACTCATTTCATGTGTTAATGGCTATAACTGGAGCCAACTGTGGTTAATCTAACTCAAGACAGAGACTTTAAGGAATATTCCCAAGTAGCTGCCGAAACTCCCTTTGTTTTGGGCAAATTCCTTGCCTTCTGTGGCCCGACATGGACTGCTTAGCCCCTCCCCCTTGCTAGTGGGAAGGCATGGCATCTGTTCCTCTGTTGGAGCTGATGAGCACTAAAACTGGGAACCTTTTCTCTGCCTTCTAGCGGCACTTCATTCTTCTGTTCTTTACTGTCAGGAAACAAGAAGAGCACCCCCTGGACCTAACACCCCCCGACTCCGGAACTTCCCACCTAGGTCTCAGGTAAACATTCGAAGTGGAGTGGGTCCAGGTGGAATGTAAATCGGTATCTGAACTAAGTTAAGTTTGTTGGTTTAATTAAGATAAACATGTCTTTGAAGTTACAGCAGTAAATGTGAAACTTCAAAGTTTACCTAAGGTCAAATAAGCTCGTGTTATCTGTGTTAAAATCTGTTAATATCTATTAGCAAAAAGATGACTGAACTGATGGTTAATTGTCTCAAAGTTTTAATGGGTAATTGTTAAAGTAGCTTTCAAAGTCTTTGGTAACCTGAAACTTTAAAGTTTTGACTGGATGACAAATGGAATTACAATACGAACATCTAGGTCTTAACCAAGTAGGATAAAATGTTAAAGCATTAATTACTGGAACTAGGTTTTTGCTTTTAACTTCCTACTGCAAAGAAATTAAGAGTATTTAAATCTGTTGGTAAACATGTTTTGTGCTTAACTGATTGATAAATTTGCCATCTAAAGAATTCTGTTGTAACTGTTCACAATTGGTTAATACTTAACCATCACTAGAGACTAAAGAGTTTCTAAGAGTACAAAATTCTAATAAGTGTAACTAAGACTGATGGAAATAAGGGAAGCAACTCTGTATGTAGCAAAGTAGGAGATATATAAGAAAGAGATAAGGAATGGGAATACATTTTTGTTAAAAGTAAGAGAAGGGAATTTTGTCCTAAATGAAATGGTTGTTTGGAAGAAAATGACTTGGGACAAAATAGGAATGCAAAGGAAAGTTGTAGAAGTTTTGTGAAGGGAAATCTTTGGAATGGAATTTTAGGTATGGTCAGGACGGACTAAGAAAAAAAAAAAAGAAAGAAAGAAAAAGACCAGATGCCTGATCCTGTTTTAATAAGAAAAGAAAGAAAAACAGCCCCCAAGGTGATTTAGCACTCTCTTGAGGTGCCTCCAGATATATTATCCTTCTACATGAAAGGGCCATTTGGCCTTGAGAGACTGGGAAAGCGCCCCAGCCTTGAGAGACTGCGAAAACACCACGTTACCATCTCCCATTGCCTGTGACCACAGAAACTCACTCCTAACCCTGTCGGGTACTCAGTCTTAGGGAACGATCCCACTGAGCCCACCAGCGTTAATAAAGCTGTGTTCTCCCATCTCTCCATGTGCCGTTTGGGTTTCCTCAGTCCCCTCGGATTTTCTGCAACATTTGGTTCCCTGACCAGGAATCCCAACTGCGCTGGCCCATTGTGCCACTGGTGTGGGGCAGGAAACGGGCCACAGAGGGCAAATGGAGTACCTGCTCTAGGGTTTAGGCTCGCCCCACTGATTTCAGCAGACCCAAGGCTGGGCTCTCCTGGACACTGTCTGAGCCAGACCCATTCGTAAAGAATGGAAGGAAAGACTGATCACCTCCCATTAGCCAAGGATACCCAGAGGGGGGTGTCCAACCTGTATGAATCTGAAAAGTGCCTGACTGTGTGAATCTCTCTGTACAGCTCCACTGCTTCGGCTACGGAGTCTGAATGGGCTGCACTCTGAGTCTCTTGAGGCATCATATAGCATAACAGTCATCTATTCCACGGAGTAGCCTGGTCCGGGGCTTATACGGACAGACCTTAGCTAAGATGCTCCTAAGTTCCCGTAAGGGAGAGAGCAGGACAGAATCTGAAAGATCCCCCTCCCTTTGTCTGCCACATCATTCATGATGGGAGGGAAACCCAGTACACCCACTATCTTAAGACTGCATGCTTAAGAATAAAAAAAAGGAAAGACACTGGTATAGAAAAGCTGGTTTTCTCTCTGTTTGAAAGGGCAAAGTTTTCTTAGGTTAATTGATCTGTTAAAAAATGTAAATGGTTTTCTCTTTGCCTGCCCAGAATATTCAGTTTCTATGTTTTGTTTTATCAGGTGTTTAACATCCGTAATTATATTTAGGCATGTGCTTTAAAACTTTCTAAGGTTTTAGCAATTGTTGACAAGATGTAAATTGTAAATGAGACCTCTTTGACTCATAAGGCTTTTCCTTGGTATACTAAGTTACTCAATAAGTACTGGTAAACCAATAATAAACCTTGGGTTACATTTGGGTAAATGCTGTAACTACTCTAGAGGTTCTATACATTTCCTAAAGTTTTAATGTTTTGATAGGGTCATCACTTGATAATTAATTTAACCATATCTATTCTGAGTTCTTGTCATTTGTAATTGTTTTAATTCTCTTGTAAAATGAATTCCACCTTAAAGGAAATTCACATGGGAGACTTTCAGGACATATACAGGTCTTTGATATGTTGAAATCCTGGAACTGAATTGGGTAAGAACTTCCAGAAGTAAAAGCTGCATTCAGACTAAACCAGAATTAGCAACATGGGACTAGATGAACTGAAAGTTTGTAACGTTGTATCTCTTAATGTTTTGGCTTATTTTAAACATTACTTATTCTGTAATGTTCACTCTTCCAGACTAGGGAAACTTTTTCTTATCTATAACTTACAGAGATGTAAAAGTATTCATTTGTAAACAAATCAAGGCATTTAACTTTTCTCTCTATCCAAATCCTCTGAAACTCAAAAGGTCTCAGCAAGTATTCTTTCTTCTATGGCAATCAGTCATTTGCATAAGTTCAATAAGAATCTGTTCTCCTTGTAACAGGACACCACTGGAAACACTGGTTATTTTACCAAGGCTTGGACTGTAATGTCATATTTGAAAAAGACTCAGATATGACCAGACAGCTTAAAGGAACTACGGTTGACTTTATAAAACGTGGAGCTGTAAAGCCCTTTGGAACTGTTGGCCTGATACCTTGCTTACAGATTTCCCAGCAGCCTCACCAGATGAGTAAAGCATGTCACTTACTGGCAGGTGCAGGAACCTCAAGATACTTTGGGGACCTCAGGAAGAGGAATTCGCCCAAATCAACAGGTATTGCAGGCATGTCTGATGGCACGTACATGGCTTGGCTTCTGGCCTGGAGAGGCTACTAAAAGTTCAACCTAGAAATTCCTTATAAGAAGTTCCAGCAAAGCAGATTCTAAAAGATCTATATGAACACTCACTGTTCTTGCTGAGCTTATGTAAATAATTAGGCCAAGTTTGTTAAAACTGGACTTGTTTTTCAAATGAATTAGTCCTGATTTGGCTATCTCTGGAAATGAGGGTTATTTTAGAGAAAAAAATTATGCTTTGATAACACACCTTTATGGATGTTAAATTCTAGATTTGATTGTTTTTAAGTGTGTTTACCTACGCTAGACAACTTGAGGTAAACTTCAGAGACGTTGCACGATAGCTCGTTTAGACGATCCTGCCTTTGCCAGTCAGTCAGCCCCAGATATAAGGTGAGAACTTCAGAAAATTGAAGGATTTGAAGGGAAGAATCTGACTGAGTTAGTGGGAATAGCAGAAATAGCCACTGAGGACTATGAGTCATGCTTGCGGGGGATGAGAGCTCTCTTACAGACTCTGCAGGAAAAGGGTATCGGGTGTCAGCAAAGAAAGCACAGCTTTGTCAGAGCCACGCCACTTATTTCAGCTTTGATCTCCACGAGGGAGTGCGTTCACTGTCTGAGTCTAGGAAACAGGTGATCACCCAATACCCCTGCCCCACCACGCCCCAACAAGTGAAGGAGTTTTTTGGGACGGTGGGCCACTACAGGCTGTGGATACCGCGGTTCGTGGAGATGGCCTGACCTCTCTACGAACTAAGGGAGGATTCGCTATGGTAGAGTGGACAGCTGAGGAAGAAGGAGCATTTTGGGAATTACAAGCAGCCTTACTGAGTGCCCCAGCATGGGCCATCCCAGATGTTACCAAGCCCTTCCACTTGTATGTGGATGAAAAGGCAGGGGTGGCCAAAGGAGTTTTGACTCAGACTCTGGGGCCTTGGCAAAGGCCAGTAGCCTATCTTAGCAAGAAACTAGATCCAGTATCGGCTGCATTCCCCCCTCGCCTCTGCATTAATTGCTACCACGGCCCTCCTGGTCAAGAATGCAAGTAAACTGACTTTGAGTCAAAATCTCATCTTGACCACCACTCACGCTATCGAGGGCCTTCTCCAGACTCCACCAGACTGATGGGTGACAAATGCCTGAGTGATGGGGTATCAGGTCCTCCTCCTCAATGAACCAAAAGTGACTTTCTTGCCCCCAGCAGTGCTAAATCCAGCCATGTTGCTGCCAGAGGAGCTGGCTGACCCACCCACATGACAGCGGGGAGGTTCTAACCCAGGTCACAGGAATAAGGTCAGATCTTAGAGACCCTCACCTCCCGGATACGGAGATGACTCTGGTCACAGACGGGAGTAGCTACATGGTTGATGGAAAGAGGTACGCGGGGGCTGCAGTGGTTTCTCCTGAGCAGGAACTCTGGACGGTGGCCCTGCCACACGGAACCTCAGCACACACACACACACACACACACACACACAAACGGAGCTGATTGCACTCACCAAGGCACTGCAGATGGCCAACTGCAAGGGTAAGACCGCCAACATCTATATGGACGGTAGGCTGGGTAGAGGCTTTTTCTGCCAAACATGAGATGGCAGGAGTGGCAGCCAAAAAGCTACTAGAGGTTTGGGTTACCTCTCACATCAGGTCAGACATCAGCCCTGCATTTGTGAGTTCAGTCTCACAGGCATTAGCCAAGGCCGCAGGCACTAACTGAAAACTACATTGTGCCTACCAGCCCCAGAGCTCTGGGCAAGTAGAAAGAATGAACCAGACTCTTAAAGAGACCTTGACAAAGCTAATTCTGGAGACCTGCAGTGGATGGGTGGATCTCCTTCCTTTCACCCTCCTTAGGGCACGATGTACACCCTACTTATACAAGGTGACCCCATTTGAAATAATGTTCGGGAGACCCCCCACCCCGCTCTGCCCTTGGCTACAAGACTTTGCCCTAGCAGAAAAGACTGATTAGTCTGTACTCCAGTCACTGCAGGCATTACAGTCTATCTAGCCCACGGAGGGATCCCACAGTGAGACAGAGACAGAGTTGGAACCACATCCCTACCAACCTGGGAACTTGGCTTGGATACACCACCACCAAGCGGGAAACTTGGAGCCTCACTAGAAGGGACCGTCTACTGTCATCCTGACCACCCCCACGGCAGTAAAAGTAGAAGGCATCAGGGCCCAGATTCACACGGGTCACACCAAATGAGCAGAGGACAAGGACACTCCCCAAAGATGGAAGCTACTGCCAATGGACCCTGCTGACCGTGGACTAAAGCTAAGACTCAAAAGACTATGAGTTCATTGCTGCTCCTATTGTTACCTGTTTGTGTAAGAGCTTCTGAGTCACCTCATAAGACAGAAAAGTATAGATTGGAAATTAGATGAACAGAATTTGGAGAAGTGGAAAAGGTTCTACAAAGCGGTAAATGGCTAACTCATCAGCCGACTGTGCATTTAATATAACCTTATGCTAATTGGTACCCATTAACCCCTGTTTAGATGCCTTACAGTTTTACATGTGCCCTAACACTGGGCCTCCCCAATGCAGAGGGGGGAGGGCCTAGGGGCCCACCAGAGTACTATTGTGCACAATAGGGATGCTACAGAAGTTTGTTCAACTGGTCCCTGTGGATAACTTCCCTAATATCAGCAATTGCAGGCCCCCTGGTTTTATGATTACTAATGTTACTTTTTGGCCCCTGCATTATAAATACCCTAATGTCATTTGTACAAAAGAAAATTGGAGCAATAAAAATGTTAGTCTTACAAGCTCAATATAACCCCTTACAACAGGAGAACATAGAACTGGCTAAAAAAGTCAAGGATTTGACTAATCTCCAAAGAAAAGGGGGGAATGTAAGGGCCTACTTAACCAGAGCGACTCCATCTCAGTTAAATAGCCATTTTGTTGTTTATGCAGTAAACTTAGATTGACCCTGCCCCCCCCAGAGGAATTTACTTAGAAACAAGTCTGGGAAACCAGTAAAATATGGCCAACCAGCCCATGATAACAGAGCCCATATACCAGGACGTGTCAGGTCAGGGTGGGGATAACAGAGCCTAGAATGCAAGGATGACTCGAGCCAGGTGGAGACACCCAATCAGTAAAGCACCTTCCTAACCACCAAAGAATGTGGGCCCCGCCTTTGGGGGGCCAACACTGACCAGAGTAATAGGCTAGTTCAAATAGCTACTATAGGGTGAATTGTAATTCAGTTGGCCACTTGTGTGTGGCCAGGCTCAACCACATGGTCTTTGCTCTATAAAAGTTAGTCTGTGAGGCTGGGAGGGGTTGCCCTCTCTGTAAGAGGCAGCCCTAACCGGTTGGTTTGATTCTCGGTGCTGGCGCAAAATAAAGCTTTGCTTCACCTTCGCTTTGTATCAGTCTCACTCCTTTGATCATGGACCCATCACCATTACTACTAATTTAGTGATGAAAACAGTGAGGCTTACAGAGGTCAAGTACTTCAAGGTACCTCCCGGGCTGAAGCTTTCCAATTCCAAGTCCCTGAGTGAAGCCATTATTTATTTTGCTCTAATAAGGGTATATTTTCTAAAGGGACAGTTTTGAAATGTATTTTAACTTTTCCTGCAAATCAGACTGGCATGCACACAATGAAATAGAGTTTGGTAGGCAAATAAAAAACATCATTAAAATGCTCCTTCTGAAGAGGGAGAAGCTACCATTATTGTATGGCTTGTAAAAAAAGTTAACAATATAAGAACATACCCTTTTAAAAAATTATTACATCAAGACCTCTGATCCATAACTTAAAACAATTGATTTGAAATAAAATCCCAGTAGCACTGATTTAGGTGTCATTTAAGAAACAAGGCCCAAGGAGGGAGTTAAGATGGCACAGTAGTAGGGGGACCCCAGGCTTACCTTGTCTCTAAATCACAGCTAGATAAATATAAAAACTTTCTGAACACCCAACAGATCAATCTGAATGGTGAGAGAACAAACTGGAGAACTAGAGAGAAAAGATGCCACTTCACAGAGGTAGGACATGCTATGTGAATAAAAGAATTGTGGGTGCTGCAGAGGGGAGGGAGCCTTAATCTCAGAGAGAGGGAAGAGAGATAGAGAAACAGAAGGCAGCACACAGGGAACTGCACCAGATAGACAGACTTACCCAACACCATTCACTGGGAAAACTACCGTGGCTGATTATTGCAAGTGTTTACAAGCACTGGAGCCCAAAATCTGAAGTTTTAGAAGTCTGGGCCACTGCTGGGTGGAGATGGGCGGGCAGAGTGGTGCTCCTGTGGGGAAGGAGGGCAGAGGCCCAGGAAAGGACAGTGTGCTCTGAGAATCCCCTGGATTGCACAGGGAGAAACAGTTCCCCTTCTCGTAGGGCATTTGGGGGAGGTAGAACAGCCTCTCAGAGGACAAAAAAGCTTGTGGATGCCAGTGTGAGACCCCATTTATTAGCACAGGAATGGAGACACCTGCTGAGGGCAACAAACCTTGGTGCCAGCTTTTTGCTGTGCTTTACCTTAAACTCCAGCCACTGTGTGACAGTGCTAATGGGCATGATCAGCAGTGTGCAGAGATCCTCCCTCAGAGGATCACCATGGCTCCACATGCACCAGGTCCCTAAAAATCAGAGTTTGTAGTTTTGAAATCCAGCCATGTGCCTGAGATAAAACACAGGAATTCTGTACCGTTTGGCAGGCAGACAGCTTGGAGGCAGGGATCTGAGAGAGGCCACAAGAGGGGTGAATATTTACTTTTCTGTGAGGGCTTCCTAAGTGGTGGACAGGAGCTCTCTGCTCTGGGGACAAGAGAGCAGAACAATGCCACTGCCCACCCCCACATCAGCATTGCCCTACTTCGGTGAGCAATACAGTGCCACCTACTGGAGGCTAGAGCTGCTTGCAACAAGCACCCTCTTCCTACCCCTCCCAACACCCTGCAGGTGCATCTCTACTGGGGCAAATCCCCCTGAGAATCAGTGCATCAAGCCCCTCCCCCAGAAGACCAGCACAAATCCCTCACATGCATCATGTCTAGTGATCATAGAGTGCTGCAAACCTTCAACTCTAGAGGAAATAGGATCTAGTTTCAGCTTTTTTTTTTTTTAACCTGTTTTTAATAGAGCCATTACTCTCAGGAGCAGGAATAGAACAGGCTTCCCTAACAACCATACACACATAAAAATGTGACCCAGAATAAATGACAAGATGGAGGAACTCACCCCAAAAGACAGAACAGGAAGAAGTCACAGCTAGGGATTTATACAGATACAAGGAAGATGTCTGAACCAGAATTTAAATCAACAATTATAAAGATACTAGCTGGGCCTGAGGAAAAGCACAGAAGACATGAGAGAAACCTTTACTATAGAGGTAAAAGAAATACAACCTAGTAAGGCCAAAATTAAAAATGCTAGAACATGAATGGCTGCCATGACAATGAGGATGGACAAAGCAGAGGAATAAATCAGTAACACAGAAGATGAAAGTGTGGAAAATAATGAAACTGAAAAGAAGAGGGAAAGAAAAGTATTGGATCACAAATGTAAACTTAGGAAACTCAGCAATTCCATGAAGCATATTTCTATCATAGGAGTCCCAGAAGAAGAGAAAGAACAAGGAGGTTTATTTAAACAAATTAGAGCTGAAAACTATCTTAATCTGGGGACAGAAACAAACACTGAAATCCCAAAATCACAGAGAACTCCCATTAAATGTAAAAAAAGCTGACGATCATCAAGACATATCATAGCCAAATTCACAAAATACAGAGACAAGGAAAGAATCATGAAGGCAGCAAGGTAAAAAAAAAAGTCCTTAACCTACAGTGGAAGACAACAGGTTCCCAACAGATAACTCCATAAACTCTTGGCTGGCCCGAAGAAATGGCATGATATGTTTACTATGTTGCCTGGGGAAAATATGCAGCCAAGAATATTTCAAGGCTTGAATTCAAAATAGAAAGAGAGATAAAGGCTGTCATTCAGAATAGAAAGAGAGGTAAAAAGTTTCCCAGACAAAACTAAAGGAGTTCATGACCACTAAACCAGTCCTGCAAGATATATACAAGGGGCCTCTTTAGATGGGGGAAAAGAAGACCAAAGGTGACAAAGACTAGGAAGGAAGAGAGAACATCATCAGAAACACCAACTTTAAGATAATACAATGGTACTGAATTTGTATCTATCAATAATTATTCTGAATTTAAATGGACTAAATAACTATGAAGGAAAGGATAAAAAAAGACCCATCTATATGCTGCCTATAATACTCATTTTATTTTTTTTACTACCATTATTAAGACATATTTGTTTTTCAAAGTTTTATTTAAACTCAGGAAAATTCAGGGGTTCATCACTTACATTACAACATCCAGTGCTCATCGTAACAAATGCCTCCTTAATACCCATCCCCATCAAGCCCATCCCCTACCCAGCTTTCTCCACCAACCCTCAGTTTGTTTGCTATCATTAAGAGTTACAAGAGACTCATTTTAGACCTAAAGACACCTGCAGATTTCAAGTGAGTGGATGGAGAACAATAAAAAGTCAGACTAGCCATACTTCTATCAGAAAAACTATATTTTAAACCAATGACTATACCAAGAGATAAAGGGCACTATATCATAATTAAGGGGTCTATCCATCAAAAAGATGTAACAGTTGTAAATATTTATGCCCCCAACTTGGAAGCATCCAAATATATAAATCAATTAATAACAAATATAAAGAAACTCATTGATAATAATACAATAATAGTAGGGGACTTTAATACCACACTTATAGCAATGGATAGACCATCTGAACAGAAAATCAAGAAGGAAACAATGACTTTAAACGATATACTAGACTAGATGGACTTAACAGACATACTCAGAACACTTTATCCTAAAGAGCAGAATACACATTCTTTTCAAGTGCACATGGCACATTCTCCAGAATAGATTACATAATGGATCACAAATCAGGCCTCAACAAGTACAAAAAGATTTAGATCATACCATGTGTATTTTCAGACCACAACACTATGAAACTTGAGGTCAACCATGAGAAAAAATTTGGAAAGACTGCAAATACATGGAGGTTAAAGAACAGCCAACTAAAGAATGAATGGGTTAACCAGAAAATTAAAGATAAAAAAGAAAAAAGATACATGGAATCAATGAAAATAAAAACACCAGTCCAAAACCTTTGGGAGGTAGTGAAGGTAGTAGAGGTCCTAAGATGGAAGTAAATACACATAATATACATAAATATACATAATATACATAAATAAATATATTGCAATAGCAATACAGGCCTACCTCAAGAAGCAAGAAAAGTCTCAAATACACAACCTAACAGTACACCTAAAGGAGCTAGGAAAGGAACAGCAAATAAAGGCTAAAGCTGGAAGAAGGGAAATAAGAAGAGATTAGAGCAGAAAGAAATAATATAGAAATCAAAAAACTAAAAAAGTTCAATGAAACTAAGAGCTGCTTCTTCGGAAGAAAAAAACTGATAAACCCCTAGCCATACTTATCAAAAAGAAAAGAGAAAGAACCCAAATAAATAAAAGCATGAATGAAAGTGGAAAGATCACAACCAACACCACAGAAAGAAAGAATTGTAGGAGAATATTATGAAAAGTTATATGCCAACAAAATGGGCAATCTGGAAAAAATGGATAAATTCCTAGAAACATACAAATGACCAAAACTGAAACAGAAAGAAATAGAAAATCTGAACAGACCTATAACCAGTTAAGAAATTGAATCCGTAAACTAAAATCTCCTAACAAACAAAACTCCAGGGCCAGATGGCTTCCTAAGGGAATTCTACCAGACATTTCAATAAGAATTGATACCTAGGGGCGCCTGGGTGGCTCAGTGGGTTAAGCCGCTGCCTTCGGCTCAGGTTGTGATCTCAGGGTCCTGGGATCGAGTCCCGCGTCGGGCTCTCTGCTCGGCAGGGAGCCTGCTTCCCTCTCTCTCTCTGCCTGCCTCTCCATCTACTTGTGATCTCTCTCTGTCAAATGGATAAGTGAAATCTTTAAAAAAAAAAAAAAAAAAAGAATTGATACCTATTCTTCTCAAACTGTTCCAAAAAACAGAAATGGAAGAAAACTTCCAAACTATTTCTAAGAAGCCAGCGTTACCTTGATTACAAAACCAGACAAAGACCCTGCTAAAAAGGAGAATTACTAGGCCACTATCCCTGGTGAACATGGTTGTAAAAATTCTCAATAAAATACTATTGAATCAAATTCAACAATACATTAGAAGAATTATTCACCGTTATCAACTGGGATTTATTTCCAGTTGCAGGGGTGGTTCAATATTCACAAATAAATCAATGTGATACACCACAATAATAAAAGAAAGGATAAAGACCATATGATCCTCTCATTCGATGCAGAAAAAGCATTTAACAAAATACAGCATCCATTCTTGATTTTTAAAAAAACCCTCAACAAGGAGGAATAGAGGTAACATACCTCAACATCATAAAGATCATATAAGAAAGATCCACAACTAATATAATCTTGAATGGGGAAAAACTGAGAGCTTTTCCTCTATGGTTAAGAACAAGACAGGGAAGTCCACTCTCACCATTACTTTTTTTTTAAGATTTTATTTCTTTATTTGACACACAGATCACAAGAAGGCAGAGAGACAGGCAGAGATAGAGGGGAAAGCAGGATCCCCACTGAGCAGAAAGCCTGATGCAGGGCTTGATCCCAGGACCCTGAGATCATGACCTGAGCCGAAGACAGAGGCTTAACTCAATGAGCCACCCAGGCGCCCCTCCCCATTATTATTTAACATACTACTGGAATCAGCAATCATACAACAATCTTAGGATCAGCAATCATACAACACAAAGAAATAAAAGACATCCAAATTGGCAAAGAAGAAGTCAAACTTTATTTGTAGACAACATGATACCATGTAGAAAACCAGAAGGCTCCACCAAAAAAATCGCTAGAGCTAATACATGAATTCAGCAAAGTTGCAAGATATAAAATTAGTGGATAGAAATCTGTTGCATTTCTATACACCAATAATGAAGCAACAGAAAAAGAAATCAAGGAATCCATCCCATTTACAAGTACACCAAAAACTACAAGATACTTGGGAATAAACCTAACCAAAGGGACAAAAGACCCACTCTCCGAAAACTATAGAACATTTATGAAAGAAACTGAAGAGGACACAAGGAAATGGGAAAAAATTCCAATGCCACGGATTGGAAGAACAAACATTATTAACATGTCTATACTATCCAAAGCAACCTACACATTTTATGCAATCCCTATCAAAACACCACCAGCATTTTTCACAGAGCTAGAACAAACAATCCTAAAACTTGTATGGAACTACAAAAGACCCTGAATAGTGAAAGCAATTTTGAAGAAGAAAAGCAAAGCTGGAGCCATCATGATTCCAGACTTTAAGCTATATTGCAAAGCTGTAGCTATTAAGACAGTATGGTACTGGCACAAAACAGACACATAAAACAAAAGAACAGAATAGAAAACCCATTAATGGACCCACAACTATATGGCCAACTAATCTTCAACAAAGCAGGAAAGAATATCCAATGGAAAAAAGACAATCTCTTCAACATATGGTTTTGGGAAAACTGAAGAGCAACATGCAGAAAAATGAACCTGGACCACTTTCTTACACCATACACAAAAATGAATTCAAAATTGATGAAAGACCTAAATGTGAGATAGGAAACCTGTCTCCTCCTTGAGGAGACCACAGGCAATAACTCTTTGACCTTGGTCATAGCAACCTCCTATTAAAGAGGTCTCTGGAGGCAAAAGAAACAAAAGCAAAATTGAACTCTTGGAACTTCATAAAGATAAAAAGCTTCTGCAAAGCATAGGAAACAATCAACAAAAATAAAGGAGCCTATGAAGGAAGACAACATATCTGCAAATGACATATCTGATAAAGGGTTAGTACCCCAAATCAATAAAGAATTTATAAAACTCAGCACTGAAAACACAAACAATCCACTTTAAAAAAGGGAAGAAGACATGAATAGACATTTTTCCAAAGAAGATATCCAGATGGCCAACAGACACATGAAAAGATGCTCAACATCACTCATCATCAGGAAAATACAAATCAAAACCATGATGAGATACCACCTCACACCTGTCAGAATGGCTAAGTCAACAGCTTCACATCCTGGCAAGGATGTGGAGAAAGGGGAACCAACCCTCTTACACTGTTGGTGGGAATGCAAGATGGTGCAGCTACTCTGGAAAAGAAAAACAGTATGGAGTTTTCTCAAAAAGTTAAAAATAGAACTACCTTAGGACCTAGCAACTGCACTCTTAGGTATTTCCCCAAAGGGTTCCAAAGTACAGATTTGAAGGGGTACATGCACCTGGATGTTTACAGCAGCAATATCCACAACAGTCAAACTATGGAAAGAGCCCAAATGCCCAACGACCAATGAATGTATAAAGAAGTGGTATATACATACAATGGAATATTACTCAGTCATGAAAAGAATGAAATTTTGCCATTTGCCACAAGGTTGTAGAGCTAGAGCATATTACGCTAGGCGAAATAAGTGAGAGAAAGACAAATACCATAGGATTTCACTCACATGTGGAACTTAAGAAGCAAAAAAATTGAACAAATGTGAAGGGGGAAAAAAAGCAAAAAAGAGAGAGAGAAAGAAACCATAAGAGACTCTTAAGGATAGATAACAAGCTGAGGGTTAATGGAGGAGGTGGGTGGGTTATGGGCTAGATGGGTGGTGGGTATTAAGGAGGACACTTGTTATGATGAGCACTGTGTTTTTTAAGTAAGCAATGAATCTCTAAATTCTACCCCTGAAACCGATTTTATACCATATGTTAATTAACTAGAATTTAAATAACAATCAATTAATTTTTTAAAATTTTTAAAGGATTATTTTCAACATTTGGGATGGGAGAAGTTAGGGTTAACACAGGGTTGCCAGATTTAGCAAATAAAAATACAAGACACCCAGTTAAATGTGTATTTCAGAAGTATGTCCCATTCAATGTTTAAGATATATGAAAAAAAGTTCATTGTTTATCTGAATTCAAATTTAACTTGGTGTCCTCTATTTTACCTCGTAACCTAAGAAAAAAGAACTAAATAGGCTTAAATCCACTTCTATTATGTTTTTGTTTGTTTTTGATTTTGAATTTTTTAAAGCAACAGGTAAAAGGGAAATAGAACATAAAAGCTTTCTGGCAGGTTTAAACCAAAGGAATATTTTATTTAGAGTTATGGTTTAGTTAAAGCTCTGAAAACATAAACTCTATTTCCAGAGCTATTTTGTTATAATGTGATCACTAAAATAAAGAATAACTCCAAGGTCTTTCATGGTATGCAGATGTTTTATAAATGATACTCTGGCTCCTCCCTTCACCCTAAGAAAAACAACCCCCCAGTGAAGTCCTTGGAGCAAAACTAATCTGATGTGAAAAACTGAAAAAAAAAATATATGGCTTTTACTACCTGCCAGGTAGAAGTCATCAAGGCCACAATCCCTAGCACCTTAAAAGCTATTAAAATAGTGTCAATATTTACTTGCACCTCAAAGCAGAGTTTAACATAAGTGTTCAAAGTCAGGAAAAGAAGAGAAGCTATCATTTTCCCTTAGAACTCAGGCTTCATTCAGAAGGTTATTTTCTTGGGGCACCTGGGTGGCTCAGTGGGTTAAACTGCTGCCTTCGGCTCAGGTCATGATCTCAGGGTCCTGGGATCGAGTCCTGCATCGGGCTCTCTGCTCAGCAGGGAGCCTGCTTCCCTCTCTCTCTCTCTCTGTCTACTGTGATCTCTCTCTGTCAAATAAATAAATAAAACCTTTAAAAAAAAAGAAGGTTATTTTCTTATAATGATTGAATATCAATTCCCATATGTGTCTGGTACTGTGCCATGCCAGATTTTCTTTATGTCTCCCTGGAGTATAGACTAGTTGGTGAGACATTACTAGGATATGACCAATAAATCTTTTAACCAGGGTATGCATAGTTTAAAGAGGTGATTCCCCCTTCCTGGACTAAAAGCCAGTTAGAAAATTCACAGGTGAGTGCCTGAGTGGCTCAACCAGTTAAGCGACTGCCTTCACCTCTGCTCAGGTCATGATCCCAGAGTCCTGGGGATCAGAGTCCATGGGGAGTCTGCTTCTCCCTCTGACCTTCTCCCCTCTCATGCTCTCTCTCTCTCTAATAAATAAAGAAAATCCTTTTAAAAAAGAAAGAAAGAAAATTCACATGTAGGGGCTCCTGGGTGGCACAGCCTGTATCAGGCTCCCTGCTCGGAGGGGAGCCTGCTTCTCCCTCTCCAGCCTGCTGCTCCCCCTGCTTGTGGTCTCTCTCCCTCTCTGTCTGTCAAATAAATAAATAAAATCTTTTTAAAAAAATTTTTAAAATTTTTAAATTTAAAAAAATATATTTTTAAAGATTTTATTTATTTATTTGACAGACAGAGATCACAAGCAGGCAGAGAGGCAGGCAGAGAGGCAAGCAGGTGGGGAGGAAGCATACTTCACGCTGAGCAGAGAACCCGATGTGGGGCTCCATCCCAGGACCCTGAGATCATGACCTGAGCCAAAGGCAGAGGCTTAACCACTGAACCACCGAGGTGCCCCAAATAAAATCTTTTAAAAAAATTGACATGTAAAACCAAAACCATGTCCATGTTGTAAACAACTTGCAGGTCACAGTTTTTTTCTGTGGTGAATACTTTGGTTTTGTACAAGTAGGGAAAATAACCAAGATTCCTCCATTCTCAGGGTATTGCCAGGCCAGGCACTCTAGGCTGGTTTGGTTTGGTGTGGAATCCCTAGCTCAGCCTATATCCCTAATCCAAAGCCAGGCAAATCACCATGCTGGGGGAGAACGGTCATTCTCCCAAAAGCAGTGGGCACAATCACCTGTGGTGTTTGTTAAGCTACAGGTGCTCAGGTTTCACCCAAGACTACCCAGGTTTCACCCAAGACTACGCTAAGGGTACCAAAAATTTTATTTGGGGAAAAAAAAGACTCCCCAGGAAATTCAGATGCACAGTCTCAGTAAAGAACATCACATTACCTAGCCAGATGACTCAAATCACATTAGGCTGCATTCACATTAGGGCTAAACAGGATGTTCATCCCTCCTGAGGTTGTCTCCCCTCCAGGTGACTAAAAAAATAAACTCACAAGGCTGATCTGGTTCATCTTTAGTGTTATTTCATGGAGTAAAATACTCTGAGAATGCTCCATTTTCATCCCAGTTGTCTGCTGAGGCCATGGCAAAGCCCTTCCAAGTACAAGGTAACACTCAACAGCTCATGAAATAGCTTTAACCTTTCAGGAGACAAAAGAAAAAAATGAGAGAGGGAAGATGATCTTTAAATGCATTGCCTTAGACAGGAGCTCATGAACTATGGTCAAGGTAAAAGTACATTACACTCAGATTTTGCTGGTTTAGTATATAAAGGAGGCAGGAAGAGAAGGATGTTATTGCTGTTGCAAAAACTGAAAATGAAGGGTAAGTTCTCTTCCCAAGTTCACCAGTTACCCATATGTAACTCAGTAAATAATTTGCTCTCTCAATGTTTAGATGACCGCACTCTCTGAGAGAAAACCATTTACTTGAAATTCAATAAGACAGCCAACATATTATATTACAAATACTGCACATTTAAAAAAAAAAGACATTTTAGATCAGTACAATGTATTCTCAATCTTGCCTGCTTTATCTTTTTACAACATGCAGCGCCCTGTGGCTCAACGTCCATTTCTCCAGGGCCAAGTCCATTCAGAAACCAATCCCTTCAACAGCTAGATAGAAAGGACAGGATCAGTAAAGGAATAACAAGTACTCCAATTGCTTCTATTATCAGACAGCTCCACAGTGCACATACATGATGTCACAGCAAAACAGAGAAGAGCATAAGCTCCGAGGAAGACAGGATATGATAACTGATGGCAACTTTAATGGCTTAACCTATGTAACTATAGCTTCTCTTACCACAGGCACCTTATGCCAGCCCCCTAGAGGGGATGAGACAGATCTTGTGTGAGGGGAATGGCAATTTTTTAAGATAAAGGAACAGAGGCCTCTGTTAACAGATTTGATTAACAAAAACAAAACTAGGGGCACCTGGGTGGCTCAGTGAATCAAAGCTTCTGCCTTGGGCTCAGGTCATGATCCCAGGGTTTGGGAATGAGCCCCTCATCCAGCATTCTGCTCAGCGAGACCTTGCTTCTCCTCTCTCTGTCTGCCTGCCTCTCTGCCTACTTGTCTGTCAAATAAATAAATAAAATCTTCAAAACAAACAAACAAACAAAACTAAAACACTGTCTCCAGCCTAAATAACTAAACATCAATTAGTTAAAAAGAATTTTAGTGAGTCTCTCTATATTGTATCATAGCAGGATAAAAATTACCCAGGATCTCTCAATTTTGCTTTTTAAAATAAGAACGAGAGGGGCGCGTGGGTGGCTCGTTCTGTTAAGCGTTTGCTTTCAGCTCAGGTCATGATCCGGGGATCCTGGGATCGAGCCCCACATCAAGCTCCCTGCTCATCGAGCTTTGCTCAGGGGAGCCTGCTTCTCCTTCTCTCTCTCCCTCTGCCCCTCCTCCTGCTTGTGATCAATGTCAAATAAATAAATAAATGAAATCTTTTAAAATTAGGAAAAAAAAGAATGTAAGTTCTATATATAGTTAAATTCCTTTTACTGTCTCCTGGCCCTTATGTACGCAATTCGAACCATGCATAAATCGAAACACGAAGGCTGGCACAGCTCTTCACAGTTTACAACAAATGTTCAGACAGTATCTTGTTTTAGCATCCCAGGAGTTCCATGAGATATTACCCCATCCTCGTTTAACAAATGATAAAGCTGAAGCACAGAGATGCTAAACATCCTGCCTAAGATCACTCTGGATCCTGCTGTCTCTTTCCAAGCTCACACACACAAAAAAAATTCATTTACACTGAGGTTTTTCTGAACAATGCAGTAAAATCAAGTATTGATGCTGTCATATATGAATGCTGAACCTCATGTCCTCTCCAAATCTTACAGCAATGGTTTACCCTTACAATGTCATGAATACCCCTTCATGAAAGGTAATGAAAGCTAAGGAATCCCCACCCCATTAAAAAAGGCACATATGCAGATGTTCATAGTAACATTATTCATAATGGCCAAAGAGTGGAAACCACCCAAAAATCCATCATTTGAGGACAGATATACCAAAATGTGGTATATCAATACAGTGGAATACCACTCAGCTAAAAAAGGAATGGTGTACTGATGCAATGTGGTTGACACTTGAAAACATTATGCTAAATCAAAGAATCTAGTCACACAGAAGACCATATGTTATATGACTCCATCTATAAGAAATGTCCAGAATAGGCAACTTAACAGAGATAGAAAGTATATTTGTGCTTGTCTAAATTAGTGGTTGGGTGAGTTGAGCAGAAATGGGGAGTGACTACTGCTGTGTACAGGATTTCTTGCTGAGGTAATGAAGATAGTGTAAAATTGACTGTGGTGATGGTTGCACAGCCATGAATACGTAAAAGCCACTCAATTGTGCACTTTAAATGATGTATTATATGGTATGCAAATTATATCTCAATAAAGATGCTATTTAAAAATCATTAAAATACATATAGTGAGTAATATTTCCCAAATAATTTCTGATGGTTAACCAAGACCCTGAAACCCATCTACAGGTACACTGGTGTCCAAGACTCAGGGTCAATAACTCCTGATCTACAGAAATAAGAATCATCCTATTTTCTTTGTTCTACATTTGAGTATTATTTCAGCTTCCCCTACCACAACTATCAGACCTATGCCTCCTACTTTTTAAGATCACTATTTCCACCTATTAGATCACATGACCACAGTATTTTTCAATATTGATTCATTACATCTAATAGGTGAAACAAGACTGATACACAAATAACAACATACAAAACAGAAGGTGAATCTTGCATTTGAAAAGCCAGGGAAGATCAGCAAGGAAGAATGATTAGAGGAAAGCTTCTTGAGAGGTGGACATTTAATGCTCGGTTTAAGCTTGAAGAATAGGTAGGAGATGAACATGCAGAGAAGGAGTAAGGAGAATTTCAGAGGACAGCAGAATCAGAGATGTTGCCGAATAGTTCCTAGGAACCATGAAGAGAGGACTTACTACTGTCAAGCTCAGGATCCTGGACTTTAATCGATAGGCTCTAAGAAGCCAAGGAAGGCTGCTGAGTAGGATAGTTATCTAATCAAAACTGTATATTAAGACTGTTCAGTAATATCTGGGAGTATGTGGAAGGCAGAAAAAACCTGAAAGCAAGGAAACAAATAGGGAGCCTATTAACAATAGTATGAAGAAAAAGAAAAAGTACGAGGAAACGAAGAAAAAAATAGTACAAAGAAAAAGTTACGGTATGATTTAGAGAATGATGTCTTGACCCAGAAGCTATTTTAAAAGATTAAGGCACCCACGGAAAAAACGAGTGCTTTGATACTGCAGTAGCTACTCATTTAAGGTGCTGCCATCGGTGCATGGGTGGTTCAGTGGTAGAATTCTCAGCTGCCATTTAAGGTGCTGCCAATATACAAACCAGCTGTAGTTCATCATGGTACGTACTCCCCTTGAAAAACTCCATCTACAACATGAGTTTTGAGATCTCCTCAAGACAGAATTTTAACATTGCATTTTTGGCTATTCGTGAGATTCTGTGTGGCTGTTTGTGGGATTAGGAGGGGGCGCCAAAGATTCCTTTAGGTTCCCTTTGCTCCATTAACTCCACAGGAAACATTTGAGGTTCTGTAACTTTACAAAAATGAATCCTGATGAGTTGGATGATAAGCTTCCACGTGACCAACAAAACACAAACTCCAAGACTAAAAGACCTTAGGCAAAATTACATATTTGCAGTAGCAAACAGTAAACGGTCAGAGAACTCGTTGACCGCAACATAATTCCCTTGAAATTGCATTATTTCTATTTGTGCGCCCGAGGTGATTTGTGGCAGGGCATAAGCTTCGGCAGCAACCATTTCTGGGTTATAGACCAGCACAGGACACACAGCGTGGTTGAGTTTACACCCAGGAACCGCTGAGGATTAGTATTCCCTCGGAAGGGGCTAAGAAGGAGCCAGGAGCTACTTCAAAGTATCCCTCCTTTCACAGGGTGATGTTAAACCCAGGGACTAGGAAAGACAGGGTTGGAGGCCTGAGTCACGTGACACCCTGCCCTGCCCTATCCCCACAAACTAGTTTCCCAGAGCCCAAGACATTACCCCTTAGCCCTTTTACTTCCAGTCCCGGGCCCCTCCTCCCCCCGCCTTGAAACACCCTCCACGTCCCCTATCCCTTTAGATCTCTGCTCACTTGTCCCGGATGATGGTCTGCAGCTCCCGGATCTGATCATTCATAGGCAGCAGTTTAAGCTGCGACCCGATCTGCTGGGAGAATTCGCGGTCCCCAAGGAGGGATTCGCTGGTTGGTGCGTCAGAGTTGCCACTGCCACCGCTGCTCTCTGGGTTGAGGCTGGCCTCGTCGCAGGCCGGACGATCCAGCTCGGTTGGTATGCTGGAATGAGCATACCCTGCGAGGAGAGTCGGCATGGTCTTGGAGGCGCTGTTTCCCACGGGCTGGTCTGACATCAGGTCGCCGGGTCGCAGCGGCTCAGAGCTGGGGTAGAGACAGAGTTTGCTTTCTGGTTGTGACAAGGCCTGGAGTCCGAACACCGTTAAGTCCACAGCCATACACCAGGCCCCGGGCTGTACCTGCAGCTACTGACCCCTAAGGCTAAAGGAGAGCGAGGAGAAGAGACGGATGCTCATCCGCTCTCTTGTTTGTCCCGGACGTTTCTAAACTCTTAACCTGGGTTGCCCCCTCTCACCCAACCACCCCCTTCCCGGCCTCCGTAAGTTCCCCTGGGCGCGTTACGTCCCTGCCCCTCCCACACCGGACGTACAGCCTGCCTAGACGCTATTGGCTCCTCTCCCTGTTACTCTCAGGCGAACTGCCTGTAACCCTTTGATCACCGGGCTGCGTGGGTTCCCATACCTTAACCAGGCAGCCGGGACGAAGCCAGGGGTGCTTGGTTCCAGGGTCTTCCAGGAGCCCTTGGAGGTTCTGCATGCAAAACTTTGGGGGCGTGGTAGAGCCAGAAAAATCTGGGAGTGGAGAGTGATAAAATGATTACATACAAAAGGCCCACTGGTTTTAGACTTTGTGTGTTGGCCGAGAGATTATACTTCAAAAAACGGCATCTTCACTTAGCTTGTCTGTGTAACCAAAAGGAAAAGTAAAAAGCGAAAAACTGCCGAAGAGCCCGCCTTCTACTAGACTGTTCTACAAACTGCAGCTTCCCGAGTGTACTTGACCACTAGAGTTTTCCTTATCTTTATTCCTTGGGATCTACATTGAACTGTTACTATGGGGTTTCCGATAGCATATCAGATCCACGACCACTTTGTTTATTGTAAGTACGTGGAAAGACACTTTTTTGAATCTTTTGGGAAAGAAGGTCCAGGCAGCACTACTTCTCAACACCAGTGTGTATTAGAACAACTGGAGAGCTTGTTAAAAATGCAGGTTCTCATGGCCTGCCTTTGAGATTCTGATCCAGTAGATCTGAGAAAGGATCAAAGAATCCTTGTTTTTAACAAGCAACCCAGCAATTATGATCTTTTTTTTAAAAGAGCACACTGGGGGCTCCTGGTTGGCTCAGTGGGTTAAAGCCTCTGCCTTCAGGCTCAGGTTGTGATCCCAGCGTCCTGGGATCGAGCCCCACATCGGGCTCTCTGCTCAGCGGAGAGCCTGCTTTCTCCTCTCTGCGTGCCTCTCTGCCTACTTGTGATCTCTGTCTGTTAAATAAATAAAATCTTTTATAAAAAAGCACGCTGTAAGAAAGTAATTTACAGGCTTCCTTTTTAAAGAGCTATAATGTGAAAGTCAGACACCTGCTAATTCTGCTAAAGAAAACTATTGAGCGACATTTAACAAGTCCCTTTCCCTTTCTGGACTTGCCTCTCCCCATCTGTAAATGAGATGCATTAACTATTTGCCTCCTAAATGTTCTTCCAATTTTGACATTCTGTAATTCTATTTTGCCTCCCAAAAAACCAATTCTTAAAATTCCCTTTTCCACAGGGTCATTTAAGCTGCTTAGGAAAGATCAGACTAACATTAGTAACAGATAACAAGACTATTCAGGCCTTTCTTTGGTGGGACTTGAGCTTTGATCTGGCACTATGTTTCCAATTTTTGTTTATTGTTTTGGTATTCATATTAATGGTATTTTTATCCCTTTGTTTCACTCCTATTTTCTCTGCTTTGTCCCTGACTCTCTAGATCAGTACACTATTAGCTATAATTATAGAGAGTTTAAATTTGATTGGATGAAAGGCATTGCAGCCTAAAATTGTAATCCAGTCACTTTTGAAAGCTTATGTATTTGTCCACCTAGCACTGCATATAGTTCAAAGGGCCTCTGGGTTTAAAGACAAATCTGGCAGGGCACCTGGGTGGCTCAGAGGATTAAATCCTCTGCCCTTGGCTCGGGTCATGATCCCAGGGTCCCGGGATCAAGCCCTGCATCCAGGTCTCTGTTCAGCAGGGAGCCTGCTTCCTCCTCTCTCTCTGCCTGCTTCTCTGCCTACTTGTGATCTCTGTCTGTCAAATAAATAAATAAAATCTTTAAAAAAAAAGACAAATCTGGCTACTTTGCCAATGGATGCTCTAAAGGAAAACACTGCAGTACAGTATTGTTTCACTATCAGTAATTTAAATGAACTAATGAATCTAAAATGGTATCGTGAGATATTCCAGGACTAAAACTGTACTGTAGTCATTTTTGTCTAGTTTCTTATCAGGCAAATGGCTTGTTCTCAAGGCCACAGAATATGAGTTAAGACAGTACAACTGCTAGTGTGTCTTCTGTTTTCACTCTTATAGGAAATATCCATACATACACTTACCTATGTTAACCAGTAATCATTAGAAAATCTATGTATGTAATTATTTAAGAAGCTATTAAAGCACAATTCACTAATGAGTAGATAATGACACCTAAAGTTTGGTACTTTGTAATTTACAAAACACTTCTATACACTCTCTCACTAAATTTTCCAAAAAAAAATGCTGGAGGTTTACCAAGCCCCATTTAGAGATCTTATCTGTGCGATTCTTTATCTTCAAGTGACTTGTCCAAAGTCACAATCCAAAAAGTAGCAGACCAAGACAGAAACCCCAGTCTTTTGACTTCAGATGCAACCTTCTTCACACATACTGAAAGAACCATGAAATCATTCGATTAACAAATACTAGCTGAGCCCTTAACTATTTGCCAGGAATGTTGCTATGTGCTGGAACAGATAAAAAGAAAAATGAGTGACGATCTTGAAATTCTCCATGGTGGTAGAGGTCAGGGATAGTATGGATCTTTGAAAACCAAAGGACAAAATTAAGCAGCATGGAAACCTAAACCAAAAATGCTAATAACAGAATTAACAAATTTGAATTTAGCTCTCTTGCTCACTTTTTTTATGAAGGCATGAAGCCAGATAAAGCAAAAGCTGGAAAATTCTCCTGTAGTATTTGAGATGACTGTAAACTTCATTTTAGGTTGTGAGCTCTAAATTTGATATATCCTGAAAAATTATGGGAAGCAACAAACCAATTGCTTGTGTCAATAGAAATCCTTTACGTACATCTACATAGTACTTTTAGAAAGCACTTTATATAGAAGTTATCTCATTCAACATTGTGGAGTAGTGAGGCTCAGTATTACAATTTCTGTTTTACAGGTGAGAAAATTAAGACTTAGGAACCTAATTTAGAGTTACATCATGAGTAGTAGAGTTGGGAGAAGGCAAAAGAGAATTCATATTAATATAATCTCTATTTTCTATGCAGTATGTTTTAGTTAACCTCATTTAAATCTTTCAATAACCTTAGATGGAAGGCTGTATTTGTTATCTATTTGTTATCTGATATTTACTGATAACAAAACAAATGTAATGAGATTAATTTGACACTGTCACACAGGTAGAAAGTGCAGGAGCAGAGATTTTTTTTTTAAGATTTTATTTATTTGTCGGAGAAAGAGAGAGAGCGAGAGTACGCACAAGCCAGGGGAGCGGCAGGCAGAGGAAGACGCAGGCTCTTTGCTGAGCAAGGAGCCTGATGCAGTACTCGAGCCCAGGATCCTGGTACCGTGACCTGAGCCGAAGGCAGACACTCAAATGACTGAGCCACCTGGGTGCCCCAGGAGCAGAGATTTGAACGAAAAGTCAATTTGACTGTTCCTATAACCCAGGTCCTCAAATTTGTCCAAGTTATCTTCCTCTACTATAGACCAAGCTTTATGTTTGTACTAGATAGTATCTCACCTGAAATACCAGATTAAACTTATGAACCAAAAACTGTACTATATGACTGAGCTGGGGGATCCTGATATAATTATGTTAATACATAGTTCTCAGATGAACTCTTTGACAATCCTTTGTGCCCTAAGCTCCAAGAATTCTTTAATTCAATTGACTTTGGTCATGCTTAAGCTATTGCATTATTTTACTTTTTTAAAAAGATTTTATTTATTTGACAGAGATATAGAGAGAGCACAGGTAGGCAGAATGGCAGGCAGAGGGGAGAGGGAGAAGCAGACTCCCGGCTGAGCCGGGAGCCCCATACAGGGTTTGATCCCCAGACACTGAGATCATGACCTGAGCCAAAGGCAACTGCTTAACTAACTGAGCCATCCAGCTGCCCTTGCATTGTTATTTTAAATGTCTTATGAACAAAAATTTTAATTAAAAGATTAGCCAGTGTTCTGAACAAATACTGTGGTTTTTTTCTCTCCAAATAGCTACAACTTTTAGATGTATGCCTTGGTTATATGGCTTCCAATAATCTCAAAATCTCTATTTGGATTATCTTTTTTTTGCCATTTACTCCTCCTCCTTTCAAAATTTTTGAATCACTTTTGGGTGCCTGGGTGGCTCAGTGGGTTAAGCCGCTGCCTTCGGCTCGGGTCGTGATCTCAGGGTCTTGGGATCGAGTCCCACATCAGGCTCTCTGCTCAGCAGGGAGCCTGCTTCCCTCTCTCTCTCTCTCTCTGCCTGCCTCTCTGTCTACTTGTGATCTCTGTCTGTCAAATAAACAAATAAAATCTTTAAAACAAAAAAAAAATTTTTTGGAATCACTTTTAAAATACATATTTACCTGATGATTCACAGACCTGTACCCCTGGGGCAAATAATACATTATATGTTAATAAAATAATTTTAAAAAGAGTACTTAGTACTCTAATTTGGAATTATAAGAAAGTACATATTTACAGCCTTTTGCAGTTAGTTTACTTGTAAGTACAAAGACCCTCCTGTGGAGCTTAAACAATTTCTGGTAAGGTGTATGGGGCAGGGCAGGCAGATCTTTTATAAAGAATTATTCCCTGTTCTAAGAAAGAAAATACCTTTTATAAGAGGTATAAAATAGAACTTGTTAATATGATGTATTAATAACTGAGGTGTCTTGTTTTTTTAAGGTTTTTTTTTTTGAGAGAGAGAGGAGAGGGAGCATGAGCAAGTGGTGGGGGTCTGCAGGGGAGGAGAAGCAGATTCCTGCCTGACCAGGGAGCCTGAAGTGAGGCTCCATCCCAGTTCCCTGGGATCATGATCTGAACCAAAGGCAGATGCTTCACCGACTGAGCAATCTAGGCACCTCCTGAGGTGTCTTTTTTTGTGTTTTATTGATTTTTTATATTGTATACTTTGAAATGTTTCTATTTTTCTTTTGTGTAAATTCTAAAGGTATTTTTTTCTAGTTACCTTGGGACTTATATAACACATTTTCTAACAGTATAGTTTAAATTGATAACAACTTTAATTTTAATCACATATAAAAATTCTACACTTTAACTTCTCCTGCCCCACTTTAAGTTATTGTCACAACTTACATTTATTCCTATTACATATCATTAAACATGTTTTACTTATAGTTATTTATAATAATTTTCTTTTTTTAAGTGAGATCTATGCCCAGTGTGGGGTTGAACTCATGATCCTGAGATCAAGAGTCACATGCTCTACTGACTGAGCCAGCCCGGCACTTCTATAATAATTTTCTTTTAACTTTTATATTTGAATTTAAATTTATTTACTCACCACCATTATACTAATGCAGTGTTCTTTCATTTGTCTATATATTTACCTTTACCAATGAGTTCCATATTTTTTTACTAGTGTTGAGTAGCTGCTTAGTGTCCCTTTGTTTCAACTTGAAGAACTCCCTTCAGCATTTCTTAAAAAGCAGGTCTAGTGTTGATTAAGTCCCTCAGATTTTGTTTGTACGGTCTTTATCTCTCTTTCATTTTTTCCCTTCCAAGTTTGTATTTAAATTCCAGTTATTAACATACAGTGTAATACTAGTTTCAAGTGTCAGATTCAGTGATGCATCATTTACATACAACACCCATTGCTCATCACAAGTGCCCTCCTGAATAGCCATCACATTTAACACATCCCCCCACCCATCTCCCCTCTGGAAACATTCAGTTTGTTTCCTAGAGCTAATGTGTTCCTCTCTCTATTTCCCCCCATGTGTATCTGTTTTGTTTCTTAACTTCCACATAGGAGTGAAATCCTGTTATTGGTCTTACTTTGACTGACTGATTCTGCTTAGCAGAATATTCTCTAGATCTATCCACATTGTTACAAATGACAAGATTTCATTCTTTTTTGTGGCTGAGTAATAGTCCATTGAATATATATACCACTCCTTCTTTATCCGTTCATTAGGCCATGGACACTGGGACTCCTTCCATAATTTCCCTGTTGTTGATGCTGCTGCTATAAACATAAGGGTGCATGTATCCCTTCAAATCAGTACTTCTGTGTCCTTCGGGTAAAATACATAGGAGTGCAACTGCTGGATCTTAGGGAGGCTACATATTTAAGTTTTTGAGGAACCCCCATGCTGTTTTCCAGAGTGACTGCACCAGTCTACATTCCCATCAACAGTGTAAGAAAGTTCCCCTTTCTCTGCATCCTTGCCAACGTCTGTTGTTTCCTGACTTGTCAGTTTTAGCCGTTTTGACAGGTGTGAGGTGATTCCTCATTGTAGTCCTGATTTGTATTTCCCTGGTGATGAGTGATGTTGTGCATCTTTTCATGTGTCCATTGGCTATCTGGATGTCATCTTCAGAAACATGTCTATTCATGTCTTCTACCCATTTTTTAAAAACTGGATTATTTGGGTTTGGGGTGTTGAGTTTTATAAGTTCTTTTTTTAAGATTTTATTTATTTATTTGACAGAGAGAGATCACAAGTAGGCAGAGAGGCGGGCAGAGAGAGAAGAGGAAGCAGGCTCCCTGCTGAGCAGAGAGCCCGATGTGGGGCTGGATCCCAGGACCCTGGGATCATGACCTGAGCCAAAGGCAGCGGCTTAACCCACTGAGCCACCCAGGTGCCCCAGAGTTTTATAAGTTCTTTATATATTTTGGATGCTAACCCTTTATCAGATATGTCATTGCAAATATCTTCTCCCATTCCACTGGTTGTCTTTTAGTTTTGTTGATTGTTTCCTTCACTGTGCAAAAGTTTTTTATCTTGATGAAGTCCCAATACTTTATTTCTGTTTTTATTTCCCTTGCCTCAGGAATGTTGGTAATGAGAAGGTGCAACAGCTGATGTCAAAGTGGTTCTCCTCTATATTTTGATTATTTCCATCTCACATTTATATCTTTCATCCATTTTGAATTGATTTTTGTGTATGGTGTGAGAAAGTGGTCTGGTTTCAGACTTCTGCATGTTGTTCCCCAGTTTTCCCAAAACCATTATGTGAAGAGATAGTCTTTTACCCCTGAATATTCTTTCCTGCTTTGTTGAAGATTAGTTGACAATATAGTTGTGGATCCATTGCTGGGTTTTATATTCTCTTCCATTGACCTATATATCTATTACTGTGACAGTATCATACTGTTTGGATCATTACAGCTTTGTAATAAAACTTTAAGTCTGAAATCATGATGGCTCCAGCTTTGCTTTTCTTCTTCAAAATTGCTTTGGCTATTTAGGGTTTTTCGTGGTTCCATACAAATTTTAAGATTGTTTGTGCTAGCTCTATGAAAAATGCTGTTGGTATTTTGATAGCAATTGCATTGAATACCATTAGTAAGTAGTATAGACATTTTAACAATGTTTATTTTTTCCAACCCATGAACATGGAATATCTTTCCATTACTTTGTGTCATCTTCAGTTTATTTCATCAGTGTTTTCTAGTTTCAAGAGTACAGATCTTTTGCCTCTTTGGTTAAGTTTATTCCTAGATAACTTACGGTTTTTGCTTCAGTTGTAAATGGGGTAGATTCCTTGATTTCTTTTTCTGCTGCTTCTTTATTGGTATATAGAAATACAACAGATTTCTGCATGTTGATTTTGTATCCTATGACTTGACTGAATTTGTGTATCAGTTCTAGCAATTTTTTGGTGGAGTCTCTTGGGTTTTCTACATAGCGTATCATGTTATCTGCAAACAGTGAAAATTTCACTTCTTTCTTGCCAATTTAGATGCCTTCTATTTCATTTTGTTGTCTGTTTGCTGAGGCTAGGATTTCCAGTACTATGTTAAAATAACAAAGGTCAGAGTGATCATCCCTGTCTTATTCCTGACCATAGAGGAAAAACTCTGTTTTTCCCCATTGAGGATGATATTAGCTGTGGTTTTTTTGTATGTGACCTTTATGATGTTGAGGTATGTTTCTTCTATTCCTAAATGGTGGAGGGTTTTTATCATAAATGGATGTTGTACTTTATCAAATATTATTTCCAAATTGATTGAAAGGATCATATGGTTCTTATCCTTTCTTTTATTAATGTGGTATATCACATTCATTGATATGTGAATATTGAATCGTCCTTGCAATTCAGGAATAAATCCCTCCTGATCATGGTGAAAGATTCTATTAATGGACTGTTGCGTTCAATTTGCTAGTATTTTATTGAGAATTTTGTATCCACGTTCATCAGGGATATTGATCTGTAGTTCTCTTTCTTAGTGAAGTCTTGTCTGGTTTTGGAATCAGGGTAATGCTGGCCTTGTAGAATGAGTTTGGAAGTTTTCCTTCCATTTCTATTTTTTTGGAATACTTTAAGAAGAATAGGTATTATCTCTTTTTAAATGTTTGGTAGAATTCCCCTGGGAAGCCATCTTGCCCTGGACTTTGGTTTGTTAGGAGACATTTGATTACTGATTCAATTTCTTTGGTGCTTATGGGTCTGTTCAAGTTTTCTATTTCTTCTTGTTTCAGTTTTGGTAGTTTATATGTTTCTAGGAGTTATTTCATTTCTTTTAGATTCCCCTATTTGTTCACATATGATTTTTCATAATATTCTCTTATATTGTTTGTATTTCCATATTGTTGCTTATGATTTTTTCCTCTCTCATTTGTGATTTGATGATTATTTAGGTCATTTCTCTTTTCTTTTTGATAAGTCTGGCCAAGAATTTATCAATGCTACTAATTTTTTTAAGAACCAGCTCATGATTTCATTGATCTATTCTATTGGGGGTTTTTTTGTTTATATCATTTATTTCTAGTCCAATCTTTCTTATTTCCCTTCTTCTGATGGCTTTGGACTTCTTTTATTGTTCTTTGTCTCTCTCCTTTAGGCTTAAGTTTACATTTCTTCTTTGAGATTTTTCTTGCTTCTTGAGGTAGGCCTGAATTTGTGGTCTTTCTACATTTTTTCTTGTGGTTGACTTCAAGCTTCCTAGATTTGTGGTTGGAAAAGATGCATGGTATGATCTCAATCTTTTTATATTTGTTGATGCCTGATTTGTGACCTCGTATGGGACCTATTCTGGAGAATGTCCCATGTGCACTTGAGAGGAACATGTATTCTGCTCCTTTAGGATGAATTATTCTGAATATATCTGTTAAGTCCATCTGGTCCAGTTGTCATGCAAAGCCATTGTTTCCTTGTTGATTTTCTGCTTAGATGATCTGTCCATTGCTGTAAGTGGGGTGTTAAAGTCCCTTACTATTATTGTATTATTATCAATAATATGTTTGTTAGTATGTGTTCCTTTATGTTTGTTATTAAGTGTTACTAAGGATGCTCCCCTTTGGGGTGCATAAACATTAACAATTATTAGATCTTCTTATTGGATGGACCCCTTTACTATGATATACTGCCCTTCTTCATCTCTTGTTATAGTCTTTGGATTAAAATCTAGTTTGTGTGATAGAAGTATTGCTACTCTGGCTTTCTTTTGACTTCCATACACATGGTAAACTTTTCTCCATCCCCTCACTTTTAATCTGCAGGTGTCATTAGGTCTAAAATGAGTCCTTGTAGGCAGCAGATAGATGGATCTCATTTTTATCCATTCTGACACCTTATGTCTTTTGATTGAAGCATTCAGTCCATTTGCATTCAGAGTAATCTCTGTTACAGATGAATTTAGTGCCATTATATTACTTGTTTTGTCATTGTTTCTGGAGATTTTCTGGTTCCTTTCTAGTCTTTGTGTTCCTTCTAGTCTTTAGTACATTCTAGTCTTCTAGTCTTTCCTTTCTAGTTCCTTTCTAGTCTTTCTAGTCTAGCTCCTTTTCTAGTCCTTTCTAGACTAGACTTAGTCTCTAGTCTAGTTCTTTTCTAGTTCCTTTCTAGTCTAGTCTAGTATAGTCTTTTGGTCTTTCCCACTCAAAAAGTTCCCTTTGATATTTCTTTCAGGGCTAGTTGAGCGGTCACAAACTCCTTTAGTGTTTGTCTGGAAAACTCTTTATCTCTCCTTCTATTCTGAATGACAGCCTTGTTGGATAGAGTATTCTTGACTGCATATTTTTCCCATTCAGTACATTGAATATATCATGCCACTCTCTTCTGGCCTGCCAGGTTTTTGTGGAGAGATCTGCTGCTAATCATGTTCATCTTCCATTGTAAGTTAGGGACTTCGTTTGTCTTGCTGCTTTTAGGATTTTTTTTTCTTTATCTCTACATATTGCAAATTTAACTGCAATACCTCTTGGGTGTTGGCCTGCTTTTGTTGATTTTGATGGGATTTCTCTGTGCCTCCTGGATTTGGAAGTCTGTTTCCTCCCCAAAATTGGGGAATTTCTCAGTTATAATTTCCTCAAATAAAGCTTTTCTCCCTTTTCTCTCTTCTTCTTCTCCTTATGGGATTCCTATGATAAGAATCTTACTGTGTTTCATGAGTCACTCTGTTCCCTAAGCCTACTTTCCAGATTCAACATTTTTCTTCCCCTCCTCCTTTCAGTTTCATCATTTTCCATAATTGCATCTTCTGTATCACTTATTAATTCCCCTGTTTCTTCCATCTTTGAGGTCATTACATCCAGTCAGTTTTTATCTTACTCATTGTATTTTTTTCATTTTTGGCCTGATGGTTATAAGCTTTTTCATCTCTGTAGTAAGGGTATCCCTGATGTCTTCAATCTTTTTCTCAAGCACAACTAGTATCCTTAAGATTGTTGCTTTAAGTTCTGGCTTAAGCGTATTACCTGTATCTGTTTCCATTAGATCCTTGGCCCTGACGGTTTTTTGTTCTTTCTGATCAATTCCTCCATCTTGACATTTGGTTTAAGTCTCTGTCTTCTCTGTGTTAGGAAAACCTGTATGTTTCCTGCTCCTGAGAGTTGTCTGTCTGAAGCAGTGCAGTGCACTTTGGGCTTTATCTCACCCAGCAAGCTGTTTTAAAACTCACAACTTTAGGGACCTAGTAAGTCAGGTACCTATGCTGGTCTTCTGGGTAGGGTTTTGCCATACTGGAACTGATACAGGTTTGACCCAGAGGGCAGTCTTACTAGATTGCAGGACCATGGGATTTGAAGCAAAGCACACTAAAGAGCCAGTATTCATTTTACCCAGCCTCAGCAGGTGTCTCTTCACCTATGCTGATGTGTGAGGAGGGAAATGGCACCCTCCAGCACTTTCCTCCCTGGAGGGGCAATGCCACCACACTCAGATGTACTCCAAAAAGAGAACAGTCTCTCCCAACAATATGTCATAAGCAAATATCACACCACACCCTCTGCCCTCTCCCCCATCCCCCAGCTATCCTGGGATACCCTCTCCAGGAATACTGTAGTGCCCTCTAGGCTCTATACCAACCATGCTGTAGACTTGTAAAACTCGAGTCTTTGAGCTCTGCTGTTTGTAAAAACTCATGACAATCAGACCTTTCACTTTTCCCAGTCAACGGCTTTGGGAAGAAGTTCTTGTGTGATCTTCTCTCTCTCCAAATACAAGCTGTATTTTAAAAAGGAATTCTCAAAACTCAATGACAAGAAAATAAACAACCCAACTAAGAGTGGTACAAGACTTTAGACACTTCACAGAAAAGGATGTATTGATTGCAAATAATCATATAACAGATTCAACATCATTAGTTATGAGGGAAATGCAAATTAATGCCATAATGATATACTCTAATACAATTATTAAAATCATATAAAAATATACATATTTGTGATACAAATATATGACAATACCAAATATATACAAATATATGACTATACCACATGCTGGCAAGAATGCAGAACAACTGGATCTTTCATATATTACTGCTTCAGAATGTAAAATTATGCAGCAATTCTGAAAAAATCAGTTTGAAAAGGCAGGTTTGCTAACATATATACAAACTATTGCTATGTACACATATGCCCTAAAGAAATGCATGCCTGTGTTTTCATAAAAATTTCTACCCATATACCTATTATAGCTCTACTTATAATTGCCCCCAAGACTGGACCAAAAATATCCTTAAATTGGTTAATGAATAAACAAACAGTGGTATACCCATTCATTGGAATACTATTTAGCAATAAAAAGGAGTACCCTATTATCTTATATAACAATTTGGTTGAATCTGCAAGGCATTTTTACAGAAAAATGGCATTTTTTACAGAAAAATTGGTTTGGAAAATATTTCCTAACCAATTTTATGATGCCAGCATTACCCTGATGCCAAAACCAGACACAGTGAAAAGAAACAAAAACACCAAACCTTAAAGACTGATGTCCCTCATGAATATAGATGCAAAAAGATCTTTTTTTAAATTTTTTCAATTTATTTATTTTCAGAAATACAGTATTCATTATTTTTTCACCACACCCAGTGCTCCATGCAAGCTGTGCCCTCTATAATACCCACCACCTGGTACCCCAACCTCCCACCCCACCGCCACTTCAAACCCCTCAGACTGTTTTTCAGAGTCCATAGTCTCTCATGGTTCACCTCCCCTTCCAATTTACCCAAATTCCCTACTCCTCTCTAATGCCCCTTGTCCTCCATGCTATTTGTTATGCTCCACAAATAAGTGAAACCATATGATAATTGACTCTCTCTGCTTGACTTATTTCACTCAGCATAATCTCTTCCAGTCCCGTCCATGTTGCTACAAAAGTTGGGTATTCATCCTTTCTGATGGAGGCATAATACTCCATAGTGTATATGGACCACATCTTCCTTATCCATTCATCCGTTGAAGGGCATCTTGGTTCTTTCCATAGTTTGGCGACCATGGCCATTGCTGCTATAAACATTGGGGTACAGATGGCCCTTCTTTTCACTACATCTGTATCTTTGGGGTAAATCCCAGGAGTGCAATTGCAGGGTCATAGGGAAGCTCTATTTTTAATTTCTTGAGGAATCTCCACACTGTTCTCCAAAGAGGCTGCACCAACTTGCATTCCCACCAACAGTGGAAGAGGGTTCCCATTTCTCCACATCCTCTCCAACACATGTTGTTTCCTGTTTTGTTAATTTTGGCCATTATAACTGGAAGACCTTTTTTTTGATGCAAAAAGATCTTTAGCAAAAGGTTAGCAAATCAAATCCAGCTGTATATAAAATAAATAATACAGCATGACTAAGGAAGGTCTTTTTCTAGGAATTCAAGGATGCTTCAATATTTCAAAATCAATCAATGTAATTCATCATATTAAGATCTTACAGAAGAATTATGTAATATTATAATTTAATGTAGAAAAAACATTTGGCCAAATCCAATACTCATTTAAGATAAAAATTCCCCACTCCAGGAATAGAAGGTAACCTCCTCAACCCAATTAAGGGAATCTGTAAAGAGCCTACATCTAACATTATATTTAGTGGTGAAAAACTGATTATTTTCCCCCAATATTAAATAGAAAACAAGTGTGTTTTCTCTCATCTCTTCCATCTAGTGCAGGAATGGAATTCCTACTCTGTGCATTAAGGCTAAAATAAAGGAAATTTAAAACATACAAATTTCAAAGGAGGAAATACAACTGCACTCATTGGCATATGACATGCTTTTCTTTTTAGAAAATCTCGAAGAATCTACTGGGGAAAAAAACCTCCTAGAACTAGTAAGTGAGCATAGCAAAGTTGCAAAACATATGGTCAATGTACAAAAATCAATAATATTTCCACATACTTGCAATGAACAATTGTAACCTGAAATTTAAAACACCATAGTATTTATAATAGCTTCATTAACAAATTAAATATTAAGCATAAGTCTAACAGAGACCCAAATAAGAGATTAATGATATTAGTTTTTTATTACAGGATGGAAAGCTGAATAGAACAGTATCCCATCTATTACAGAATTTGCAATTTAGTAGGGGACAAATATATGTTTTCAAATAGGTACTGGGTAGTTTTTGACTAATGTCACAAGTAAGGTATTATCAAGGGTTTGTATGAACTTTGAAGAGGAAGAGATTGTACCAAAATAGATTAGGAACCAGAAATTTCATTGCACCTGGAAGGATGGGCAGGATTCAGGTAGATGGAGGGGCAGAAATTGTGATAGGAAGAAGGAATGTTATAAATTCAGTACATAAATGGGAAAATTCACATTTTATGTGGGGAATAGTAAGTAGGTCTTACAGAAGCATGAAGTTCTAGTAAGGAGTTCTAAAATATAAACTAGAAAGATAGCTTTGGGGAGGTTTAATGTGCTTCAAATATCAGCTGGTACAATTTGGATTGCATTCAGTTTAGAATAGAGAACCGGGCGCCTGGGTAGCTCAGTGGGTTAAGCTGCTGCCTTCAGCTCGGGTCATGATCTCAGGGTCCTGGGATCGAGTCCCACGTCGGGCTCTCTATTCAGCGGGGAGCCTGCTACCCTCTCTCTCTCTCTCTGCCTGCCTCTCCATCTACCTGCGATTTCTCTCTGTCAAATAAATAAATAAAAAATCTTAAAAAAAAATAGAATAGAGAACCAATCAAAGACAGCATGTGTTTATAATTGTACTCTTACCAAAGTAACAGGAAATAATGTAAATACGCTAAGAGGAAATTCTAGGCTTGCATGGGTAGTAGGCATTTGTAGAAGAGTTGCCTAGATAAAGAGGTTTATAGTGTAGTTGTTACAGTGTCTGTCTCTGTGGAAATAGGAGTTGGGGACTCAGCTTGCCAGGGTATTAATACACTACATTTAGAAATTATAAACCCAGAGATAAGCATTTAACTGATGAAAAACCAGAGGGCAAAGCTGGGTGAAGCAGGCATGGAGAGAGAAACACACTGAAGCAAATTTGGAGAGTTAATTTGATCTAAGAAACAGAGCGGTAGATAGGTGAACAAATGGGTAAAACAGTCATGAATTGGAGCAGAAGGGGAGCAGTGGTCAGGCAAGATAAGCTTGCCTGAGAGCCAAAAAATCTTTTATAACTGAATTCCAGTGTACGTGGACATACTCATATCCTGTCACTCACCCCAAAACATTACACATTTCAGAGATAGAAATCTGTTCAACATCCCCTAATCTCATCATTCATTTCAGGCCTTCATGCATTTGCACATGCATTTTCCAGCTTCCCTTAATGTTTGTCCCTCCTTCAGCCATCGTTTTCATCCCTTTTCCACCTGGCATACACTCCTCCTTTAAAGCCTAGTTCAAATGTCAAATCCTTGGTGAAGGTTTGGGCACAGTTAGAGGCCCCCTTCCTTGTTCAAATCTCTGCTAAAGCATGTTGCATTGTAGCTATATTCTTCCTCTCATTAAACCTTGACCTCTTTATGAACTGAGATTCTATCTTATCTATTCTGTATCCATAGTACTTGATATAATGCCTGGAACATAGTATGTAGGAAATTGAATTAATTAATCAATTAACTAGTTCATTTTTAAGAAACCATGGGCTCTAATCTGCCTTATTTGAAAGGGGTCTTACTCTAGTCATTGATATTAACTCTCACTATGGATGTTCCCCTGGCAGTGGAGTATGTTATACTCTGTAATCACATTGACTATGAATCATATTGGTTGGTGAAAAATACCAGTGTCTCCAATTTATCAGTTGTAGGGATCAGATAAGAAATATTTATTTCTTTACTTTGTTGCTCTGGTGAACTCTCAGAAAGTTTAGTTGAAAAATCAGTGGTGGGTTTACTTGTAGAAAAACAGTAACTCTGAACTGGTGTACATAGTTATGGGCATTGAGTTCCCAGGGCTTCATTTTAGTTCTGTAACTGTTCCATACCACAAGGTCCTTGAGATAACTATGTTGACGTAGGAATTCCAAATGATCCAAACCACGAATAACTTCTTTCTTTAATCAGAGATATGGGTGACTACAGTGGTAATGATTACCACAGATGCTGAGCTTGGCAGGATAATTCCCTGAAGTCTACATGGAGGTTGTGGCATGAGTCTTAGGGGCCAGGAAATATTCAGGATAAAAGTGATATTGCAAGGAATGGTATCTTCTGCATTGCAGAGGAAAGATTTGTTTTTTATATAAAACCATACATTGGAAAAGATACTCATTTTTGAAGGTTTTTGAGTAATACTTAGGGACTAGTTTAGATATAAATTTTAATGTATTCTGTCTGACCATCTGAGAACAATCTACTAAGGTTAAATTTCACCTAGAGGGGAAGAAATAGAGATTTTCAAAATAGAATTAGTAGATGGTGACCTTGGCCTATAAGGACCTGATTCCAAAGCCAGTGGAGAGTTTGAGAGACATTTTTGAAAGCTATTAGTGGTGTCTTATAAACTTTTGGTTAAGGTATCGAGCACCACAAAAAAAGGAGTCTTATTACAAAATAGAGTTCTCAATAAAGCCCTAGATATTATGGCATAAGAGGTTGAAGTTTAACCAAAGAGTTTTTGAAAGGCCTTTCTGCCTTCTAGTTGATTCCTTTACCAAAGAGTCCATTTCATTTGCCTCTAAATGGATTCCATATTAATTATATTGGAAAAGCTGAAGCCAGGGTTTCATGGCATAGACATGGAATGTAGATTTGTTTCCTGAGGGTGAAATATAAGAAGTGCAGAGGTATGACTTCAGTATTGTATTAGGTCAAGTGCAGAAACAGAAAATGTGTCTACATATGCAAGAGTCTTTGTTATATAAGGAAGATAATCTTATGTTCTTACGTTCTTACATTAGTCTTATATTCAACAGTTCTTTGTTGCAGCCCTAAGTTTATGAAATAACTTATTCCAAAGCATAAAAATTATAAAAAATAAATATGAAGATTCAGGTCTTCATTATTTCTGCTGAGAAGTTAGCTCTTAATCTTATTGGGAGTTTCCCTATAAGTGACAGGTGGTTTTCCTCTTGCTGATTTCAAGATTTTCTCTTTGTCTTTAATTTTTTTTTCTCCCAATTTATTTATTTTCAGAAAAACAGTATTCATTATTTTTTCACCACACCCAGTGCTCCATGCAAGCTGTGCCCTCTATAATACCCACCACCTGGTACCCCAACCTCCCACCCCACCGCCACTTCAAACCCCTCAGACTGTTTTTCAGAGTCCATAGTCTCTCATGGTTCACCTCCCCTTCCAATTTACCCAAATTCCCTACTACTCTCTAACGCCCCTTGTCCTCCATGCTATTGGTTATGCTCCACAAATGAGTGAAACCATATGATAATTGACTCTCTCTGCTTGACTGATTTCACTCAGCATAATCTCTTCCAGTCCTGTCCATGTTGCTACAAAAGTTGGATATTCGTCCTTTCTGATGGAGGCATAATACTCCATAGTGTATATGGACCACATCTTCCTTATCCATTCATCCGCTGAAGGGCATCTTGGTTCTTTCCATAGTTTGGCGACTGTGGCCATTGCTGCTATAAACATTGGGGTACAGATGGCCCTTCTTTTCACGACATCTGTATCTTTGGGGTAAATACCCAGGAGTGCAATTGCAGGTCTTTAATTTTTAGCATTTTTACTATGATATATCTGTTTGTGGGTCTTGTTCAATTTCTCCTACTTAGAATTTGTTGAGTTTTCTGGATGTGTGGATTATTGTTTTTTTTTCTTTTTAGTAAATTTGAATTTTCAGCCATTCTTTAAATATTTTTCCTTCTGTCTCTCCTCTCCTTGCATTCTCATTATGTGTATATCGGTGTGCTTAATGGTGTCCCATGCTACTCTGAGGTTCTGTTCCTTTTTCTTCTTTTTTTCTCTTTCTGTTGCTCAGCATGCACAGTCTCTATCAACATCTCTTCAAGTTCATTAATTCCTTTTTTCTTCTAGTTTGAATGGACTGTTGAACCTTTATAATGATTGTAAATTTTCAGTTATTGCACTTTAAACCTCGGAATTTTTATTTGGTTCTTTTAAGAAATTTTCTTTTTTAAAAGACCTGAACCAGAGGCAGACACTTAACTGACTGAGCCACCCAGGTGTCCCAGAAATTTTCTCTTTATTGACATTCTCTGTTTGATGGAACACAATCACCATATTCTTCTTTATTTCATCAAATTTTAGTTCAGATCAGGCAACCTTACTCATCTTTACGTATCTGCTACCTAGCACAGACCCTGAAACTTAATGAGGATGTAATAGCTTGCAATAAATTTGTGTTGAGCAAATAAAAAACAATTAGTTCGTTTCTGTGCATATGTTTATAATGGCTATTTCTAGCTCTTATCTGTTTAATCTAATATCTGGTCACTCTCACAGGCAGCTTTTGTTGCCCTTTATCCCCTCTAATGTTTAGGTCATATTTTCCTGAGTTTTTTTCCTTTCTTTTTTTTGTGCATGCCTTATAACTTTTTTTTGTTAGAAAATGGACATTTTAGATAATATATTATAGCAACTCTGGGTACTGTTACCCCTTCCCTGACTTATTGCTGTTATTTCCTTATTTCCTTGTTTAGATACTGGCTGAGTTGTTTTTAGTGAAGTATGATTCCTCCTCCAGACTCCACAGTGTTAAGTCTCTGATTGTGCTCCTTAAGAGAACACAGCTTTGGGTACGTCACAGTCATCTTAGGATAACAGTAGTTCCAGTAGAGTTCTCTGCCACTTATTCCCTGACCACAACCAGCTGTTAAGCTTCTATTGTTTACAACAATGCCTGGGGCATCAATTCTACCACAAACTAATTTAATCAAATTGTGGCTTTTTTAAAGGAACAGTTTCTGAGGTCAGAGTTTGATTTTTTTTTTTCTTAAACCCAGGAGAGCTCCTTCAAGCTGTTTTATTCCCCACTTCTCTCCAGCATACTTGCCAGCCTATATTCTATACTGTATATTCATCAGATCCACACATTTCCTCCCAAATCCCCTTACTACAATCTCTGCTTTTTTGGAGAGCATTCTTAGGTTTAAAAATCTGTATGCTCTGTTGCAAATGAAGTCAATTCCTTTGGGAAAAGACTGAGAACTGTTTTACAGCCTGCTTCTGCTCCTCTCTGCCCAACACAAACTCTCTGAGCTGTGGCTGTGAAGCCAGTAGTGAGGACAATGTGGAGATTCTCTGAGTGACACACTCACTCGAGGAGCTGATGCTCAGTGGAGGGGTGTCAGTAGTCTGACAGTAGTCAGCTTACCTCTCTTGATGTCAGAGGAAGAGCTGTCAGAGCTCCAGAACTCTGTGCCATACCCATGCCCAAGGTAGAGCTTCTATTTAATGGGACGCCTGGGTGGCTCAGTTGGTTAAGCGGCTGCCTTTGGCTCAGGTCATGATCCCAGCGTCCTGGGATCGAGTCCCGCATCGGGCTCCTTGCTTGGCAGGGAGCCTGCTTCTCCCTCTGCCTCTGCCTGCCACTCTGTCTGCCTGTGCTTGCTCTCGCTTCTCTCTCTATGACAAATAAATAAATAAAATCTTTTTAAAAAAATGACGGATATTATACAGAAGGGACTCCCTACCTCTTGACTATGGTTGTCTAAGACTTGGCCCTAACAATTGGTAGGTGGGGGAAGGATGGGAAATCCTACTTCTGAGGAAAATGCCTTTCAGTTAGGAACTGGGGTGAGAGGGAGTCATGTATTCTCAGCTGCAGCAGTGTGGAATGAAGTGCCCAGTTTGCTGAGCTGGGAAGTGGAGAGAGAAAAAGCCGTCCTGATTCACACCACAAACTCTTGCCTTTGTTTCTTAATTTTGAAGATTTTCTTGGTTAGACATTTATTTGCTGTTTGCTCTTAGGAACATTTACAGAGGCTTAAACATTTTTTAAAATAATTTTTACTGCAGAGCAGGTTAGCAGAGCAGCTCACACTGGCATGCCACAAGTAAATTTTTCAGAGTTTGGACTAAACCTCTTCCTTTCTTTTTCTGTCTATATCCACTCCCTTGATTTCATGCAGTCTCATGGCTTTAAATATCAACTATACATTGATAACTCTCAAATTTACATCTCCTGCAATAGCCTTTTCCTCTAAATTTGTTTCATATATCCAACTTCCTAGCTAATATCTCCACTTGGATATCTAATAAGCATCTCAAACTTAACATGTCCAAAATTGAACTATTGATGTGTGTCTCATCCTAAAACCTGCTTTTTCACAGCCTTCACTGTCTTAATAAATACAAATTCTAATCTCCCTGTTGCTCTAGTCAGAAATCTTGGAGTCATTCTTTTTTTTTTCTTAAAGATTTTTATTTATTTATTTATTTGGCAGAGATCACAAGTAGGCAAAGAGGCAGGTGGCAGGGGAGGGGGCAGCAGGTTCCCTGCTGAGCAGAAAGCCTGAAGTGGGGCTTGATCCCAGGACCCTGGGATCATGACCTGAGCCAAAGGCAGAGGCTTAACCCACTGAACCACCCAGGTGCCCCTCTTGGAGTCATTCTTGACTTCTTTCTTTCTCAATCCACATCCAATCTACTGGCTAATATCATAGGCTTTATTCCTTTTTATTTTTATTAACATATAATGTATTTATTTGCTTCAGGGGTAAAGGTCTGTGATTCATCAGTCTTATACAATTTACAGCCCTCACCATAGCACATACCCTCCCCAATGTCCATCACCAAGCCACCCCATACCTCCCACCCCCCTCCACTCCAGCAATGCTTAGTATCCTGAGATTAAGAGTCTCTTATGGTTTGTTGCCCTCTTTGGTTTTATCTTCTTTCATTTTTTCCCTCTCTTCCCCTATGATTCTCTGGGGTTTTTTTTTCTCTAAAATTTCACCTATCAGTGAGATCATATGATAATTTTCTTTCTCTGATTGACTTATTTCACTTAAGATAATACCCTCTAGTTCCATTCATTTCATTGCAAATGGCAAGATTTCATTTTTTGATAGCTGTGTAATATTCCACTGTGTGTGTGTGTGTGTGGCCTCTTTATCCATTCATCTGTCAATGGACTTCTGCGCTCTTTCCGTAGTGTATTGTAGACATTGCTGCTATAAACATTGGGGTGCATGTGCCCCTTTGGATCATTATGTTAGTATCTTTGAGGTAAAAACCTAGTAGTGCAATTTCTGGGTCATAGGGTAGCTTTACTTTCAATTTTTTTAGGGACTTCTAAACTGTTTTCCAGAGTGGCTGTGCCAGCTTGCATTCCCACCAACAGTGGAGGAAGTTTCTCCTTTCTCTGTCTCCTCACCAATATCTGTCATTTGCTGCATTGTTGATTTTAGCCATTCTGACTGGTGTGAGGTGGTATCTCACTGTGGTTTTAATTTGTATTTCCCTGATGCCAAGTGATGTGGAGTACTTTTCATGTGTCTGTTGGCCATTTTATATGTGTTCTTTGGAGAAATGTCTGTTCATGTCTTCTGCCCATTTCTTGATTGCCCTTTGGGTGTTCAGTTTGATAAGTTCTTTATAGATTTTGGATACTAGCCCTTTATCTGGTATGTCATTTGCAAATATCTTCTCCCATTCTGTCAGTTGTCTTTTGGCTTTGTTGACTGTTTCCTTTCCTGTGAAAAATCTTTTGATCTGGATGAAGTCCCAAGAGTTCATTTTTGCCCTTGCTTCCCTTGCCTTTGGTGATATCTTAGGAAGAAGTTGCTGCAGCTGAGGTTGAAGAGGTAGCTGTTTGTGTTCTCCTCTAGGATTTTGATGGATTCCTGTCTCACATTGAGGTCTTTCATCCATTTTGAGTCTATTTTTGTGTGTTGTGTAAGGAAGTGGTCCAGTTTCATTCTTCTACATGTGGCTGTCCAAATTTCCCAACACCATTTGTTGAAGACACTGTCTTTTTTCCACTGGACATTCTTTCCTACTTTGTTGAAGATTATTTGACCATGGAGTTGAGGGTCCACTGCCGGGCTCTGTATTCTGTTCCATTGATCTATATGTCTGTTATTGTGCCAGTACCATACTGTCTTGATGATTGCAGCTTTGTAATAGAGCTTGAAGTCCAAAATTGTGATGCCACCAGCTTTGGTTTTCTTTTTTAACATTCCTCTGGAATTTTGGGGCCTTTTCTGGTTCCATACAAATTTTAGGATTATTTGTTCCATTTCTGTGGAAAAAGCTGCCATTTTGATAGGGATTGTATTAAATGTGTAGATTGCTTTAGGTAGCATAGACATTTTCACAATATTTGTTCTGCCAATCCATGAGCATGGAACATTTTTACATTTCACTGTGTCTTCCTCAATTTCTTTCATGAGTATTTTACAGTTTTCTGAGTGCAGATTCTTTGCCTGTTTGGTTAGATTTGTTCCTAAGTATCTTATGGCTTTGGGTGCAATTGTAAATGGGATCAACTCCTTAATTTCTCTTTCTTCTTTTTGTTGGTGTATAGAAATGCAACTGATTTCTGTGCATTGCTTTTATATCCTTTCACTTTACTGAATTCCTTTATGAGTTCTAGCAGTTTTGGGGTAGAGTCTTTTGGGTTTTCCACATAAGTATCATATCATCTGCATAGGCTTTATTCATAACATATTTCATGATTTGCCCTCTTCTCAAACACTCCAGCCATGTCCAAGCTACTATTTATCTCTTCCCTGGATTGTTGCAGTACCTTCCTAATTGGTCTCCTTTAATCTAGACTTCATATGGTTCTTCTCTTTTCTATCTCCTAACATGCCAGAGTGATCCTGTTAAAACTTAAATCATCACATCACTTCTCTGCTTAAAACCATCTGATACCTTCTCAACTCAGAGAAAAAGTTTATGCTCTTACAATGGCCAAAAAGGCTCCATAAGATCTGCATATCCCATTCTCAGTTTACTCTGACCTCATCTGAGATTACTGCTGCCCCTCACTCTGCTCTATACTTACTCTCCTCTTTAACACACCGACTTCACTTGCACCTTGGAATCTTTGCACTTGTTATTCCCTCTGCCAGGAACACTTCTCTTAGTTATTTACATAGATTCCTTCCTTTTCAACTTCAAGTCTTTGTTCTTAAAACTCAGGAGGGCTTTCATGGGACACCTGGATGGCTCAGTCACTTAAGCATCTGCCTTCAACTCAGGTCATGATCTCAGGGTTCTGGGATTGAGTCCCACATCTGGCTCCTTGCTCAGCGGGGAGCCTGCTTCTCTCTCTGCCTGCCACTCCTCCTGCTTGTACTCTCTCTCTCTCTCTGACAAATAAATAAACATCTTTTAAAAATTGCTGTCATTACTCCTTGTCCCCCTTCCCTGCTTGCCACCATCCAACATAATGTATATTTCAATTATTTATTTTATATATTGTCTGTCTCCCTGCTAATGGGTTGTAACGCTCATGAAAACAGGAATATTTTTGTTTACCACCCAACACATAAGAATAGTGTCTGACACAAAATTTATTCTAAATAAATATTTGTTGAATGAATGAACAGATTTCAATGGAGAGAGGGAGTATAAGGGAACTTTCTTGGATGGGAAAATGAGATATAAGAAGTGAAGTCATGAGACCTTATTTGCCTCACAAATTGATCACAAACCATCTTTGGGTATTACTGTATGTTGAATGCTTGGATTTTCCCATAATTCATATGTTAAAGTCTTAATCCCCAATGTGGTGGTATTAGGAGGTGGGGCCTTTGGGAGATAATTGTCATGAGAGTGGAGCCCTTATAAATGGGATTAGTGCCCTTACACGAAGAAACATGAGAGAGATGATATCTCCTATCTCTGCCATGTGAGGACACAGTAAGAAGGAAGACATCTTCAAACCAAGAAGACGGCTCTTACCAGAACCCACCCATGCCAGCACTTTGATATTGGACTTTCAGCCTCTAGAACAGCAGGAAATAAATTTATGGTCTTTAAACCAACCAGTCTGTGGATCTTGTTATAGCAGCCCAAACTAACTAGGGAAGACATGAATGTGAGCTCAGATGTGCTTCAGTGCCCACCCAGTACTACTTCTCTTCCACCCATAATCCAGTCAAGTCATTAGGTGTTTGATCTGTACATCATGACTTGGACCATGGCATTGCTTCTCAATGGCCATGGGCCCAGTACCCTCTCACAAGACCTAGACACACTGGTGGATTTACCATCCTTTCCATTTTCTGCTAACTATTGTAGTCACATGACTTTGAACACACAGACACACAGTGTCTGTTTCTATGTATATAGTTAAGGGGAAAATGATGAGAGTGTTGAGGGTGGTGTTTGAAATATAACTATTGTAGTCCTGGAGTCAGAGCCATAGTTCAGCCCCAGTCATTACTTTGCTCAGAACTTCAGTATCCCACTCAAGGATCTTCCACAGATATGCCATTGTGAAAATAACTTATTAATATAATGAGATTTGCAAGGGACTCTGAAGCCCTATTTCCATATTTAATAAATGAAGAATCTGGGCCCCAGAAAGGGGAAGAAACTTGCCCAACTTCCTATAAATAAAAAATAAGAGAAACTAAAATCCTTTCCTCTTGCCTCCTTGTCTGATGTTCTTTTAAGCAGTAGGTGTTAAATTCCTTTTTTTTTTTTTTTTGGTTTTGGCCAAACTTTTTATTTAGTATTCTGTACTTGCTTAACACACACTTAAATGGTCTTATTGGGGGGAGGGGAAAGGGGAGGTTCTTGTAGATTCCCAAGGAAATGTCAGAAAGGCAAAATATGGCCAGCATTATCCATTTGGTTTTTTGGGTTTAGTGGGTGAATAGCACTTTCCTTACATAAGCATCTGATCTCAGGTTTTTCATACTGAGAACATTGAGATTTCAGTTTGAAGACCCTCTGAAATCCTATGAGTAGCATACCCTGACCACCCTCTAACAGATAGCTTGTTTGTACAGGCAGAAGGATTCACCTCTCCATTTTAGATGGCTAGATGTTTGTGGAAGGTCTTAGAATTGCTTTGCCTCACTTACTGGGAAAAATCAGATATAGGAAGTGGCCTTTAGGGACACTTTTAACTTGAAAAATTACAACAGTAGTACACAAGTCAAGTCTTAACACATTTAACATTTGCTTATTGAAAGCAATGTCATAAAGTCAAATAAGATTAAACAGGTCTTACTTTTTTTCCCTCACAAGAACATAAAAATTATGGAAGGAGAACTTAAACAGGACATTTAAAAAAAGGTAACACAATTTTTCCTTTTAGTAGTCCTTGGGTAGTTATGACAGAAAAGGTTCCACTTTTTTGTTTGTTTCTTTAAACAGGGATTTTGGTCCAAAGTTTTGTTTGTTTTTAATATCTGCTTCTGCCTCCCCCTCTATCAGATTGGCTTCCTCCACGGCCACCACCTCTTGGTGCTCCGTGGCTTGAACTGCTGTAGGAATCACGTGGAGGAGGGTACCCCCTTTCCATAGAAGGGGGAAGCCCTCTTTCTTGTCTGCCAAACCGATCACGACCACTTGAGTAGAGATCACTTCGGCTGCTTGAGTAACTGTCTCGACTTCCACCATATCCGTCACGTGAGCTGCTGTAATCATCATAGCGACTGCTTCCACCATAAGATGGCGGGGGCCCTCGTGTAGGTGGAGCACTACGTGAGTTACCCTAACTCTCATATGAATCTCTGTAGGAGCCTCCACTTGGATGATCTGAATAGTCACGATCACGACCATAACCATCTCTATCACTATAGCCTCTTGACAGGTAGTCATCACGTGAACTGGAATGACCATAATCACGGTAAGTATAATCTCTCGGCAGTGGTGCATAATCTCTTGTATCACGAGAACTTGGGTAATCTCCGCTTGAATAGCTCTCTTTAGTGGAGTATCCATCATCTCTCGGGGACAAATAAACATCTCTACGAGAGGGCAGGGGTTCCCTTCGAGGTGGGCCTCCATAACTATCTCTTCCACGTGACACAGGAGCTCTTCCTCCCATTCCACTGCTGCTGCGAACTGGTCCTGAAGGGGGAGATCTTTTAGGAGGAGGACCACCACTTCGCGGTGGTGGTCCTCTTTTTACTGGAAGTGGTCCCCTGGAAGAACTCATGTTAAAATCCATGGAATAGCCACCATCATCCATGTGCCCTCCACGTGAGGGAGGTCCCCTGGTTCCTCCACTTCCTCCTCTTCTGCCTCTAAGACCTCTTGGAGGGCCTCTGCTTCTTGGAGGTGGCGGTGGTCCACGTCTACCACTTTCAAATGATGGTTTAGTGGCTTGTTCTACTTTGATGGCTTTTCCATCTAAAGACTTTCCATTCATGTCTCTGGCTGCATCCTTAGCATCTGCTGGGCTCTCAAAGGTGACAAAAGCAAATCCTCTTGATTTGTTGGTTTCACGATCTTTCATCAATAGAACTTCCACTATTCGTCCATATTTGCCAAATACTGCTTCAAGGGCTTTTTCATTTGTTTCTGTATTGAGGCCACCAATGAAAAGCTTTCCTGGGCGATCTGCTTCAACCATTTTTCCCCCCTGGTGAGAGCCGGAGGGGTGACAACGGTTCCAAGCTCCTACGAGCTCGCCGGCAGGGGCTTCGTAGCAGCTCAGCACGAGGGAGTGCCGCTGGATCCTAGAACGGAAGAGGGAAGCCCTGTTAAATTCCTTCTTATGGGATTCTCCAGTTGCATAGAACTTTAACAGTCAACAGAAGCATGGTAACAGAAGCTGAATGCAATGCATACATCCTACCAGGGTGTTTTATCTCAGCAATAATTAATGGATATGTCAGGACTTTTGAAAGCAGATGCATATTAATTTATAGACTTCTAACTTCCTTTTAATTAATCAGAGTCAGAACACATTTAATTAATATTGTCAATCTAATTCACTGATAACCAGGTTTGATATTGCAATTTGCAAGGTAGGAGTTTAATCAGCTACGGCATTGCTTCTTTCCTTTTAATTTTTATTTTTAATTTTTGACAGTTTGAAGTATCAAGTTCACATGGACACTTTGATAGTGGGGTTATTTGGAATTATATTTCTTTCTGTCATAGGTTAGATGCCTTTGTAAACAAGCTCCAAAGTCGATATTTGTGTACAAGAAGTTTAACAGGGAGTGCACTTGAGAATAACATTTGAGAAGGAATAAAGGAAGTAGGATTGTAGAGGAAGAAATTACAATAGAAGACTCAGCCAACTTCTTGAGGAATTCTGAGGTTGGGAGGTCTTTCAGAGATGTTTCAAAGTAAAGCAAGAGGGCTGAATCTTCGTACCCTCACAGGGAGTTATCAATAGATGCAGGCTTTGGAGAGGAGAAGTGGGATGTGTGGTATTGAGTTGGGCAGATCCCTTTGCACAGGACATTTACTGGAGAGGGAATAAGTTGTGAGGCTGGACAGGCAACATTCTATGCAGCTGCAGGAATGAGTAGTTTGGTTCTTCATGGGGGGTAGGGGTGGAACACCACAGTATTATTTACTACATTTTCCTTCCTTTAGATTTGGTACTCTCCCACTCCCCCATATTATCACCTCCAAACGGTTTCTTTCATTCATTCCTTGTCTAACTCTTTGCACCACTAACTCTTTAGCAGGGTTGGGCAGAATTGAACTCTTTCTCTTTGGTTCTGAAATATGGCTTTGGTTCATTACTTAAGATCTGCAGGTAGGGGGTTCCCTGGGTGGCTCAATCAGTTGAATCTGTCTCTGCTCAGGTCATGACCCCAAGATCCTGGGATTGAGCCCCACATTAGCTCCCTGCTCAGCAGGGAGTCTGCTTCTCCTTCTCTCTCTGCTCTTCCCCCCAGCTTGTCCTCTCTCTCTCTCTCTCTCTCTCTCTCTCTCTCTCTCCCTCTTTCTCAAATAAATAAGTAATTTAAAGAAAAAGATCTGCAGGGAGGAAGAAGTGAGAGAGACTGACTAGCAGCCAGAAGCCAGGAACCATAATACCCCTGTTCTTTTTAAAAATTTTATTTTGACTCGAACACTTAACATAAAATCTATCCTTTTAAAAAAATTAAGTGTATAATAAATTATTATTGACTATGGGCACAGTGTTATACAACAGATCTCTGATGCATAGTCCTCTTACTTAACTCAAAATTGATGCCTGTTGATTAATATTTTCCAATTTCCCCTTGAATCTCGGTCCACAGTAACTACCATTCCCATTTTTTATTTTATGAATTTGACTACCTCATACAAGTGGAATTACACAGTATTTGTCTTTCTGTGTCTGGCTTATTTCATTTAGCATAATGTCCTCAAGTTGTGTCCATATTTTCACATATTGCAGAATTTCCTTCTTTTTTTAAAAGCTGAATAACACTTCAGAGTGTGTGTGTGTGTGTGTGTGTGTGTAATCACACTTTCTTTATCCATTCATTTCATCCATCAATAGACACAGGTTGTTTCCATATCTTGGCTACTATAACTAATACTACAATGAACATGGGAGTGTTATCAATTTGGGATCCTGATTTTAATTATTTTAGATATATACCCAGGGTGGGGAAGCTGAATTATATAGTAGTTCTATTTTGAATTTATTCAGGAACATCCATACTGTTTTCCATAGTGGCTATACCATTATTCATTCCCACCAAGAGTGTGCAAGAGTTCCACTTTCTCCACATCCTCATCAACACTTTTTTTTTCTTTTTGTTTATAATAGCCATACTGGCAAGTGAGAGATTACTGCTTGTGGTTTTGATTTGCATTTCCTGATGATTAGTGCCAATGATTACTTTTTCATGCACCTGCTGGCCATTTATAGTCTTTTCTTTTAAGTACAAACCAATTTTTATTGATCAGTTATACCTCAATGAAGCTGAAAAAATGCAGATTCTGATTGGATAGGTTTTACAGTTGGCCCAGAGTTCTGCATTTCTGAGAAGTGCCCATGTCCTCTCAATGGAGCTGGCTGGCCAACTCTGCCTTGAGCAGCAAGCTTCTAAGTGGCCTTCCTGTGTCTAATTTATCCTCTTCCAACACATCCTTCATGTTGCATTTGGATTAATTTCTCTGAAGTTGAATTTTATGAAATGTGACCCTAGAGTTTTCTCTAGAAACCAGATCCTGTTTCAGACCTGATTAGTCATAACTTCTTACAGTGACAACCCCAAATCTGCCTTTTTTCAATTTAATTTTATTTTTTTCAGTGTTCCAAAAGTCATTGTTTGTGCACCACACCCAGTGCTCCATGCAATACGTGCCCTCCACAATACCCACCACCAGGCTCACCCAACCCACCACTCCCTCCCTCAAAAACCTTCAGTTTGTCTCTGAGAGTCCACAATCTCTCATGGTTCATTTCCTCCTCCAGTTTTCCCCAATTCACTTCTCCTCTCCATCTCCCAATGTCTTCCATGCTATTCCTTATGCTCCACAAGTAAGTGAAACCATATGACAATTGACTCTCTATGCTTGACTTATTACACTCAGCATAATCTCTTCCAGTCCCGTCCATGTAATACAAAAGTTGGGTATTCATCCTTTCTGACAGAGGCATAATACTCTATTGTATATATGGGCCATATATTCTTTATCCATTCATCTGTTGAAGGGCCTCTTGGTTCTTTCCACAGTTTGGCGACTGTGGCCATTGCTGCTATGAACATTGGGGTACAGATGGCCCTTCTTTTCACTACATCTGTATCTTTGGGATAAATATCCAGTAGTGCAATTGCAGGGTCATAAGGTAGCTCTATTTTTAATTTCTTAAGGAATCTCCACACTGTTTTCCAAAGTGGCTGCACCAACTTGCATTGCCACCAACAGTGTAAGAAGGTTCCCCTTTCTCCACATACTCTCCAACATTTGTTGTTTACTGTCTTACTGATTTTGGCTGTTCTATTTGTAGTCTTTTTTGGAGAAATATCTATTTAAGTTCATTGCCCATTTTTAAATTGTGTTACAGTTTTTGTTGTTGTTACTGAGTTGTAGTAACTCCTTACATATTTTGGAGATTGAGTCCTTATCAGCTATATGGTTCATAAATGTTTTCTTCCATTCCATAGATTGCCTTCATTCTGCTGATTGTTTCCTTTGTTGTTCAGAAGCTTTTTAATTTGATGTAGCCTGAAATATTTTTTGCTTTTGTTGCCTGTGATTTTGGTGTCATATCCATGAAATAACTGCCAAAACCAATGTCATGAAGATTTTCCTCTATTTTTCCTTCCGAGAGTTTTACAGCTTTTAATCCATTTTGAGCTGACTTTTTTTTTTAAGATTTTATTTATTTACTTGACAGACAGAGATCACAAGTAGGCAGAGTGGCAGGCAGAGAGAGAGAGGAGAGGAAGCAGGCTCCCTGCTGAGCAGAGAGCCCGATGCAGGGCTGGATCCCAGGACCATGGGATCATGACCTAAGCTGAAGGCAGAGGCTTAACCCACTGAGACATCCTGATGCCCCTTTGAGCTGACTTTTATGCATGATGTAAGATAAGTGCCCAATTTCACTCTGCTACATGTAGATATCTAGTTTTCCCAATAGCATTTGTCAAAGAGACCACCCCATGGTGTATTCTTTGCATCCTTGACAAATATTTGCAGACATATAAGTGTGAGTTTATTTCTGTGTAGTTAACATACAGTGCAATATTGGTTTCTGGAGCAGAATTCAGTGATTTGTGACTTACAGGCAACACTCAGTGCCCATCATAAATGCCGTCCTTAATACCTACCACCCATCTAGCCCATCCCCCACCCACCTCTCTCCATCAACCCTCAATTTGTTCTATATCATCAAAAGTGTCTTATTCCTTGTTTCTCTCTCTCCTTTTTTTCTTTCCCTCATTTTCATAGGTTCATCTGTTTTGTTTCTTAAATTCCACATGAGCGAGATCATATGGTACTTGTCTTTCTCTGACTAACTTATTTCATTTAGCATAATACACTGTAGCCCCATCCACATCATTCCAAAAGGAAAGATTTCATTTTTTTGGTGGCTGAGTAATATTCCATTGTATGTATATACCACAACTTTTTTATCTATTCACCACTCCATGAACATTGGGACTCTCTCCATAGTTTGGCTATTGTTGATAATGCTGCTATAAACATTGGAATGTATGTATCCATTTGAATCTGTATTTTTGTGTCCTTTGGGTAAATACCTGGGAGTGCAACTGCTGCATTCTAGGGTAGTTCTATTTTTAAATTTTTGAGGAACCTCCATACTGTTCTCCAGAGTGGCTGCACTACTTTGCATTCTTGCCAACAGCACAAGAGCTTTCCCATTTCTCTGCATCCTCACCGACACCCGTTTTTTTCCGTTATTATTTTTAGCCATTCTGACAGGTATGAGGTGGTATCTTATTGTAGATTTGATTTGTATTTCCCTGATGATGAGTGACGTTAAACATCTTTTCATGTGTCTATTAGCTATCTGGATATCTTCTTTGGAAAAATATCTATGCATGTCTTCTGCCCATTTTTTAACTGGATTATTTGTGTTTTGATCGTGGAGTTTTGTAAGTTCTTTACAGATTTTGGTTACTAACATTTTATCAGATATGTCATTTGCCAATATGTTCTCTCCCTCCATAGGCTGCCTTTTAGTTTTGTTGATTGCTTCCTTTTCTGTGTGGAAGATTTTTTTCTTGATGTAGCCCCAACAGTTCATTTTTGCTTTTGTTTCCCTTGCCTGTGGTGACATGTCTAGTAAGAAGTTGTTATGGCCGAGGTAAAAGGTTTCTGCCTGTGTTCTCCTCTAGGAATTTGACGGTTTCATGTCTCACATTTTGATCTTTCATCCATTTTGAATTTGTTTTTGTGTATGGTACAAGAAAATGGTCCAATTTCATTCTACATGTGGCTGTCCAGTTGTCCCAACACCATTATTTGAAGAGATTGTCTTTTTTCCATTGGATAGTCTTTCCTGCTTTGTCAAATATTAGCTGACCATATAGTTGTGGTTCCAATTCTGCATTGTCTATTCTGTTTCATTGATTTGTGTGTATATTTTTCTGCCCATACCATACTATCTTGATGACTACAGCTTTGTGCTATAGCTTGAAATATGCAGTCATGATGCCTCCATTTTTTTCTTTTTTAGAATTTCTTTGGCTATTTAGGGTTTTTGTGGTTTTATACAAATTTTGGAATTGTTCTAGCTTTGTGAAAAATGCTCGTGGTATTTTGATAGAGATTGCATTAAATGTGTTGATCTATGAGTCTGTATTTGTGCCAGTACCATACTGTTTTGATTACTGCAGCTTTGTGGTATATCTTGATAATCTGGGATTGTGATATTTCCAGCTTTGTTTTTCTTTCTCAAGATTGCTTTGGCTATTCAGGGTCTTATACTAAAATATGAATTTTAGGATTACTTGTCCTAGTTCTGTGAAAAAATGTTTTTGGTATTTTTGATAGGAATTTCATTGAATCTGTATATTGCTTTAGATAGTGTGGACAGTTTAACAATATTAAATCTTCCAATTCATTAGCATGGAATAACTTTCCATTTGTTTGTGTCATCTTCAATTTTTTTCAATCAGTATTTTATGGTTTTCAGAGAACCAGTGTTTCACCTCCATGGTTAAGTTTATTCCTAGATATTTTATTCTCTTTGGTGCAGTTGTAAATGGGGTTACTGTCTTAATTTCTCTTTCTGCTACTTAATTATTAGTGTATAGCAATGCAATAGATTTTTGTACATTAGTTTTGTATTCTGTGACTTTACTGTATCCATTTATTAGTTCTAGTAATTTTAGGATGGAGTCTTTCAGGTTTTCTATATACAGTATCACATTATCTGTAGATAGGACAGTTTTACTTATTCCTTACCAATCTGGATGCCTTTTATTTCCTTTTTTGTCAGAATGTTTTGCTTGGATTTGCTTGGATTTGTTTTGCAATATCATGTTTAATGAAAATGGTGTGAGTGGACATTCTTATTTCACTCCTGATCTTAAGGGAAAAGCTCTCAGTTTTTCACCATTGAGTATAATATTAGCTGTGAGTTTTTCATATATGACTTTTATCATGTTGTGGTATTTTCCCTTTAAACCTACTTTGTTGAGAGGTTTATTATGAATAGATGTTGTATTTTGTCAAATGCCTTTTCTGTATCCTTGGAGATATCCACTTTATAAGTATCGGTATGGCTAAAATAAAAAGGACAAGAAAATAACAAGTCTTGATATGGATGTAGAAACAAAGGAAAAAACTCTTGAGCATTCTTGGTGGGAATGCAAACTGGTACAGCCAGTGTGAAAAACAATATAGAGGTTCCTCCAAAAATTAAATTAGTAGAATTACTGCATGATTTATTAATTCCACCACTGAGTATTTACCCAAGGAAAATGAAAACAGTAATTTGAAAAGTTATATGCACCCTTATGTTGATTGCAACATCATTTACAATAGCCAAATTTTGAAAGCACCCCATGTGTCCATCCATAGATAAATGGATAAAGAAGATGTTGTACACACACACACACACACACACACACAGAGGAATATTACTCAGCCATAAAAAGAATAAAATCTTGCCATTTGCAATAGCAGGGATAGATTTAGAGAGTAAAATGTTAAGTGAAATAAGTCAGTCAGAGAAAGACAAATACCATGATTTCACTCATATGTGGAATTTAAGAAACAGAAAAATAAACATGAAAGAAAGAGAAAATAAAGGACAGACTCACCTACAGAGAACAATCTGATAGTCACAAGAGGGGAGGTGGATGAGGAGATGGGTGAAATAGGTTTATCATGATGAGCAGTGAGTAATGTATAGAATTGTTGAGTCACTGTATTGTACACCTAAAACTAAGACAACACTGTATGTTATCTATATTGGAACAGAAAAATTTAACCCCAAACTAAGAGTTAAACACAGAAATGATGTTCTTGGTTGGCTTATCTTCCCCCTTTTCTCTTTCTCTCCAAACTGGCCTCTATATGAAGTTCTTCAATATCTACAACATATGCCACACACTCAAACACTTAATGATTTTTACTCAATGTGTTCAAAAACAATTTGTTGAGCACCTACTATTTTGCTGGGTTTATTACCATTGTTACAGCCTACACAATGTCACAGCATAAGAAGATTTTAGATATGACCAAGTCTAACTTATTCCTTTTGCAGGTTTTGCATGTTGTGTCCCCTGTGTGCTCTATGTGCTTGTTTTTCTCAATTCTTACTCTTTTTAAAATCCATGTTTACTACAATGGGAGAGAATAAGTATAAATGGCTTTAATTAAGTCACATTTATAGAAGGGGGGACAAGACGGCGGGGGAGTAGGAGGAGGTGCCTTTTCAGCTGGTACCCCAAAGTGAGCTGATTACCTACCAAAAAACTCCATTTACCCATGAAATCAGCCTGAGATCAGAATCATACATGTCTGGATCTCTACAGGGGCAGGAGACGCCAGTGGGCAGGTAAAGCGGAATGGGAACAGCGGACTGATATCAGAAGATAAACAAAAAAAGCAGAGAGAGTCAATTATCATATGGTTTCACTTATTTGTGGAGCATAACAATTAGCATGGAGGACAAGGGGTGTTAGAGAGGAGAAGGGAGTTGGGGTAAATTGGAAGGGGAGGTGAACCACGAGAGACTACGGACTCTGAAAAACAATCTGAGGGGTTTGAAGTGGCGGGGGCGGGTGGGAGGTTGGGGTACCGGGTGGTGGGTATTGTAGAGGGCACGGATTGCATGGAGCACTGGGTGTGGTGAAAAAATAATGAATACTGTTTTTCTGAAAATAAATAAATTGAAACAAAAAACAAAAAACAAAAGAAAAGAAGATAAACAAAAGGGGGAGGGAGCCACCAGAGGCGACTGGTTGTAAACTAATACTCCAGTACGAGCGAGAGTGCCCTGCGTCTGGGGACCAGCATTAACTTGGAGACTGGTTGAAAGCACTCCAAAAGAGCAAAGGATCTCAGGGGGCAATTGTGGGAATCCGGGCGGCTAGGGACAGGGGCTTAAGTCCCCGGTCCCTGGACACCTTCCCGGGCGCTGAGGCAGAGAGAGTGCGGAGGAGAAACCAGGTCTTGGTCCCTAAGCTGCCAGTGCGCCTGAGAATGTGTGGGTTCTGGCTCCTGTGAGGGGATGGGAGCCACGCAGGTCGGCAGAACTCGTGAGCCCTACTACAAAGCCTGAGATAACGTGCGCACGTCCCTCATGCACCCCTGAGAGAGTTACAAAGACCCCGCCGGTGCTCTTTGACCCGCGCCATTGTTTCCAAAGCCTAAGCCACGCGCCCCAAACTCTCCCCTGACGGAGGTGCGCAAAGGCCCAGCCTGGTGCTCTCGGAACTGCGCCCCGTTCTCAGTGCCTGAGACGCATGCGCGGCCCATAGCCACCCATGAAAGAGGCACGCGCAAGCCGGGCACTCTTAGACCCAGCAAGACCAGGCACTCCCAGCCCAGGCCAGCGGCAAAATCTCAGTGTGCAATTGCTGCTTGGAACCTCTCTGGCGGTCTGGAGCTCCCAGACAGCCGCCACTGCCATGGCTTTGGGTACAAGCAAAAGATCCTGCGTCCCCAAGGTCTGCAACTTGGAACCTGCTCTGCCAGCGGCCAAGGGGGAATTTATTCAGCTTCTGCACCCAGACTGAGGCTTCTCTCTGAGAGGGAGATCAGGGTGTGGTTTGTATTCCTCTAAAACTACAAAAACCATCAAAGGCGGTCAAGGTGAGAGAAAAAAAAGTGAACAAACATAAAAACCGCCAGAGAACAAAAGCCTGAAAAAAACCAGTTTCCTCAGAGCCCACCCCTTTGAGGGGGGCGGGAGGACTTAACTCAGGAAACTTCATTGACTGACAACCCACGTGGCAGGCCCCTCTCCCAGAAAACAAACCAAGAAAGAAAAAAAAAAAAAAAGAGGAAAAAAAAAAAAGGACTACAAGAGAACAACCACTACTTCATAGGAAAACTTTTACTGTTCACTCGTTCCCACTATTCTGGTTTTTTTTTTTTTTTTACACATAAGTAATTCTGTTAACCCATTTACCATCACAGCGAGCTGTACAGTACATCAAATTCCATAATACCCTTCTAACCTGAACTTTTTGATACATACACCTATGTTTTTCTTTTGCATTTTTATTTTTTGAATTCCTTTTTTTAAATTTTAGTTAGTTTAGTCTAGTTTATTCCTTTTTATTTTTATCCTCTAATATTCATATAGAGTTAAACTTCAAAGTAATCCCCTTTCCCCAATCAATACTATCCCTATAGGTAAACCAATTTTTAATCCCCTTTATCTTAGGAAAGTTGAGTCCATTAACAAAGATATCAAGATACATCCAGGAAGAATCAAAACAAACTTCCTCGCACACACTGAGAATTTATAAGAACTCTCCCATCTTCTTCTTCCACCAGTGTTTCTGTGTTTTTGTGATTGTCCTGATGATGAAGTTCTAGAACTTAGGTGAGGTTCAGTGGGCTGAGGTCCAGAGCCGATGACCAAGAAAGAATTCTTGAGACATCTTTGGTGCAAAATGGTGGTTTATTAAAGCACGGGGACAGGACCCATGGGCAGGCGGAGATGCGGCTGCACCGAGTTGTGAGGGTAGGCGTGTTATATACCTTGTGGTTGGGGGGAGGTGGTGAAGGGATGGGAGATTTCGACAGAGCTCTCACGTGCTAAAGTGGGCCTACAAGGTGCCGGGGGGAGTCCTTGCCCTTATGGCTTGATCAATGTTGTTTTTAGGTCAGGCATTAACATTAAGATAGTTGGGAGATTCTTAGTGGGGCATTATGACCCTGCTGTCATTCACATTCCCTTCTACCTCAGTCTCCTCCAGTTTATGGTGGGGAAGGGGACATCAGGGCTTCAGGACATGGGAGTTATTTGCCTCTGGAAATTTGTGCTATTGATAAGGTAACCTCCCTGTTTAGATCTCTAGGATACCTGTAGAGCAAGGGAGATTCCTGTTCTGCAGGATTGGGATCCCTGCAAGTTAACTATTTATCGTTTTATGGCAGTCAGGGGTGCCTGAGGAATGCTACACATATGAAGGGGAGCAGGTGAAGAGGGGGTGCAAGGCACCAGCTTCTACTCTGTCCTCAGCCAGCCTCCTGCTCCCTCATCACTGATAGCATATAAATCTTACACTTGAGGTTCTTTTTGATGAGGTTCTTCCTTTATTTGCACATATATATTTTTTTCTCTTGTCATATACTTGTATCAGTCTTCTTCTCTCTTTTTGTTTGTCTACTTCATAAATCTTACCTTGGGGCCCATCTGGGCTGAACCTTCTTTTTCATCTTCCCTTTCTTCCCTGTCTCGCTCTCTCCCTCTTTTTTCTTTCTTTTCTTACTTTTTTTTCTTTTTCTTTTTCTTCTCTTTTGTCTCTCGTTTGGGTGGGAATCCTGATTGCTCAGAAGTGTTCCAGGATGCACCTTGACTGCACCACAGTTGATACATCCAGCTACATCTGTTCAGTCATCTCCCACCAAAATGACTAGGAGGAGGAATGCCCAAAAGAAGAAAAATGCAGAGGATGGACCTTCTGCAACAGAGCTAATGGCTATCAACATAGACAATATGTTGGAAAGAGAATTCAGACTAACAATTATCCAGGCAATAGCTAGGTTGGAGAAAGCCATGGATGACCAAACAGAATTGATTAGGGCCAAACTGAAAGTGACCAGAGAGGATGTTCACAATGTTAGGGCGGAGCTTAAAGCTACCAGGGAGGAGGTTCACAATGCTCTCAATGAGTTCCAATCTAATCTAAACTCTCTCAAAGTTAGGGTAACTGAGACAGAAGATAGAATTAGTGATCTGGAAGACAAACAGATAGAAAGGATCAGGAGGAAGACTGGAACAAACAGCTTAGAAACCATGAAAACAGAATCAGGGAAATAAATGATGCCCTGAAGCGTTCCAACATCAGAATTATTGGAATCCCTGAAGGGGAGGAGAAAGAAAGAAGTCTAGAAGATATCGTGGAACAAGTCCTTCATGAAAATTTTCCAAATCTCTCGAATGGAACCAGCGTTCATGTACTAGAGGCTGAACGGTCTCCACCCAAGATTATACATTCCAAAAAAACATCACGACACCTGATAGTCAAATTGAGGAATTATAATTGTGGGTATAATCTCTTGAAATCCGCCAGGGCAAAGAGGCTCCTTACTTACAGAGGTAAGCCCATCAGAATAACGTCAGACCTGTCCACAGAGACCTGGCAAGCCAGAAAAGGCTGGCAAGATATATTCAGGGCACTAAATGAGAAGAACATGCAGCCAAGAATACTTTATCCAGCAAGACTGACATTCAAAATGGATGGAGAGATAAAGAGTTTCCAAGACCAGCAAGGCTTAAAAGACTATGCAACCACCAAGCCGACACTGCAGGAAATATTAAGGGGGTTCTATAAAAGAGGAAAAATCCTAAGAATAGCATTGAACAGAAATATAGAGACTGTCTACAGAAAGAAAGACTTCAAAGGTAACTCGATGTCAATAAAAACGTATCTATCAATAATCACTCTCAATGTGAATGGCCTAAATGCGCCCATAAAATGGCACAGGGTTGCAGATTGGATAAAACAACAGGACCCATCCATATGATGTCTACAAGAGACCCATTTTGAACCTAAAGATACATGCAGACTGAAAGTGAATGGATGGAGAAGCATCTTTCATGCCAATGGGCCTCAAAAGAAGGCTGGGGTAATGATTCTCATATCAGATAAATAGACTTCAAACTAAAGACTGTAGTCAGAGATACAGAAGGACACTACATAATCCTTAAAGGGACTATCCACCAAGATGATCTAACAATTGTAAATATCTATGCTCCCAATATGGGAGCAGCCAATTACTTAAGAAAACTGTTAATCAAGATAAAGAGTCATATTCATATAAATACACTAATCGTAGGAGATCTTAACACGAGTCTCTCAGAAATAGAGAGATCATCGGAGCAGAAAATCAATAAAGAAACAGAGCATTGAATGACACATTGGACCAGATGGACCTCATAGATATATACAGAACATTCCACCCTAAAACAACAGAATACTCGTTCTTCTCAAGTGCACATGGAACCTTCTCCAGAATAGACCACATACTGGGTCACAAATCAGGACTCAACCGATACCAAAAGACTGAGATTATTCCCTGCATATTCTCAGATCACAATGCTTTGAAACTGGAGCTCAATCACAAGGAAAAGTTCTGAAGGAACTCGAACACCTGGAAGCTCAAGACCACCTTGCTTAAGAATGCTTGGATCAACCAGGAGATCAAAGAGGAACTGAAACAATTCATGGAAACCAATGAGAATGAAGACACTTCGGTCCAAAACCTATGGGATACAGCAAAGGCGGTCCTAAGGGGAAAATACATAGCCATCCAAGCATCCCTCAAAAAACTAGAAAAATCCAGAATACACCAGCTGTCTCTACACCTTAAGGAACTGGAGAATCAACAACAAATCAATCCAACTCGACACATAAGAAGGGAAATCATCAAGATTAGAGCTGAGATCAATGAGGTAGAAAACAGAGATAGAGTAGAACGTATCAATGAAACTAGAAGATGGTTTTTTGAAAGACTCAATAAGATCGATAAACCATTGGCCACACTAATCCAAAAGAAAGGAGAGAAAGCCCAAATTCATAAAATTATGAATGAAAAGGGAGAGATCACAACTAACACCAAGGAAGTAGAAACAATCATCAGAAGTTATTATCAACAGTTATATGCCAATAAGCTTAGCAACCTAGATGAAATGGATGCATTCCTGGAAAACTATAAACTCCCAAAATTGAACTTGGAAGAAATCGACAACCTGAATAGACTGATATCTAATAACGAGATTGAAGCAGAGATCAAAAACCTCCCAAAAAACAAGAGCCCAGGACCTGAAGGATTCCCGGGGGAATTCTATCAAACTTTCAAAGAAGAAATAACACCTATTCTCCTGAAGCTGTTTCAAAAAATCGAAGCAGAAGAATTAGTTTTCTGTTGTTTTAGGAATTTCCAGACTCTTTCTATGAAGCCAGCATTACCCTGATCCCCAAACCAGGCAAAGACCCTACCAAAAAGGAGAATTTTAGACCAATATCACTGATGAATATGGATGCTAAGATTCTCAACAAGTTCCTAGCCAAGAGGATCCAACAGCACATGAAAAAGCTTATCCACTCAGCATAATCTCTTCCAGTCCCGTCCATGTTGCTACAAAAGTTGGGTATTCATCCTTTCTGATGGAGGCATAATACTCCATAGTGTATATGGACCACATCTTCCTTATCCATTTGTCCGTTGAAGGGCATCTTGGTTCTTTCCATAGTTTGGCGACTGTGGCCATTGCTGCTATAAACATTGGGGTACAGATGGCCCTTCTTTTCATGACATCTGTGTCTTTGGGGTAAATACCCAGGAGTGCAATTGCAGGGTCATAGGGAAGCTCTATTTTTAATTTCTTGAGGAATGAAATAAGTCAAGCAGAGAGAGTCAATTATCATATGGTTTCACTTATTTGTGGAGCATAACAAATAGCATGGAGGACAAGGGCATTAGAGAGGAGTAAGGAATTTGGGTAAATTGGAAGGGGAGGTGAACCATGAGAGACTATGGACTCTGAAAAACAATCTGAGGGGTTTGAAGTGGCGGGGGTGTGGAGGGTTGGGGTACTAGGTGGTGGGTATTATAGAGGGCACGGCTTGCATGGAGCACTGGGTGTGGTGAAAAAATAATGAATAATGTTTTTCTGAAAATAAATAAATGGAAAAAAAATTAAAAAAAAAAAAGATTATCCACCGGGGCACCTGGGTGGCTCAGTGAGTTAAAGCCTCTGCCTTCGGCTCGGATCATGATCCCAGGGTCCTGGGATCGAGCCCCGCATCAGGCTCTCTGCTCAGCAGGGAGCCTGCTTCCTCCTCCCTCTCTCTCTCTGCCTGCCTCTCTGCCTACTTGTGATCTCTATCTGTCAAATAAAATAAATAAAATCTTAAAAAAAAAAGATTATCCACCATGATCAGGTGGGATTCATCCCTGGGCTACAAGGATGGTTCACCATTCGCAAATCAATCAAAGTGATACAACAAATTAATATGAGAAGAGAGAAGAATCACATGGTCCTCTCAATTGATGCAGAAAAAGCATTTGACAAAATCCAGCATCCGTTCCTGATTAAAGCGCTTCAAAGTATAGGGATGGAGGGAACATTCCTGAACCTCATCAAATCTATCTATGAAAGACCCACAGCAAATATCATCCTCAATGGGAAAAAGCTTGCAGCCTTCCCATTGAGATCAGGAACAAGACAAGGATGCCCACTTTCACCACGCTTGTTCAATATAGTATTAGAAGTCCTAGCAACAGCAATCAGACAACAAAGAGAAATAAAAGGTATCCAAATTGGTAATGAAGAAGTCAAACTCTCTCTCTTTGCGGATGACCTGATTCTTTATATGGAAAACCCCAAAGACTCCACCCCCAAACTACTAGAACTCATTCAGCAATTCAGCAACGTGGCAGGATACAAAGTCAATGTGCAGAAATCAGTGGCTTTCTTATACACTAACAATGAAAATACAGAAAGGGAAATTAGAGAATCGATTCCATTTACTATAGCACCAAGAACCATAAGATACCTGGGAATAAACCTAACCAAAGAGGTAAAGGATCTGTACTTGAGGAACTACAGAACACTCATGAAAGAATCTGAAGACACAAAAAGATGGAAGACCATTCCATGCTCTTGGATCGGAAGAATAAACATTGTTAAAATGTCTATACTGCCTAGAGCAATCTATACTTTTAATGCCATTCCGATCAAAATTCCACCGGTATTCTACAAAGAGCTGGAGCAAATAATCCAAAAATTTGTATGGAATCAGAAGAGACCCTGAATCGCTAAGGAAATGTTGAAACACAAAAATAAAGCTGGGGGCATCACGTTACCTGATTTCAAGCTTTATTACAAAGCTGTGATCACCAAGACAGCATGGTTCTGACATAAAAACAGACACATAGACCAGTGGAACAGAGTAGAGAGCCCAGATATGGACCCTCAACTCTACGGTCAAATAATCTTCGACAAAACAGGAAAAAATATACAGTGGAAAGAAGACAGTCTCTTCAATAAATGGTGCTGGGAAAACTGGACAGCTATAAGTGGAAGAATGAAACTTGACCATTCTCTTACACCGTACACAAAGATCAACTCAAAATGGATAAAAGACCTCAACATGAGACAGGAATCCATCAGAATCCTAGAGGAGAACATAGGCAGTAATCTTTTCGATACCAGCCACAGCAACTTCTTTCAAGATACGTCTCCAAAGGCAAAGGAAACAAAAGCGAAAATAAACTTCTGGGACTTCATCAAAATCTAAAGCTTCTGCACAGCAAAGGAAACAGTCAAAAAAACAAAGAGGCAACCCACGGAATGGGAGAAAATATTTGCAAATGACAGTACAGACAAAAGGTTGATATCCCTGATCTATAATGAACTCCTCAAACTCAACACACATGAAACAGGCAAACATATCAAAAAATGGGCAGAAGATATAAACAGACACTTCTCCAATGAAGACACACAAATGGCTATCAGACTCATGAAAAAATGTTCATCATCACTAGCCCTCAGGGAGATTCAAATTAAAACCACATTGAGATATCACCTTACACCAGTTAGAATGGCCAAAATTAACAAAACAGGAAACAACATGTGTTGGAGAGGATGTGGAGAAAGGGGAACCCTCTTACACTGTTGGTGGGAATGCAAGTTGGTGCAGCCTCTTTGGAGAACAGTGTGGAGATTCCTCAAGAAATTAAAAATAGAGCTTCCCTATGACCCTGCAATTGCACTACAGGGTATTTACCCCAAAGACACAGATGTCCTGAAAAGAAGGGCCATCTGTACCCCAATGTTTATAGCACAATGGCCATGGTCGCCAAACTATGGAAAGAACCAAGATGCCCTTCAACGGATGAATGGATAAGGAAGATGTGGTCCATATACACTATGGAGTATTATGCCTCCATCAGAAAGGATGAATACCCAACTTTTGTAGCAACATGGACGGGACTGGAAGAGATTACGCCGAGTGAAATAAGTCAAGCAGAGAGAGTCAATTATCATGTGATTTCACTTATTTGTGGAGCATAACAAATAGCATGGAGGAGAAGGGGTCTTAGAGAGGAGAAGGGAGTTGGGTTAAATTGGAAGGGGAGGTGAATCATGAGAGACTATGGACTCTGAAAAACAACTGAGGGGTTTGTAGTGGCGGGGGGGGTGGGAGGTTGGGGTACCAGGTGGTGGGTATTATAGAGGGCACAGATTGCATGGAGCACTGGGTGTGGTGAAAAAATAATGAATACTGTTTCTATGAAAATAAATAAATTAATTTAATTTTAAAAATCATAGTTATGGTATTTAATTATATTATAATTAAATATATTCTTAAATATATATTATAATTATATATATTATATATTAAATATATTACATATAAATATATAATATATAATTTATATATATTTATATATAAATTAAATATAACATTTAACTATATTTATATATTTCTTACACCCCACTTTATGCTTTTGGTATTATTGATCTTTAAAAATTAAATGAGCTTTGGTAATGGATCTATCTTTTACTGCTCTATTAAGACCAAATACTCCTGTCATAACATTCTTGATTTTCCTTTTATGAAATTGTTATCTTTAATTAAAACTGTTTTAAACATTTAAAATAATATATATTAGATTACGGATTAAAAAGAAAAAAGATTTTAAAGAAATGATTAGAGGAACTGAGCACAGAGATAGAAAGCCATTTATACAACATTTCATAGCAAGTTAGAAGCAGTCTCCTGACGCTTGACTCAATGTTAATCACACAGTTTGTGATGGTTCTTCTGATTCTTTTTATACGGTCCATTAGTTAACCTAAGAATCGTTTTTTAAAGTATTTTCTTTTTTTTAGATTTTATTTATTTATTTGACAGATAGAGATCACAAGTAGGCAGAGAGGCAGGCAGAGAGAGAGAGAGGAGGAAGCAGGATCCCTGCTGAGCAGAGAGCCAGATGCGGGGCTCGATCCCAGGACCCTGGGATCATGACCTGGGCCGAAGCCAGGTGTTTTAACCCACTGAGCCACCCAGGCACCCCTGTTTTCTTAAAACAGCGCTGGTTTTCCTTTTTTTTAGTTCCAGCAAAGTATTTATTACTTTTATAGCCTTCATTTTTTATAATTTCTTTTCAGTGTTCCAGAATTCATTGTTTATGCACCACACCCAGTGCTTCATGCAATACGTGCCCTCCATAATACCCACCACTGGGCTCCCCCAACCTCCCACCCTCCACCCCTCCAAAACCCTCAGACTGATTTTCAGAATCCACAGTCTCTCATGGTTCATCTCCCCTCCAATTTTCCCCAACTCGCTTCTCCTCTCCAACTCCCCATGTCCTCCATGTTATTCCTTATGCTCCACAAATAAGTGAAACCATATGATAATTGACTCTCTCTGCTTGACTTATTTCACTCAGCATAATCTCTTCCTGTTCCATCCATGTTGATACAAAAGTTGGGTATTCATCCTTTCTTCTGGAGGTATAATATTCCATTGTCTATATGGACCATATCTTCTTTATCCATTTGTCTGCTGAAGGACATCTTGGCTCTTTCCACAGTTTGGAGACTGTGGCCATAGTTGCTATGAACACTCGGGTACAGATGGCCCTTCTTTTCACTACATCTGTATTTTTGGGGTAAATACCCAGTAGTGCAATTGCGGGGTCATAGGGAAGCTCTGCCCATTTTTAGACATGATCATCTATTTTATGTATGTTGAGTTTGAGAAATTCTTTATAGATCCTGGATATCAGCCTTTTGTCTGTACTGTCATTTGCAAATATCTTCTCCCGTTCCATGGGTTGCTTCTTTGTTTTGTTGACTGTTCCCTTTGCTGTGCAGAAGCTTTTGATCTTGATGAAGTCCCAAAAGTTTATTTTTGCTTTGCCTTTGGAAACATATCTTGAAAGAACTTGCTGTGGCTGATATCGAAGAGGTTACTGCCTATGTTCTCCTCTAAGATTCTGATGGATTCCTGCCTCACATTGAGGTCTTTTATGCATTTCGAGTTTATCTTTTTATATGGTGTAAGAGAATGGTCAAGTTTCATTCTTCTACATATAGCTGTCTGATTTTCCCAGTACCATTTACTGAAGAGACTGTTTTTTTCCACTGTATAGTCTTTCCTGCTTTGTGAAGATTATTTGACCAAAAAGTTGAGGGTCCATATCTGGGCTCTCTCCTCCATTCCACTGGTCTATGTGTCTGTTTTTATGCCAGTACCATGCTGTCTTGGTGATCACAGTGTTAGGTCCATAATCAAAGGAGCGAGACTGATACAAAGCGAAAGTCAAGCAGAGCTTTATTTCACGACAAGCGTCAAGAATCAAACCGACCGTTTGGGGCCGATTCTTACAGAGAGGGTGCCCCTCCCTGCCTTACAGACTAACTTTTATAGAACAAAGGCCATTTGGTTGAGCCTGGCCACACACAGGTGGCCAATGAGATTGTAACACACAGAGAAAGCTGCACAGTCATGCTAGGTCACACACGGATGGCCAGTTGAATTACAATTCACCCCTAAGCAGCTACTTGAACTAGCCTATCACCTTGGTCAAATTGATGCCCAAAAGGCGGGGCCCACACTCCTTGGTAGTTAGGGAGACAGTATGCACGCCCCACTGATTGGATGTCTCCACCTGACCCGCCCTTGTATTTGGGCTTTGTTACCTGGGACTGGTTTCCCGGACTTGCTTTTAAGTAAGTCCCCTGCAGGGTGGTCAGGGTCATTTTAAATTTTACTGCATAAACAAAAAAATCACTGTTTAACCAGATGGAATTTCTCCTGCAAAATAGGCCCTTACAACAGCTTTGTGGTAAAGCTTAAAATCCGGCAACATGATGCTGCCAGTTTTGTTTTTCTTTTTCAACATTTCCTTAGCAATTCAGGGTTCCTTCTGATTCCATACAAATTTTAGGATTGTTTGCTCCAGCTCTTTGAAAAATGCCGGTGGAATTTTGATCAGAATGGCCTTGAAAGTATAGATTGCTCTAGGCAGTGTAAACATTTTAACAATATTTATTCTTCTGATCCATGAGCATGGGATGGTCTTCCATCTTTTTGTGTCTTCTTCAGTTTCTTTCATGAGTGTTCTGTAGTTCATTGAGTATAGATCCTTTACCTCTTTGGTTAGGTTTATTCCCAGGTATCATATGGTTCTTGTTGCTATAGTAAATGGAATCGATTCTCTAATTTTCCTTTCTGTATTTTCTTTTTTTTTAATATTTTATTTATTTATTTGACAGAGAGAGATCACAAGTAGGCAGAGAGGCAGGCAGAGAGAGAGAGGAGGAAGTAGGCTCCCCGCTGAGCAGAGAGCCCGATGCGGGACTCCATCTCAGGACCCTGAGATCATGACCTGAGCCGAAGGCAGCAGCTTAACCCACTGAGCCACCCAGGAGCCCCTGTATTTTCATTGTTAGTGTATAAGAAAGCAACTTATTTCTGTACATTGATTTTGTATCCTGCCACATTACTGAATTGCTGTATGAGTTCTAGTAGTTGAGGGTGGAGTCTTTTGGGTTTTCCATATAAAGTAACATGTCATCTGCAAAGAGAGAGAGTTTGACTTCTTCATTGTCAATTTGAATACCTTTTACTTCTCTTTGTTGTCTGATTGCTGTTGCTATAACCTAAGAATCTTTGTGAGAAGAGTAAATGAACCTATACTTAGGCTCTAACAGCAGGCTGGCTGCCCATGGCAATGTACTGCTGATGGTAAGATTTTGACAGATGGTTTTCTCAATTCCTTTCCAAACTCCAGCTAGATAATAAACGAATCATGTCTTTCTCACTACACTGATAGGATTTCTGCTCTTTCCACTGGCCTCCCTGTGCTCAGTCTAGGTTTATTAGGGGAAAGAAAAAGGAACACTTAGAGATTCGGGCCTGGGACTTGGTCTCTTAACTTGTTTCTGGGTCAGAGGGAAATAGAACACATTCTGGTTAAGAAGAGCTCTTTGATATACAGGTTTCATCATAAACAAACCATATCCTGAGGCCTGCAGTTGTGAGAAAAGGCAAGGAAGGACAAACTCGGGTCAGTTTCAAGGCACCAAATTCAATTTAATTCAATTCAAAACAGTCTCTTCAATATTCTAGGCACTGTGATACTTCCTTGGATACAACAATCAATAAAGACATTGTTTCTGTCTTAAAGAAACTTACAGCCTGGTAAAGTTCACTGCCATGAACACAAATTTGTATGATGCAAGTAAATTTGAAATAGTGCTATTAAAAAAAATCCTAGGTAGTGTTCTGTGCCAATAGAAAAGGAAAAACAGTTACTTTCTAGTGAGGCCCACAGGATAAGCTTAATAAAAATCATTATATTTGAGTTAAACTCTGAAGGTTAGGAATTTAATGAGTAGAATACAAGTGCAAAAGCAGAGAACAAAGGCCAGAACGTGTGAAAGGTACTGAATTAGTTCCCAACAATAATTACAGAATTGGAGGATGAGTAGAGGAATCTTACGGAAGATGAATCAGAAGGCCAGATTGTGTAAAACTTGAAAAGTCATGTTGAGTGTTTGGACTTAAATACAGAGGCATATTTTTGAGAAAAGAATGATGTGACTCAAACTGTTTAAAAAGGGTAATTCTGACAGCAATGTAGAGCTTATAGCAAAAGGTAATCCTATAAACTGGAGAGGCTATTACAGTAGTTCATATGAGAGATGGTAATGATCTTCACTAGGATGATGGCAAAGGAGATGGAAGAAATAAGCTAGATCAAAAAGATACTCTGGGGGTGCCTGGGTGGCTCAGTTGGTTAAGTTGCTAACTCATGATTTCAGCCCAGGTCATGATCTCATGGGTTGTGAAATTGATCCCCACAGGGAGCTCTGCACTCAGTGGGGAGTCGGCTTGAAATTCTCTCCCTCTACCCCTAACCCAGCCACTCTAGCTTTCTCTCTCTCTCTTTCTCTCTCTAGCTCTCTTTCTCTAAAACTAATAAAAGTCTTAAAAAAAAAGACACTCCAGAAGTGGAATAGATGGAATAAGCAAATTACTTTAGTGTTGCTGGTGAGGAAGATGAAGGAACCAAGGAATTTCATTTGTATGACTAGAGTGATGGTTATTTAGAGTAGGAAATAAAGAGATGATAAGTAAATAAAGTAGGAAATGAGGAGAAGCAGGTTTGAGAGGTGGGAAGATAATACAAATTTTGAATTTGAGGTACCTATGGTATATGCAGGTGAAAATTATTTGGTTAGCTGATAGATATATCAGCTAAGAGAAGAGAAAAATACCCTGGAATTCAAGATCTGATAATCACTGAAACATGACAGCTGAAGTCATTTTATGACATCAGCCACAAAAAGGATAAAATGAGAAAAAGAAGAGAACCAAGAGTGCGATCTTCAGGAATTCCCTAATTGTCCAAAATTAGGATCTGTTATCCTTCTAATATATGCAGAAATATATGTAAATTAATATGACAGAAGACCGAATTTGGGAATTTTTACTTTTTCCTTTCCACAGTTCTTTACTCCCTAAACATTTTGCCACAAGCATTACTTACCCTAAAGAGGAAAAACAGAAAGAAAAAAATAATTAAAGAAATACACTATACAATTTTTCAAAAGAAAAAATTCCATATCACCATCAATATAACAAAGCTATTTTTATTTCTCAATGCTTCTTTTCAGTCTCTATTCATATATTTATAAAAACACATGTACATAGCTGTATTTGAAGTTTGTGTACTACTTTTCCCCTCTATTAAAATTCAGTTTTCCATTTCGTTTTATTTCTTTAAAGCTTTATTTAAATTCCAGTTAGTTAACATACAGTGTTATATTAGTTTCAGGTATACAATACAGTGATTCTACAATTCCATACATCACTCTGTGTTCATCACTTCAAGTGCACTCCTTAATCACTATCACCTATTTATTGTTTTAAGGATTTCATTTATTTATTTAATTTATTTATTTGACAGAGAGAGAGGACATACACAAGCAGGCAGAGGGAAAGGGAGAAATAGGCTCTCCACTGAGTAGGGTGCCTAACATGGGACTCAATCACAGGACCCTGGGATCATGACTTGAACCACAGGCAGATGCCCAACCAACTGAGCCATGCAGGTGCCCCCCCTTTAAAAGACATATCTCCTACTTAACCCATCCCCTCACCCATCTTCCTTCTAGTAACCATAAGTTGTTCTCTTAGTTAAGAGTCTATATTTTTGCTTTGCCTCTTTTTTTCCCTTTGTACATTTGTTTTTTAAATTCCACATATGAATGAAATTATATGGTATTCATCTTCCTATGACTGATTAATTTTGCTTAACATTATAATCTTCAGCTCCATGCCATTGCAAAAGGCAAGATTTCATTCTTTTTTAATGGCTGAATAATATTCTATCATATGTATGATGGAATATTTTATATCTATTTCAAAATTCCATATTATTTATACATATACATATACACATATTTACACATATTTATTCATATGTATATATACATATATAATATTTATATATACGTATATAATATTTATATATTATATATTATGATTATATGATTATATATTATATATAAAATTATATAATTATACATAATTATATGTGAAAATATATGAATAGAGACTGAAAAGAAACATTATATATATAATTATATAATTTTATATATAATACATATATTCATATAATTTTATAATATATAATTATAGAATTTTATATTTATGATATATAATACATATATAATTATATAAATTTACATTTGTATTTTTATATTTATAATATAAATTTATTATTTTAAATTTATAATATATAATATAGATATAATTATATAATTTCATATTCATAATATATAATATAATATACATTTATTATATATTATATATTATATATAATTTATGATATATTATATAATATATAAATTTTATATTATAATATATGTTATAAATATATATTATATATAATATATAAATATTATATATGTACATATATATAATGTTTATTTTTTTTTTCTTATACCACTTTTTCATCCATTCACCAATTGATGGATGTGTGGGCTGCTTTGAATTAGCATTTTTGTATTCCTTGGGTAAATACCTAATAGTGTGATTGCTGGATCATTTAACGTTTTGAGGAACCTCTATACTGTTTTCCACAGTGGCTGCATGAGTTTGCATTTTCACCAACAGTGCAAAAGGGATCCTTTTTCTCCACAACCTTGCCAACACCTGTTGTTTCTTGCGTTGTTGATTTTAGCCATTCTGACAGGTATGAGATGATATCTTATTATTGTTTTGATTTGCATTTTCCTGATGGTAAGTGATGATGAGCATCTTTTCATTTGCATGTTGGCCATCTGTATATCTTCTTTGGAGAAATGTCTGTTCATATCTTCTGTCCATTTTTTAATTGGATTATTCATTTTTTGGTTGAGTTTTATAATTTCTTTACATATTTTGGATGTTAATCCTTTATTATATGTGCCATTTGCAAGTATCTTCTCCCATTCCATAGGTTTGCTTTTTTAAATCGTAATCTTATTAATAATCTGTCTCCAGAATCACACTATAGAATGATTTATTTCATGAACTTGCCATGATACGTATTTTCTCATTTTTATATGTACTATATTTATTATTTAAAAAACAGAAAACAATCTTAAAGAACTATTACACTTTTAATAATAGACTAATAAAAAATGGACCAATCAGCTGTTTCCATTTTTTAAAATTTTTCTCCACATAAATATACTGTATCTATTGTTTTTTTTCTTCCAATTTATTTATTTTCAGAAAAACAGTATTCATTATTTTTTCACCACACCCAGTGCTCCTTGCAAGCCATGCCCTCTATAATACCCACCACCTGGTACCCCAACCTCCCACCCCCCCGCCACTTCAAACCCCTCAGATTGTTTTTCAGAGTCCATAGTCTCTCATGGTTCATCTCCCCTTCCAATTTACCCAAAAGCACATACCCTCCCCAATGTCCATAACCCTACACCCCTTCTACCAACTCCCCTCCCCCCAGCAACCCACAGTTTGTTTCGTGAGATTAAGAGTCACTTATGGTTTGTCTCCCTCCCTATCCCATCTTGTTTCATGGATTCTTCTCCTACCCACTTAAGCCCCCATGTTGCATCACCACTTCCTCATATCAGGGAGATCATATGATATTTGTCTTTCTCCGCTTGACTTATTTCGCTAAGCATGATACGCTCTAGTTCCATCCATGTTGTCGCAAATGGCAAGATTTCGTTTATTTTCATGGCTGCATAGTATTCCATTGTGCATATATACCACATCTTCTTGATCCATTCATCTGTTGATGGACATCTAGGTTCTTTCCATAGTTTGGCTATTGTGGACATTGCTGCTATAAACATTCGGGTGCACGTGCCCCTTTGGATCACTACGTTTGTATCTTTAGGGTAAATTCCCAGTAGTGCAATTGCTGGGTCATAGGGCAGTTCTATTTTCAACATTTTGAGGAACCTCCATGCTGTTTTCCAGAGTGGTTGCACCAGCTTGCATTCCCACCAACAGTGTAGGAGGGTTCCCCTTTCTCCGCATCCTCGCCAGCATCTGTCATTTCCTGACTTGTTGATTTTAGCCATTCTGACTGCTGTGAGGTGATATCTCATTGTGGTTTTGATTTGTATTTCCCTGATGCCAAGTGATATGGAGCACTTTTTCATGTGTCCGTTGGCCATCTGGATGTCTTCTTTGCAGAAACGTCTGTTCATGTCCTCTGCCCATTTCTTGATTGGATTATTTGTTCTTTGGGTGTTGAGTTTGTTAAGTTCTTTATAGATTTTGGACACTAGTCCTTTATCTGATATGTCGTTTGCAAATATCTTCTCCCATTCTGTCAGTTGTCTTTTGGTTTTGTTAACTGTTTCCTTTGCTGTGCAAAAGCTTTTGATTTTGATGAAATCCCAAAAGTTCATTTTTGCCTTTGCTTCCCTTGCCTTTGGTGATGTTCCTAGGAAGATGTTGCTGCAGCTGAGGTCGAAGAGGTTGCTGCCTGTGTTCTCCTCAAGGATTTTGATGGATTCCTTTCTCACATTGAGGTCCTTAATCCATCTTCAATCTATTTTTGTGTGTGGTGTAAGGAAATGGTCCAATTTCATTTTTCTGCACGTGGCTGTCCAATTTTCCCAACACCATTTATTGAAGAGGCTGTCTTTTTTCCATTGGACATTCTTTCCTGCTTTGTCGAAGATTAGTTGACCATAGAGTTGAGGGTCTATTTCTGGACTCTCTATTCTGTTCCCTTGGTCTATGTGTCTGTTTTTGTGCCAGTACCATGCTGTCTTGATGATGACAGCTTTGTAATAAAGCTTGAAGTCCGGAATTGTGATGCCACCAACTTTGGCTTTGTTTTTCAATATCCCTTTGGCTATTCGAGGTCTTTTCTGGTTCCATATAAATTTTAAAATTATTTGTTCCATTTCTTTGAAAAAGACGGATGGTACTTTGATAGGAATTGCATTAAATGTGTAGATTGCTTTAGGTAGCATAGACATTTTCACAATATTTATTCTTCCAATCCAGGAGCATGGAACATTTTTCCATTTCTTTGTGTCTTCCTCAATTTCTTTCATGAGTACTTTATAGTTTTCTGAGTATAGATTCTTAGCCTCTTTGGCTGTATCTATTATTTTTTAATTTAGCCTTTCACTTTAGTATTATATTCCAAGCCTTTTAAGATGTCATTGACATGTCTGTGAACCTTTACCTTTGTGATTTCATCTGCTACTTCAAACCTTGGAGAAGTATAATCTCTGCAGATTCTTTTTCTTTTCAATCAAATAAAATGTCTCTTCCAGTTTCTGATCTCGTATGATCCTTGACCTTTGCTTATAAACATTGCTTGTTGTAAATAAACATCAAGGCAGATCTTACTTTTAAGCCTGGAGCCCATGTTTATCTCCTACATATAAAAGGATCAGATGAGGGGCGATAATATTTAACTCATGAGAGAATATTATAGAAATTAAAACCGAATTAGCTTTTTGGGTGAGAAATTTGAAGAATTTTATATAAAAGTCTTGAAATAGATGAAAAGAAAGATAGGATTGAGAAACTGTTCTCCATTTCTGTTTAGGGTGAAAAGAAATGTATTAGAGAATTTAGGTTTGGAAATATAAAATTGATATCCAGCTATCAGAATAAAGATAGTACTATTTTTTCAAATATTTTATTTACTTATTTGAAAGAGAGAAAGAGAAAGAGAGGACAAGCAGGGTGAGAGGGAGCAGAAGAAAGAGAATTCCAAGCAGACTCTGAGCCCAGTGCAGAGCCCAATGCAGGGCTCAATACTATGACCATGAGATGATGACCCAAGTAAAAACCAAGAGTCAGAAGCTTAACTGACCGAGCCACCTGGGTGCCCCAAGAGTACTATTATAAAAAGACTGAAAAAAATTATTAATTTGATCTTGACTTAATAGCAAAGTTACAGACTACATAATAATGGTTAAAATGTGGATACTATTTTGCAGCCTACAAAACAATTCCTCCTAATTATTTCATTTGATTCTCACAGCAAGCTTGTGAAGTAGGCATTATATGCACTGAAAGGTAAGGAGACTGAGAATGAGATACTGAATTTCAAAGAAGTTAACAAATACTACAGTTTGATTTTTTTTCCTAAAGAAGGCATCTATCACAGGTTTATTGGTCCATTACTTCAAGTTAATTGAGGAAAAGAAACTTTTTAAATTTACAAGCTAATAGTTTATCAAGCAATACAAATTCTTTTGTTTACCTCAAAATGTCATATTAATTTCATAGTAAACAATGAACAGAATTTTTTATACACAGATATATGAAAAAAAGGTACAAAAACCTAGTGGCAGCATCAAAATCGCAACATTTTTTTTTTCTTTTTACTATCTCTGGATTCCATAACAAAGAAAAAAAAAGGTGACATTCTTTTTAAAGTTTGGTACTTCATAAAACTGAGACTTTGACCTGAAAATAAATCACTTAGTCTACACACATTCTTGAGCACATTTTTTTCTCCACAGCTTTTGATTTGTCTTAATGGCAGCATGGAGAGAAGAGAACACACTTACACAGAGAACTTTATTAATATCTCAGGGTTTTTTCAGGGTTGTTTTTTTCTGTTAAAAATTTAAATGTAGAGGCTTCCTAAGATGGCGGGGTACTAGGAAGAGGCGTCTTTTCAGCTGGTACCCCAAAGTGAGCTGATTACCTACCAAAGAACTCCGATCACCCATGAAATCAGCCTGAGATCAGAATTATACATGTCTGGATCTCTACAGGGGCAGAAGATGCCAGTGAGCAGGTAAAGTGGAATGGGAACAGCGGACTGATATCGGAAGATAAAAAAAAGGGGGAGGGAGCCACCAGTGGCGACCGGTGGGAGAGTAATACCCCAATACGAGCGAGAGTGTCCTGCGTCTGGGGACCAGCATTAACTTGGAGACTGGTTGAAAGCACTCCAAAAGAGCAAAGGATTGCGGGGAGAAATTGTGGGAATCGGGGCGGCTAGGGACAGGGGCTTAAGTCCCCGGTCCCAGACGGCCTCCCCGGCGCGGAGGCACAGAGAGTGCGGCGGAGAAACCAGCTCCTGGTCCCTAAGCCGCCAGCGCGCCCCAGAGCCCTTGGGTTCCGGCTCCTGTGAGGGGATGGGAGCTGCACCGGTCTGCAGAACGCGCGATAGCCCTACCACAAAGCTTGAGATGCGCGCGCACGTCCATTGAGCTCTCCTGGGTTACTAAGGCCCGGGGGCGCTTCTTGACCTAGCCGCGCGCGCGCGTGCGCGCGCATGCGCGCGCAAAACTCTTCCCCAGACAGAGGCGCGCAAAAGCTCAGCCTGCGGCTTACGGACCAGCGCCCCGTTCTCAGTGCCCCAGACGCGCGCCCGACCCACAGCCGCCTCTGAAAAGAGGTGCGCGCAAGCCGGGCACTCCCAGCCCGGGCCGGCGGCAAAATCTCAGTGTGCGATCGCTGCTTGGAACCTCTCTGGCGGTCAGGAGCTCCCAGACAGCCGCCACTGCCTTGGCTTTGGGGACGAGCAAAAGATCCTGCGCCCACAGGGTCTGCAACTTAGAACCTGCACTGACAGCGTCCAAAGGGGGAATTTATTCAGCTTCTGCACCCAGACTGAGGCTTCTCTCTGAGACGGAGATAGTAAGTGTTCCAGGGTGCACCTTGACTGCACCAGAGTTGATACATCCAGCTACATCTGTTCAGTCTTCTCCCACCAAAATGACTAGGAGGAGGAATGCCCAACAGAAGAAAAATACAGAGGATGGACCTTCTGCAACAGAGCTAACGGCTATCAACATAGACAATATGTTGGGAAGAGAATTCAGGCTAACAATTATCCAGGCAATAGCTAGGTTGGAGAAAGCCATGGATGACCAAACAGAATTGATTAGGGCCAAACTGAAAGCGACCAGACAGGATGTTCACAATGTTAGGGCAGAGCTTAAAGCTACCAGGGAGGAGGTCCACAATGCTCTCAATGAGTTCCAATCCAATCTAAACTCTCTCAAAGCTAGGGTAACTGAGACAGAAGATAGAATTAGTGATCTGGAAGACAAACAGATAGAGAGAAAGGACCAGGAGGAACCCTGGAAAAAACAGCTTAGAAACCATGAAAACAGAATCAGGGAAATAAATGATGCCCTGAAGCATTCCAACATCAGAATTATTGGAATCCCTGAAGGGGAGGAGAAAGAAAGAAGTCTAGAAGATATAGTGGAACAAGTCCTTCATGAAAATTTTCCAAATCTCCGAATGAAACCAGTGTTCATGTACTAGAGGCTGAACGGTCTCCACCCAAGATTATACATTCCAAAAAAACATCACGACACCTGATAGTCAAATTGAGGAATTATAGTTGTAGGTATAATCTCTTGAAAGCCGCCAGGGCAAAGAGGCTCCTTACTTACAGAGGGAAGCCCATCAGAATAATGTCAGACCTGTCCACAGAGACCTGGAAAGCCAGAAAAGGCTGGCAAGATATATTCAGGGCACTAAATGAGAAGAACATGCAGCCAAGAATACTTTATCCAGCAAGACTGACATTCAAAATGGATGAAGAGATAAAGAGTTTTCAAGACCAGCAAGGCTTAAAAAACTATGCAACCACCAAGCCGACACTGCAGGAAATATTAAGGGGGTTCTATAAAAGAGGAAAAATCCCAAGAATAGCATTGAACAGAAATATAGAGACAGTCTACAGAAAGAAAGACTTCAAAGGTAACTCGATGTCAATAAAAACGTATCTATCAATAATCACTCTCAATGTGAATGGCCTAAATGCACCCATAAAACAGCACAGGGTTTCAGATTGGATAAAAGGACAGGACCCAACCAAATGTTGTCTACAAGAGACCCATTTTGAACCTAAAGGTACATGCAGACTGAAAGTGAAGGGATGTAGAAGCATCTTTCATGCCAGTGGGCCTCAAAAGAAGGCTGGGGTAGCGATTCTCATATCAGATAAATGGGACTTCAAACTAAAGACTGTAGTCAGAGATACAGAAGGACACTACATAATCCTTAAAGGGACTATCCACCAAGATGATCTAACAATTGTAAATATCTATGCTCCCAATATGGGAGCAGCCAATTACTTAAGAAAACTGTTAATCAAGATAAAGAGTCATATTGATATGAATACACTAATCGTAGGAGATCTTAACACGCCTCTTTCAGAATTAGACAGATCATCGAAGCAGAAAATCAATAAAGAAACAAGAGCATTGAATGACACATTGGACCAGATGGACCTCATAGATATATACAGAACATTCCACCCTAAAACAGCAGAATACTCATTCTTCTCAAGTGCACACGGAACCTTCTCCAGAATAGACCACATACTGGGTCACAAATCAGGACTCAACCGATACCAAAAGACTGAGATTATTCCCTGCATATTCTCAGATCACAATGCTTTGAAACTGGAGCTCAATCACAAGGAAAAGTTCCGAAGGAACTCAAACACCTGGAAGCTAAAGACCACCTTGCTTAAGAATGCTTGGATCAACCAGGAGATCAAAGAAGAACTGAAACAATTCATGGAAACCAATGAGAATGAAGACACTTCTGTCCAAAACCCATGGGATACAGCAAAGGCGGTCCTAAGGGGAAAATATATAGCCATCCAAGCCTTGCTCAAAAAAATTGAAAAATCCAGAACACACCAGCTGTCTCTACACCTTAAAGAACTGGAGGATCAACAACAAATCAAACCAACTCCACACATAAGAAGGGAAATCATCAAGATTAGAGCTGAGATCAATGAGGGAGAAACCAGAGATACAGTAGAACGTATCAATGAAACAAGAAGCTGGTTTTTTGAAAGAATCAATAAGATCGATAAGCCACTGGCTACACTAATCCAAAAGAAAAGAGAGAAATCCCAAATTCATAAAATTATGAATGAAAAGGGAGAGATCACAACTAATGCCAAGGAAGTAGAAACAATCATCAGAAGTTATTACGAACAGTTATATGCCAATAAGCTTAGCAACCTAGATGAAATGCATGCATTCCTGGAAAAATATAAACTACCAACATTGAACCAGGAAGAAATCGACTACCTGAATAGACCGATATCTAATAACGAGATTGAATCAGTGATCAAAAACCTCCCAAAAAACAAGAGCCCAGGACCTGACGGATTCCCTGGGGAATTCTACCAAACCTTCCAAGAAGAAATAACACCTATTCTCCTGAAGCTGTTTCAAAAATTTGAAGCAGAAGGAAAACTTCCAGACTCTTTCTATGAAGCCAGCATTACCCTGATCCCCAAACCAGGCAAAGACCCTACCAAAAAGGAGAATTTCAGACCAATATCACTGATGAATATGGATGCTAAGATTCTCAACAAGATCCTACCCAACAGGATCCAACAGCACATTAAAAAGATTATCCACCAGGATCAGGTGGGATTCATCCCTGGGCTACAAGGATGGTTCAACATTCGCAAATCAATCAATGTGATACAACAAATTAATATGAGAAGAGAGAAGAACCATATGGTCCTCTCAATTGATGCAGAAAAAGCATTTGACAAAATCCAACATCCGTTCCTGATTAAAAAGCTCCAAAGTATAGGGATAGAGGGAACATTCCTGAACCTCATCAAATCTATCTATGAAAGACCCACAGCAAATATCATCCTCAATGGGAAAAAGCTTGCAGCCTTCCCATTGAGATCAGGAACAAGACAAGGATGCCCACTTTCACCACTCTTGTTCAACATAGTACTAGAAGTCCTAGCAACAACAATCAGATAACAGAGAGAAATAAAAGGTATCCAAATTGGTAATAGAGAAGTCAAACTCTATCTCTTCGCAGATGACAGGATTCTTTATATGGAAAACCCAAAAGACTCCACCCCCAAACTACTAGAACTCATTCAGCAATTCAGCAACGTGGCAGGATACAAAGTCAATGTGCAGAAATCAGTGGCTTTCTTATACACTAACAATGAAAATACAGAAAGGGAAATTAGAGAATCGATTCCATTTACTATAGCACCAAGAACCATAAGATACCTGGGAATAAACCTAACCAAAGAGGTAAAGGATCTGTACTTGAGGAACTATAGAACACTCATGAAAGAAATTGAAGAAGACACAAAAAGATGGAAGACCATTCCATACTCTTGGATCGGAAGAATAAACATTGTTAAAATGTCTATACTGCCTAGAGCAATCTATACTTTTAATGCCATTCCGAACAAAATTCCACCGGCATTCTTCAAATAGCTGGAGCAAATAATCCTAAAATTTGTATGGAATCAGAAGAGACCCCGAATCGCTAAGGATAAGTTGAAAAACAAAAATAAAACTGGGGGCATCACATTACCTGATTTCAAGCTTTACTACAAAGCTGTTACCACCAAGACAGCATGGTACTGGCATAAAAACAGACACATAGACCAGTGGAACAGAGTAGAGAGCCCTGATATGGACCCTCAACTCTATGGTCAATTAATCTTTGACAAAACAGGAAAAAATATACAGTGGAAAAAAGACAGTCTCCTCAATAAATGGTGCTGGGAAAACTGGACAGCTATATGTAGAAGAATGAACCTCCACCATTCTCTTACACCGTACACAAAGATCAACTCAAAATGGATAAAAGACCTCAACGTGAGACAGGAATCCATCAGAATCTTAGAGGACAACATAGGCAGAAATCTCTTTGATATCAGCCACAGCAACTTCTTTCAAGATACGTCTCCAAAGGCAAAGGAAACAAAAGCGAAAATAAACTTCTGGGACTTCATCAAAATCAAAAGCTTCTGCACAGCAAAGGAAACAGTCAACAAAACAAAGAGGCAACCCACGGAATGGGAGAAGATATTTGCAAATGACAGTACAGACAAAAGGTTGATATCCAGGATCTATAATTAACTCCTCAAACTCAACCCACACGAAACAGACAAACACATCAAAAAATGGGCAGAAGATATGAACAGACACTTCTCCAATCAAGAAATACAAATGGCTATCAGACACATGAAAAAATGTTCATCATCATTAGCCCTCAATGAGATTCAAATTAAAACCACATTGAGATATCACCTTACACCAGTTAGAATGGCCAAAATTAACAAAACAGGAAACAACATGTGTTGGAGAGGATGTGGAGAAAGGGGAACCCTCTTCCACAGTTGGTGGGAATGCAAGTTGGTGCAGCCTCTTTGGAGAACAGTGTGGAGATTCCTCAAGAAATTAAAAATAGAGCTTCCCTACGACCCTGCAATTGCACTCCTGGGTATTTACCCCAAAGATACAGATGTCGTGAAAAGAAGGGCCATCTGTACCCCAATGTTCATAGCAGCAATGGCCACAGTCGCCAAACTATGGAAAGAACCAAGATGCCCTTCAACGGATGAATGGATAAGGAAGATGTGGTCCATATACACCATGGAGTATGATGCCTCCATCAGAAATGATGAATACCCAACTTTTGTAGCAACATGGACGGGACTAGAAGAGATTATGCTGAGTGAAAGAAGTCAAGCAGAGAGAGTCAATTATCATATGGTTTCACTTATTTGTGGAGCATAACAAATAGCATGGAGGACAAGGGGCATTAGAGAGGAGTAGGGAATTTGGGTAAATTGGAAGGGGAGGTGAACCATGAGAGACTATGGACTCTGAAAAACAGTCTGAGGGGTTTGAAGTGGGGGGGGTGGGAGGTTGGGGTACCAGGTGGTGGGTATTATAGAGGGCACGGCTTGCATGGAGCACTGGGTGTGGTGAAAAAATAATGAATACTGTTTTTCTGAAAATAAATAAATTGGAAAAAAAATATAAAAAAATATTGGCTTTCTGTGGGCCCAGAAAAATAGAAAGACTAGTAGGAATCCACTCAGTCTCTACTACACCACTGTTGTCAGAGGTAATCCATTCTTCATCCTGCCAAGTGTGTTCAGTCGGGGTATGAGTGTTTAAATCAATCTTGATTTTAGACTTGTGCCCAGCTCCTTTTCTAGCTGTGTGACCTGAACGGATCACTTAACTTCTCTGAGTGTCAGTTCCAGTTGTAATGAAGATAATGATGTCCATGCAGAGCCATGTGAGCAAAATAAAGGCCTCATTAAAAATACTCAAGATAGGTTTGGGGATAGGAAAAGAATAAATGAAACAAGATGGGATCAGGAGGGAGACAAACCATAAGAGACTCACAAAACAAACTGAGGGCTGGCGGGGGGAGGGGGTAGGGAGAGGGTGGTGGGGTTATGGATATTGGAGAGGGTATGTGCTATGGTGAGTGCTGTGAAGTGTGTAAACTCAGCGATTCACAGACCTGTACCCCTGGGGCTAATAATACATTATATGTTTAAAAAATATATATGTATATATATATACATATATATAACTTAAAAAATAATAAAAATACTCTGTTCTAAAAAAGTTTAAATGTAAAGAATGATTTCTAAACATAAGAAATACAGTCCATGTGTCTGATAGCCATTTGTATGTCTTGATTGGAGAAGTGTCTGTTCATATCTTCTGCCCATTTTTTGATGTGTTTGCCTGTTTCGTGTGTGTTGAGTTTGAGGAGTTCATTATAGATCCTGGATATCAACCTTTTGTCTGTACTGTCATTTGCAAATATCTTCTCCCATTCCGTGGGTTACCTCTTTGTTTTTTTGACTGTTTCCTTTGCTGTGCAGAAGCTTTTGATTTTGATGAAGTCCCAAAAGTTTATTTTTGCTTTTGTTTCCTTTGCCTTTGGAGACATATCTTGAAAGAAGTTGCTGTGGCTGATATCAAAGAGATTACTGCCTATGTTCTCCTCTAGGATTCTGATGGATTCCTGTCTCACGCTGAGGTCTTTTATCCATTTTGAGTTGATCTTTGTGTACGGTGTAAGAGAATGGTCGAGTTTCATTCTTCTACTTATAGCTGTCCAGTTTTCCCAGCACCATTTATTGAAGAGACTGTCTTCTTTACACTGCATATTTTTTCCTGTTTTGTCAAAGATTATTTGACCATAGAGTTGAGGGTCCATATCTGGGCTCTCTATTCTGTTCCACTGGTCTATGTGTCTGTTTTTATGCCAGTACCATGCTGTCTTGGTGATCACAGCTTTGTAATAAAGCTTGAAATCAGGTAACGTGATGCCCTCAGCTTTATTTTTGTTTTTCAACATATCCTTAGCGATTCAGGGTCTCTTCTGATTCCATAAAATTTTTTGGATTATTTGCTCCAGCTCTTTGAAGAATACTGGTGGAATTTTGATCAGAATGGCATTAAAAGTATAGATTGCTCTAGGCAGTATAGACATTTTAACAATGTTTATTTTTCCGATCCAAGAGCATGGAATGGTCCTCCATCATTTTGTGTCTTCTTCACTTTCTTTCATGAGTGTTCTATAGTTCCTCAAGTACAGATCCTTTACCTCTTCGGTTACGTTTATTCCCAGGTGTCTTATGGTTCTTGGTGCTATAGTAAATGGAATCAATTCTCTAATTTGCCTTTCTCATCACTAGCCCTCAGGGAGATTCAAATTAAAACCACATTGAGATATCACCTTACACCAGTTAGAATGGCCAAAATTAACAAAACAGGAAACAACATGTGTTGGAGAGGATGTGGAGAAAGGGGAACCCTCTTCCACTGTTGGTGGGAATGCAAGTTGTGCAGCCTCTTTGGAGAACAGTGTGGAGATTTCTCAAGAAATTAAAAATAGAGCTTCCCTATGACCCTGCAATTGCACTCCTGGGTATTTGCCCCAAAGATACAAATGTCGTGAAAAGAAGGGCCATCTGTACCCCAATGTTTATAGCAGCAATGGCCATGGTCGCCAAACTGTGGAAAGAACCAAGATGCCCTTCAACGGACAAATGGATAAGGAAGATGTGGTCCATATACACTATGGAGTATGATGCCTCCATCAGAAAAGATGAATACCCAACTTTTGTAGCAACATGGACGGGACTGGAAGAGATCATGCTGAGTGAAATAAGTCAAGCAGAGAGAGTCAACTATCATATGGTTTCAGTTATTTGTGGAGCATAACAAATATCATGGAGGACAAGGGGTGTTAGAGAGGAGAAGGGTGTTGGGGTAAATTGGAAGGGGAGGTGAACCATGAGAGACTATGGACTCTGAAAAACAATCTGAGGGGTTTGGATTGGGGGATGTGGGAGGTTGGGGTACCAGGTGGTGGGTATTATAGAGGGCACGGCTTGCATGGAGCACTGGGTGTGGTGAAAAAATAATGAATACTGTTTTTCTGAAAATAAATAATTAATTTAAAAAAAGAAATACAGTCCATCCTTTGGCCATGACCTAAGCAAAAATTTTTAATCTCTTTTTCAACAGTTAAAATACAAGTTAGAAAATTTGTTGGCAGTTTATTTTATTGGACAATAACAGATATATATAGCATCTCTTGATGCATTCCCAACACACAGACATCAAGGGATCAGGCACACAGAAGTACAATGAACAGGATGTCTACTGACAGGACCAAAACCTCAGGAGTGTCCCAGTGAACAGTGCTGACTGTGAAGAGCTGCCGATTTGTTGTATTTGAGTCATATAGAAACCTACCGTGTAGTTAGTACTTGAAAATCAACAAACCCAGACTTTAAAAGCCACAGACTATTGAAAGCCTAACTCTATCTTTTGAGAATTATCAACACCTATTACTATGCCTTATTCTTCAATGAGTGTGTTTTAAATTCTGGATAGAAAGAGTTTTTAGAATAATAATTGGTTGTTCAGCTTAATACTAGAGGTCTAATAGTTCATCCTCAGCCTTCTTAAAGAAACAAAAAAGTGAGGTTCATAATTAGGGCTGCCTTTTGGGAGGAGAAATCTAAGTGTTGCTATTGCCAAATGATATTTTTGACAATGTGAGGAAACACAGGGACCACTAAACCATTTTTGTTTGTTTTAAGGTGTGAAAAATTAACTTTGTTCCTTTTGGCACACTCTTGATTGTAGAGGATATATGGTGTCAGCATCAACAAATCACAGAGATACAAGGAAATCTAGATTATGACAATAACAATGGTTTACCCTGATTCTGCAGAACCGCTTTTTAAAAGATATCTGGGGAGCCAGCAGGTAGGGGTGGAGGGCTCAGAGCAGCACGTTTCAGATAGAAATTCTCCACAGGTTGAAATGCCAAAAACCTAAAACCTATTGTGCTGCCTCCCATATTTTATTACATTTTAGCAGAGCTCTCCCTATTAAATCCAGTGACTGAGTATTACACATGCACCTCCCCTGGTTGTGCTGCCCCCTCACCAGATGATCCCAGGCTCCCCGTGGCCCAGGTCAGAGCCGGTAAGATCTGTCAACACCCCTGTTCCACAGGTTATTCATAGACTTAGACCAGCCCTACAGTCACATTGGTACTGGAAGGACAAAAGGGGAATGGCTTTTTCCCCAGTGTGGTAACAGGGAGGGGAAAGTAGGTTGCAAGCAAAATGTGAATCAGTGTGATAAAAGACACCTGTCAGCAGGGCCTTCATGGAACAGTTTGATCTTTTAATGGCTTTATGGAGATACAATTCACAGACCATAAAAATAACCTATTTAAGGTATACAATTCAATACTATTTTGTTTTTGCTTATTTTTTTTATTCAACATGTGTTTACTTTTTATTTATTTTTATTTTTCCCAGTGTTCTCAGATTCACTGTTTATGCATTTTAGTTTATTTATAGAGTTGTGCAGTCATAATCAATTTTAGAATAGTTTATCACCTCAGTAAGGAAACCCTGTTCCCATTAGCATCCACTCCACCATTTACCCCTAAACTTCCCAGTTCTATGCAAAATCTGCATTCCTTCTTTCTAAATGTCCTTATTCTGGGCATTTGACATAAATAGAACCATATAACGTATGTTGTTTGGGATTTTTTTTCACTTAGCATAACGTTTTCAAGGCCCAAACATATTGTGTTATGTATCAATACTTCATATATTTTTATAGACAAATAATATTCTATTGTATGGATATGAATATTTTGTTTATTCTATCATCAGTTCATGGACATATGACACTCATGGACTATTTTGGCTACTTTGGCTATTAGAAATAGATTAAAATCTAATAAATGCTGTAAATGCTGATATGGACATTCATGTACATGATTTTGTGTGACACATGTCTTCATTCACAACTTGGTCTTCAATCTATTTTTTTTAATCAGAGGCAAGTTTCTAAGATGATTCTCAAGATTACTACCCCATATTTTACATGCCGTATATAATCACTTCCCTTTGAGTGTGAGCAGAATTTGTGAATATAATGGTATATCACTCTCTTGATTTAGGTAGGTTTTATGACAAAGGTGAGGGAAACTGCAAATGTATTAAGGTCCTTAATAAATTGACTTTAAATTAATCAAAAGGGAGATTATTCCGAGTGAGCCTCACGTAACCAAGCAAACCCTTTATAAGAGGATCCAGGCTTTTCCTAAAAGAAAGATTCAAAGTAAAAGGATAACCAAGGTTACAAACACTGCAAGAAATATTAAAGGGAGGAGAAAGACGAAAAGTGACGAAGACTAGAAAGGAACACAGAAAATCTCCAGAAACAATGACAAAACAAGTAATAAAATGGCACTAAATTCATCTGTAACAGGGATTATTCTGAATGCAAATGGACTGAATGCTTCAATCAAAAGACATAAGGTGCCAGAATGGATAAAAACAAGATCCATCTATCTGCTGCCTACAAGAGACTCATTTTAGACCTAATGACACCTGCAGATTAAAAGTGAGGGGATGGAGAAAAGTTTACCATGCGTATGGAAGTCAAAAGAAAGCCAGAGTAGGAATACTTCTATCACACAAACTAGATTTTAATCCAAAGACTGTAACAAGAGATGAAGAAGGGCACTCTATCATAGTAAAGGGGTCCATCCAATAAGAAGATCTAAAAATTATTAATGTTTATGCACCCCAAAGGGGAGCATCCTTAGTAACACTTAATAACAAACATAAAGGAACACATACTAACAAACATATTATTGATAATAATATAATAATAGTAAGGGATTTTAACACCCCACTTACAGCAATGGACAGATCATCTAAGCAGAAAATCAACAAGGAAACAATGGCTTTGCATGACAACTGGACCAGATGGACTTAACAGATATATTCAGAATATTTCATCCTAAGGAGCAGAATACACGTTCCTCTCAAGTGCACATGGGACATTATCCAGAATAGGTCCCATACTAGGTGACAACTCATGCCTTAACAAGTACAACAAGACTGAGATTATACCATGCATCTTTTCCAGCTACAATGGCACAAAACTTGAAGTTGACCACAAGAAAAAATCTGGAAAGACTACAAATACGTGGAGGTTAAACAACGTACTACTACACAATGAGTGGGTCAACCAGGAAATCAAAGAGGAAATTTTAAAAAATACATGGGGACAGATGACAATGAAAACACGATGACCCAAAACTTTTGGGATACAGTAAAAGCAGTCCCAGGATGAAAGTATATAGCAAAACAGGCCTACCTCAAGAAGCAAGAATAAAGCTGGCGGCATCACCTTACCTGATTTCAAGCTTTATTACAAAGCTGTGATCACCAAGACAGCATGGTACTGGCATAAAAACAGACACATAGACCAGTGGAACAGAGTAGAGAGCCCAGATATGGACCCTCAACTCTATGGTCAATTAATCTTCGACAAAACAGGAAAAAATATACAGTGGAAAAAAGACAGTCTCTTCAATAAATGGTGCTGGGAAAACTGGACAGCTATATGTAGAAGAATGAAACTCGACCATTCTCTTACACCGTACACAAAGATCAACTCAAAATGGATAAAAGACCTCAACGTGAGACAGGAATCTATCAGAATCTTAGAGGAGAACATAGGCAGTAATCTCTTTGATATCAGCCACAGCAACTTCTTTCAAGATATGTCTCCGATGGCAAAGGAAACAAAAGCGAAAATAAACTTCTGGGACTTCATCAAAATCAAAAGCTTCTGCACAGCAAAGGAAACAGTCAAAAAAACAAAGAGGCAACCCACGGAATGGGAGAAGATATTTGCAAATGACAGTACAGACAAAAGGTTGATATCCAGGATCTATAATGAACTCCTCAAACTCAACCCACATGAAACAAGACAAACACATCAAAAAATGGGCAGAAGATATGAGCAGACACTTCTCCAATCAAGAAATACAAATGGCTATCAGACACATGAAAAAATGTTCATCATCATTAGCCCTCAGGGAGATTCAAATTAAAACCACATTGAGATATCACCTTACACCAGTTAGAATGGCCAAAATTAACAAAACAGGAAACAACATGTGTTGGAGAGGATGTGGAGAAAGAGGAACCCTCTTACACTGTTGGTGGGAATGCAAGTTGGTGCAGCCTCTTTGGAGAACAGTGTGGAGATTCCTCAAGAAATTAAAAATAGAGCTTCCCTACGACCCTGCAATTGCACTCCTGGGTATTTACCCCAAAGATACAGATGTCGTGAAAAGAAGGGCCATCTGTACCCCAATGTTTATAGCAGCAATGGCCACAGTCGCCAAACTATGGAAAGAACCAAGATGCCCTTCAACGGATGAATGGATAAGGAAGATGTGGTCCATATACACTATGGAGTATTATGCCTCCATCAGAAAGGACGAATACCCAACTTTTGTAGCAATATGGACGGGACTGGAAGAGATTATGCTGAGTGAAATCAGTCAAGCAGAGAGAGTCAATTATCATATGGTTTCACTCATTTGTGGAGCATAACCAATAGCATGGAGGACAAGGGGCATTAGAGAGGAGTAGGGAATTTGGGTAAATTGGAAGGGGAGGTGAACCATGAGAGACTATGGACTCTGAAAAACAGTCTGAGGGGTTTGAAGTGGGGGGGGTGGGAGGTTGGGGTACCAGGTGGTGGGTATTATAGAGGGCACAGCTTGCATGGAGCACTGGGTGTGGTGAAAAAATAATGAATACTGTTTTTCTGAAAATAAATAAATTGGGAAAAAAAAAGAAGCAAGAAAAGTCTCAAATAAAAAAACCTAACCTTACTCCAAAAGGAGTAAGCAAAATAACAATAAATGAAACCTAAATCCAGCAAAGGAAGGGAAAATAATAAAGATTAGAGCAGAAATAAATGATACAGAAAGAAAAAAGAAATAAATAAATAAAGAAAGAACAAAACCCAACAGAACAAATCAAAGACCAGGTGGTAGTTCTTTGAAAACATTAATAATGTTGGTAAACCTCTAGCAAGATTTGTCAAAAAGAAAAATGACCCAAATAAATAAAATCAGAAATGAAGCAGCTCACAACCACACCACAGAAATATAAACAAGTACAAGAGAATATTATGAAAAATTATATGCCAACAAACTGGGCAATCTGGAAGAAATGGATAAATTCCTAGAAAATATAAACTACCAAAACTGCAACAGAAAGGAATAGAAAACTTGGACCAACCCATAATCTGCAAAAACAAATGAATCCGGAATCAAACAAATCTCCATAAAAGTCCTTGGCCAGATGGCTTCCCAGGGGAATTCTACCATACATTTACAGAACAGTTAATACCTATTCTTGAACTATTCCAAGAAATAGAAAAGGAAGGGAAACTTCCAGACTCATTCAATGAGGCCCACATTACCCTGATTCCAAAACCAGACAATGACTCCACTAAAACAACAACAACAACAAACTATAGGCCAATATCCCTGAAGAACATGGTTGCAAAAATTCTCAATAAAATACTAGTGAATCGGGCATGTGGCTGGCTCAGTGGGTTAAAGCCTCTGCCTTCAGCTCAGGTCATGATCTCAGGGTCCTGGGATTGAGCCCCGCATTGGGCTCCCCGCTCAGTGGGGAGCCTGCTTCCTCCTCCCTTTCTCTGCCTGCCTCTCTGCCTACTTGTGATCTCTGTCAAATAAATAAAATCTTAAAAAAAATACTAGCGAATCAAGTTCAACAATACATTAAAAGAATCATTCACGAAGATCAAGTGGAATTTATTCCTTGGCTGCAGGGTTGGTTAACGTGTATTAATAAAAGAAAAGAACCACATTATTCTTCCAATAGATGCAGAAAACGCATTTGACAATGTACAACACTATTTCGTGACAAAAGCACTCTACAAAGTAGGGTTATGGGGACATACCTCAATATCATGAAGGCCAAATACAAAAGACCCACAGCTAATACCATCCTCAATGGGGAAACAACTGAGAGCTTCTCCTCTATAGTCAGGAATAAGAGAGAGATGTCCACTCTCACCACTTTTATTTAACATAGTGCTCAAAGTCCTAGTCTCAGCCATTGGACAACAGAAGGAAATAAGAAACATCCAGATCTGGAAAGAAGATGTCAAGCTCTCACTATTTGCAGATGACATCATACTTTATGTAGAAAACCTGAAAGACTCCACCCAAAAATTACTAGAACTGATATATGAGTTCAGTAGTCACAGAATACAAAATCAATGTAGAGAAATCTGTTGCATTTCTCTACACCAGTAATGAATCAGCAGAAAGAGAAATCAAGGAATTGATCCTATTTACAATTGCAGCAAAACCAACAAGATACCTGGAAATAAACCTAACCAAAGAGATAAAAGATCTGTATTCTGAAAACTAGAAAACACTGATGAAGTAAATTGAAGATGACACAAAGGAAGGGAAAAACATTACATGCTCATGGATTGGAAGAACAAATAGTGTTAAAATGTCTATAGTACTGAAAGTCATCTACGCATTCAATGCAATCCCTTTCAAAGTACCACCAGCATTTTTCACAGAGCTAGAACAAACAGTTCTAAAATTTGTATGGAACTACAAAAGACCCCGAATAGCCAAAGCAATCTTGAAAAAGAAAAGCAGAGCTAGAGGCATCACAATTCCAGACTTCAAGTTATATTACAGAGCTGTAGTCATCAAGACAATTAGAATGGCACAAAAACAAACACGTGGGCAAATAGAACAGAATAGAAAACCCAGAAATGGACCCATAATTATATGGTCAACTAATTTTCACCAAACCAACAACAATATCCAATGGTTAAAGACAGTCTCCTCAACTAATAGTGTTGGAAAAACTGGAGAGCAATAGCAAAAAAATGAAACTGGATCACTTTGTTATACCATACACAAAAATAAATCAAAAGGGATGAAAGACCTAAATTTGAGACAGGAAACCATCAAAATCCTAGAGGAGAACACAGGCAGTAACCTCTTTGACATTGACTATAGCAACTTCTTAGTAGTTATGTCTTCTGAGGCAAGGGAAACAAAAGCAAAAATAAACTATTGGAACTTTATAAAAATAAAAATCTTTTCTGCATAGAGAAGGAAACAATCAACAAAACTTAATGACAACATCTGGAATGTGAAAAGATATTTGCAAATGATATAGCTGATAAAAGGTTAGTATCCAAAATACATAAAGATACTATAAAACTCAACACTCAGGAAACAAATAATCCAGTTGCAAAATGGGGAGAAGACATGAATAGACATTTTTCCAAAAAAGACATCCAGATGGCTAACAGACACATGAGAAGATGCTCAACATCACTCATCATCAGGGAAATAGAGATCAAAACTAAATGAGATATTACTTCACACCAATTAGAATGGCTTAATTTAACAACACAGGGCATAACAGGTGTTGGCAAGGATGTGGAGAATGGGGATCTCTTTTATACGGTTGGTGAGAAAGCAAACTGGTGCAGCCACTATGGAGAACATTATAGAGATTCTTCAAAAGGTTAAATATAGAACTACCCTGTGATCAAGCAATTGCATTCCTAGGTGTTTACACAAAGGATACAAAAATACTGATGTGAAGAGAAACAGGCATCCTGATGTTTATGGCAACATTATCAACTATAGCCAAAGTATGGAATGAGCCCCAATATCCATTGACTGATGAATGGATGAAGAAGATGTAGTTTATATACACAATGGAATATAACTGAGCCATCAAAAGAATGAAATCTTGCCACTTGAAATGTGGTTGAAGCTAGAGAGTAAAATGCTAAGTGAAATCGGAGTAAGACAAACACCATATAATTTCACCCATGTGTGCAATTTTAGAAATATAAAAAATGAACATAAGGAAAAAGATAGAAGCAAAGCACAAAACAGACTGAAGTATAAAGAGAAATCTGTATTGCTTGGAGGGATATGAGCATGGGGATGGGTTCAATAGGTGATGGGTATGGAAGAGGGCAGTGGTGATGAGCACTGGGTGTCGTATGTAAGTGATGAATCACTAAATTCTACACCTGATACTAATACTACACTGTATGTTAACTAACTGAATTTAAATAAAAATTTTGGGGAAAATAATCCTTTACATGAGTTAAAAAATTTAAACTATCAGAAAACTATAATTAAAACACTACATTATATAGTAATAAGGAGCATGAACTTTTGGATCAGACGCTCTGGATTTGGATACAAGCTCTACCACTTCCAAGCTGTGTATCCTTGAGCAATCCCTAAGCTTCCTTTCCCTCATTTGAAAAGTAAGTGTTATATTACAGCCTGCTCTGTATGGGCTTTAAAGAGTACAGAATTAGATGATATGAGTTAAAGCACCCAGTTCAGTGCTTAGAAAAAAATGCTCTATAAATATTCCCCTCAAAAGAAGGGGGGAAGTGATAAGTGTAACTTTATTATTTCAAATACTTATTTTATACTGTATTCTTTTGAAATCCTAATAGTGATAAATGTGGATATGTGTGAGTGTGTGTATACATATATATAAACTATAAAACTGTAAAACATATTATTGATCATTTTTTATTTGAATGCAAATGCAGGAGCATCTTTTCATGTATCTGTTAGCCATCTGGATGTCTTCTTTGGAAAAATGTCTATTCATGTCTTCTGCACATTTTGCAACTGGGTTATTTGCTTTTTGTGTGTTGAGTTTAATATTTTCAATTATATTGGTGAGAATGCAAACTGGCACTGTCACTGTGGAGAACATTATGGAGGTTCCTCCAAAAGTTAAATATAGCACTACCCTATAATCCAGCAATTTTTACTTGAAAAAATCATCATATATACATACATACTCCAAATACATAGACAAGTGGGATAAAAATTACAACAACAACAAATTGAAACACCCTCCCTGCCCAGTTTTGAGATTGCGTAGTCAAGTTTGAAGTCCAACAAAGAAACTCTCTAGGGTCCTAAACAAAGAGGAAACTCAAAGCCAGAAAAGTAAATAGCATTGAAGCCACATGACCCATAGAAGAATCAGATATAGATGTAAGACAAAATCTGGGGTATATTTTTAAAAGATTTTATTTGTTTATCTGAGAAAGAGAGAGAGCAAGAGAGCAAGCGAGCAAGCAAGGGCAATGGCAGAGAAGTAGGGAGAAGGACAAGCAGGCTCACTGCTGAGCATGGAGCCCAACACAGGGCTTGATCCCACAACCCTGAGATCATGACCTGATTTGAAATCAAGAGTTGGAGGTTTAAATGGCTGTGCCATCCAGGTACCCCCTTTTCTTTTCTTTTTAAAATTAAGATATAAAGTAAAATAATCATTTTGGTGTATAGTTCTTCAAGTTTCAATACATGCATATAGTAGTTGTAGTCAAGCCCTTCCTCCATCTCCATTTGGATGAAGTTTTAATACCCTGCTGAAATGGGTGGTAAGTTACATACCCAGTTTTTGTAGTAAGCTGGAATTGGGCTTCCTGATATAAGAAATACTCCAAGAACTCTGACTGTTGGCCTACAAATGTGTACTTATAAACAGGAAACCCATCCTCAGCTGTGGGGTCTCCATGAAAGAAATACACTGGAAAACAAAAGCTAAAAAACAAAGACTCGTCCCAAACTGGAAAATTCTACAGGGATGCTACAGAAGCGAACACGAACTGTTCCACAGTGACACCTCTACAACCTAGCATATATGCAGAACTCATGGGGAAGACAACTCTCTCTAAAAAAGAGATCATAACAAAAAATGACAAAGAAGGAATCTCACTACCATAACCAAAACCAAATAAAACAACCCAGAATATGTAAAAACAGGAAAATTTTGTCCCAAAGGAAATCTAATTGAATAATATATCGACTTAGAACTTGACAATCACTTGAAGTATTATACAGAAATTAGAATGAAATAAAAATATTTTCAGGCATCCTAAGTCTCAAAGTTTACTACACATTGAACTTCAGTAAAGGGACCACAAAGGATGCATTCTAACAAGGCTGAATTGAAACCAGTTAAAGAGTGTGATGTAATTAAGCACTGTTGAGCAAAGAAATCAGTAAATAATGTTGAAAAATTCAAGAACATACTGACTGTGAAAAATATCATGACAATAATTAGTTTGAACAAGTTTATAGAATTCAATTCTAAACTACTACAACATGGAAGATAGAAAGGGAAAGTTGAGAGCTCTAACATTCTTGTCATTTTTGGGAAGAAGGCTAGACATGTTAACTTTATACTGTTAGAAAAATGTATAGTAACATATATCTTTAAAATTGTGTGATGTTGAGCGCCTGGGGGCCTCAGTGGGTTAAGCATCTGCCTTCGGCTCAGGTCATGATCTCAGGGTCCTGGGATTGAGCCCTGCATCAGGCTCTCTGCTCAGCAGGGAGCCTGCTTCCCTGCTCTCTCTGCCTACTTATGATCTCTCTATCAAATAAATAAAAACTTTTTAAAAAATTGTGTAATCTCTGAACAAATATAAATAACAACTATAACTTCCAAACTGGTAGGGGGAAAAGCTCAATCAGTTTATCTGAAGGAAGAAAAGAAGGTAAAAAGTAGTAAACAAAAACGATAGCAAAATAAAATACAAAATAATATAATAGAAAGAATCCCAAATTAGTGATAATTAATATATAAATGTAAATTAACCATAAATGTCTATTAAAGGAGACTCTTAGATTGGATATAAAAACAAAATCTAGGTATATGCTGCTTACAGAAGACAAACCAAAACAGAATCATACAAAAAGCTAATAATAATGGGGTAAAAAAAAGATACACTAGGCAAAATATGGCAATATTAATATCAAACAAAAGAGAATTCATGGTGAAAATCATTAATATAAATAAAAAGGAAATGACTTAATCTTTTATCAGCCAGCAATAAAGTGTAACAATTATGAACTTGTATGCATCTCATAATCGCAGCTTGATTATAAAGCAATAGTTGAGCAAATTATAAAAAGAGATTGACTTTCTTAATGGGACATTTTAACACAGATGTAACAAAGCACATGAATAAGCAGTACAGGTTTAGAAAAATTGACAATTTAAAAATTTTTATCTTCTTTTTTTTTCAATTTATTTATTTTCAGAAAAATAATATTCATTATTTTTTCACCACACCCAGTGCTCCATGCAAGCTGTGCCCTCTATAATACCCACCACCTGGTACACCAACCTCCCACCCCCCACCACATCAAACCCCTCAGATTGTTTTTCAGAGTCCATAGTCTCCAATGGTTCACCTCCCCTTCCAATTTACCCAAATTCCCTACTCCTCTCTAATGCCCCTTGTCCTCCATGCTATTTGTTATGCTCCACAAATAAGTGAAACCATATGATAATTGACTCTCTCTGCTTGACTGATTTCACTCAGCATAATCTCTTCTAGTCCCGTCCATGTTGCTACAAAAGTTGGGTATTCATCATTTCTGATGGAGGCATAATACTCCATAGTGTATATGGACCACATCTTCCTTATCCATTCGTCCATTGAAGGGCATCTTGGTTCTTTCCATAGTTTGGCGATCGTGGCCATTGCTGCTATAAACATTGGGGTACAGATGGCCCTTCTTTTCACAACATCTGTATCTTTGGGGCAAATACCCAGGAGTGCAATTGCAGGGTCATAGGGAATTTCTATTTTTAATTTCTTGAGGAATCTCCACACTGTTCTCCAAAGAGGCTGCACCAACTTGCATTCCCACCAACTGTGGAAGAGGGTTCCCCTTTCTCCACATCCTCTCCAACACATGTTGTTTCCTGTTTTGTTAATTTTGGCCATTCTAACTGGTGTAAGGTGATATCTTAATGTGGTTTTAATTTTAATCTCCCTGAGGCCTAATAATGATGAACATTTTTTCATGTGTCTGATAGCCATTTGTATGTCTTGATTGGAGAAGTGTCTGTTCATATCTTCTGCCATTTTTTGATGTGTTTGCCTGTTTTGTGTGTGTTGAGTTTGAGGAGTTCATTATAGATCCTGGATATCAACCTTTTGTCTGTACTGTCATTTTCAAATATCTTCTCCCATTCCGTGGGTTGCCTCTTTGTTTTTCTGACTGTTTCCTTTGCTGTGCAGAAGCTTTTGATTTTGATGAAGTCTCAGAAGTTTATTTTCGCTTTTGTTTCCTTTGCCTTTGGAGACATATCTTGAAAGAAGTTGCTGTGGCTGATATCAAAGAGATTTTTGCCTATGTTCTCCTCTAGGATTCTGATGGATTCCTTTCTCACATTGAGGTCCTTTATCCATTTTGAGTTTATCTTTGTGTACGGTGTAAGAGAATAGTCGAGTTTCATTCTTCTACATATAGCTGTCCAGTTTTCCCAGCACCATTTGTTGAAGAGATTGTCTTTTTTCCACTGTATATTTTTTCCTGTTTTGTCAAAAGTTAATTGACCATAGAGTTGAGGGTCCATATCTGGGCTCTCTACTCTGTTCCACTGTTCTATGTGTCTGTTTTTATGCCAGTACCATGCTGTCTTGGTAATCACAGCTTTGTAATAAAGCTTGAAATCAGGCAATGTGATGCCGCCAGCTTTATTTTTGTTTTCAACATTTCCTTAGCGATTCAGGGTCTCTTCTGATTCCATACAAATTTTAGGATTATTTGCTCCAGCTATTTGAAGAATGCCGGTGGAATTTTGTTCGGAATGGCATTAAAAGTATAGATTGCTCTAGGCAGTATAGACATTTTAACAATGTTTATTCTTCCGATCCAAGAGCATGGAATGGTCTTCCATCTTTTTGTGTCTTCAATTTCTTTCATGAGTGTTCTGTAGTTCCTCAAGTACAGATCCTTTACCTCTTTGGTTAGGTTTATTCCCAGGTATCTTATGGTTCTTGGTGCTATAGTAAATGGAATCGATTCTCTAATTTCCCTTTCTGTATTTTCATTGTTAGTGTATAAGAAAGCCACTGATTTCTGCACATTGACTTTGTATTCTGCCACATTGCTGAATTGCTGTATGAGTTCTAGTAGTTTGGGGGTGGAGTCTTTGGGGTTTTCCATATAAAGAATCCTGTCATCTGCGAAGAGAGAGATTATGACTTCTTCATTACCAATTTGGATACCTTTTATTTCTCTCTGTTATCTGATTGCTGTTGCTAGGACTTCTAGTACTATGTTGAACAAGAGTGGTGAAAGTGGGCATCCTTGTCTTGTTCCTGATCTCAATGGGAAGGCTGCAAGCTTTTTCCCATTGAGGATGATATTTGCTGTGGGTCTTTCATAGATAGATTTGATGAGGTTCAGGAATGTTCCCTCTATCCCTATACTTTGGAGCTTTTTAATCAGGAACGGATGTTGGATTTTGTCAAATGCTTTTTCTGCATCAATTGAGAGGACCATGTGGTTCTTCTCTCTTCTCATATTAATTTGTTGTATCACATTGATTGATTTGCGAATGTTGAACCATCCTTGTAGCCCAGGGATGAATCCCACCTGATCCTGGTGGATAATCTTTTTAATGTGCTGTTGGATCCTGTTGGGTAGGATCTTGTTGAGAATCTTAGCATCCATATTCATCAGTGATATTGGTCTGAAATTCTCCTTTTTGGTAGGGTCCTTGCCTGGTTTGGGGATCAGGGTAATGCTGGCTTCATAGAAAGAGTCTGGAAGTTTTCCTTCTGCTTCAAATTTTTGAAACAGCTTCAGGAGAATAGGTGTTATTTCTTCTTGGAAGGTTTGGTAGAATTCCCCAGGGAATCCGTCAGGTCCTGGGCTCTTGTTTTTTGGGAGGTTTTTGATCACTGATTCAATCTCGTTATTAGATATCGGTCTATTCAGGTAGTCGATTTCTTCCTGGTTCAATGTTGGTAGTTTATATTTTTCCAGGAATGCATGCATTTCATCTAGGTTGCTAAGCTTATTGGCATATAACTGTTCGTAATAACTTCTGATGATTGTTTCTACTTCCTTGGCGTTAGTTGTGATCTCTCCCTTTTCATTCATAATTTTATGAATTTGGGATTTCTCTCTTTTCTTTTGGATTAGTGTAGCCAGTGGCTTATCGATCTTATTGATTCTTTCAAAAAACCAGCTTCTTGTTTCATTGATACGTTCTACTGTATCTCTGGTTTCTCCCTCATTGATCTCAGCTCTAATCTTGATGATTTCCCTTCTTATGTGTGGAGTTGGTTTGATTTGTTGTTGATCCTCCAGTTCTTTAAGGTGTAGAGACAGCTGGTGTGTTCTGGATTTTTCAATTTTTTTGAGCAAGGCTTGGATGGCTATATATTTTCCCCTTAGGACCGCCTTTGCTGTATCCCATAGGTTTTGGACAGAAGTGTCTTCATTCTCATTGGTTTCCATGAATTGTTTCAGTTCTTCTTTGATCTCCTGGTTGATCCAAGCATTCTTAAGCAAGGTGGTCTTTAGCTTCCAGGTGTTTGAGTTCCTTCGGAACTTTTCCTTGTGATTGAGCTCCAGTTTCAAAGCATTGTGATCTGAGAATATGAAGGGAATAATCTCAGTCTTTTGGTATCGGTTGAGTCCTGATTTGTGACCCAGTATGTGGTCTATTCTGGAGAAGGCTCCGTGTGCACTTGAGAAGAATGAGTATTCTGCTGTTTTAGGGTGGAATGTTCTGTATATATCTATGAGGTCCATCTGGTCCAATGTGTCATTCAATGCTCTTGTTTCTTTATTGATTTTCTGCTTCGATGATCTGTCTAATTCTGAAAGAGGCGTGTTAAGATCTCCTACGATTAGTGTATTCATATCAATATGACTCTTTATCTTGATTAACAGTTTTCTTAAGTAATTGGCTGCTCCCATATTGGGAGCATAGATATTTACAATTGTTAGATCATCTTGGTGGATAGTCCCTTTAAGGATTATGTAGTGTCCTTCTGTATCTCTGACTACAGTCTTTAGTTTGAAGTCCCATTTATCTGATATGAGAATCGCTACCCCAGCCTTCTTTTGAGGCCCACTGGCATGAAAGATGCTTCTACATCCCTTCACTTTCAGTCTGCATGTACCTTTAGGTTCAAAATGGGTCTCTTGTAGACAACATTTGGTTGGGTCCTGTCCTTTTATCCAATCTGAAACCCTGTGCTGTTTTATGGGTGCATTTAGGCCATTCACATTGAGAGTGATTATTGATAGATACGTTTTTATTGACATCGAGTTACCTTTGAAGTCTTTCTTTCTGTAGACTGTCTCTATATTTCTGTTCAATGCTATTCTTGGGATTTTTCCTCTTTTATAGAACCCCCTTAATATTTCCTGCAGTGTCGGCTTGGTGGTTGCATAGTTTTTTAAGCCTTGCTGGTCTTGAAAACTCTTTATCTCTTCATCCATTTTGAATGTCAGTCTTGCTGGATAAAGTATTCTTGGCTGCATGTTCTTCTCATTTAGTGCCCTGAATATATCTTGCCAGCCTTTTCTGGCTTTCCAGGTCTCTGTGGACAGGTCTGACATTATTCTGATGGGCTTCCCTCTGTAAGTAAGGAGCCTCTTTGCCCTGGCGGCTTTCAAGAGATTATACCTACAACTATAATTCCTCAATTTGACTATCAGGTGTCGTGATGTTTTTTTGGAATGTATACTCTTGGGTGGAGACCATTCAGCCTCTAGTACATGAACACTGGTTTCATTCGGAGATTTGGAAAATTTTCATGAAGGACTTGTTCCACTATATCTTCTAGACTTCTTTCTTTCTCCTCCCCTTCAGGGATTCCAATAATTCTGATGTTGGAATGCTTCAGGGCATCATTTATTTCCCTGATTCTGTTTTCATGGTTTCTAAGCTGTTTTTTCCAGGGTTCCTCCTGGTCCTTTCTCTCTATCTGTTTGTCTTCCAGATCACTAATTCTATCTTCTGTCTCAGTTACCCTAGCTTTGAGAGAGTTTAGATTAGATTGGAACTCATTGAGAGCATTGTGAATCTCCTCCCTGGTAGCTTTAAGCTCCGCCCTAACATTGTGAACATCCTGTCTGGTCTCTTTCAGTTCGGCCCTAATCAATTCTGTTTGGTCACCCATAGCTTTCTCCAACCTAGCTATTGCCTGGATAATTGTTAGTGAATTCTCTTTCCGACATATTGTCTATGTTGATAGCCGTTAGCTCTGTTGCAGAAGGTTCATCCTCTGTATTTTTCTTCTGTTGGGCATTCCTCCTCCTAGTCATTTTGGTGGGAGATGACTGAACAGATGTAGGTGTATGTATCAACTCTGGTGCAGTCAAGGTGCACCCTGGAACACTTCTGAGCAATCAGGATTCCCCACCCAAATGAGAGACAAAAGAAAAGAAAAAGAAAGGAAATGAAGAAAAAGAAAAAGAAAAAAGAGAGAGAGAGAGAGGCAGGAAAGAAAGGGAAGATGAAAAAGAAGGTTCAGCCCAGATGGGCCCCAAGGTAAGATTTATGAAGTAGACAAACATAAAGAGATAAAAAGACTGATACAAGTATATGGAAAGAGAAAAAAATATATATATATGCAATTAGGAAAGAACCTCATCAAAAAGAACCACGAGTGTAAAATTTATATGCTATCAGGACAAACACAAGAAACACATAAACACTGGTGGAAGAAGATGGGAGAGTTCTTATAAATTCTCAGTGTGTGCGAGGAAGGTTGTTTTGATTCTTCCTGGATGTATCTTGATATCTTTGCTAAAGGACTCAACTTTCCTAAGATAAAGGGGATTAAAAATTGGTTTACCTATAGGGGTAGTATTGATTGGGGAAAGGGGATTACTTTGAAGTTAACTCTATATGAATATTAGAGGATAAAAATAAAAAGGAATATACTAGACTAAACTAAACTAAAATTTTAAAAAAAGGAATTCAAAAAATAAAAATGCAAAAGAAAAACATAGGTGTATATATCAAAAAGTTCAAGTTAGAAAGGTATTATGGAATTTGATGTACTGTACAGCTCGCTGTGATGGTAAATAGGTTAAAAAAATTACCTATGTGTAAAAAAACAAAAAAAAAATATGAACCGGAATAGTGGAAATGAGTGAACAATACAAGTTTTCCTATGAAGTAATGGTGGTTCTCTTGTAGTCCTTTTTTTTTTTTCTTTCTTGGTTTGTTTTCTGGGAGAGGGGCCTGCCACATGGGTTGTCAGTCAATGATGTTTCCTGAGTGTAGTCCTCCCGCCCCCCTCAAGGGGGTGGGCTCTGAGGAAACTGGTTTTTTTCAGGCTTTTGCTCTCTGGCGGTTTTTATGCTTGTTCACTTTTTTTCCTCTCACCTTGACCGCCTTTGATGGTTTTTGTAGTATTAGAAGAAATCAAACCATACCCTTATCTCCCTCTCAGAGAGAAGCCTCAGTCTTGGTGCAGAAGCTGAATAAATTCTCCCTTGGCCGCTGGCAGAGCAGGTTCCAAGTTGCAGACCCTAGGGGTGCAGGATCTTTTGCTCGTACCCAAAGCCAAGGCAGTGGCGGCTGTCTGGGAGCTCCCGACTGCCAGAGAGCTTCCAAGCAGCAGTCACACACTGAGATTTTGCCGCTGGCCCGGGCTGGGAGTGGCGGGCTTGCGCGCACCTCTTTTCAGAGGGGACTGTGGGTCGGGCGTGCGTCTCGGGCACTGAGAACGGGGCGCTGGTCCCTAAGCCCCAGGCTGGGCTTTTGGGCGCCTCTGTCAGGGGAAGAGTTTCCGGCGCGCGGCTTAGGCTTTGAAACAATGGCGCGGGTCAAAGAGTGCCGGCCGGGCCTTTGTAACTCAGGGGAGCATGAGGGATGTGCGCGCGCATCTCAAGCTTTGTGGTAGGGCTAGCGCGTGTTCTGCAGACCGGCGCGGCTCCCATCCCCTCACAGGAGCCAGAACCCACCCATTCTGGGGCGCGCTGGCGGCTTAGGGATCAAGAGCGGTTTCTCCACCGCACTCTCTCTGCCTCAGCGCCAGGGAGGCTGTCTGGGACCGGGGACTTAAACCCCTGTCCCTAGCCGCCCTGATTCCCACAATTTCCCCCTGCCATCCTTTGCTCTTTTGGAGTGCTTTCAACCAGTCTCCAAGTTAATGCTGGTCCCCAGACGCAGGGCACTCTCGCTTGTATTGGGGTATTACTTTCCCACCGGTCTCCTCTAGTGGCTCCCTCCACCTTTTGTTTATCTTCCGGTATCAGTCCGCCGTTCCCATGCCGCTTTACCTACCCACTGGCGTCTTCTGCCCCTGTAGAGATCCAGACGTGTATAATTCTGATCTCAGGCTGATTTCATGGGTGATCGGAGTACTTTGGTAGGTAATCAGCTCACTTTGGGGTACAGGCTGAAAAGGCGCCTCCTCCTAGTTCCCTGCCATCTTGTCCCCCCCCCCAAATTTTTATCTTCTCTACAGGATACTAATTATTTTTGTTGACTTCCTACTTAACAACCTTATATAAATCTCTTGTTTTAATTAGCTTATATAAGGATCTTCTTCTCTGGAAAATGATATAACCTATAATTTACTACTATTTTCTCTCTTTCGATCCTTGTGTATTTTGCTTCTATTTCTTATCTTCTTGCATTGACCATTACCACCCAATACAAAGTCAAATAGTAGTTGTGTAAGTGGGCATTTTGACATATTCCCATCTTTAAGGAGAACACTATAAATGTGTCCACATTAAGTAAAATGTTTGAAATAGATTTTTGTATGGTGGCAAATTGTTTTTATCGGTTTAGAGAAGATCCTTTCTATTCCTAGTTAACTGAGAGTTTCTTTTTCAAGATTTTTATTTACTTACAATTTATTTAAGATTTTATTTATTTATTTGAGAGAATGAGCAAGAAAATGAGCAAGGGAGCAAAAGTACGGTTAACTGCAGAGGGAGTGGGAGAATGCAGGCTCCCTGCTCAGCGGGAGGGAATGACATGGAATGTCATGTCATTCAGCCACAAAAAGAATGAAATCTTGTCATTTGCAACAACATGGTTAGAGCTAGAGTGTATAAAACTGAGTGAAGGAAGTCAGTCATAAAAGCCAAATACCATATGATGTCATTCATATGGAATTTAAGAAACAAATGAGCAAAGGGAAAAAAATGAGAGAGACCAATCGAGAAACACTCTTTAACTATACAGAACAGATGGTTACTTGAGGAGAGGTAGGTGGGGGCGTGGGTGAAATAGGTAATGGGGATTAAAGAGTACACTTATTATGATGAGCACTGAGTAATGTATAGAATTGTTGAATCACTATATTGTATACCTGAAGCTAATGTAACACTGTATATTCATTATACTGGAATTAAAACAAAATCTTAAAAAATAGAGCCTCTAATACTTAGGACACAAGGAAAAGCTTATATAAATACGTAACTTTAAAGCAATTAATTAAAATTGCCCTAGAATTAACTAGGAACTGGGTTATAAGAAGTGTTTAATGAGATAGAAACACATGAGTGGTGATCAAGAAAGTGAAGAGGCAAAATAGTGACTCCATAACTAGTAGCCTATGGTGAATCTAGAAGGAAAAAAGGTTTGTCAGACATTGTGGGAGATCTAAGACCAGTTTCTGCCATTTTTCCTTAAATTCTAAAGGAAAGTCACTGAAATATATGATATCCTGTGTGGGGCAGAGTGAACTCAAGAAACACATTAAGAGGCTTTAATTAAAATTGAATTTGAGGGTTGCCCTGGGTGGCTCAGTTGGTTAAGCATCCGACTCCTGATTTCAGCTCAGGTCATGATCTCAGTGTCATGAGATCAACTCTTGCGTTGGGCTCTGTGTGGAGTCTGCTTGAGTTTCTCTCTACTTCTCCTTCTCCCCCTTTCCCCGCTCATGTGTTCTCTCTCTTTATCAAATAAATCTTTAAAAAATAATAAAATTAAATTTGAAGCTAATAAATATGAGAGTTATAAAGAAAACCAACTGGGTTTGGGGAGTTCTTCAAAAGTAGACTATTTGGTATGAAGCAATAATCCTCATTGGCCTGTTGAGGAAGAGACAGAAAGGTAGAGTACATATGCTGAACTTTGAGAGCTGATTCTGTAACTATTTATGTTCCATGGAGAAGCTGAAGAAAAAACATCTGAGGGTGAAGGTTTCGGTCCCTTTGGGTTTGGGGTATGGGTATTTGAAATACCCAAAGGAGCAAATTTGACAGAATCATGAAATAAACCAAGAAATTGTTTGATCATAGTGAAAAATGTCAACTGGCCTTCTGTGATTATTGTTCAGTAAAGCAGATGAAATTTATTAAGGATTCAAGAATTTTAATAATACAATAAACAAGTTTGACCTGATGAAAGTATATTGCACTATACTGAACCTAAGCTTTACATATGAAACTAAAATAAATTAATCTCAAAGAAAGTTTTAACAAATATGAAATATTTTAATCGATTAAATCTGATGCCTAGTAAGGAATAATACTTTTGAAAAGGTACATTAAATAATTTAAAAATTTTACAAAGTGGGCTATATTTCTAATGAATAATTAGAATTTTTTAGACAGGGGCAAAAAGATAACTGCAAATTCTCATACTAGAGGAGAAAATGCCTGACAGTATGTATGCTAGATGTCAAACTCTGGAATTTATAAAAATAAACATTTGAGCAATGCAGCTAATATATAATAATAAGGTATAATAATTGTAATAAAATTTAGAACTGATATTAAATGTAATATAATAAAAATAATGGAATTAATAATAAAATAGTGTTAGTGCAATGTTGAGAAAAAATGTTTAGACACTTAAACAATAGTAAGAATAAATAGTATAAACTAAAATCTTGAATGAGTGTCGAATTTTGTTGAATACATTTTCTGAATTACATATTTTTTATGTTGTAAAATTGTAGTTTAAAAAATTTTTTGAATTTTATTATGTTACCCTAATCATCATTCAGTACATCATTAGTTTTCTATGAGTGTTCCATAATTCATTGTTTGTGTATAACACCTAGTGCTCTGTGCAATACGTGCATGCCCTCCTTAATACCCATCACTGGGCTAACCCATCCCCCCACCCTCTTCCCCTCTCAAACCCTCAGTTTGTTTCCTATAGTCCATGGTCTCTCATGGTTCATCTTCCCCTCTGATTCCCCCCTCTTTGTTTTTCCCTTTCTCCTCCTAATCTCCTCCATACTATTCCTTATGTTCCACATATAAGTGAAATCATCTGATAATTGTCTTTCTCTGCTTGTCTTACTTCACTTGGCCTAATCCCCTCCAGTTCCATCCAGGTCAATGCAAATGGTGGGTATTCGTCCTTTCTGATGGCTGAGTAATATTCCATTGTATGTATGGACCACATCTTCCTTTTTTTAAATTTATTTTTTATTTTCAGCATAACAGTATTCATTATTTTTGCACCACACCCAGTGCTCCATGCATTCTGTGCCCTCTATAATACCCACCACCTGGTACCCCGACCTCCCACCCCCCCGCCCCTTCAAAACCCTCAGATTGTTTTTCAGAGTCCATAGTCTCTCATGATTCACCTCCCCTTCCAATTTACCCCAACTCCCTTCTCCTCTCTAACTCCCCATGTCCTCCATGCTATTTGTTATGCTCCACAAATAAGTGAAACCATATGATAATTGACTCTCTCTGCTTGACTGATTTCACTCAGCATAATCTCTTCCAGTCCCGTCCATGTTGCTACAAAAGTTGGGTATTCGTCCTTTCTGATGGAGGCATAACACTCCATAGTGTATATGGAACATTTTCCTTATCCATTCATCCGTTGAAGGGCATCTTGGTTCTTTCCACAGTTTGGCGACCGTGGCCATTCCTGCTATAAACATTGGGGTACAGATGGCCCTTCTTTTCACGACATCTGTATCTTTGGGGTAAATACCCAGGAGTGCAACTGCTGGGTCATAGGTTAGCTCTATATTTAACTTTTTGAGGATCATCCATATTGTTTTCCAAAGTGGCTGTACCAACTTGCATTCCCACCAATGGTGTAAGAATGTTCTCCTTTCTCCACATTCTCTCCAACATTTGTTGTTTGTTGCCTTGTCTATTTTTGCCATTCTAACTGGTGTAAGGTGGTATCTCAATGTGGTTTTGATTTGAATTTCCCTGATGGCTAATGATGATGAACATCTTTTCATGTGTCTGTTAGCCATTTGTATTTCTTCATTGGGGAAGTGTCTGTTCATGTATTCTGCCCACTTTTTGACTTGATTATTTATTTTTTGGGTATTGAGTTTGAGAAATTCTTTATAGATCATAGATACCAGCCCTTTATCTGTAGTGTCATTTGCAAATATCTTCTCCCATTCCTTGGGTTGCCTCTTTGTTTTGTTTACTGTTTCCTTTGCTGTGAAGAAGCTTTTTATCTTGATGAAGTCCCAACAGTTCATTTTCCTTTTGTTTCCCTTTTCTTTGGAGATATGTCTTGAAAGAAGTTGCTGTGGCCGATGTCGAAGAGATTACTGCCTTGTTCTTCTCTAGGGTTTTGATGGATTCCTATCTCACATTGAGGTCATTCATCCATTTTGAGTTTTTCTTTGTGTATGGTGTAATAGAATGGTCGAGTTTCATTCTTCTATATATAGCTGTCCAATTTTCACAGCACCATTTATTGAAGAGATTGTGTTTTTTTCCATTGGATATTTTTTCCTGCTTTGTCAAAAATTAGTTGACTGTGGAGCTGAGGGTCCATATCTGGGCTCTCTATTCTGTTCCATTGATCTATGTGTCTGTTTTTGTGCCAGTACCAAGCTGTCTTGGTGATCACAGCTTTATAACATGTTTCTTCTATATAATATTTTCTCTTTAAAATTTGTCTATTATATAAACAACTTTAATGTAAGGGACATATAGGTAAACTACTCCCAGCAGCTAAAGAATACATATTAGTATATATACATATATTCAGCCATCTTTGCATTTCTGGGATAAAACCTACTTGGTCTTGATGCATTTTTTTAAAGATTTTTATTTATTTGAGAGTGAGAAAGAGAGAGTGAGAATGAGCATGAGCAGGGGAGGGATGCAGGGAGAGAGAGAAGCAGATTCCCACTGAGCTGGAAGCCAGATGAGGGGCTTGATCCTGGGATCCTGGGATCATGACCTGAGAGGCAGATACTTAACTGACTGAGCCACCTAGGCACCCTTTGATGTATTTTTTAAAATTTATTTATTTGAGAGAGAGAAAGAGAGAGAACAATTGGGAGGGGAAGAGGGAGCAGGAGGGAGAGTGAGAGAGTCTCAAGTGGACTCTGCACTCAGTGTGGAGCTTGATATGTGGCTCGATCCCATGACCCTGAGATCATGACCTGAGCTGAAACCAAGAGTTGGATGCCCAGCTGACTGCATGACCCAGGCGCCCCTGATGTATTTTTTATACATCAGTGCTGGATTGAGTTCACTATTTTATTTTTCTAGTTTTTCTTTTATGTCCATAAGTAAGATTGACATATAATTTTTTTGTATAATTCTTGTCCATGTTTGGTATGGAGCTTGTACTAGCCTCATAAAATATATAGGACATTCAGATTATTGCAGTGGTTTAATTAAGTTTATTTATTCCCTCCTCTTTTCAAACTCCACCAAAATAACATAAAAAATTAACAGAAATACACCTACAAGGACAGAATATAGGATTAGAGAGGGGTAATACAGGGGCCTTTGCTGAAGTATTTTTAAGATCTAAAGCGAATACAATAAAATGTTAAGCTATGACTAAGCTGGGTTGTAGGTATATGGGTATCCATTATCTTTTCCTTCATAATTTTTAGTTATGAGGAAATATTTATTAATGATAAAATTAAACAAAAAATAAAGAAGTTATTTATTTTTTAGTTTAGAAAAATTATTTAATTTCAGAAAGTTATATGTGCTCTATAAGTACTTCTCAAATTTTGATGTGCATATGAATAACCTAAGGAATTTTATTAAAATTCAGGTACCAAATCCTTGGGTCTGGAATCATTAGGTCCTGAGTTTCTGCATATCTTATAAGCTCCCAAGTGATGTCAATGCTGGTGGTCCATGGACCACTATTTGAGTAGCAAGATTTTAAGGGAAATTAAACAAGGCAATGTGATAGAGAGTGGCAGGGACAGGAAATAGTTTCTTTAATGAAGGTACTCTTGAACAGCTTCTCTGAACAGTGATATTTGAGTCATTAAAAAGTCTCCAGGAAGGATGTCTAAGTAGTGCAAAAAGTAAGTACAAAAGCAGTCAGGTGGAAATAACTTCTGGCATTTTCCAGAAACTGAAAAGGCCACTGTGGCCTTCTTCTTTTCCTTTTTTAAAATATTTTATTTATTTATTCGACAGAGAGAGATCACAAGTAGGCAGAGAGGTAGGCAGAGAGAGAGAGGAGGAAGCAGGCTTCCCGCCAAGGAGAGAGCCCGATGCGGGGCTTGATCCCAGGACCCTGGGATCGTGACCTAAGCCGAAGGCAGAGTCTTTAACCCTCTGAGCCACCCAGGTGCCCCCCACTGTGGCCTTCTTGAAGGATTTAAGTGTTTGTTCCACAATTCACGTGTAATTAAGTGAAAATATCACATATTTGGAGTCATTAAAAACTAAGTTTGGTTTTCATCCCATTAGCTCTGGGACCTCTGTCAAGCCACATAAAATGTATGTTTCATCATAAATATGTGAATATATTTTTAAAGACTTTATTTATTTGTTTGACAGAGAGAGGGAGCACAAGCGGGGAGGGTTGTGGGAGAGGAGATGCAGACTCCCTGCTGACCAGGAAGCCCGATGTGGGGCTTGATCCCAGGATCCTGGGATCAGGACCTGAGCTGAAGTCAGATGCCTAATGGACTGAGTCACCCAGGCACACCTAAATATGTAAATATTAATGAATAATGCATATTCTCCAGTATTGATGTGGGAATTAAATAAGATAAGGTATTAAAAAGCACTTTGTAAATTGCAAAATGCTATACACATATGAGTACAATTATTGCATAATTAAAGTGCTGTCATGTGATGTGAGTCTGCAACAGCTATTTATAGTGGCTTTTATTTTGTGCTCCTATGTTTCTTTTATTATTTTAGACACATGTCAAGTTGCTATAGTCCGACTTGGCCTGTCTGTTGCTGCAGTTCTCTAACAGCGCACTACTCTCACTATGCTTCATGTTCTATTTCTGGGTGCACTGGAAATTTTCTTTGACTCATTTGGCTCATGTTTGACCTACTTTAGCTCATCACAGAGTAACTACTTGGATATTTCAGTGTGATTCACATTTCCTAATCAGAATAGTTGACTTATAGTGAATACTATTTCAGTAAAAATATGTTGACTCCATTCAAAGAGTTGATCCATGCCAATAATGCCTTTAGATAATTCTAACGAAACTTCTCAAGAATCCTGAGAAGTCCTCTATAGGGTTAGGTGTTTCAGAATTCTGAGGTCTTAACTCATTTAAAATCTTACAATTCTATATGGCCCCTACAGACTTTCAATAATCTTGTCTTTGAGTATAGAAAACATCTTTAGTGTAAAGAACAGTGGAATAGGAGCCAGGATACCTCTGTTCTAATTCTGACTCTAATACTACATGGCCCTGGTCTTTTTTATCTACTAGGAGTGAGGAATACCCCCCCAAATTATTGTTAAGAATGAGCAAAATAATGTGTGTTTCTGCAAGTATAAAAATTCAAAATATTATTTTGCCACCCTATATGTAACAATCTCTCACAAAATATAATGGTACATAGATTAGTATATATATATATTTTAAAATTAGAGCATTATTGGACAATGCTTTACCTGGATAGAAAGATTCAGTGGCAACACAATTATTTGCCTGTCTTGTGTAAAAAGTTTGAATACGTGGCGGTGAACATAAAATTGCAACTGCATCACAGCCTATAGGGTTTTAAACAATGCTGAGAGATGCAGTCTTCCAGAAAACTGGAAGCATTTAAATATTTTGTTCAATGACAGTAGTGATGTAGGAAAAGACATTAGGGTTTGATGCCAACGGCCAAAAAGTAATTCTAGAGACACTGTTGGTACAAGGTGATTTTATTAAAGCACGGGGACAGGACCCAAGGGCAGAAAGAGCTGTACTGGGGTCATGAGGACTGGCCCATTATATACTTTCAAGTTGGAAGGGGGTTAGGGATAGTGTAAGCCTCCCAGGTATTTTGGAAACAAGGTTTCCAGGATCCAGAGGGGGCTAGCTATTGTTGGAAAGGTCTTTTATTACTGTTTAGTAAAAACTCAGTCACCAGACTCTACAGATGTGTATCTGTGGGTTATATGCTTGAAGCATGATTGCCAACATATATTTGGGGGTGTTGGGGGTAGAGATAAAGGAAGTTTCCAAAGGAATTTTTATATGTTAAAGCAGACTTACAGGATCTTGGGGATGGGCAATTCAGATGCCTCTTGCCCTAGCAAAGTATTAACAGGGATGCCACTGAGTTTTTAGAGGAATTTCACTCTGCCTGTTTCAAGGATTTGTCAATGGGTTGTTGATAGTAAGGAAATTTAATAATTTTCTTCTGCCTTTGTTTCTCACATCAGTGAGAAAAGAATAAAAACCTGGGTCCTGTCCCTGTGCTTTGATAAAATCACCTTGTACCAACGATGTCTCTAGAATTACTTTTTGGCCGTTGGCATCAAACTCCAACGTCTTTTCCTACATCACTACTGTCATCAATAAAAACTATGGGCTTCTCTACATACATCTTCATTTTACTATCTGTCAGCCAGTCTAGCTGCTTCGCAATAATTCGGGATGCTGCAGAAATCAAATGGAAGAGCTAGAAAGTGAGGCAAATTAGCAAAGATATGTGTGTGTTTGTGCGTGTGTGTGTAAAGACCAACAGACCAAAGGAAAACTGCCCCCAAGGTTTGCGCAAAAGTGAACTATCAGCCTGAAACTCAGCCATCAGCCTGAAACCCAGTGTATCTCACGGTTCATTAAGTCTCCACCCTGGGTAAATTAATATCTATAGTTCAATCTACCCTAAGAGTTAGTGCTAAGGAGAGTGAAGAATATGCAAAGGGAGGATAGAGTGAAGCGTTGCACTGAGTTGGAAGCCGTAAAAGAAAAGTGGAATGCTTGGACAAGATAGGGTTGGCAGATTTAGCAGTATTTGGGACATAATTATACTAAAAAATGACTCGTTTATTTCAAGTGCAAATTTAAGTGCACATCCTGTATTTTATGTGGCAAATCTAGGAAAACAGAGAAAGACAACATTATTCTTACATTACCGATTGCGTAAAACACTCAAAGAACCTCCCTGGAAGATAAAAGGGGTGGAGCCCAAGCTTCTGACTCTCCGCTAAGTTATTTCCGGTTTGGGGCCCTGAGAAAAAGAGAGGGAGGTGAGAGAAGATTAAGGTTGCTGAGTTGGGTCCGCCAGCGTCCCACAATCCTTTGCCCTCGGTTCCTCTTTCCTCGCTCAAGATGGCGCTGCTCGCGATACAATCTTCACGCTGGGCAGCCGCCGGGGCTGCTTTCGAAAAACGCCGGCATACCGTGTTTCTGATCCGACATCTAGTCTCTGTCCGTGGCGCAGGTTCTCAGTGGAGATCACGGCAGCTCGGCGTTTCGGGAACCGCTCGAATTTCCCAGGTGAGATGCCATCACATGGTAGAGTAGGGTGAAGGACAAAGGGACCTATAGGGAAAAGTTTGCCCTCGTGTCCTTGGGTCAGAGAGAACTCTAAGAGGAAAGGTTGTCAGTGCTAACTCGGAAGTGAAGGAAATTGGGGTTTGTAATTTGAGGAAAGGGTGAAGAAAACCTTTTTGGCATAGCCCACGGGAATGAAACGGAAGGTTTTGGTCAGAGGGCACCTAAGCGCTAGTGACTCTCGCAGCATTTACATTATTTTTTCTTATGAGTTTAAGAGATGTGGTAGACAGGATTCCCAGATTGCTTATCCTTCCAAATGTAAGGAAAACGAGCTGCTTTCCAGAGTTAGTAATGGAATTTGTGACCAGTATGCCCATGGTTCAGATTTTACTCATTTGGTTGAAAGTAGCAGTTAGGGGAACACTGTAAGATGACAGCAAAGCTACGTGTAAACAAGAGGCAAATTGATTTGGCAGCAGTTAACTCTCCGCTGACAGTGGTTCCTGATAGGCCGAAACCGTAACAATCTTTCTCTCCAAAACATTGACCGCCCTAAATTCATATGTAAACACGATTGTCCTTTGGTCTGAGAAGAGTGTTTTGTTCATACAAAACGGTTTCCTTTGGAAACCGTAAAGCTGGTTATCTTTAATGTAGTTTTTGTGATAGTGCCTCTTAATATCTGTGTCTGTTGTTATCCCTCACTCTGCAGTTTCAAATAAATTATTTGTACTTTAGTGTATCATTCATTTACTATATATTGGCAAAAAGTTTAATTCCCATTCAGTGATACTTGTTCATCAGTATCACTGAAGTATTTTCAGTTTTGTATGAGAAGCACCCTCATAAATTTTGATTCTGCGTGAACAGATATTTAATATCTACTGTGTACATAGGGCTACGCTCAATAATGGAGGTACCAAGAGAAACATAAATTAATGCCTACAAGATTGATCAATTTAGTTAGGGAGAGGGAATCTATGCATTATAAGGATAACTAAAAAACAGTGTAGGTTAAATATCAAATGAACAGTATAAACAATAAGAACAATAAACATATAGAGGAAATGGTGGTAATTAAGGACCAGATCACAGAGAGGATCTCATGCTGGTGATAGAAATGGGGAGAATATTTTAAGCAGGGAGACTATCGAATGACACTAGGCATGTGGAGTGCTGGAGAAATTGTATCTATTTTTTCATCCAGTAATTAGTGAACACCTTTACAGCAGTGAACAGAATAAAATACAGGCCAGCTCTTAAAGAGTTTAAAATCTAGTAAGGGAAAAAGGTAAATAAACAGGCAAATATAATTCAGTAGTGCAATGATGGGGAGGGTAGAGAGTACTGGAAGAGTGTATGGGAAAGGCATCAAGTCTAATTTTGAGGTGGGAAAAATGCCTTGAATAACTGATATCTAAACTAAGCCAAGACCTTAAAAATTAAGAGAAATTAGCTAAAGAGGGAATAGTGTGTGCGGAGGCCCACAGGGAAGAGAGAACATGGACTTTTTGTAGAACTACATACAGTTTTAGGTTACTGAGGAGTTTAGGATAAAAGTGGCACCTTAAGCTAGGGGAGCAATCCAGATCATTTTAATAAAGTTTTAAAAACACTTTATAGTTGAAAGTTTGGAACACATGATTTCTTGGGAACCATTCTTGTTCTGTAGTCCTCTAAAAAGTCTGATGAAGTTAAGATAAAATTTGTAGGACTTTGTCAGGCCGGGAGAGTGAGGGGGCTGGAGAAGTTACTGGTATTTTCAGAAGAAGTAATGGAAATAAAAAATTAGCCTTCTCTGTTTTCATGAACACTGTCCCCACAACTTTCTTCCTTATTGTCTTTGTACATTTTACCATTCCTTTTGGTTACCATTTCCAAAGTGAAAAACAAGGGAAAGATGTTACTTTTGTTTTCTACTTCTTAAAGGCATGGAACTCTTGCCATAATTTAAAAAAAAGATTTAATGGAAAGATGAAGGAATGGTTTTAAGGCTTTTAGCAGAACCTGATATAGCCCAAGGCATCTTCATATAGTGATCTGTGATTAAGATTACAAAATAGAGGCTTCTGGTAGTGTAGTCAGTTGAGCATTTGACTTTTTGGTTTTTGCTCAGGTCATGATCACCGGGTCCAGAGACTGAGCCCTGCTTTGGGCTCTGTTTGGCATCTGCTTGGGTTTCTATCTGCCTCTCCCTCTGCCCTTCTCCCCTCAAATAAAGAAATAGATCTTTAAGGAAAGATTACAAAATAAATATTAATATATATTTTTAGGATAGTCGTTAGTAAATAGCATAATATTTTAGAGCTGAAAAGAACCTTAGTGCAGTGTTAATGAAATCATGTTAATAGTTTGGATAAGCACTTTTTAAATATGAAATTCAGTGGAATAAGAAAGAAAATATCAGTGCTTTATACATATTAGGGGAAGTAATGCTTTAGGTAACTTGTTTATATGTGTATATATACACTCCTACATGTATGTGATTACTGGGATGTATTATAAAATGTGTTTTTCATACGGGGATGATACTCTAGAACTAAACTGTGCAGTATGGTAGTCACTAGCTTTGTGTGGTTGTTTAAATTTAAATTAAATTAAAAATGTAATTCCTTGGTTGCATTAGCTGCATTTCAAGGGCTAAAATGGCACATAGGTATGGGACATTTCCATCATTGCAGAAAGTTCTGTTCAAACAGTGTTACTTTAGAGAAGATCGTATCTAGCCTTTGGATTTTACAGATGAGGTAACTAAATCCTAGTATAGATAAATGACAGTCTTTAAGGCCACTCATTCATTTATGGCCTTCTGTGTGTCAGGTTATTTATATGAAGGTAAATAAGATTCTGGCAGACATAAAGCATACAATAAATATTGAATTGTAAAGATATACTTTTTAAAGATTCTATTTATTTGAGAGAGAGAGTGAGGGAGGAGGGTCCCGCTAAGCTGGGAGCCCATCACAGAGACTCCAGGATCATGACCTGAGCTGAAGGCAGATGCTTAATAGACTGAACCACTCATGTGCCCTGTAAAGATACTTCTACTGGAGCACTGTTAATAGAGGGAAATAACCTTAAACATAAAAGTTTTTTTAATTAAAATGGTTAGTATGATAAGACTTAAATTGTAATGATTTATTTTGCAGTTGCCTCTTTACTACATTAGTTAATATTAAAAAGACATGAATTTTGAGTGGTACAATTTTTCATCAATACTTATGTGGTAGAAACTGAGGTATCATACAGTTAGTCCACAGCACTTTTTACCTAAGTTTAAAAAGTTCCTAATTCTTGATCCTGACACTGATTATATATTTTTCTTCTTTTGTTCTTTTAAAACATCTTTTTTGAGATTAATTCACATACTGTATAATTCACCCATTTAAAGTGTGGAATTCAGTAAAGTGTGAAGTGTTCTCTAATTTTTGGTTTTGATTTGTGTTTCCCTGTTGACAAAAGACACTGAACATCTATCCATGTGCTTATTGGCCATTTACATCTCTTTTTGAGGAATGTCTCTTCAGGTCTTTTGCCCATTTTTTAATTGGGTCTTTTTATTATTGAGATGTCCGAGTTCTTTATATATTACAGATTCAGGTTCTTTATCGTACATGTGATTTGCAAATATTTTCTCCCATTCTGTGGGTTATCTTTTGACTTCCTCGATAATGTCCTTTGAAGTGCAAAAGCTTTTCATTTTGATAAAGTCAAATTTATCTATTTTTTTCTTTTGTTGGTCATACTTTTTTGTGTTATAGCTAAGAATCCATTGCCAAATCTGTCATGAAGATTTACTATGTTTTCTTCTAAGAATTTTATAATGTGATCCTAGTGAGATATAGAAACATCACTCTTGTATAGTTCTAGTTGCATTTTCCCACTTTATTTTAATATATATTACACTTATAAATGTTACAGTCCTAACAATACGGATATATAATTTATGACTTTAAAAGAAGCTGAAAGAAGAAAGGAAGGCAAGTAAATATTTATTTTGTTACACTAGCCTTTGTATTTATCATTTCTAGTTCTCTTCATTTCTTCTCTTGTGTTTGATTTACCATCTCGAGTCATTTTTTTTATCCCACTATAGCTGTGCTCCCACCTATCTCCTGTGTGATATTATTGGCAAGTATATTGTATCGCTATATGTCATAGGCTCAACAATTAATTTTATCCATATTATGTTATACAATTGCTTTTTAAATTGGTTCAAAGAAGAAGGTAAAAAAACTGTGCATTTATACATTCTGGTGCTCTTTGTTTTGGAGTGTGTGTGTGTGTGTGTGTGTGTACACGTACATGTGTGCACGCATATTTGGGCTATAGTCTGAGGTCACTTGTTTTCAGCCTAAAGAACTTCCTTTAGTATTTCTTGTAAGGCGTGTGTAAACACATTTTCCCAGTTTTCGTTTATCTGCGAATGTTTTTGTTTTGTCTTCATTTTTGAACAGTATATTTTCTGGATATAGGATTCTTGCTTGACAATTTTTATTCTGAGTGCTTTTAATATTATCCAACTGCCTTCCGGACTACACATTGTTTTTGCTAAGAAATCAGCTGTTAATCTTATTGGGGTCCTCTTGTTGGGAAGGAGTCTTTTTTTTCCTCTTGCTACTTTCAAGATGTTCCCCTTGTTTTGGCTTTTAATGTTTTTACTATAATGTGTCTGTGGATCTCTTTGTATGTTTCTTCCTTGGAGTTTGTTGCACTTTCTGGATGTGTAAATTGCATTTTAATATGTAAGTTCTTTTTAATAAGCTTTGGAAATTTTCAGCCATTATTTCATCAAGTAGTTTTTCTTTCCCTTTATCGTTCTCCTTTTCTTCTGAAACAGTCATTATCCATAAGTTCGTTTGCTTAATAATGGCCCTCATTTCTCTGAAGCTGTGTTCATTTTTCCTCAGTCTTTTTTTATCTTTGTTCTTCATATTGGTTAATCCTTATTGTTCTGTCTTCAAGTTTACTAATTACTTCTTCTGCCAGTTCACATCTGCTGTCAGTCCCCTCTAGTGAATAGTTCATTTTAGTTACTATAACTTTCAACTCTAGAATTTCCATTTAGTTTCATTAAAATAACTCCTATTTGTTTATTGATATTCTCTATGTAATGTTATTGTCATTACACCTTCTTTTATTTAACATGGTTTCCTTGAGTCTTTGGACATATTTATTATGATTACTTTGAAGGCTTTTTCTTTGCAGTCTGACATTTGGTCAAAACCACAGGCAGTTTCTTTTGCCTGCTTTTTCCCAGGGTATAGGTTATACTTCCTTGTTTCTTTGCATGTCTTGCAATTTTTTTGGAAACTGGACATTTTAGATAATGTAGTAACTCGGGGTACCGGTCCCCTCCTTCCCAGAGCTTGTTATTGTTATTTACTTGATTTTCTATTTTGTTAAGGACTGGCTGGACTATTTTAGTGATTTCTTTCTTCACTCTCCTCCTTGCTGCCTACTTTGCCTCTAATGTAGCTCCTTAAGGGGTGTAACCTTGAGTATGTCCATAGTTACCTTGGGATGACAGTGGTTTTGCTGGGGATTTCTGTCTCTTTCCCAGTTATGTTCCATTAGTTGCTGGCAGATTGTACTGCTGTTTTCAAAAGTGCCCTGGGGCAAAAATTGTTCCACAAACTAAATCAATCAAATTGGTGTTGCTTTGAAGTGATAGTTCCTGAGGACAACGTTTGAGACTTTATCTGATCCCAGGCAGGCTCCTCCAAGCTACCTGCCTTCTTGGTTTTCTGGTTCTCGGGCAAACCAGCTGACCCTCAGTTTAGCTTCTGTGGCTGATGATTCCATCAGTTTTTTCCCACTTGGCCTTTCACAAGAAACCTCCACTGTTTTTGAGAGCAAACTGAGGCATGAACTTCTCCACATTAAGTCAATTACTGTGGGAAGAGATGAGGAGCTATATGTTTTAGGGTCTCTCCTGCCAGGCAGAAATCTGCCAGCCACGGGTCTGGAGCTGGGGGTGGGGACATTGGTGGCCTCTCTCTGAGTGATACCCCCACCTTAGGAGTTGAGTGCTAGTGGGGAGTAAGAGGAGTTCTTTTTGGCATGCTTCTTTTGATATGGAACCAGCCTCTTAGAAGTCAGGGTTAGGGCAATTGGGCCTTCAACAATCAAGTATTTTCAGTGGCACCACACTCAAGGTCAAGCTTTGTCTCTTCTGTGGGGATATGTGGAAGAAGGGAGCCCCTCCTTCTTGACCACATTAGCCCAGAAGCTAGTTTCAGCAGTAGGTCACTGGGGGAAAGATGAGAGAAATGCTGATGTTCTGTCTTTCCCAGGAAGATAGTCTTCTCACTTGGAGCTCATGTTATTTCATTTTGCTGTATGCCCCAGGACCATTTCTAGGGGTGTTAAATGGTGGTCCTTTTGTAACTTGCCATTTTTGCTGAGAAATGGGTCTAAGGAGATGTTGTATGCTAGAAGTGAAACTCTCTTCATTTGATTTTGACTGGCTTGTGTTCTTTGGTTTATACTCCATGCAGCAGAATGGTCTGTCCTTTCTGTTTGGTTTTTAGAAGATATTCCCATTGAGGACTATCTGGCATACCTTTTACTTTAGTGTAGTTACCTAGTGTATTCTATTTAGTAGTTTTTGGATAGGTACTGTTTTGTTTTCATTTGTTGGTTCACATTTCATTTGTTTTTATCATAGACAAAGGATGAGAGCTTTAATATTTCCTGGTAGTAAATTTCCCCTTCCTGCAGTCCCACTGCTGACTGGCTGCTGCTAAGAGACTTTACTTCTGGCCTTCCTATTAATTGAAGTAGATTATAACAACAGTAGTGAAACAATCCTCCTACTTTGCTTTTTAGAGATCCTGGTTTTAAGATACAGGTTTTATATTATAAGATGCATATCAAGAAATGACAGTCATTACTGAGAAGACATAAAATGTAACAAGAAAATCAAGAACAGAACTTAAGAGAAGAAAATTAAGGGTACTTTTAAGGGGATTTTGCGTGGAACTTAAAAGAGGGCGAGAGGTGATTCAATGACATTTAAAGTACCTGAAGGGCATTTTTTTTTAAATTAAAGGTTTTCCTTCTAGTAGTTCAGTGATACCTGAACTTACCTGGAATATTAGTTTATAAAAAGAGACATAGACTTCAGTTGTAAGAAGAGGGATTTAATGTGCATATAAAAAAGAATTTCTTAGATTAATAATCTTTTTATTGGAAGAGCAAGGAAGACTTTAACCTAAGGGGCAGAATGAATAACCATTAATTATAATTTAGATATCTTCTTGAAGATAGAACTGACTTAAATTTATATCATTCAGGATCAAAACTGACTTTAATAGGGGTGATTTGGCAGAAAGAACATTGGTAAACAGAAGAGTTGGATTCTAGTCTTAACTTTGGTGTTAGGAGAACTAGAACAAATCATTAAACAATAATTTGCAGTCATTAGAAGAATATAAGTTATTAAGAAACAATGGCCTAGTTTTGAGAAAAGAAAGACCTACCAAACCAGTTCAGTTTTTCATATGAGAGAGTGATAAGGTACTTAGAAGCATAGTCTGTCTTGATTTCAGTAAGGCTTTCAGTTATTTTCCTCTATATCATTCTCACCCAATAAGCCAGGAAGGAATGATGTTGTATACTGTTAAGAGGTCTTGAGGTAGTAGTATAGTAGTAAGTAAATCTTACTGGAGAAAATACAGATAATTTGAAGGATTTTGATTTATAAGTATTAAAGAGGATGAACAACTGGTATACGAAGGATATAGCATGATATAGTGGAATGAACATTGTCATCAGGACACCTGCCTACCTGAGCTCTATTTCTACTCTTGATTATCTTGGACAGATCACTTGTTCCTTTGGACTTGGTTTCTCTAAAATAAGATTCAGCTACTTGATCTCTAAAGTTTCTCAATTCTTTAGTTTCCTGACTCTAATCTTCTGGGAGTAATCCTTTGTATAAGTAGAATCTCTATGTTATGAGCCTAGTTTATTACTATTAATAGTTTTTCAGGAGCAACATAGGCTACATTTAAATTCATGTATGTTTTTAATGGAGCAGATTTATGTGGTTCTGCCTCTTATAGTACTTGTTGATCTAAGAACAGGAGTAGAAAAAATGAGATTGGTGATGAGTTCAGTATTTGCTAGTGTTGGGGAGATAGAATTAGAGGGGAAGAGTGAGCTAGGTTCTAAAATTATCTGTGAAGATAGAAACAGGTTCTAAGGAGGTCGTGGAGAGTGACAGCAGTGCTGTAAAAGTTGTAAATAAAGATGAAGCATACCTGGACTGTAAATGATAAAGAATGGAAGTATAAAGGTCTTAGTCTGAAGTGGCACTGGGAATTGAGAAGAGGAATTCAGAGAGGGGGGGGTGCCTGGGTGGCTCAGTGGGTTGAGCCTCTGCCTTCGGCTTAGGTCATTATCTCAGGGTCCTGAGATTGAGCCCTGCATTGGGCTCTCTGCTCAGTGGAAAGCCCGCTTCCCCCTCTCTCTATACTTGCCTTTCTGCCTACTTGTGATCTCTGTCAAATAAATAAATAAAATCTTTTGAAAAAAAGAGAAGAGTAATTCAGAGGATCCCTTATTTGAAAATAGTCAAATAACTAACATTCTTTAAGTCATTGACATAGTTATTTGAATTGGCTATTAAGACTAAAAGGAGGGGGAAGAAAAGTGAAGATTATTTCTAAATTTTCTTTTAGAATACTAGGCCCTTCAAGAATCTGGTAAAAGCCATGAACCTTCTCCCTAGGAAAATGGGCATACACACATACTTCATTCTGCTTGGCGATCCGAGAATCCCTGATAAATATAGTATTTCAGGCTGGGGTTCTCTAATGGAGTTCCTGAGTGTCCAGTGGTGGAGTAAAGGGCACTTGTCATTGAGCAGTGGGGGGTAGAAGTGGAAGGGAAACTTATTTTGCTTGTATTAAAATTTTGATTAAATGGAAAATATAGTAATACACTGATACTCAGTGTTTATCTGAAAGTTTCCGGTTTTTCAAATAGGAGTATGTTCCTTCCCATGTTATAAAGTAGAGTTTAAAATAGAAGCTAAATTGCCTGTTCTGTATATGAACCTTATAGTTTTCCCTCTTTATTTTATTTATAAATTTCCCTTTTTAATTGTACAAAACTGCATCTAATAAAAGCATGAGGAAAAATAACCCACAACTTGCCTCTTAAGTAATTTTCCATTTCCCCCTTGAGTTGTAGTTGTTATATGGTTGTAATTTTTACAATGCTGAGATAATTTTAAATTGTTTCTTTTTATTTATAAGCATTATTTTTCTGTGCTCAGTGTTTATGAAAATTAGGTCTTTTAATTATTTAATATTTTAGTAGGTATATTTAGCTGGGTGCAAAAGGAGACATTTTTGTTCTTTTGGTTTTCTTCCATTTCCAGAATTTGTCTACCTAAAGTCCTCATTTATGCTCTCAAGACACCCTTGTAGATTTTAGTACTAGTGAGTAAATATACTTTTCAAGTCTGTTATATTATTATGTCATTTTATCTTCACAGTAACTCTGTGAGGTGGGTGTACATTTCATTGCAGTAACTGCGACCTGTCCTGTCCTTTTCATTCTCTCAACTTCTGTTATAGTTTTAGGCCCTTGTAACTTTATGCATGACTTCCTCATTGCTTACAGTTATTTATTACCCTTCCAATCCATCCCATACAACACCTCAAGATTGTTTTTCCTAAAGAACAACTCTAGTTAAGTGTCACTTCTTTACTTATGGACTCCAGTGTTCTCTGTACCTTAGCCTAGTCTTAAAAGCCCCTAAGGATCCCCCACATAACTAGCTTGCTAGACACATTGTTAAATATTTTCCTATAAATACCCTGCTATTCCAGTTACTCTGGATTGCTCCCTGTTCCTTGGACCTTGTGTTTTTCTGTTTTCCTTCATTTATGCCATACTCTCTGTTTGAAATGCCCTCTCTCTAATAACTCCTCCCAGTTTTTCAGAACTTAGCTCAAGGGCCAGTTTATTCTATAGAACCATTTGTTCTTTTTTTAAAGATTTTTAAAATTTATTTGGGGGAGGGAGGGGGAGAAAGAATCTTAAGTAGACTCCACACTGAGTGCAGAGTCTGACTCGGGGCTCGATCTCATGACCCTGATAGGACGACCTGAGCCATAACCAAGAGTCAGACACTAAACCGACTTGGCCACCCAGCTGCCCCAAGAACCATTCTTTATAAGCTTGAGAGACACTGATTTCTTCCTCTTTTGAACTTCTGTAACATCTTCTACAAGTAGTTATCATATGTGTCCTGTTAAAGAGGTAAGATTTTAGATGCTTAAAAGGCAGATACATTCCAGTCATCTCTTTTATCTTCTACAGAGCCAGGAATGGTCTTTTTCATGTAGTAGGCAATCAGAAAATATTTGTGAAATGAATGATTAAACCCTATAACCAAAATAACAACTAAATTTAACATAAAAATAAATAATATTTGTTTTGGTGCTACACATTTGGAATCAAAGCCTCACTTTCTACATAAAATGTTTATTTCAGCAAAATCATAATCAGACTATGGAGTTACTAAATTTGAGGATAATCTCTTTTTGAGGGAGAGAGAGAGAATGCACTAAAGTCATGCGTAGAAGAAGATAGAGAGAAAGAATCCCAAGCAGGCTTTGCTCAGTGCAAAGCCCTATGCAGGACTCGATCTCATGACTCTGAGATCATGACCTAAGTCGAAATCAAGAGTTGGACGCTTAACCAACTGAGCAACCCAGACACCCTTGAGGATAACCTCTTAAGTTCGTCCATTGCATTTCTGTCATTAGGTGGTACTGTGGCAGGGTAGCACTGAATATCAGTTTTTAGTTTGATAACCAAAGCACACATGCTTTTTTATTGCAAAATTTTGGGTTACTTTATTAGTAGGCATCTTTTGCTAAGAAAAAAATAACTTAAGGGACACCTGAGGTGCTCAGTCAGTTGAACATCCAACTCCCTGTTTCAGCTCAGGTCGTGATCTCAGGGTTGTGAGATTGAGCCCTGTGTCACCCTCCACACTTAGCACAGAATCTGCTTGAGGTTCTGTCTCTCCCTCTCCCTTTGCCCCCCCTTCACACGTGCTCTCTCTTTCTCTCTCTAAAATGAATAAGTAAGTCTTTAAAAAGAGTGACTTACAAGGTGAAGTTCTTTAAAGAATAAGGTAGGGTGCCTGGGTGGCTCAGTGGGTTAAAGCCTCTGCCTTTAGCTCAGATCATGATCCCAGGGTCCTGGGATCGAGTCCCGTGTCAGGCTCCTTACGCAGCAGGGAACCTGCTTCTCCCTTTCCCTCTGCCTGCTACTCCGCCTGCTCATGCTTGCTCGCTCTCTGTCAAATAAGTAAATAAAATTTTTTTAAAAAAGAATTAGATAAAAAATTTTACTCTTTCTAGAAATTTTAATTTTTTTAAAAGATTTTATTTATTTGACAGACAGAGATCACAAGTAGGCAGAGAAGCAGGCAGAGAGAGAGGGGGAAACAGGTTCCCTGCCATGCAGAGAGCCCAGTGTGATCCGAGGACCCTGGGATAATGACCTGAGTTGAAGGCAGAGCCTTTAACCCACTGAGCCACCCAGGCGCCCCACTCTTTCTAGAAATTTTAACTGCAGGTTATATTTTGGCTCATTTGGTAGTTTTCCAATTAAATTTTCTTTTCCACATCCAGAAGGCAAAGAGATGTTAGAGTGGAGAAACTGTATCCTATGGGGTATTTTCTTAGATATTGACATTTTAGGAAAGTAGGTTTTTAAACTGCTATCATGCTTTTCAAAGCATAATAAGAAAGTGAAGTTAAGGTTTCTGTTTTGGTTTATTTATCAAATTATTTTTATTGATCTTGAGTAACTTGTATTATGACATCATTGTAGTATAGTCATGTTTTTCAGTGTGTGAATATTTGCCACGTATGAACTTCATCTACTCTTAACTATGTTGATTTAACAGCTCTGTGTGTGTACATGAATGTTAGTTTTCTAGGGCTTCCATAACGAAGTACCACAGCATGGGTGACTTAAACAGCAAATTTTCTCACAGTTCTGGAGGTTAGAATTCTGAGATCAGGGTGTTGGTAGGGTTGATTTCTTCTGTGATCTCTCTCTTTGACTTGCAGATGATTGGCTTCTCTGCTTTGACACAGTCTTTCCTCTGTGCTTGTCTGTGTTTTAATTTCTACTAAATATACCAGGGAGATTAGGGCCTACTCCAATGACCTCATTTAACATTAATTACCTCTTTAAAGGCCTGATCATCAAATAGAGTCACATTTGAGGTTTTTTGGAGTTAGGATTTAAACAAGAAATTTTGGGAGAGAAAAAGTTCAGTCCATAACTGTGTGTGTGTGTGTGTGTGTGTGTGTGTGTGTGTGTGTGCGTATGTGTCCATCCACATGCTCACAAATACATAGAAAAGTGGAAGGATAAACTTAAACAAAGCTCTGAAGAGCGGATGGGTAGGGAAGCTAAAAGACAGTAAAAAGGACCTTTCACTTGATATTATAGATACTTTAGCATTGTTTGTTATGCTTGTATTTATTTACTCATTTATTACAGAGTGCAAGAGAGAGAGTGCACACACATGCACATGACCCGATGGAGAGGGTTAAAGGGAGAGGGAGCCCTGATACAGGGCTTGAGCTCATGGCCCTGAGATAATGACCTGAGCTGAAATCAAGTTGGATACTTAACCAACTGAGCCACCCAGACATCCCGATGTGCTTTTTGTTAAAATGAAAAAATCTTACATGTAAACTTTTCAACTGATGATCTGACCTTCTTGTTTGTTTTATTTTTTTCTTTCAAGTTTTTATTTAAATTCAAATTACTTAATATATAATGTAATATTAGTTTCAGGAGGAGAAGCCAGTGATTCATTGCGTACATAAAACACCTGGAGCTCATCCATCACAAGTGCCTTTCTTAATGCCCTTTGACCTGATCCCCCCCACTACCTCCCCTCCAGCAACCCCCAGTTTGTTCTATGTAGTTAAGAGTCTCTTTTTTTTTTAAAGAGAATATCAAAATATTTTTTATTATGTTCAGTTTGCCAACATATAGTACCTCATTAGTTTTTTTTATTTTTTTATTTTTATTTTTTTTCCCAATTTATTTATTTTCAGAAAAAACATTATTCATTATTTTTTCACCACACCCAGTGCTCCATGCAAGCCGTGCCCTCTATAATACCCACCACCTGGTACCCCTACATCCCACCCCCCCACCACTAGAGTCTCTTATAGTTTCCCTCCTTCTCTGTTTTTATCTTATTTTCCCTTTCTTTCCCCTATGTTCTTCTGTTTTGTTTCTTAAATTCCACATGAGTGAAATCATACAGTATTTGTCTTTCTCTCAGTGACTTATTTCGCTTAGCATAATACACTCTAGTTCCATTCTTTGTCATTGCAAATGGCAAGATTTCATTGTTTTTGATAGCTCAGTAATATTCCATTGTGTGTATATACCACATCTTCTTTATCCATTCATAAGCTGATGAGCATTTGGACTCTTTCCATACTTTGGCTATTGTTGATAGGCCTCCTATAAGCATTGGGGAGCATGTGCCCCTTCAAGTCAGTATTTTTATAGCCTTTGGATAAATACCCAGTAGTACAATTGCTGGATCATAGGGTATTTCTCTTTTTAACTTTTTGAGGAACCACTGTACTGTTTTCCAGAATGGCTTCATCAGTTTGCATTCCCACCAACAGTGTAAGAGGGTTCCCTTTTCTTTGCATCCTCACAAAATCTGTCATTTCCTAGGTTGTTGACTTTAGCCACTCTGACTGGTGCGAGGTGGTACCTCATTGTGGTTTTTGATTTATATTTCCCTGATGATGAGTGATGTTGAGCATTTTTTTGTGTGTCTGTTTTGGAGAAATGTCTATTCATGTCTTCTGCCCATTTCTTGACTGGATTATTTGTTTTTTTGGGGGTGTTGAGTTATAATAAGTTCTTTATAGATTTTGCATTTTAGCCCTTTATCTAATATGTCATTTGCAAATACCTTTGCCCATTCTGTCAGTTGTTTTTTAGTTTTGTTGATTGTTTCCTTTACTGTGCAGAAGCTTTTCATTGTCATGTAGTCCCAATAGTTCATTTTTGCTTTTGTGTCCCTTGCATTTGGAGGCATTTCTAGTAAGTAAGAAGTTGCTACCACCAAGATCAAAGAGGTTGCTGCCTATGTTCTTCTCTAGGATTTTAATGGATTCCTGTCTCACATTTAGGTCTTTCATCCATTCGAGTCTATTTCTGTGTATGGTGTAAGAAAGTGATACAGGTTCATTCTTCTGCATGTTGCTGTCCAATTTTCCCAGTATGATTTGTTGAAGAGACCATCTTTTTTCCATTGGATATTCTTTCCTGCTTTGTTGAAGATGAGTTGATCATATAGTAGTGGGTCCATTTCTGGGTTCTCTGTTCTGTTCCAGTCACTGGTGTGTCTATTTTTGTGAAAATATCATACTGTCTTGATGATTACAGCTTTGTAATGCAAGCTTGAAGATTAGAATTGTGATACCTCCAGCTTTGGTTTTCTTTTTCAACATTACTTTGTCTATTTAGGTCTTTCCTGGTTCCATACAAATTTTAGAATTGTTTGTTCTAGCTCTGTGAAAAATACTGGTGTAATTTGATCAGGATTGCATTTTATTTGTAGATTGCTTTGGATAGTATAGACATTTTAAGAATATTTGTTATTCCAGTCCATGCACATGGAATATTTTTCTGTTTTTTTGTGACTTCCTCTATTTCTTTTGTAAGTGGTCTGTAGTTTTCAGTTTTCTTACCTCTTTGGTAAGGTTTATTCCTAAATAGCTTACAGTTTTTGGTGCAGTTGTAAATGGGATGGATTACTTGATTCCTCTTTCTACTGCTTCATTATTGGTGTAGAGAAATGCAACAGATTTCTGTATGTTTATTTTATATCCTGTGACTTTGCTGAATTCAAGTATCAGCACCAGCAGTTTTTTTTGTTTTTGTTTTAATTTTTTTTATTTTGGTGGCATCTCTCAGGTTTTCTGCACAGCGTATAGAGTCATCTGTTAAGAGTGAAAAAAAAAGAGTAAAAGTTTGGGGGCAGCTGAGTGGCTCAGTTGTTAGGCGTCTGCCTTCAGCTTGGATGGTGATCCCAGGGTCCAGGGATCAAGTCCCACACTGGGCTTCCTGCTCAGCAGGGAGCCTGGTTCTCCCTCTCCCACTCCTCCCTGCTTGTGTTACCTCTCTGGCTGTCTCTCTGTGGCAAATAATAAAGAAAATAACAAAAAAAGTGAAAGTTTGACTTCTTCTTTGCAGATTTGGATGCCTTTTATTTCTTTATTCTTTTATTTTTTTTATTAAAGCATATCTTTTTTTATTTAATTTTTTTTATTTTTTATAAACACATATTTTTATCCACAGGGGTACAGGTCTGTGAATCGCCAGGTTTACACACTTCACAGCACTCACCAAAGCACATACCCTCCCCAATGTCCATAACCCCACCCTTCTTTTCCCAACTCCCGTCCCCGCAGCAACCCTCAGTTTGTTCTGTGAGAATAAGAGTCATTTATGGGGCGTCTGGGTGGCTCAGTAGGTTAAAGCCTCTGTCTTCGGCTCAGGTCATGATCCCGGGATCCTGGGATCGAGCCCCGTATCGGGCTCTCTGCTCGGCAGGGAGCCTGCTTCCTCCTCTCTCTCTCTGCCTCCCTCTCTGCCTGCTTGTGATCTCTGTCTGTCAAATAAATGAATAAAATTTAAAAAAAAAAAAAGAGTCACTTATGGTTTGTCTCACTCCCAATCCCATCTTGTTTCATTTATTCTTCTCCTACCCACTTAAGCCCCCATCACCACTTCCTCATATCAGGGAGATCATATGATAGTTGTCTTTCTCCGCTTGACTTATTTCGCTGAGCATGATACGCTCTAGTTCCATCCATGTTGTTGCAAATGGCAAGATTTCGTTTCTTTTGATGGCTGCATAGTATTCCATTGTGTATATATACCACATCTTCTTGATCCATTCATCTGTTGATGGACATCTAGGTTCTTTCCATAGTTTGGCTATTGTGGACATTGCTGCTATAAACATTCGGGTGCACGTGCCCCTTTGGATCACTACGTTTGTATCTTTAGGGTAAATACCCAGTAGTGCAATTGCTGGGTCATAGGTCAGTACTATTTTCAACATTTTGAGGAACCTCCATGCTGTTTTCCAGAGTGGTTGCACCAGCTTGCATTCCCACCAACAGTGTAGGAGGGTTCCCCTTTCTCCGCATCCTCGCCAGCATCTGTCATTTCCTGACTTGTTGATTTTAGCCATTCTGACTGGTGATATCTCATTGTGGTTTTGATTTGTATTTCCCTGATGCCGAGTGATATGGAGCACTTTTTCATGTGTCTGTTGGCCATCTGGATGTCTTCTTTGCAGAAATGTCTGTTCATGTCCTCTGCCCATTTCTTAATTGGATTATTTGTTCTTTGGGTGTTGGGTTTGTTAAGTTCTTTATAGATTTTGGACACTAGTCCTTTATCTGATATGTCGTTTGCAAATATCTTCTCCCATTCTGTCAGTTTTCTTTTGATTTTGTTAACTGTTTCCTTTGCTGTGCAAAAGCTTTTGATCTTGATGAAATCCCAATAGTTCATTTTTGCCCTTGCTTCCCTTGCCTTTGGCGATGTTCTAGGAAGAAGTTGCTGTGGCTGAGGTCGAAGAGGTTGCTGCCTGTGTTCTCCTCAAGGATTTTGATGGATTCCTTTCTCACATTGAGCTCCTTCATCCATTTTGAGTCTATTTTCGTGTGTGGTGTAAGGAAATGGTCCAATTTCATTTTTCTGCATGTGGCTGTCCAATTTTCCCAACACCATTTATTGAAGAGGCTGTCTTTTTTCCATTGGACATTCTTTCCTGCTTTGTCAAAGATTAGTTGACCATAGAGTTGAGGGTCTATTTCTGGGCTCTCTATTCTGTTCCATTGATCTATGTGTCTGTTTTTGTGCCAGTACCATGCTGTTTTGATGACAGCTTTGTAATAGAGCTTGAAGTCCGGAATTGTGATGCCACCAACTTTGGCTTTCTTTTTCAATATTCCTTTGGCTATTCGAGGTCTTTTCTGGTTCCATATAAATTTGAGGATTATTTGTTCCATTTCTTTGAAAAAGATGGATGGTACTTTGATAGGAATTGCATTAAATGTGTAGATTGTTTTAGGTAGCATAGACATTTTCACAATATTTATTCTTCCAATCCAGGAGCATGGAACATTTTTCCATTTCTTTGTGTCTTCCTCAATTTCTTTCATGAGTACTTTATAGTTTTCTGAGTATAGATTCTTAGCCTCTTTGGTTAGGTTTATTCCTAGGTATCTTACGGTTTGGGGTGCAATTGTAAATGGGATTGACTCCTTAATTTCTCTTTCTTCTGTCTTGTTGTTGGTGTAGAGAAATGCAACTGATTTCTGTGCATTGATTTTATATCCTGACACTCTACTGAATTCCTGTACAAGTTCTAGCAGTTTTGGAGTGGAGTCTTTTGGGTTTTCCACATAGAGTATCATAATCATCTGCGAAGAGTGATAGTTTGACTTCTTCTTTGCCGATTTGGATGCCTTTAATTTCCGTTTGTTGTCTTATTGCTGAGGCTAGGACTTCTAGTACTATGTTGAATATCAGTGGTGATAATGGACATCCCTGCCATGTTCCTGACCTTAGTGGAAAAGCTTTCAGTATTTCTCCATTGAGAATGATATTTGCGGTGGATTTTTCGTAGATGGCTTTGATGATATTGAGGTATGTGCCCTCTATCCCTACACTTTGAAGAGTTTTGATCAGGAAGGGATGCTGTACTTTGTCAAATGCTTTTTCAGCATCTATTGAGAGTATCATATGGTTCTTGTTTGTTCTTTTATTGATGTGTTGTATCACATTGACTGATTTGCGGATGTTGAACCAACCTTGCAGCCCTGGGATAAATCCCACTTGGTCGTGGTGAATAATCCTTTTAATGTACTGTTGAATCCTATTGGCTAGTATTTTGGTGAGAATTTTCGCATCTGTGTTCATCAAGGATATTGGTCTATAGCTCTCTTTTTTGATGGGATCCTTGTCTGGTTTTGGGATCAAGGTGATGCTGGCCTCATAAAATGAATTTGGAAGTTGTCCTTCCATTTCTATTTTTTGGAAGAGTTTCAGGAGAATAGGAATTAGTTCTTCTTTAAATGTTTGGTAGAATTCCCCCGGGAAGCCGTCTGGCCCTGGGCTTTGTTTGTTTGGAGATTTTTAATGACTGTTTCAATCTCCTTACTGGTTATGGGTCTGTTCAGGCTTTCTATTTCTTCCTGGTTCAATTTTGGTAGTTTATATGCTTCTAGGAATGCATCCATTTCTTCCAGATTGTCAAATTTGTTGGCGTAGAGTTGCTCATGGTATGTTCTTATAATAGTTTGTATTTCTTTGGTGTTCGTTGTGATCTCTCCTCTTTCATTCATGATTTTATTTATTTGGGTCCTTTCTCTTTTCTTTTTGATAAGTCTGGCCAGGGGTTTATCAATTTTATTAATTCTTTCAAAGAACCAGCTCCTAGTTTCGTTGATTTGTTCTATTGTTTTTTTGGTTTCTATTTCATTGATTTCTGCTCTGATCTTGATGATTTCTCTTCTCCTGCTGGGCTTAGGGTTTCTTTCTTGTTCTTTCTCCAGCTCCGTTAGGCGTAGGGTTAGGTTGTGTACCTGAGACCTTTCTTGTTTCTTGAGAAAGGCTTGTACCGCTATATATTTTCCTCTCAGGACTGCCTTTGTTGTGTCCCACAGATTTTGAACCGTTGTATTTTCATTATCATTTGTTTCCATGATTTTTTTCAATTCTTCTTTAATTTCCCGGTTGACCCATTCATTCTTTAGAAGGATGTTGTTTAGTCTCCATGTATTTGGGTTCTTTCCAAACTTCCTCTTGTGGTTGAGTTCTAGCTTCAGAGCATTGTGGTCTGAAAATATGCAGGGAATGATCCCAATCTTTTGATACCGATTGAGTCCTGATCTAGGACGGAGGATGTGATCTATTCTGGAGAATGTTCCATGTGCACTAGAGAAGAATGTATATTCTGTTGCTTTGGGATGAAATGTTCTGAATATATCTGTGATGTCCATCTGGTCCAGTGTGTCGTTTAAGGCTTTTATTTCCTTGTTGATCTTTTGCTTGGATGATCTGTCCATTTCAGTGAGGGGAGTGTTAAAGTCCCCTACTATTATTGTATTATTGTTGATGTGTTTCTTTGATTTTGTTATTAATTGGTTTATATACTTGGCTGCTCCCACGTTGACGGCATAGATATTTAAAATTGTTAGATCTTCTTGTTGGACAGACTTTTCGAGTATGATAAAGTGTCCTTCCTCATCTCTTAATATAGTATTTGGCTTAAAATCTAATTGATCTGATATAAGGATTGCCACTCCTGCTTTCTTCTGATGTCCATTAGCATGGTAAATTGTTTTCCACCCCCTCACTTTAAATCTGGAGGTGTCTTTGGGCTTAAAATGAGTTTCTTGGAGGCAACATATAGATGGGTTTTGTTTTTTTTTATCCATTCTGATACCCTGTGTCTTTTGATTGGGGCATTTAGCCCATTAAGGTTCAGGGTAACTATTGAGAGAGATGAATTTAGTGCCATTGTATTGCCTGTAAGGTGACTGTTACTGTTTATTGTTTCTGTTCCTTTCTGATCTACCACTTGTAGGCTCTCTCTTTGCTTAGAGGACCCCTTTCAATATTTCCTGTAGAGCTGGTTTCGTGTTTGCAAATTCTTTCAGGTTTTGTTTGTCCTGGAAGCTTTTAATCTCTCCTTCTATTTTCAGTGATAGCCTAGCTGGATATAGTATTCTTGGCTGCATGTTTTTCTCGTTTAGTGCTCTGAAAATATCATGCCAGCTCTTTGTGGCCTGCTAGGTCTCTGTGGATAAGTCAGCTGCCAATCTAATATTATTACCATTGTATGTTACAGAATTCTTTTCCTGAGCTGCTTTCAGGATTTTCTCTTTGTCACTAAGGCTTGTAAAGTTTACTGTTAGGTGACGGGGTGTGGTCCTATTCTTATTGATTTTGAGGGGCGTTCTCTGAACCTCCTGAATTTTGATGCTCGTTTCCTTTGCCATATTGGGGAAATTTTCCCCAATAATTCTCTCCAGTATACCTTCTGCTCCCCTCTCTCTTTCTTCTTCTTCTGGAATCCCAATTATTCTAATGTTGTTTCGTCTTATGGTGTCACTTATCTCTCGAATTCTCCCCTCGTGGTCCAATAGCTGTTTGTCCCTCTTTTGCTCAGCTTCTTTATTCTCTGTCATTTGGTCTTTTATGTCGCTAATTCTTTCTTCTGCCTCATTTATCTTAGCAGTGAGAGCCTCCATTTTTGATTGCACCTCATTAATAGCTTTTTTGATTTCAACTTGGTTAGATTTTAGTTCTTTTATTTCTCCAGAAAGGGCTTTTATATATCCCGAGAGGGTTTCTCTAATATCTTCCATGCCTTTTTCGTGCCAAGCTAGTACCTTGAGAATTGTCATTCTGAACTCTAGATCTGACATATTACCAATGTCTGTATTGATTAGGTCCCTAGCCTTCGGTACTGCCTCTTGTTCTTTTTTTTGTGGTGAATTTTTCCGCCTTGTCATTTTGTCAGATAAGAGTGTATGAAGGAGCAAGTAAAATACTAAAAGGGTGGCAACAACCCCAGGAAAATATGCTTTAACCAAATCAGAAGAGATCTCCACCCGCCCGTGAGGGTGGAGAAAGGGGATAAAAAGAGGTTCAAAAAATGAAAGGAAAAAAAAAGGCATTAAAAAAAGAAAACGAATAAAGAAAAGTATGAAAAAGAAAAAATATATATATTAGATAAACTAGTTTAAAAACGTTAAAAATGAAAAGGGTAAAAGTTAAAAAAATTTAAAAAAATTTAAAAAAAAATTAAAAAATTTAGCAAAAGAAGAGAAAAAAATGAAAAAGAAAAAAATTACTTTAATTGCAAGACTTAAAAATCACAGGGAGAAAGCCATGTGTTCCGTGCTTTGCTTTCTCCTCCTGTGGAATTCTGCTGCTCTCCTTGGTATTGAAACCGCACTCCTTGGTAGGTGAGCTTGGTGGCTGGATTTCTTGTTGATCTTCTGGGGCAGGGGCCTGGTGTAGTTATTCTCAAGTGTATTTGCACCAGGTGGAATTGCACCGCCCTTACCAGGGGCCGGGCTGAGTAATCCGCTGGGGTTTGCTTTCAGGAGCTTTTGTTCCCTGAGCGCTTTCCGTAGAGTTCCGGAGGACGGGAATACAAATGGCGGCCTCCTTCTCTCCGGCCCGGAGGAGCCGAGAGCCCGGGTCCCAACTCCTCAGTGTGCCCTCAGAGAACAGCACCCAGTAACTCCTGTCTGCCTGACCCCTGGCCGAGCTCTGAGCTCCCCAAGCCTGCAACCGGTTCAAGGTAACCCCGAGCTGCAAACTTACTGTTTGCTCTGTCTGCAGCCGGCTTTCTCGCTCCAGTACCCGCAAGCTCTGTGACACTCAGACACCCCCGATCCTTCTGTGACCCTGCGGGACCTGAGGCCACGCTGAACCCGCGTGGGCTTCGCCCCGGTTTAGCCTCTGGAGCGATTTCCCTTAGCGCAACAGACTTTTTAAAGTCCTGATTTTGTGCTCCGTTTTTCCGCCGCTTGCCGGGAGCCGGCCCCTCCTCCCGGGGTCTATCTTCCCGTCGCTTTGGATTCACTTCTCCGCCAGTCCTACCTTTCAGAAAGTGGTTGTTTTTCAGTTTCTAGAATTGCTGTTCTTCTTCTCTTCAATCTGCCGATCGATTTGCAGGTGTTTGCACTCTTTATATAAGCTCTCTAGCTGATCTCCTGCTAGCTGAAGTAGTCTCAGCTTGCTACTTCTCCGCCATCTTGACTCCTCTCGGATGCCTTTTATTTCTATGTGTTGTCTGATTGCTGAGGCTAGGACTTCCAAATATGTGGAACAGCAGTGTTGAGAGTCGACATCTCTGTCTTGTCCTGACCTTAGGATAAGAGCTCTCTGTTTTTACCCCCTTGAGGATGATTTTAGCTGTGGGTCTTTCATATATGGCCTTTATGATGTTTGGGTGTGTTCCTTCTATCCCTACCTGGTGGAGGGTTTTTATCAAGAAAGGAGGCTATATTTTGTCATATGCTTTTTCTGAATTGATTAGACGATCGTATGGTTCCTGTTCTTTATTTTATTAATGTGGTATATCACATTAATTGATTTGTGGATGTTGAACCACCCCTGAAGCCCAGGAATAAATCCCACTTGATTGTGTTGAATAATCCTTTTAATGTACTGTTAGATCCTATTAGCTAGTCTGTCTCTTGGTGAGAATTTTTATATCCATGTTCATCAGGGATATTGGTCTATACTTTTCCTTTTTGGTGGAGTCTTTACCTGATTTTGGGATCAAGGCAATGCTGGCCCGTGGAATGTGTTTGTAAGTTTTGCTTCAGTTTCTATTTTTTGAAATAGCTTCAGAAGAATAGTTGTGAATTTTTCTTTAAATGTTTGGTAAAATTCCCCTGGGAAGTCATCTGGCCCGGACTCTTGTTTGTTGGGAGATTTTTTATGACTGATTCAATTTCTTTGCTGGTTATAGGTCTGTTCAGATTTTCTATTTCATTCTGTTTCAGTTTTGGTAGTTTATTTCTTTCTAGGAATTTAGCTGTTTCTTACAGATTGCCTAAGTTGTTGGCATATAATTGCTCATAATATTCTCTTTTAATTGTTTGTATTTCTTCAGTGTTGATTGTAATCTCTTTTCTTTCTTTCATGACTTTATTTATTTGGGTCCTTTTTTCCCTTTTGATAAGGCTGTCTAGGGGTTTATCAATCTTACTAATTATTTCAAAGAACCAGCTACTAGTTTTGTTGATAGAGTTTTAAAAAATATTCTGTATCATTTTTTTTCTGCTTTGATTTTTATTATTTCCAACCCTCTGCTGGACTTAGCTTTTATTTGTTGTTCTTTTTCAAGCTCTTTTAGGTGTAAGGTTAGCTTATGCATTTGAGACTTTTCTTTCTCGAGGAATTTCTGTATAGCTATGTACCTCATCCTTATGACCACATTTGCTACATCCCAAAGCTTTTGGACTGCTGTGTTTACATTTTCATTTGTTTCCTTGTATTTTTAATTTCTTCTTTCATTTCCTGGTTGACCTATTTATTCTTTAGTAGGATGTTCTTTGACCTCCATGTATTTGCATTCTTTCAAAAATTTTTTTCTTGTGGTTGACGTCAAGCTTCATAGTCTTGTGGTCTGTAAATATGCATGGTGATCACAGTCTTTTTGTATCTGTTGAGACTGGTTTGTGACCCAGTATGTCATGCTTTCTGGAGAATGTCCCATGTTTATTCAAAAAGAATGTGTATTCTTCTGCTTTAGGATGAAATGCTTTAAAAGTATCTGTTAAGTCCATCTGGTCCAGTGTGTCATTTAAAGCCATTGTTTGCTTGTTGATCTTCGGCTTAGTTGATCTGTCCATTGCTGTGAATGGCGTGTTAAAAGTCCCCTACTATTGTATTATTATCAATGAGTTTCTTTAAGTTTTTTAGTAATTAATTTATATATTTGGGTGCTCCCAGGTTGAGGCATAAATATTTACAGTTCTTAGGTCTTCCCTTTTATTATGATAATAGTGTCCTTCTTCTCTTATTACTGTGTTTGGTTTAAAAATTATTTTTTCTGATAACAAGGATGGCTACTCCAGCTTACTTTTGATGTCTATTAACATGATAAATGGCTCTCCACCCCCTCACTTTGTTTCTGGAGGTATCTTTAGGTTCAAAATGAGTGTTTTCTAAGCATGTTGATAGTTATTGTTTTTTTTTTAATCCCTTCTAATACCCTGTGTCTTTGCATTGTGTCACTGAGTCCATTTATATTCAGAGTAATTATTGGTAGATATGAATTACTGGCCATTGTATTAGCTGTAAAATCACTATTCCTGGTTCTCTGTTCCTTATTAGTCTTTATTGCTTTTGGTCTCTCTTTGCTGTTCAAAGGATCCCCTTTAGTATTTCTATTTTTAACTTTTGTTTTTAAATTTTTAAATAAACATATAATGTGTTTTTATCTCCAGGGGTACAGGTCTGTGACTTGCCAGGTTTACACATTTCACAGTACTCATCATAGCACATACCCTCCCCGATGTCCATATCCCCACCACCCTATCCCGACTCCACTCCCCCCAGAAACCCTCAGTCTGTTTTTTGAGATTGAATCTTTTATGGTTTGTCTCCCTCCCGATCCCATCTTCTTTCATTTTTTCTTTTCCTACCCCCCAAACCCCCCATGTTGCATCTCCACTTCCTCATATCATGGAGATCATAGGATAGTTGTCTTTCTCCGACTGACTCACTTTGCTAAGCATAATACCCTCTAGTTCCATCCACGTTGTCACAAATGGCAAGGTTTCAATTCTTTTGATGGCTGCATAGTATTCCATTGTATATATATACCACCTCTTCTTTATTCATTCATCTGTTGATGGACTTCTAGGTTCTTTCCACAGTTTGGCTATTGTGGACATTGCTGCCATAAATATTCGGGTGCACGTGCCCCTTTGGAGCACCACGTTTGTATCTTTAGGATATATACCCAGCAGTGCAATCGCTGGATCATAGGGTAGCTCTATTTTCAGGTTTTTGAGGAACCTCCACACTGTTTTCCGGAGTGGTTGCACCAGCTTGCATTCCCACTAGCAGTGTAGGAGGGTTCCCTTTTCTCCGCATCCTCGCCAGCATCTGTCATTTCCTGACTTGTTAATTTTAGCCATTCTGATTAGTGTGAGGTGGAATCTTATTGTGGTTTTGATTTGTATTTCCCTGATGCCGAGAGACGTGGAGCATTTTTTCATGTGTCTGTTGGCCATGTGGATGTCTTCTTTGCAGAAATGTCTGTTCATGTCCTCTGCCAATTTCTTGATTGGATTACCCCTTTAGTATTTCTTGCAGGACTGGTTTAGTGTTCATTTAGGTTTTGCTTGTCTTGGAAACTCTCTCTTTGCTCTTCTGAATGACACCATTTCTGACTATAGTATTCTTGGGTGCATTTTTTTCCCCCTTTGAGCATGTTGAACATGCTCAGCATGCTCGTGCTACTGCCTTCTGCCCTGCTAAGTTTCTGTCTATAGGTTTGCTACTAATCTTATGTGGCTAGCATTTTGGGTTAAGAACCTTTTGTCCCTACTAGCCACTTTCAGAATTCTATGTAATTTGCAGGTTTTGCTCTGATATGACTTAGTGTTTTTATAGGTCACAAAATTCTTTAACATTTCAGTTCTTTTTTCTATTTTATGTGTTATTTTTCATGAAGACCCCCAAATAAAGGCTTCCTATTGCTTAGTGGTATGCTGCCTGGTACAGTAGACATTAACCTCATGTAGGTACTTAAATTTCAATTAAAATTAGTTAAAAATTAAATAAACGTAGTAACTTAGTCACACTAGACATATTTTAAGTGCTCAAAAGCCACATGTGACTGAGTGGTTATTGTATTTGACCACACAGATATAGAACATTTCTGTTATCATAGAAAGTTCTGTTGGACACGGCTGACCAGAAAACAACTTTATGTAGGTGATTGTATTATCAGATTTGTTTTAGGAATATCATTCTGGCTTCAGTTTGAAGGATAGTTGGAAAATAAGTTGTAATTGGTGATATGGACATCATTTGGGAGGATATTGAAGTATAGGAGAGAAGTTGTAAGTGCCTGTACTGCCTGTCATGAGAAAGCATTATCAGGATTTGCCACCAATCATTCTTATATCATGACATGATTTTGAAATGTTTTTAAATATGATGAAAGGTTTTGAGGAAGAGGAGTAACATTTTGTCTTAGCTACTTTTCTCAGTCTCAGGATCTTTAAGCTAAAAATGGGCTTGTGAAGTATAAAGGGCTTAAATTTTGCCGTTACGATTTTAGTTAATGCTTCTGTAAAAAACACTATCTCTTGTAATTAGTTTTGTTGGGACTGCCTATAGAACTCATGTGGGTAAGCTACTATCACTTCTATTTCGAATTCCTCTCAAGCAGTCCAGTGACATCCTAACTAATTCGTGACAGAATTGACACTGCAACCCAAGGCTTTTCATTCATCTCTTTCCCTTTCATCTTATCAGCTCTATTTTCACAACTCAAATGGATGCATTTTTCCTCTTATTTGGGATTGTTTGTGTAATTATACTCTATTGCATAGGTGAATAGGTAGAATAAATCCTTAGATAAAACTAGGTAAAACTATCTTTTAAATGAATTTTTTTTAATTTTAAATGAATTTTTTAAAAGATTTTATTTATTTTTGAGAGAGAGAGCATGCATGGGAGCATGAATGGGGGGAGGGGCAGAGGGAGTATCAGACTGCCTGCTGAGCAGGGAGCCCAATGCGGTGCTCAATCCCAGGACCCTGGGATCATGACCTGAGATGAAGGCAGACATTTAACCAGCTGAGCCACCAAGGCACCCTTATATGAATTCTTATATATCATTAGCTTAGAGTATTATAGTACATGCAAAAGTAGCAAAATTATACCACACTAATGTTTGTAAATTTTAGGACCACTTAACACAGCTCTACATTTACAAACAAGAATATACTACCATTGTTAGGGTCCGTGATCAAAGGAGCGAGACTGATACAAAGCGAAGGTCAAGCAAAGCTTTATTTCGCACCAAGCATCAAGAATCAAACTGACGGGTCAGGGCCGTCTCTTGCAAAGAGGTGACCCCTCCCTGCCTCACAGACTAACTTTTATAGAGTAAAGGCCATGTGGTTGAGCCTGGCTACACACAGGTGGCCAATGAGATTACAATCCACAGAGAAAACTGCATAGTCATGTTAGGTCACACACAGGCGGCCAATTGAATTACAGTTCACCCTAGTATGTGTGCCCCACTGATTGGCTGTCTTTACCTGGCCTGACCCGCCCTTGTATCTGGGCTTTGCTACCTGGGACTGGTAGCTAGGGAGACAGTATGCACACCCACTGATTGGCTGTCTCTACCTGGCCTGTCCTGCCCTGTATCTGGGCTTTGCAAGTAAGTTCCTCTGGGAGGGGCAGGGTCAATCTAAGTTTACTGCATAGACAACAAAATGGCTCCCTCTGATTAAGTAGGCCCTTAAAACCATCATCTTCAGACAGTCCTTTAACAAACACACTGGAGCTACAACCATGAGTGAGGCATAAGTCTTTGCTCTCCAGGAAATCACAGTTTAGAGTAGAAAATAGGTAGCCAACTATTCAAATAAGATACGGTAAATGTTTTCATAGGGGTAATTGCAGGATTATATGGGAGCCCAGAGGTGGAGAACCATCTTCAGCCTAGAGAGGTGAGGGAAGACTTTCCACAGGATTTATAGATGAGTACTGAAGGACTTGTAGGTAGATATTCACTTGATGGATGAATGAGGAAAAAGGGATATTTTAGGCAAAAATATTAAATGACATGTTTTCTTTGGAAAAGCAGTTTGGAGGGTGGATTGGATGTGGACAAAATTGGAAGTAGAGAGACATTTAGTTTGGATGGAATGTTTAGAGGGTTTAATGGTATGGTGTTTATTCATGCAAATGTACAGTGAATAAAGGAATGTGTCAGTAAATCAAAGGGTATTGGGGAATATTCAGATATTGCATCTGATGATTCTTCATGCATTGCATGAAGCAAGGTTTCCAAAACTTTGCCATACATTAGAATCACCTGGGTGGCTTTTTAAACTCTCAGTATACATTTTAATTCTTATACCTATTGTAACAGTTGGGGTTGAGAGCTGAAAATCAGCAGTCTTTATTTTTAAATTTTTACATTTTTTACACTTAATTTTTTAAGTTTTTATTTTAATTTCAGTTAGTTTACCTACACTGTTATATTAAATTTTTTTAAACATTATGTACATTACGGTGTACATTATGGTCATTCAACACTTCCATACAACACCTGGTGCTCATCAAAACATTTGCAATCCTTAATCCCTATCATGTATTTAACCCATCCCCCAACACCTCTCCCCTCTGCTAACCATCAGACTGTTCTCTTGCTTTGTCTCATTTCTTCCCCCTTGGCTTGTTTTGTTTTTTAAATTTGACATATGAGTGAAATCATATGGTATTTGTTTTTTTCTGACTTATTTTGCTTAGCATTATACACTGTAGCTCCATCTGTGTCATTGCAGATGGCAAGATTTCATTTTTTTATGGCTGAGTAATAGTCTGTTACATGTGTATACCACTGCTTCCATATCTTGGCTGTTGTAAATAATGCTTCTATAAACATAGAGGTACATGTATCCCTTTGAATTAGTGTTCTTGTGTTCTTTAGGTAAATACCCAGCAGTGTGATTGCTGGATCATAACATAGTTGTGTTTTTAACTTTATGAAAAACCTCCATATTGTTTTCCTCAGTGGCTGTACCAGTTTGCATTCCCACCAGTAGTGAATTAGTATTCCATTTTCTCCACATCCTCACCAATGCCTTTTATTTCTTGTGTTGTTGATTTCAGCCATTCCGAAAGGTGTGCGGTGATATCTCCTTTTGGTTTTGATTTGGATTTTCTTGATGATGAGTGATCTTTTCATCTTTTCCATTTCTTTGTGTGGTCTTGGGTTTTTTCACAAGTGTTCTACAGTTTTCACAGTACAGGTCTTTATATAGTTTTCACAGTACAGGTCTTTTACCTCCTTGGTTAGATTTATTACTAGGTATCTTATTATTTTTGTGGCAGTTGTAAATGGGATTGATTCCTCAATTTCTGTGTATGCCCTTTCATTATGGATGTATAGAAATACAACAGATTTCTGTAGATTAATTTTGTATCCTGTGACTTTACTGAATTCATATTATCAGTTGTAGCAGTTTTTGGTGGAGTCTCTAGGATTTTGTATAAATGGTATTTAGTCATCTGCAAATACTGAAAGTTTTACTTCTTCCTTACCAGTTTGGATTCCTTTTATTTTGTTGTCTGATTGCTGTGGCTCAGACTTCCAGTAACGTGTTGAATAAGAGTAGTGAGAATGGACATCCTTGTCTTGTTCCTAACCTGAGAGGAAAAGCTCTCAATTTTCCCCATTGAGAATAATGTTGGCTGTGGGTACTTCATACGTGACCTTTGTTATGTGGAGGTATGTTCTATCTCATCCTGCTATGTTGACGGTTCTTATTATGAATGGATGTTGTACTTTTGTCAAATGCTTTTTCTGCATCAGTTGATTGAGCATATGGTCTTTATCCTTTACCTTATTGATGTAATGTCTCACACTGATGATTTGTGAATGTTGAACCCCCTCCACTTACATCCCAGGAGTAAATCCCATTTGACCTTGGTGAATGAATTTTTTAATGTACTGGGTTTGCTGGTATCTTATGGAGAATTTTTTGCATTTGTGTTTATCAGGGATATTGGCCTCAAGTTTTCTTTTTTAGTGGAGTCTTATCTAGTTTTGATATAAGCATAATGCTGACCTTATAGAATTAATTTGGAAGTTTTTCTTCCTTTTTTATTTTTTTGGAATAGTTTGTGAGGAATAGGTATTCTTTTTTAAATGTTTGGTAGAATTTGCCTGTGAAAGAGTTTGGCCCTGGACTTTTGTTTTTTGATTACTAACTCAACTTCTGTGCTGGTTTTTGGTGTGTTCAAATTTTCTTCTGTCTTGTTTCACTTTCAGTAGTTTATATATTATAGCAATTTATTTCTTTTAGATTACCTAGTTTGTTGGCATATACTTATTCATAATATTCTCTTATGATTTTATTGCTGTAGTATTGGTTGTTATTTATCCTTTCTCATCTGTGATTTTATTTGAGTCCTTTCTCTTTTTTTTCAAGTTTGTCTAGAGGTTTATCATTTTTTTCCTTCTTTTTCAAAGAAACAGCTCCTGGTTTTATTTATCTGTTCTATTGTGGGTTTGTTTTTTAGTTTTGTTATCATTTATTTTTACTCTCTTTTATTTGTTATTTCCATCCTTCTGCTGTTTTTAGGTTTTGGTTGTTCTTTTTCTAGCTCCTTTAGGTGCAAGTTTAGGCTGTTTATTTGAAATTTTTCTTGTTTCTTTTAGTAGAATTGTACTGGAATAAACTTTCCTCTTAGAACTGCTTTTGCTACATCCCAGAGGTTTTGTATTGTTGTGTTTTCCTTTTCATTTGTTACCGTGTATTTTTAACTTTCTTCATTGATTTCCTGGTTGACCCATCACTGTTTAGTAGCATGTTATTTAACCTCCATGTATTTGGTCTTTCTAGATTTTTTATTGTGGTTGATTTCAGATTTCATAGTTGTGGTCAGAAAACATGCGCGGTATGATTTTGATCTTCTGAATTCTTGAGATTTGTTCTGTGGGCTACCATGTGATCTGTTCTAGAGAATGTTCCCTGTGCACCTGAACAGAATGTTTGTTTTGCTGTCTTAGGTTGGAATGTTGTGAATGTATCTGCTAAGTCCATCTTTTCCAGTGTGTTATTCCAAGCCATTGTTTCCTTGTTGATGTTCTATTCAGGGGTGCCTGGGTGACTCAGTTGGTTGGGCATCTGACTCTTGGTATTGGCTCAGGTCATGATTTCATGAGTCACAAGATTGAGCCCTGCATCAGGTTCCATGCTCAGTGAGAGTCTGCTTGGATATTTTATCCCTCTACCTCTTCTTCCACTCTTTCTCACTCTCTTTCTCCCAGATAAATGATAAATATTTAAAAGGAAGGGTGTTCTTTTCATATTGTTTGTTCATTGATGTGAGTGGGGTGTTAAATTTCTCTACTGTTACTATCAGTTAGATCTTTTATGTTTGCTATTAACTGTTTTTATGGATTTGGGTGCTCCTGTGTTGGGTACATAAATGTCTACAGTTGTTATACTTTCTTGTTGGATAGTTCCCTTTATTATCAAATGATGCCTTTCTTGCTTTGGTTCTTGTTACAACCTTTGTTTTAGAGCCCAAATGTCCATCAACTGATGAATGGATAAAGACGTGGTATGTACACACACACACACACACACACACACACTGCACTATTACTCAGCCATAAAAAGAATAAAATCTTATCATTTGCAGCAGGTGGGTGGAGCTAGAGAGTATTATCTTAAGCAAAACATCTCAGAGAAAGACAAATAGTATATGATTTCACTCATATGTGGAATTTCAGGGAAAAAAAAGCAGATGAACATAAGTGAAAAAAAAGAGAGAGTCAAACCATAAAACACTCTTAACTATAGAGAACAAACTGAAGGTTGCTGTAGGGGAGGTAGGCAGGGGCATAGGTTAAATGGGTGATGGGTATTAAGGAGCGTAGTTGTGATAAGCACTGGGTGTTTTATGTAAGTGATGAGTCACTAAATTCTACACCTGAAACTGATGTTACACTATATATTAACTATCTGGAACTTAAAAACTTGGGAGAAAAAACTATTCTGGGAAGCCTAATAAAAATTTTAATTTGCTATGCAGTAAAAATGAATGAATGAATGAATGAATGAGTAAGTGAATGAATGAGTGAAATAATGTGTCTTTTTTGTCAGACTACTCCAGCGTTTTTTTCTATCCATTTTCATAATAGATGTTTCTCTGTCCTTTCAGTTTCAATTTGCAAATGGCTGTAGGTTAAAAATTGGTATCTTTTAATAGGCATATAGATGGGTCCTGTTTTTTAATCCATTCTTCCACCCTGTGTCTTTTGATTTGATCATTCAGTCCATTTACATTCAAAGTAATCATTGGTAGATACTTACTTATTGCCATTTTATTACTATTTTCATCATTGTTTCTGAAAATATTCTTCTCATCTTTTCTTGTCTTTCATTTTTTGCTGATTTCCTTTAGTGATTTATTTGGATTTCTTTCTCTTTATTCTTTGCATATTTATTAGTGGGTTTTGATATATGGATACCATTAGGTTTGTATATAACCTTTTTGCATTTCAGAGTTCTATATTAAGTTAATGGTTGCTTATGTTTGAACTATTCTTTTTTCCTCTTGTCACCACATTTTTGGTATGTATTATATTTTATATCCTTTATTGTGAGTTCCTTGCATATTTATTTTTACTGCTTTTGTTTTTACTTCCTTTGTACTATCACTTTTGGTGTTTCCTTTCCACTCAAAGAGTCCTTTTTAGTATTTCTTGCATAGCTGGTTTAGTGATCACAAACTGCTTTAGTGTTGGTCTGGGAAACTTGATCTCCCCTTCTATTCTGAATGATATCCTTGCTGGATAGAGTATTCTTGGCTGATTTTTCCCATTCAGCACTTTGAATATATCATGACACTCTTTTCTGACTTGCAGTGTTTCTATTCAGAAATATCCTGCTAGTAGTCTCTTGCTTTCCCTTGTGAGTTACTGACATCTTTTCCTTGCAGCTTTGGAGATTTTGGTTTTAATCATTCTGTTTTGCCAACTTAATTACAGTATCTCTTGGTTTGGGTCTCCTTTTATTGATTTTGTTGGGGTTTCTCATCCTTTTGTGTCTGGATATATGTTTCATTTCCCATATTAGGGAAGTTTTCAGCTATTATTTCTTCGAATACATTTTCCCTTTTTTTTTTTTTTCTCTTCTGGGAGTTCTATAATATGAATGTTATTATGTTTGATGGAGTCAGAAATTCACATTCTGGTTTTGTTTTGTCTGATTGTTTTCTTTCTTTTTTGTTCTTTTTGATTGCTTTCTATTAGTTTATCTTCTAAGTCACTAATTAGTTTCTCTGCTTCCATCTTGCTGGTAATTACATCAAGTGTGTTTCTCATTTCCTTTATTGTGCCCTTTATCTGTCCTCTGTTATATCTTATCTGTGTCTCATTCATGTCTTCTATTCTCCTCTCAAGTCTAGTGAGTAGCCTGATCATTGCTTCAAATTCTCTATCAGGCATGTTACTTGTATCTGTTTTGCTTAGTTCTCTGACTGTCCATTGCCCCGTTGTTTTGTTTGGGATAAATTTCACTGTCTCAACATTTTGTTTGCCTCTCTGCATCTGTTGCTATGTAGTAAAAAACTCAGCTTGTCTTCTGCTATTAAAAGTAGTGATTATATGAGGAAGAGGTCTTGGTGTCACTTGCAGAACCTGGCACTTGGGGAGGGTATCCTTTGCATGTGGTTTATATCCTGGTGTTGTACCTGCATCATTTTTATTTTTTATGTGCACTGACTCTCTGCCTTTTGTGTTCTCCGCTTCCTCTCTGTGGTGTTAGTGGGACCCAAACAGCCCTACTTTTAGGATGCATGCCTGCCAGGAAACTTGGGATTGGGGCCACAGTGTTATCAAATTTGCTCTGGTCCACTAGTCATTTCCCAGATTCCCTGAAATGCTATGGTATATTTGGGCAACTGGGGACATGAGGCTGGGTGTGGGGCATGATGGTTCCTAGGGGCACAAGGTTGGGCATGGTGAGGTGGATGGGTACAGCACTCAACAAGTGCTCTGCACCTGGTGGCTGGGCTTTAACAAAATTTGCTCTGAGCCTACGCTTGAGGCTAGCAGGCTTGGAGTGGGTCAGTAGTCAGAAGAACTTGTGGGTGGGACCCACTGCTAGCAGGTTAGGTAGCAAGAGTCTGTGAAGCTCTTGTCTCCTTCAGGTGTCTGTATTTACGCTGGGGGGCAGTGGAGGAAAACGGCACATGCCAACCTCCTCATTTTGGGGGTTAATGCCCAATGCACACTGAAATTAGTTTCCACAGATCTGTCTCCTGTTTGCCTGCAGCACTGTGGAAATTGGTCTTTTTATATTATCTCTCCTCCCAGGCTGCTGTCTTTTTTTTTTTAAGATTTTATTTATTTATTTGACAGAGAGAGATCACCAGTAGTCAGATAGGCAGACAGAGAGAGAGGGGGAAGCAGGCTCCCTGCTGAGCAGAGAGCCTGATGTGGGACCCGATCCCAGGACCCTGAGATCATGACCTGAGCCAAAGGCAGCCGCTTAACCTGCTGAGCCAGCCAGGTTGCCCCCAGGCTGCTGTCTCTTTTAGGACAGTGACCCAGCTATCACTTGCCCTTCTGGTTTGGAGTGCTGAGTTAGAGACCTCTAAAGTTCCAGGGGCCAAGATCATTTGGTTTTACAAACTCACAGAATTCAGCCCCTCTGTTTTTTTTTTTAAAATTAAGTTGATTTATTTATTTTCAGAAAAACAGTATTCGTTATTTTTTCACCACACCCAGTGCTCCATGCAATCCATGCCCTCTATAATACCCACCACCTGGTACCCCAACCTCCCAGCCCCTCTGGTTTTAAAGCCAAATACTGTGGAGGTTAGTCTTCCCAGTGTGAGTTTGCTGGTGCATAGTCCCATTTCTCTGCCCTCTCTGTGTGCACGGCTCCCTCCCTCTGCCCTTCTGACCTTCATAATGTTTCACATGCAGCATCTTTTCTGTGTGTAGTTGCAGAGTTTGTTCTGCCAGTCTTTGAATCACTTTATGGTTTATTTCCTTGGTTGTAAATGATATATACTTGAAAATGTGGGACAGAGTGACCTCAGGGTCTTCCTACTCTGCCTTCTTCCCACATTCCTACCCAGCTGATAGTATGAGTTGTTGTATTGGTTGTATTGGTTTTATACTTGGTGCAATTATATTGCACCACTGTGGTTTTTCTGGGATGAATCCCACCTGGTCATGATGTATAATACTTTAAAAATGTTTCTTAATTCAGTTTGCTAGTTGTTTGTTAAGGCTTTTACATCTATAATAAGGAATTTTGGTGTGTAGTTTTTTCTGATGTCTTTATCTGGCTTTGGTATCCAGGTAATGCTAGCTTCATGGAATGGGATAGGAAGTATTCATTCAAGATTTAAGTTATTTTTTTCTTTAAATACTTGAAGAAGTCACAGTGAAGCCATATGATCTTAGACTTTTTTATTGGTATTCTTCCATTACTGATTTAGTGTCTTTATTTGTTAGGGGTCTGTTCACAGATTTTCTATTTCTTAAAGTAACTTGACTTTAGTAATTTATATTATAATAGGAATTTGTTCTTATTGCCTAGTTTACCTTATTTGTTAACATATGTTTTTTTATCCTTGTTATTTCTGTAAGATCAAAAATAATGTTTCTTCTTTCACTTTTTATTTTAATTTTCTTTTTTTCATTGTCATTCTAACTAAAAGTTTGTCTCTTTTGTTGATATTTTCAAGAGAATGAACTTTTACAAATTTTTACTTAGTTAACATACAGTGCAATATTGATTTCTGGAGTAGAATTCAGAGATTCATCACCTACATTCAACACCCAGTGCTCATCTCAGTTGCCCTACTTAATACCCTTCATCCATCTGTCCTGTCCCCCCTCCAGCCTCCCTCCATCAGCCCTCAATTTGTTCTCTATCGTTAAGAGTTTGTTATGGTCATTGGGGAGGGTATGTGTTGTAATGAACACTGGGTATTATATAAGATTAATGACACAGACCTGTGCCCCTGAAGCAAATAATACATTATGTTAATTAACTGAATTTAAATTAAAAAATAAAAACCTCAAATAAAAAAAAAAGACTCTCTTATGGTTTATTTCCCTTTCACTCTTACCCCTTTCCCACATGTTCATCTGTTTTCTTTATTAAATTTCACATGGTATTTATCTTTCTCGGACTTACTTATTTCACTTAGCATAATACATTATAGCTCCATCTATATAGTTGACAGCAAGATTTCTTTTTTTTATGTCTGAATCATATTCCATTGTTTATATATGTACTACAACTTCTTTATCCATTCGTCAGTTAATGAACATTGGGGTTCTCTCAATCGTTTGGCTATTCTTGATAATGCTAATGTATAAACATCGGGGTGCATGTATACCTTTGAATCTGTATTTTTGTATCATTTGGGTAAATACCTAGTGGCTCAATTGCAGACCATATGGTAGTTCTATTTTTAACTTTTTGAGGAACCTCCATACTGTTTTCCAGAGTGGCTGCTTTGCATTCTTATCAACAGTGGGAGAGAGTTCCCCTTTCTCTGCATCCTTGCTAACACCTGCTGTTTCTTTTGTTATTAATTTTAGGCATCTGATAAGGTAATACCTCATTGTAGTTTTGATTTGTATTTCCCTGGTGATGAGTGATTTTGAGCATCTTTTCATGTGTCTGTTTTGCCATCTGGATATCTTCTTTGGAAAAGTGTTCACATTTTCTGCCCATTTCTTAACTGGATTTGTTTTTTGGGTCTTGAATTTGATAAGTTCTTTATAGATTTGGGGTACTAACCTTTTATCAGATTTTTCATTTGAAAATATATTCTCTCCCTCCATAAGCTGCCTTTTAGTTTTGTTGATTGCTTTCTTTGCTATGCAGAAGCTTTTTATCTTGATGAAGTCCTAATAGTTCATTTATTTTGTTTCCCTTGCCTTTGCCAAAATGTCTAATAAGAAGTTGCTACAGCTGAGGTCAAAGAGGTTGCTGCCTCTCTTCCTTAGGATTTTGGTGGTTCCTTGTCTTATATTTAGGTTTTTCATCCATTTTTAATTTACTTTTGTGTATGGCATAACAGAGTGGTCCAGTTTCATTCTTCTGCATGTTGTTGTCCAGTTTTCTTAACACCATTTGTTGAAGAGACTGTCTTTTTTCCATTGGATATACTTTCCTGCTTTATCAAAAATTAGTTGACCATATGGTAGTGGTTCCAATTCTCAGTTCTCTGTTCTGTTCCATTGATGTATGTGTCTACTTTTATGCCACTGCCATACTGTCTTGATGACTATGGCTTTGTAATATAGCTTGAAATCCAGAATCGTGATGCCTCAGGTTTTTTTTTTTTTTTTCAGCATTGCTTCGGCTATTTGGGTTTTTTTATGGTTCCATACAAATTTTAGAATTGTTTGTTCTAGCTCTGTGAAAAATGCTGGTGGTATTTTGATAGGCATTGCATTACATGTGTGGATTACATTGGGTAACAATATATGTTCTTCTAGTCCATGAGCTTGTGATGTTTTTCCATTTTTCCTTTGTGTGCTCTTCAATTTCTTTTATAAGTGTTTTATACTGTTCAGAGTAAATATCTTTTACTTTTTTTAGTTAGGTTTATTGCTAGGTATCTTACTATTTTTGGTGCAGTTGTAAATGGGATCAGTTCTTGATTTCTCTTTCTGCTGCTTCATTATTGGTATAGAGAAGTGCAACAGATTTCTGCATATTGCTTTTATATCCTGGAACTTTGCCCGATTCATGTATTAGTTGTGGCAATTTGTTGGAGTCTTTTAGGTTTTCTACATAGTGTCATGTTATCTGCAAATAGTGAAAGTTGGACTATTTCCTTGCCATTTTGGATGCCTTTTTATTTCTTTGTGTTGTCTGATTGCTGATCCTAAGGCTGCTAGTAGTGTGTTAAATAGTAATGGTGAGAGGGGACATCCCTGTCTTGTTCCTGACTGCAGGGTAAAGCCTCTCAGTTTTTCCCCAGTGAGGATATGAGCTGTGAGTCGTCCATACATGGCCTTTATGATCTTGAGGTATGTTCCGCATATCCATCTACTTGTTGAAGTTCCATGTATTTGAGGTCTTTCCAAATTTTTTCTTCTGTTTGACTTCAGGTTTCAGTGTTGTGTTCTAAAGATATGCATGGTATGAGATCTGTCTTTTTGTATGTGTTGAGAGCTGATTTGTGACCCAGTATGCAATCTGTTCTGGAGAATGCCCCATGTACATTCAAAAAGAATGTGTACTGTGTTGCTTTACAATGAAATGTTCTGAATTTATCTGTTAAGTCCATCTGGTCTAGTGTGTCATTTAATGCCATTGTTTCCTTGTTGATTTTCTGTTTATATGATGTGTCTATTATTCTAAGTGGGGTGTTAAAGTTCCCTACTATTATTGTATTATTATCAATGAGTTTCTTTATTATTTATGGATTTATATATTTGGGTACTACCAAGTTAGGTGTATAAATATTTGGAGTTGTTAGTTCATCTTGATGTATAGACTTCTTAATTCTATATTATACACTTCTTCATTTCTTGTTGCAGTCTTTGTTTTAAAGTCTAGTTTAGCTGATACATGGATGGCTACTCCAGCTTTCTTTTGATGTCCATTTGCATGATAGATAGTTCTCCATTCACTCACTTTCAACTTTCATATGCTTTAGGTCTAAAACATGTCTCTTGTAAAGAAAGCATGTAGATCTTTTTTTCCTATATATTCTGATACCCTATGTCTTTTGATTGGAGCATTTAGCCTTTTTACATTCAGAGTGATTATTGAAAGATAAGAATTTCAATAATTGTCATTGTGTTATCTGTAGAGTGGGTATTTCTGATGATGTTCTCTGGTCCTTTCTAATCTTTCTTGCTTTCGTTCTTTTTCCCTGCTAACAGAATACCCCTCAATATTTCTTGGCAGGGATGGTTTAGTGGTCACAAACTTTAGTTTTTGTTTGTCTGGGAAACACTTTATCTCCCCTATTCTAAATGACACCTTTGCTGGATAAGGAATTCTTTGTTGTGTATTTTTCCGATTCAGCAATTTGAATGCATCCTTCCATTCTCTTCTGGCCTACGAAGTTTCTGTGGAGAGATCTGCTGTTGATCTGTCTTCCCTTTTAGGTTAAGGGTTTTTTTTTCCCTTACTGCTTTCAGGATCCTTTACTTGTCTGTGTATTTTGTGAATTTTACTATGATATCCCTTGGTGATCATTGATTTTTCTTTAATGGGAGTTCTCTGTGCTTCTTGGATTTTAATGGCAGTATCCTTCCCCAGATTAGGGGAATTTTCAGGTACACTTTTTTCAAATAAACCTGCCCCCTTTTCTCTCTCTTCATCTTCTGGGACTCCTATGATATAGATGTTACTCTGTTTTAATAAGTTGTTGAAGGGGCGCCTGGGTGACTCAGTCGTTAAGCAGTTGCCTTTGGCTCAGGTCATGATCCCGGAGTCCTGGGATCGAGCCCCACATTGGAATCCCCACTCATCAGGAGGCCTGCTTCTTCCTCTCCCATTCCCCCTGCTTTTGTTCCCTCTCTTGCTGTGTCTCTCTGTCAAATAATAAATAAAACCTTAAAAAAAGATAATGTCAATGATTGAAGTCCCTAAGTCTCCCTTTGTGATCCATTACCATTGTTTCTCTCTTCTTTTCAGCTTCATTATTTTCCATAATTTTATCTTCTGTATCACTGATTTGTTTCTCTGCTTCATCCATTTTCATTTATGTGGCCTCCATTTGGGCTTGTATCTCAGTTATAGCAATTTTAATTTTGGCCTGATTAGATTTTAGTTCTTTTATCTCTTCAGCAAGGGAGTCTCTAGTGTCTTCTGTGCTTTTCCAAAGCCCACATAGTATCCATATAATTACTTTAAATTCTGTTTCAGATATCTTACTTGTATCTGCATTGATTAAATCTCTGGCCATCATGTCTTCCTGTTTCTTTTGGGGTGAATTCCTTTGTCTTGTCATTTTGGAGAAAAGAAATTTAAAAAAAGCAACTTTTGTAGCAACATGGACAGGACTGGAAGAGATTACGCCCAGTGAAATAAGTCAAGCAGAGAGAGTTAATTATCATATGGTTTCATTTATTTGTGGAGCATAACAAATATCATGGAGGACAAGGGGTGTTAGAGAGGAGAAGGGAGTTGGGGTAAATTGGAAGGGGAGGTTAATCATGAGAGACTATGGACTCTGAAAAACAATCTGAGGGGTTTGAAGTGGCGGGGGTGTGGGAGGTTGGGGTACCAGGTGGTGGGTATTATAGAGGGCACGGATTGCATGGAGCACTGGGTGTGGTGAAAAAATAATGAATTATGTTTTTCTGAAAATAAATAAATTGAAAAAAATTAAAAAAATAAAACAAAAAAAAGTAAGAATAGTAATTTTTTAAAAAAGAAAATAAGATAAAATAGAATTCATTAAAGGAAACTAGATCCTAGGTGTTTTGGTGTGCTTGTTATGGAAAGCTTGTTACAAAAAAGGTAGAAAGAAAGAAAAGAAAAAGAAACAAAGAAAAGCAAAAAATTAAAATAATAAAAAAAAGTTGTTTGTGTTTAAAAAAGGAAACAAAAAAAAGCAGACAAAAACAAAAAAAAAAAAAAAAGAAAAGGAAACAAATATCAAACAACAACAAAACCCAGAAGAAATTAAATCCTGTTTCTCTAGAGCTGAAGCTTTGTAGCACTCTGTAATCAGCAGACTTGGTGTGGATAAGGGGATTGTGCTGTTTTTTTGTTTGTTTGTTTGTTTGTTTTTTTAGGGGAGGAACCTGTTGGTCTGATTCTCAGGTCGAATTCCTTTAGTAGAGTTGTGCCTGCATGGCAGGGGGACAGGGCATGCTAGGTATAGTGGCCTGTTACTTGCTTGGCAATATTTAGCTCATTCAGGTTGTTAAAGGAAAGGTTTTACAGTGTTATCTTGTCTCTGAAGTGGGAAAATCGGCAGCACACCTCTTTAATGAGCCCTCAGAGACATGTAAACAGTGACCTCTCCTGCATTCCTGGATTCTGTCAGATCTGTGCCTTCACTCTGTCTGTTTTGGAGCTGTCTGCCTGAGGAATGGCATAGCCCTCCTGTGTTTTTGTTTTGTTTTGTTTTTTGTCAGGCGGAACTGTGTTTCAAAACCCACTTAGTGACCCCTGAGGTGCAGATCTGCACTCATCCTCTGGGGGAGGGTTTCCCTGCGTTGTGGCCAGTGCTGGCTTGTAGCAAAAGACAGTGGATGGATGGTGCTGCAGTTCAGATTCATGGTGAATTGTAACATACAACCAGCTGCGGGTTTTGTAGACCCCAGCCAGGTCTTTTTCCCTATATTGGTGGGCAGGGCAGCTCAATGTCACCCACAGGGTCCTTTGCCTTTGCCTACAGAGAGGTCATATCACCACTCCCAAATGCCCTCAAGGTGCTCCTGGTGCTGGCTTGTCCCGGAAGATATTTGGGAGACCATGCAGCCCTTTGGTGTTTATGGAAATTGTAACACACCCTGTGCCTGGGTTTATAGTCCTCAGCTGGAGTCTTTGTTCCTGTACTGGTGGGCAGGGAAGCTGAATGTCCCCACAGGGTCTTTTGCCCTCAGAGATGCCATAACACCTCTCCCAAATGCATTGCAAGGAGAGGAACCGCTTCTCCCCATCTGACCCTGGGGATCTGGAGGCTGCTCGCTGCTGGGGCTTAGCTCTTCTCCCCCATTGGAGCATAACTTAGGTTCGCAGGTGCGAACCTGGGTATGTCACAAACTTCTGAACTTCAGAATATGCACTTTGCTGTTTATAGAAAACTAGCAGTATTGTAACCTTCTCCTTTTCTCCTGTCAGTTGATTTGAGCAGTAGTTTTCTTGTATAGTCCTCTGCATGAGTTTTCATTTTTTTCTCCCATACTTTGTCGCTCTCTCCTCTCTTGCTACTCCGTCTTTGGTCAGTGCTCCCTCACCTGGGGAGTACCCACCACTCTTCTCCTACATATCAACTTTCCACAGTGCCACTTTCAACAGGTGGTTTTTCTGGTTTATAGAAGTGCAGCATTATTCATTAAGACTTCTGATTGATTTCTTGGGTATTTAGAATGATTTAATATTTATCTAGCTGTGTTCAAGTGAGGAGTCAGACTTATAGTCACCTTACTCTCCATGAAGTTTTACTTTCATTGCTGTCTTTTTCTTTTTTCCTTCTTTATCTTCTATTGTATCTTTATTGTTTCCTTTCTTCTACTGTGTTTGAATTTAGTTTACTCTTCCTTTCCAGCTTAAAGTGTAAAGTTAGGTTATTTATTGTAAATATGTCTTTGTTTTTCATGTAGGCTTTTAGTGCTATAATTTTCCCTCTGAGCACTGCTTTCATTGCATCCCATATGTTCTGATATGTTGGTTTCGTTTTAAAATTTGGGTCATTTTTTAAATAGTTAAATGTATATAACATTTTCCACTCCCACCATTTTGAGGTGTACAGCTCTGTAGCATTAAGTATATTCGTATTATTGTGCAGTGATCACTATCATCTATCTCCATAACTTTTTATCTTTACCAACTGATACTCTGTACCCATTAAATACTACTTAATTCTCTTCCCTTCTTTTTCTTGCCTCTGGCAGATACCATTTGATTTTCTGTCTCTATAAATTTGATTATTCTAGGTACTTCATATAAGTGGAATCATAAAATATTTATATTGTCTTTTTGTGATAGTATTTTTACTTAGAATAATGTTATCAGGGTTCATCCATGTTGTAGCATGTGTCTGAATTTGTTTCCTTTTAAAGGCTGTATAGTATTCCATTTTATGCATTTACTGCATTTTGTGGATGATGTGAAATAATGTGAATGTGGATGTAGAAGTGTCTGAGTTCCTGCTTTGAATTATTTTGATTATATACCTCCAAAGTGGTACATCTAGATCATATGGTAATCCTGTTTTTAATATTTTGAGGAACCGCTATTGTGTTTTTCACAATGACTACACCATTTAAATCCTCACCAGCAGAGCACAAGAGACAGTTTCTTATTATTCCTGACAACACTGGTTATTTTCTGTTTGTGGGTTTTTTTGTGTGTGTGTTGTTTTAATCATAGCCATCCTAAAGAGTGTGAAGTGGTATCTCATTGTGATTTTGATAGGCAGTCCTTGCACGATTCATACATAATTCATAATGTTGAGCATCTCTTCATAAGGTTATTGCCCGTTTTTATGTCTTCTTTGCGGAAATGTATATTGAAATCTTTTCACTCAATTTTTGAGCTTTTCTTTGTTGTTGCCTGCTATAGGAGTTTATAGTGGATATTAATGCTTATCAGATACATGATGTGTAAATATTTTCTAGTGGATATTAATGCTTATCAGATACATGATGTGTAAATATTTTCTCCCCTTCTATGGATTGCCTGTTACTCTATTGACAGTATCCTTTTATATGCAAATTTTGAATTGCGATGAAATGTGTAGTTTGTCTCTTTTTCTTTTGTTGCCTGTGTGTTTGGTGTCACATTTAGGAAATCATTGCTTAATCCAATGTGATAAAACCTCCCATTATAATTTCTCCTAAGAGCTTTATAATTTTGATTGTTATATTTAGGTCTTTGGTCCATTTAAGTTTATTATTATATTTGGCATTATGTAAGGGTCCAGCTTCATTTCTTAAATGTGGACATTTACTTTTGCCATCATAATTTGTTGAAGAGATTGCCCTTTCCCCTTTGTATGAATGGTTCTGACACTTTTGTCAAAGATCATATGACTATAGATACATAGGTTTATTTCTGGGCCATCTTATGTTCCATTGGTCTATATGTTTATTTTTATGATAGGACCATACTATTTCAGTTATTGAAGCTTTGTAACACATTTTGAAATCAGGAAATATGATACTTCCAGCCTTGTTCTTCTTGCTAAAGATTGCCTTGACTCTTCAGGGCCTTTTGTGGTTCCTTATGAACTTCAGGATTTTATTCTGTGAAAAATGCCATTGGAATTTTAATAGGAATTGCACTGACTCTATAGAAGATTTTGGGTGGTATGGGCATTTTAATAGTATTGGTTTTTCTGAACCATGAACATGATGTCTTTCCATTCATATCTTCTTTGATTTTTTCATCAATATTTTAAAGTTTTTAGTATGTAAATTTTTACATATTTGGATCAGTTTATTTCTATTTTAATTTTTTTGTTCCAATTGTGAATGAGATTGTTTTCTTTTTTTTTTTTTAAAGATTTTATTTATTTATTTGACAGAGAGAAATCACAAGTAGATGGAGAGGCAGGCAGAGAGAGAGAGAGAGAGAAGCAGGCTCCCTGCTGAGCAGAGAGCCCGATGCGGGACTCGATCCCAGGACCCTGAGATCATGACCTGAGCCGAAGGCAGCGGCTTAACCCACTGAGCCACCCAGGCACCCCCGAGATTGTTTTCTTAATTAACTACTTGGATAGTTTGTTTTTATTTATGGAAGCATGACTGATTTTTGTGTATTGACTTTGCATCCTGCAACTTTACTCTGTTTGTTTTTTCTAACAGTATTTTTGTTGACCTTTAGGGTTTTCTACATATCTGATCCTGTCATCTGTAAACAAAGATGATTTTATTTTTTCCTTTCTGATTTGGTTGCCTAATATTATTTCTTTTTCTTGTTTAATTGCTCTGGCTAGGACTCCTAGTACTGTGTTGAGAAGAAGTGGCTAGAGTAGGCATCCTTGCCTTGTATTGAATCTTAAAGGGAAAGCTTTCAGTTTTTCTCCATTGGGTGTGATGTTAGCTGTGAGCTTTTCATATATGGCTTTGTTATGTTGAGTTAAGTTTCTATGTTTATTTTGTTGAGAAGTTTAATTGTGAGTAGTTGCTGAACTTTGTTAAATTTTTTTTTCTGCTTCTACTAAGATGATCATTCTTTTCCCTTCATTTGGTTAATGTGGTGTATCACATTGATTGATTTACTTATACTGAACCGTGCTTGTGTCACAGGGATAAATCCCACTTGGTCGAGGTGTATAATCTTTTTACTGTGCTGTTGAATTTGGTTTACTAGTATTTTATTGAGGAATTTTACATCTGTATTCACCAGGAATATTGGCCTGTAGTTTTCTTTTCTTGTAGTATCTTTGGTTTTGGTATCAGTATGATGCTGGCCTCATAGAATAGGTTTGGAAATACTCCTTCAGCTAATTTTTGGACGAGTTTAAGGATTAGTATGAATTCTTTGCATGCTTGGTAAAGTTTATCATTGTAGCCGTCTTGCCTTGGGCTTTTCTTTGTGGGAAGTTTTTGATTGAATAATCAAATTCTATCTCTTATTTGTCATTTCTTTTTAACTTGGTATTGGTATTTTGTATGTTTCTAGGAATTTAGCCGTTTTTTCTAGGCTTTTGTTTTCTGACAGTTCACAATAGTCTCTTTTATGTTCCTTTTTATTTGTGAAGGAAATGTAGTATTGTCTATTTTTCTCTTTTTTAGAAAGATTTTATTTATTTATTTAACAGATACATAGAGTACAAATAGGCAAAGTGGCAGGCAGAGGGAGAGGGAGAAGCAGGCTCCCCATCGAGCAAGGAGCCAGATACGGAGCTTGATTCCAGGACCCTGGGATCATAGTTGAAGATAGACGCTCAACCAACTGAGCCACCCAGGCACTCCTGTTTTTCTTATCTTATTTATTTGAGTCTTTTTCCCCCCTTATTCTAGCTAAGGGTTTTTTTATTTTGTTTTCAAAAAATTAATTCTTGTTTGTTGGGGTTTTTTTCCTACTGCTTCACAATGCTCTATTTGTTTCATTTATGTTCTAGTCTTTATGATGTCTTTTCTTCCACTGTCTTCAGGTTTGGTTTGTTCTTCTTTATCTACCTTGAGGTGTAAAGTAAGGTTGTTTGTTTGAGGCTCAGTTCAGGCTGCTCTAATAAAATATTATACATTGGTGGCTTATAAACACCAGACTTTATTTTTCATAGTTCTGAAGCCTGGAAGGTTCAAGATCAAGGTGTTAGGAGATTCAGTGTCTCACCTTCTGGCCTACCTTCTGGTTCATAGATGGCTGTGCTCTTCCTTATATGGTGGAATAGCCTAAGGATTGCTCTCATATCTCTTTCACATATGGAAACTAATCCCATTAATGAGGCTGTACTTTCATGACCTAGTCATCTTTTAAAGACCCTACCTGCAAATATCATTGTATTGTGGATTAGGTTTTTTTTTAAAAGATTTTATTTATTCATTTGATAGAGAACACAAACAGCACAGCACACAGAGCAAGAGGGAGAAGCAGCCTCCCCTTGAGCAGGGAGCTTGATCCCAGGATGCTGGGATCATGAGCTGAGCCAAAGGCAGACACTCAACCAAGTGAACCACCCGGGTGCCCTTGGAGTAGGGTTTTTTTTTTTTTTAAAGATTTTATTTATTTATCTGACAGAGAGAGATCACAAGTAGGCAGAGAGGCAGGCAGAGAGACAGAGGAAGAAGCAGGCTCCCCGCTGAGCAGAGAGCCCGATGCGGGGCTTGATCCCAGGACCCCGGGATCATGACCCGAGCGGAAGGCAGAGGCTCAACCCGCTGAGACACCCAGGCGCCCCTTTGGAGTAGGTTTTAACATGCATTTGGGTAGGGGGCACGAAAATGCACTCTGTTGCAGAGATCTTCTCTCTTTTTTAATGTTAGGCAAACACTATAAAGTTGCATCTAACTACTGCTTTTGTTGCGTTGTATTTTCCTATTTGTTTCAAGGTACTTTTTTTTAAAGGTTTATTTATGTATTGGGGGGACAACTGCACACATGAGTCGGGGGAGGGACAGAGGGAGAGAATCTTCAAGCAGACTCCCTGCTGGGTAACAGAGCCGGATAAGGGGCTCCATCTCCTGACCTATGAAATGATGACCTCAGCCAAAACCAAGAGTTGGATGCTTAACTGACTGAGCCCTCCAGGTGCCCCATCTCAGAATGCTTTTTATTTTTTCTTTCCCTCTTTCCTTCCCTCCTTCCTACCTACCTTCCTTCCTTCCCCACCCTCCTTCTTTTTGCTTCCTTTCCTTCCTTCCTTCCTCTTTCTTTCTTTCTTTGTAATTGGCAGTGTTATATTAGTTTTAGGTTTATAACATAGAAATCAGCAAGTTTATATACATTATGCTCTGTTCATCACAAGTATAGTTACCATTTGTCATAGTACATTGGTATTACAATATCATTGAGTATATTCCTTATGCTGTGTCTTTTATTTTCATGATTTATGCAATACATAACTGGCAGTCTATGTCTCCCACTTCTCTTTACCTCCATCCCCTCTGGAAACCATCAGTTTATTCACTGTATTTATGGGTCTAATTCTGGTTTTGTTTGCTTATTTGTTTGTTCTTTTTTTGATCCCACTTATGAGTGAAATCATATGATATTTATCTTTCTCAGTCCAACTTGCTTAGCATAGTACCTTCTGGGCCCATCCATGTTGTCTCATGTTGCACAATGTCATCCTTTATTATGGCCCTGTAATATTACGGGGTGTGTGTGTGTGTGTGTGTGTGTACCACATCTTCTTTTTTTTTTTACAGGTAATTATTTATTTTATTTTATTTTTATAAATACAACAGGTATTTATAGAGAACTCTACAGACTAGGTTGAAGCTCTTCCATGCTGTTCAAAGAAGGCCTTAAGTTACGAAAACACTTTATGCAAGATCATTCCTAAGTTTGGATTGCCACTAATAATTCAGAGCGACAACGGAGATGCATTTGTGGCAAAAGTCACATAAGCAGTGTCCAAAGCCTTGGGCATTAATGGAAATTAAACTCCTTCCTGAAGACCCAAATAAACTGGAAAAACAGAATAAATGAACATCAAAAAAACGCTGCTTGGACCAGCAAGCCTCTGGTCCAGAGAAATCCGTGGACAAGTACAAAAGAAATCCGTGGACAAGTACAATAATTTGTTGGTTATAACAGACCTCCCCTAAGGCCCTAGATAAAATAGTATAAGAACAACAAACCAAAGTACAAAAATCCTGGTAATATAGAATATTGGGTTTCAACTTGGAGCTAAAGTTTTCTAAATGAATGCAAAGAGTTTCCATTCCTCTAATTCTGCTCTTTGCCCCATTTTTTTGGTTTTTTTTTGTTTTTTGTTTTTTCTGTTTTTTTAAAATTTATTTATTTTCAGAAAAACAGTATTCATTATTCTTTCACCACACCCAGTGCTCCATGCAATCCATGCCCTCTATAATACCCACCACCTGGTACCCCAACCTCCCACCCCCCCACCACTTCAAACCCCTCAGATTGTTTTTCAGAGTCCATAGTCTCTCATGATTCACCTCCCCTTCCAATTTACCCAAACTCCCTTCTCCTCTCGAACACCCCTTGTCCTCCATGATATTTGTTATGCTCCACAAATAAGTGAAACCATATGATAGTTGACTCTCTCTGCTTCACTTATTTCACTCAGCATGTTCTCTTCCAGTCCCATCCATGTTGCTACAAAAGTTGGGTATTCATCCTTTCTGATGGAGGCATAATACTCCATAGTGTATATGGACCACATCTTCCTTATCCATTCATCCGTTGAAGGGCATCTTGGTTCTTTCCATAGTTTGGCAACCGTGGCCATTGCTGCTGTAAACATTGGGGTACAGATGGCCCTTCTTTTCACAACATCCGTATCTTTGGGGTAAATACCCAGGAGTTCAATTGCAGGGTCATAGGGAAGTTCTATTTTTATTTCTTGAGGAATCTCCACACTGTTCTCCAAAGAGGCTGCACCAACTTGCATTCCCACCAACAGTGGAAGAGGGTTCCCCTTTCTCCACATCCTCTCCAACACATGTTGTTTCCTGTTTTGTTAATTTTGGCCATTCTACCAGGTGTAAGGTGATATCTCAATGTGGTTTTAATTTGAATCTCCCTGAGGGCTAATGATGATGAACATTTTTTCATGTGTCTGATAGCCATTTGTATGTCTTGATTGGAGAAGTGTCTGTTCATATCTTCTGCCCATTTTTTGATATGTTTGCCTGTTTTGTGTGTGTTGAGTTTGAGGAGTTCATTATAGATCCTGGATATCAACCTTTTGTCTGTACTGTCATTTGCAAATATCTTCTCCCATTCCGTGGGTTGCCTCTTTGTTTTGTTAACTGTTTCCTTTGCTGTGCAGAAGCTTTTGATTTTGTTGAAGTCCCAAAAGTTTATTTTTGCTTCTGTTTCCTTTGCCTTTGGAGACATTTCTTGAAAGAAGTTGCTGTGGCTATACCACATCTTCTTACTCAGTTATCTATCGATGGACACTTAGGTTGCTTCTGTATCTTGGCTAATATAAATAAAGCTGCTATTAACATAGGAGTGTATTAATCTTTTCAGATTAATGGTTTCATTTGCACTGTGTAAATGCCCAGTAGTAGAATTATTGGGTCAAATGGTATATATAGTTAATTTTTTTTACAAACCTCCATACTGTATTCCACAGTGGCTGTACCAACTCACATTTCCATCAGCAAACAGTTCAGTTTTCTCCACATCCTCATCAGCACTTATTTCTTCTATTCTTGATTTTAGCCATTCCAGTGTATGTGGGGTGATAGCTCATTGTGATTTGGATTTGCATTTCTGTTATGATTAATGATATTGAGTACCTTTTCATGCACCTATTATCCACTTCTCTGGAGAAATGTCTGTTTAGTTACTCTGCCTGTTTTGAAATTGCAGCATTTGTTATTTTGGTACTGAATTACATGCGTTCCAGATATGCATTTTAGATATCAGCCCCTTATGAGTTATATGGTTTGCAAGTAATTTCTCCCATTCCATAAGTTGCATTTTCTCTATGTTGATTGTTTTCTTTGATGTGCAGAAGTTTTAGAGTTTGATGTATTCTCATTTGTGTATTTTTACTTTTCTTGACTGTGCTTTTGATGTCACATCCAAGAAAACTTTGCCAGATCCAAAGTCACTATGTTTTTCTGTTGAAGTCTTACAAATTATAGGGAAGATATGAGATATTTTATATTGAGGTATTTTATTTTGAGTTGATTTTTGTGTATGGTATTATGTAAGAGTCCAACTTTAGTTTTTTGTTATTATTATTATATATTTTGTTATTATTATTCTATACCCTTATTATTTAAGAGACTACACTCTCTAGTTGTGCAGTCTTTGCACTTATAGAAGACCATTTTAATGTATGGGCAAGATAATATTTCTGGACTCTCTATTCTCTTTTCTTGATTTATATGTTTGTTGTTATGGCATTCCCATCTGTTTTAATTACTGTTGCGTTGTGATGTGATTTGAAGTCCATAATTGTGAGGACTCCAACTTTTTCCTCTCAAGATTGTTGTGGCTTTTCAGGGACTCTTGAGTTTCCATATGAATTTTTGGACTTATTTTCTATTTCTGCAAAAAAAAGGACATTGAGATTTTGATTGGAATCACATTGATTGTATAAATTGCTATGGGTAATATGTGAGTGTTTTAGAAGTACTGAATCTTCCAATCCATGATTATAGGGTATCTTATCATTTATTTGTGTCTTTTTTCTTTTGGCAGTATTTTATAATTTTTCGAGTAGAAGTCATTTGACCTCTTAGTTAGGTTTATTTCTAATTACTATACTACTTATGATACTATTGTAAAGGGATTATTGTTATAATCTTCATATTTAGTTTATAGAGACATATCTGTTTTTCATTTTGATTTTGCATTGTGTAACTTAGCTGAATTTTTTTTTAGTGTTAATGGTTTTTTTTTTCCAGGAATCTGTAGGGTTTTCTTACATGACATTATGTCATAGGTGAATAGAGATAATTTTACTTCTTACCCATTTGGGATGCCCTTCCTTCTTTTCTCCCCCACCCCTTATTTTGCCCTAATTACTGTAGCTAGGATGTCCACTACCCTATTGACTAGAAATGGTGAAAGTGAATGCCTTGTCTTGCTCTGGATCTTAAAAAATTCCGGCTTTCCCTGTTATGTATGATGTTAGCTGTGTTTTTTTTTCTTTATGAATTTTATTATGTTGAGGTCGTTTCCCTCTTTTCCTAGTTTCCAGTGTTTCATCATGAAAGGTTGTTGAATATTATCACATGCTTTTTCTGTCTCAAATAATATGATAATGTGGGTTTTTAAAAAAAGTTATTTATTTGTTTGATACAGAGAGAGAGCACTAGTAGGCAGAGAGACAGGTAGAGAGGGGGAAGCAGGCTCTCCGTTGAGTAGAGAGCCCAACGCGGGACTTGATCCCAGGACCCTGAGACCATGACCTGAGCAGAAGGCAGAAGCTTAACCCACTGAGCCACCCAGGCACCCCGATAATGTGGTTTTTATCCTTTATTCCATTAATGTGGTGTATATTACATTAATTTTTAGATGTTGAACTACCCTTGTATGTCAAGAGTGAGTACTTGGTCATGGTGAATACTCATGTTAATGTGCTATTGAATTAGATTTCTTGATATGTTGTGGAACGTATTTGTATCTGTATTTCTTAGGGGATATTCCTCTATAATTTCCTCTTTTTTAGTGTCTTTGTCTGCTTTTGTTTACAGGGTATAAATTTCAAAATGTTTTCTTCTCTTTGGCATTTTGGAAGAGTTTAAGGAGGATTGGCAAACTTTTTTTTTTTTTAATTTTTATTTTTATTTATTTATTTATTTTTGGAATTCTACTTTATTTTATTATTATTTTTTACTAACTAGAATTTTTTTTCCCAATTTATTTATTTTCAGAAAAACAGTATTCATTATTTTTTCACCACACCCAGTGCTCCATGCAAGCCGTGCCCTCTATAATACCCACCACCTGGTACCCCAACCTCCCACCCGCCCCCGCCACTTCAAACCCCTCAGATTGTTTTTCAGAGTCCATAGTCTCTCATGGTTCACCACCCCTTCCAATTTACCCAAAAGCACATACCCTCCCCAATGTCCATAACCCTAACCCCCTTCTCCCAACCCCCCTCTCCCCAGCAACCCACAGTTTGTTTCGTGAGATTAAGAGTCACTTATGGTTTGTCTCCCTCCCTATCCCATCTTGTTTCATGGATTCTTCTCCTACCCACTTAAGCCCCCATGTTGCATCACTACTTCCTCATATCAGGGAGATCATATGATAGTTCTCTTTCTCTGCTTGACTTATTTCGCTAAGCATGATACGCTCTAGTTCCATCCTTCTGCTCTTTTTTACCTCTCTTCTTCTTCTGGGACTATGATACGCATATTATTATGCTTAATGGACTCACTGAATTCCTTAAATCTATAGTCATGATCCAATATTAATTTGTACCTTTATGATTTCATTATTTTCCTTACTTTTGTCTTTTATATCAGTTATTTTTTCTCTGCTTCTTCCATCCTTGTGGTTATTATAATCAGTCAGTTTCATGTCTCAGTTATAGCATTTTTTTAATTTTGATCTGAGTGGTTTTTTGGTCTTTTTATCCCTACTGTGTGGGACTTCTATTCTTTCCTCAAGCCCAGTTAGTATCCCTATGTTTGTTGCTTTAAATTTTGGATCAGGCATGTTACTTATTTTTGTTTGGATTAGATCCCTGGCTGTGTCCTTTTCTTGTTCTTTCTTTTGGCTTGAATCCCTCTGTCTTTGCATTTTGTCTTAGTCTCTGTCTTCTGTGTGTTACAAAATCCTGCTGTTTCCTGCCCCTGAGAGTAATGATTCTAGGAAGAAGAGGTCTTATAATACCCAGGGCTTGGGTCTTCAGGGAGTGATTCTGGTGTATGCCTTGTGTAGTTTGCTTCTGTGTTTTGGCTGCTTTTTCTTTCAGGTCATTGTTCTGCAGAGTTTCTCCTTGCCTGCGGGGAGGTGTTTGGACGTTTTCAAGAGTATGGTGAATTTTAACTAGGTGTGCTCTGATCTGCTTGTTAAAAGAGGCCATTTCCTGTTTCCATTAGAGCTGAAGCTTTGCTGCATTCTACTGTCAGACTTGGTGCATATGGGGGGTTTGTGCTGGTCTTTTGCAGGGAGGGGACCCTGCTCTGGTTCTTAGGCACACTTGCCTTAGTACAGAAGGACCTGCAGAGCACAGGATGGTGAGCCTTGGTGTAAGTTACTAGGGCCTTCACTGTTGGTGCTGTTCTGCTTAGTGAAGTCAGTCCGAGCTGAAATTTGGAGGAGAAAAATGGTGCTAGTCCTCGTCCTCCTGCTAAGAGAGGGGAGTTCTCACTGCTGCTGTCTGATAAGGCCTCACAGAAGAGTGAACAATCTCCCCTTGTGAGTTGCAGGCATCCCTCAGATCCCCACCTTCAGTCTGTTTGTGCCCGGGACATCTGCCTGCCCAGCAGTGAAATGTACTTGTGTTTTATTTTAGTAATGCCAGCTGAGTTTCAAAACTCCAAACTTTAGGAAACTGGCACAGCTTGGACCCATGCTGGTCCTCTGTGGGTGGGTGTTACAGCACTAGGACTGGTGCTGGCTTGTCTCAGAAGGATAGGTACACCGATGCATAGGAGCTTGGAGTTTATATATAGTAGAATGGTGGAAAAAGGCATCGTCCACGTTTGCTGTCCTCACCAGGTGTTTCTGCTTCCATGCTAAGGAATCAGGTAGCTCAGTGGCTCACTGGTTCTTTGTCCCCTGACTGGTAATGCCACCTCCCCAGATGCATTCCAGCAAAGGTTAACTGTTTCTCCTAGTGTGTCCCAGGGGTTCCTCAGATTGTGCCATGCACTCCTGGGCCTCTGCTCTCCTTCTCCACAGAAGCACTGCTGTATCTGCTAGGCTCTACACTGACTGTGGTGTGGACTTCTAAAACTCCAGTTTTTGAGTTCCACTGTTTGCAAAAACTCACAATAATTAGCCTCTCTCGTTTTCCCAGTCAGTAGCTTTGGGGAAGTGTCTTCCTTGTGTGATCCCATGTATGCTGCTCTCTCTCTCTCTTCTGTGATCAGGGCTCCTTCCCCTCTCCAGCACTCACAGTCATCTATTCCCCCAAATCATGTCTCCACACTCCTACCTTCCAGGATGTGCCCTGTTCTCAATCTCTATTTGTACAGTTTTTTCTCTCAGTTCTCAGATTGATTTCTTGTGTGTTCAGAATGATTTGATATTTATCTGTGTTTAAGGCACGAGTCAAGCATAGTATCCTCCTATACTCCACCATCCTGAGCCCCATTCTGCTTTTATTCTGTTTAATTTCACTGTGTTCTGTACCATTTTTGTCTCTCATATCTTGCCTTTTTGAGGTTTAATTGATTATTTTGGCATCTCATAGTGATTCACTTCTCATTTCAGTGTGTGTGTGTGTGTGTGTGTGTGTACTTAAAAATTAGTGTTTACTATAGGGATTCCAACGTACTGAAATTTATAACAATCAATTTTGAATTGGTTCCGGTTTAACTTCAATAATATAAAGAAAATGCTGCTTCTAGACCTCAATGTGAGACAGGAATCCATCAGAATCATAGTAACCTCTTCAACATCGGTCACAGCAACTTCTTTCAAGATATGTCTCCAAAGGCAAAGGAAACAAAAGCAAAAATGAATTTTTGGGACTTCATCCAGATCAAAAGCTTCTGCACAGCAGAGGAAACAGTCAACAAAACAAAGAGGCAACCCACAGAATGGGAGAAGATACTCGCAAATGACAGTACAGACAAAAGGCTGATATCCAGGATCTATAAAGAACTCCTCAAACTCAACACACAGAGAACAGATTATCATGTCAAAAAATGGGCAGAAGCCATAAACAGACACTTCTCCAACGAAGACATACAAATGGCTATCAGACACATGAAAAAATGTTCATCATCACTAGTCATCAGGGAGATTCAGATCAAAACCACATGAGATAATCACCTTACACCAGTTAGAATGGCCAAAATTAACAAGACAGTAAACAATGTGTGTTGGAGAGGATGTGTGTTGGAGAGGATGTGGAGAAGGGGGAACCACTGTTGGTGGGAATGCCAGTTGGTACAGCCACTTTGGAAAACAGTGTGGAGATTCCTTAAGAAATTAGAAATAGAGCTTCCCTATAACCCCGCAATTGCAGTACTGGGTATTTACCCCAAAGATACAGATGTAGTGAAAAGAAGGGCCATCTGTACTCCAGTGTTCATAGCAGCAATGGCTACACTCACCAAACTGTGGAAAGAACCAAGATGCCCTTCAGTGGACAAATGCATAAGGAAGATGTGGTCCATATACACTATGGAGTATTATGCCTCCATCAGAAAGGATGAATACCCAACTTTAGTAGCAACATGGATGGGACTAGAAGAGATTATGCTGAGTGAAATAAGTCAAGCAGAGAGAATCAAATATCACATGGTTTCATTTACTTGTGGAGCATAAGGAATAACACGAGGACATGGGGAGCTGGATAGGAGAAGGGAGTTGGGGGAAATTGGAAGGGGAGATGAACCCTGAGAGACGTGGACTCTGAAAAACAATCTGAGGGTTTTGGAGGGGCAGGGGGTGGGAGGTTGGGTGAGCCTGGTGGTGATTATTATGGAGGGCACATATTGCATGGAACACTGGGTGTTCCATGCAATATGTCAGAGAAGGACAAATATGTGATTTCACTCATATGTGGCATTTGAGAAGCAAAACAAATGAACAAAGAATCAAAAGGAAGCAAACAGCAACAACAACAGAGTATGACTCTTACATACATAGAACAAATTGGTGGTTGCCAGAGGGTAGGTGGTTTGGGACATAGGTTAAATATGTAAATGGGATTAAGACTATAGGTATCTCGAGGAGCAGTAAGTAATGCATAGAACAGTTTCATTCTTTTAAGATTTTGTTAATTTGTCAGAGAGAGAGAGAGACAGCACAAGCAAGGGGAGAGAGAGACAGGCAGAGGGAGAAGCAGATTCCCTGCTGGGCAAGAAGTCCAATGCAGGACTCAGTTCCAGGACCCAGGGATCATGACCTGAGCCAAAGGCAGCTGCTTAACTGACTGAGCCATCCAAGTGTCCCAGATTGTTCAATTTTTATAGTGGGCACCTAAGGCTGATATAACATTATATGCTAATTATGCTTCAATTATATATTTACATCTTGACAAAAAATAAGTCATGGGGTAGGGCATAAGGAATATAATCAATGGTATTGGAATAGCATCGTATGATGAGTGATGATAGCTACACTTGTGGTGAGCGCAGCATAACATACAGACTTGCAGGAGTCATTGTTGTACACCAGAAAGTAGGTTGGCACATATGATAGAACACTGAATAGCAAGTGAGAACATTGTTTTAGAGCTAGTGTGATTTTAAAGTGATAAGTCATAGGACACACTATCTTTATTATATATTTAATTTTATTAAATTGGCTGAAAACATGAAGAATTACATTATTTAGTTGTCTTTTAGTAACTTATAATTTTTGATTTATTAAGTTCTGAAACTACATAAGAACTTCATTTAAGAGTTTTACTTTATAAAATAAAATTGTGAATAATGGACAGATTTCAGTAATAGTCATATGGGAAGGACAGATATTATATTCTATCAAATTTTCATTTATGTAAGCTTTATTTACTTTTGGGTGACATTTGAATTTGTACTTAACTAATGTTTTAATTGCCAGCAAAGGCAGTTGCTTTTTAAGTACACAAAGCAATTACATATGAGTCATAGTGTCATCGGATGTTAGCATTTAAATAGATTCTGGGAGTGATATACTCAATTTTCCTAATCTTACAAATGAGAAACTGAAGCATGATATGCCCAGTAGCAAAGAGATGCTGAATGAATCACAGAGCCAAGATCTCCTAACTTCTGGTACAGTGTTTGTCCTGCTACATTTTTTTTTTTAAATTCAGTTCATTTCAGATTACTTTTATTTTGTATAATTAATCCTTGCTCAGTTCTTCCTGGGATTTTGATAGGACTATTGATAGAGGAAAATTCATAGAGAAATCTGGGTATTGATGAAGCTGTCTTTCTCTTTTTTCCCTTGCACTTATATATCATCAGGACTTTCAAAACCAACTGAAAAGTTAAGCCAATTTTGAATGAGAGTTGCTAGTAACACAAACATTGAATTACCTCAAATTCATGATTTGTTCTCTTAACTTTATTTGCAAATTACTCATAGAAAGACTATATTGAATGCCAAGAAGTGTGGTAGATTGAGGGTCACAGCAGGAAATAGACATGGGCCTTACATTTGTGAACGAAATGGAAATGATGCAAATACAAACATTAAATAATGACAGAAAATTTAAATGCGAATTTGGAAATGTAACAAGTGCTATACTTAGAGATGTGTGCCGCCATGATATTCTTTGTTATGTATACTTTGACCTAATCAGAGAAGTTAAGGAAGGCTTTCCTGAGATAGTCATGCCTAAGCTGGGTTCTGAAGAATGAATAGGATATAAGTAGGCAAAGAAAGAAAAGGAAGAGAGTTCTAGGCTGAGGGAAACACATGTCTAAAAGCTCTGTGGTGATAAGTATGGGAGCACGTGAGAAGCTTCTGTAAGGTACACCTGGAGGGATGGGTTGCAACCTAATTCTGGGTCATATTTAGGACGCCAATAATGTTAATCATCATAACAACTTATTCTTAGGTACTTAAAAGGTAGTCAGGTATTTCAAGAAGCTGTGTTGGCAGGCAGTAGGAGTAGGGGAAATATTACATTCTTTAAAAACTCAAGTAATTCTGATAGATAATATCAGGACAAATTTCTACATATAAGCTTTTAATCTAGATGTGTATGATTGTACATACTAATAAAATAGTTCTAAATTCTTTCATGCATTGTGAAGATGCCCTTAGTTTATAGGAAATATGTTGGGATTCTCATAGTCAACAATATACAGATACACATTCAGAATAAACTTAAGGTAGACTATTTAAGACGCTTATGACCAAAGCTCATAATCATTACTGAAGATCATAGAAGAAGCACACCATATGCCTGCCCCCAGCCAGGCTTCAGGTCATTTTCAGAGTTAGGTGAACTGACATGTCTGTTATCTTAGTGTCACTGTGGGATAAAGTGAGCTCAGGATCTGCCTACTCTGTCAACATCCCAGAAAGGTATGAAGCCTGAAAGTTCTATATCAAGGAGACAGCACGGTCAGGTCTCTGGACATCTTTACACATGTTATGACCCTTACCATGGATTTATAAATATTTTTATGTTTCTCTCTTATGTCATGCTTGAAGTAAAACATGGAGTTACAATCCAGAAATATTATGCTGTTGACTTTAGTATTTACTAAGAAAATTTGTATAATTAGAGAAAATGCTAGAATACTCAGTATTATATGAATGTTGATTCTCCTTAAATTAATAAATAGCTGTAGGTATATTCCAGTCAAAATTTCTACAGGGTTTTTTGAGAAGGCCTCCACAAAAGCTTTTCTGGAACAATAAACTGATGAGAAAAGCCATGAAGATTTTGGTGAATAAAAGTACTGCAGGTATTTTTGGGGGAGGAACTTATTCTGCCGGATACTACACTATGTAAGTTAAACAGTGATATTAGTGTATGAGTAGACAGGGAGATTAGTGAGACCAGATATCAAATTTGAAACAGACCTACATATATACTTAGTATTTGCAAGTTCTTTAAATTTCAAATTAGTAGGAGAAAAAAGACTTAGCTTTTTACCTAATACCATAGGCAAAATAAACTGGAAATGTATTAATGATTAAATATTATAAATTATACCTTAAATCAATGAAAATATATAACATGGCCATTTATCTACTCTCAGGCTAAGAATGGCATTTCTAAAGTATGAGAGAATGGCATAAACAAATAAAATGTACAAATGTGATGCTGTGAATATACATATTCTTTGTCAAAGATGATATAACAAAGCAATTTTTGTAACATAAGAAGCCAGTGTTAGAGGTGATACATATAATGAACTCATACAAATAAGTTTTTTAAAATACAAAAATGTAATTAAAAGCTAGGCAAAGAGGTCCAAAACCTATGGGATACAGCAAAGGCAGTCCTAAGGGGGAAATACATAGCCATCCAAGCCTCCCTCAAAAAAATTGAAAAATGCAGAACACACCAGCTGTCTCTACACCTTAAAGAACTGGAGAATCAACAACAAATCAAACCAACTCCACACATAAGAAGGGAAATCATCGAGAATAGAGCAGAGATCAATGAGATAGAAACTAGAGATAAAGTAGAATGCATCAATGAAACCAGAAGCTGGTTTTTTGAAAGAATCAATAAGATCGATAAACCACTGGCTGAACTAATCCAAAGGAAAAGAGAGAAGGCCCAAATTAATAAAATTATGAATGAAAAGGTAGAGATCACAACTAACACCAAGGAAATAGAAGCAGTCATCAGAAGTTATTATCAGCAGTTATATGCCAATAAGTTAAGCAACCTAGATGAAATGGATGCATTCCTGGAAAAATATAAACTTCCAAAATTGAACCAGGAAGAAATCGACAACCTGAATAGACCAATATCTAGTAATGAGATTGAACGTGATCAAAAGTAACGTGATCAAAAGCCTCCTAAAAAACAAGAGCCCAGGACCTGACGGATTCCCTGGGGAATTCTACCAAACTTTCAAGGAAGAAATAACACCTGTTCCCCTGAAGCTGTTTCAGAAAATTGAAGCAGAAGGCAAACATCCAGACTCTTTTTATGAAGCCAGCATTACCCTGATCCCCAAACCAGGCAAAGACCCCACCAAAAAGGAGACTTTCAGACCAATATCCCTAATGAATAAGGCTGCTAAGATTCTCAACAAGATCCTAGCAAACAGGATCCAACAGCACATTAACAAGATTATCCACAATGACCAGGTGGGATTCATCCCTGGATTTCAAGTATAGTTCAACATTTGCAAATCAATCAATGTGATAGAACAAATCAATAAGAGAAGAGAGAAGAACCACATGGTCCTCTCAATTGATGAAGAAAAAGCATTTGACAAAATCGAGCATCCGTTCCTGATTAAAATGCTTCAAAGTATAGGGATAGAGGGAACATTCCTGAATTTCATAAAGTCTATCTATGAAAAACCCATAGCAAATATCATCCTCAATGGGAAAAAGCTTGCAGCCTTCCCATTGAGATCAGGAACACGACAAGGATGCCCACTCTCATCACTCTTATTCAACATAGTATTAAAAGTTCTAGCAACAGCAATCAGACAACAAAGAGAATTAAAAGGTATTCAAATTGACAGTGAAGAAGTCAAACTCTCTCTCTTCGCAGGTGACAGGATAGTTTATATGGAAAACCCAAAAGACTCCACCCGCAAACTACTAGAACTCATACAGCAATTCAGTAATGTGGCAGGCTACAAAGTCAATATGCAGAAACCAGTTGCTTTCTTATACACTAACAATGAAAATACAGAAAGGAAAGTTAGAGAATCGATTCCATTTACTATAGCACTAAGAACCATAAGATACTTGGGAATAAACCTAACCAAAGAGGTAAAGGATCTGTACTCAAGGAACTACAGAACACTCATGAAAGAAATTGAGGAAGACACAAAAAGATGGAAGACCATTCCATGCTCATGGATCAGAAGAATAAATATTGTTAAAATGTCTATACTGTCTAGATCAAAATTACATGGGCAGTTTTCAAAGAGCTGGAGCAAACAGTCCTAACATTTGTATAGAATCAGAAGAGACCCCGAATTGCTAAGGAAATGTTGAAAAAGAAAAACAAAACTGGCAGCATCATGTTGCCGGATTATAAGCTTTACTACAAAGCTGTTGTATTTTGCTTTACTACAAAGCTGTTGTATTTTACTACAAAGCTGTAATTGTGCAGGAGCAATTCCATCTGGTTAAACAGTGATTTTGTTGTTTATGCAGTAAAACTTAAACTGACCCTGACCACCCTGCAGGGGACTTACTTAAAAGCAAGTCCGGGAAACCAGTCCCAGGTAACAAAGCCCAAATACAAGGGCGGGTCAGGTGGAGACATCCAATCAGTGGGGCGTGCATACTGTCTCCCTAACTACCAAGGAGTGTGGGCCCCGCCTTTTGGGCACCAATATATTTTTTTTAAGATTATTTATTTATTTATTTGACAGAGAGAGATTACAAGTAGGCAGAGAGGCAGGCAGAGAGAGAGAGGAGGAAGCAGGCTCCCTGCTGAGCAGAGAGCCCGATGCGGGACTCGATCCCAGGACCCTGAGATCATGACCTGAGCCAAAGGCAGTGGCTTAGCCCACTGAGCCACCCAGGCGTTTGGGCACCAATTTGACCAAGGTGATAGCTAGTTCAAGTAGCTGCTATGGGGTGAATTGTAATTCAATGACCATCCGTGTGTGACCTAGAATGACTGTGCAGCTTTCTCTGTGTGTTACAATCTCATTGGCCACCTGTGTGTGGCCAGGTTCAACCAAATGGCCTTTGTTCTATAAAAGTTAGTCTGTAAGGCAGGGAGGGGCACCCTCTCTTAAGAATCGGCCCCAAACGGTCGGTTTGATTCTTGACGCTTGTCGTGAAATAAAGCTCTGCTTGACTTTCGCTTTGTATCAGTCTCGCTCCTTTGATTATGAACCTAACACTGATCACCAAGACAGCATAGTACTGGCATAAAAACAGACACATAGACCAGTGGAACGGAGGAGAGAGCCCAGATATGGACCCTCAACTTTTTGGTCAAATAATCTTCACAAAGCAGGAAAGACTATACAGTGGAAAAAGATAGTCTCTTCAGTAAATGGTACTGGGAAAATCAGACAGCTGTACGTAGAAGAATGAAACTTGACCATTCTCTTACACCATATAAAAAGATAAACTCGAAATGCATAAAAGACCTCAATGTGAGGCAGGAATCCATCAGAATCTTAGAGGAGAACATAGGCAGTAACCTCTTCGATATCAGCCACAGCAAGTTCTTTCAAGATATGTTTCCAAAGGCAAAGGAAACAAAAGCAAAAATGAATTTTTGGGACTTCATCAAGATCAAAAGCTTCTGCACAGCAAAGGGAACAGTCAACAAAACAAAGAGGCAACCCACGGAATGGGAGAAGATATTTGCAAATGACAGTACAGACAAAAGGCTGATATCCAGGATCTATAAAGAATTTCTCAAACTCAGCATACATAAAATAGATGATCATGTCTAAAAATGGGCAGAGCTTCTCTATGACCCCGCAATTGCACTACTGGGTATTTACCCCAAAGATACAGATGTAGTGAAAAGAAGGGCCATCTGTACCCCAGTGTTCATAGCAGCAATGGCCACAGTCGCCAAACTGTGGAAAGAACCAAGATGCCCTTCAGCAGATGAATGGATAAGGAAGATGTGGTCCATATACACTATGGAGTATTATGCCTCTATCTGAAAGGATGAATACCCAACTTTTTGTAGCAGCATGGACAGGACTGGGCTGAGTGAAATAAATGAAGCAGAGAGAGTCAATTATCATATGGTTTCACTTATTTGTGGAGCATAAGGAATAACACTGAGGACAGGGGGAGATGGAAAGGAGAAGGGAGTTGGAAATTGGAGGGGGAGATGAACCATGAGAGACTATGGACTCTGAAAAACAATCTGAGGTTTTTGGAGGGGTGGGGAATGGAAGGTTGGGTGATCCTGGTGGTGGGTATTTTGGAGGGCACTTATTACGTGGAGCACTGCGTGTAGTGCATAAACAATGAATTCTGTTACACTGAAAAGAAATTTAAAAAATAATAAATAAAAAGCTAGGCAAAGAAGTAAAAAGACCATTCGTAGAAAAAGAAATAGTAGATGAGTAATCAGTTAAGTGTATGAAAAGATAATCAAATTCAATATAAAAGGACAGGAAGCAAAAACAGCCCACAAAAGAATATGAGTTCTAAACAACAGTTGAATCTTTTACATTCTGCTCAGTTGATAATAGTAAAAACAGATGCAGCATTCCTATAGTGAAATTATTCTTAGTGCTAATGGCAATGTACGGTGGCACAGCATTTCTCGAGTGCAGTTTGCCATGTGGATCAAAAACCTTAACAAATGTTTATGTTTGGGGGCACCTGGCTGGCTCAGTGGGTTAAGCCGTTGCCATCGGCTCAGGTCATGATCTCAGGGTCCTGGGATCAAGCCCCGCATCGGGCTGTCTGCTCAGCAGGGAGCCTGCTTCCCCCTCTCTCTCTGCCTACCTATCTGCCTACTTGTGATCTCTCTGTCAAATAAATAAATAAGACCTTTAAAAAACAAAAACAAAAACAAATGTTTTTGTTTGGGGAGATGTCCACAAAATTGTAGAGTAGGTGATACTAGCTTTCTGACCCACAGCAAAAGTAACAATTTGACAGTTGCATGTGATAAAAATAGCCTTGGAGCAGGGAGCTCTAGAGTCTAGCTCTAGAGTCTAATGAAAAACTATGGGAACACAAAGAAACAAGAAATAAATGGAGAATAACAGTGCAGAGAGGATTGCTGGGGAGATGGGCATCATAGCTGAGACGCTGGGAACAGAAAGGTTAGGAGACCTCAGTATCAGCCATGTGGTACTGAGCCCCAGTGGCCTGCTCTGCTGAGGACCTCAACAGCTTCTGCAACAGCCTCAGCCTCCCTTTATAACTTTCACAGCTGATGTTCTCAGAATTTTTTTCTGTATAGACCTCAGTGACCTCTGCTGAAGACACTGCCGGTTTTTACCACTGAGGTCACCAACAGCTGTCACCACCATGGACCCTCTCACCCAGAGAGTGAGATACTGATGTCCTTCCAACCATGAAGGAGCAGCTGTTGCACTGCCAGCCTCCTGACCATATAAGCCATGTCCTGTACCTCATAACTCTGACCATTCTGCATGTGCTTGTGCTCCAGACCTTGGCTCTTTGGCTGCAAATTAATAAATTGATATATACATCAACAGAATGAAGGATAAAATCATACAATCATGTTGATAGATGCAGAAAAAACATTTGTCAAAATTTGACATCCTTTCATGATTAAAAAAGCTTTCAAAAAATTAGGTGTAAAAGGAAAATATCTCAACATAATAAAAGCCATCTATGACAACCCCACAGTTAACATCATATTTGATAATGAACAGCTAAAAGGTTTTCCTCTAAGATCTGTAGCAAGACAGGGTTCCCACTCTTATCATTTTTAAGTTCAACATAGTACTAGAAGTCCTAGCCAGAAACATTTGACAAAATAATGAAACATTATGTTGAAATCAGTAGTATTTCTCCCATTTTTTTTTCTTGACACCCTTCTCAAAAATCAGTTGACAGTAAATGTATTGGTTCATTTCAATACTCTCAGTATTGTTCCATTTATCTGTATTTCTGTGTCTATGCCAGTACCATCTTTAAATGACCATAGTTTCATAGTAAGTTTTGATTCAAGAAATGCACTTTAATTTTATTCTTCAGGGACATCTATTATTCATATGGGGATCATCTTTTCCTTTTTCCAATTATGTCACTTTTTCTTGAATCCTTATTTGTCTTATATATTTTTAAACATATTCTGCTTTGTTAAGACATTGTTGAGTTTATGTACCCTTGTGTATTTGCTTTTGTATTCCTTCTGATTTGGGCTTTATTTCTAAAATGTGCTTTTTTACTTTTGTTTCTAATTATTGTTGGAATTCTCTCATTGTTTCTCAGTGTACCCAATTTTGCTTTATGTTCCTTTATTTATAGTCTTTCTCTTAATATCTGTAGCTTATTTAAAGATATTTTATACTTAACGATCTTGTTTTATAAGGATATGTTGCGCTTTCCTTGTCTGTGGTATCATTCTGTTTCTTATTTTTTTAAGACTTTATTTATTTATTTGACAGATAAGTAGGAAGAGTAAGGCAGAGACAGAGAGAGGAGGAAGCAGGCTCCCCGCTGATCAGAGAGCCCAGTGTGACCCTGGGATCAGACCTGAGCAGCGGCTTAACCCACTGAGCCACCCAGGCGCTCCAGTTTCTTTATTTTTGAAGCTTGTAATTTCTTGGTCTCTTGGGGGTCTCCTACACTGCTGGTTCTCTGAAACAGTAACACATCACCAAGGTGTTTTGTTGTTCTCAGCTTCCCCATGCATCTGTAATATGCCATGTCTAACCAGTACTCCTAAGTCAGGCAAGACAGAAACCAGTTCCTTGGACAACCTGCTGATGAGTCAGATTGTTAGATGCCTGCTCCACTCCTTCCCTCCTTCCAAAAGTAGAAGCCTTGAGTTGTGCATCTTCTCATGATCATGCTGAGTATACTGCTCACTACTCTCTTTTTCTCAGCAGCCCCCAGGCATCCAGACTGTGTTGGTTCTGTCAGGGCTTCCAGTGAGGTGAGACAGAAACCATAGCCGGGGGGCAGCACTCTGAAAAGCTAGGATGCTGAATGCATGTTTCTCCCTCACTGTCAGGAGGGAAGCCTCAAGTTCTGTGCCTCCTCCCAATGTTCAAAGCTGTGCCAACTGTAGTAATGCACCAGCCATTTCCTTTGTTTTTATCTGCCCGGAGAAATCCAAACTATTCTGGTTTTCATGCAAGTAAGCTGATACAGAAACCAGTACCTGGAACAACACTGTATAATTCTGAGATGTTGAATACATATTTCACTACTCTTCCCCTCAAGGAAAATGTTGCCAACTGGGGTGATCTGTCTCAGCATTGAGCTCTGCTGGTTTAGGGGAGGGGTTCATTGTGGATAATGTGAATTTGCTATTCTTAAGTTCTTCAGTGCAGCTGTTCTCAACTTTGTCCTTGTCTTGGATCTGCAACTTGGAATGTGAAATTCTTGTTAAGGTATTTTGGTCCATGTATCCTCATCAAATCAGTGTTCCTCTGGCAGAGCTAGGATTTTCTGACATCTTGTGATGTCACTTCTTTAACTATTCAAGTGTAATATATGAGCAAAAAAACATAAACATCATGAGTATAGAGCTTGATGACTTTTTACAAACTGAAAAGACCCATGTAAATCTGTATCAGATTTGAAAGACAATTTGGTTGTATCTAAAACTCTAGGTTTGACATTTTTTTTTAATGCTCTGAAAATCCTCTACTGTTTTTGCATTCAGTATAACTTGTTGAAAAGTCTTTGTAGATTTTTTTAGAATATATTATTTTACTTTGATATTCCTAAGTTTTGTTGTAAATATGTCTAGATGATAAGTTTTGATAAGTGCCACTTGGCACTCTATATGCTCTTCCAGTATGAAATCTTCCATCTTTAATTTTGGCAAATTTAATCTTTTTGTATTTAATTTTTTATATCTTGTTTTTAAATAAATTATAACTAACGTACAATGTTATCTTAGTTTCAGGTGTACAGTATGATTCAACAATTCATATACATGACTCAGTATTCATCATGATAAGTATTTTCTTAATCCTGTTCACCTATTTCACCCATTCCCTCCACCCACCTCCCCTCTGGCAACCAGTTTGTTCTCTGTGTTTAAGAGTCTGGGATTTTTTTGCTTGTCTCTTTTTTCTTTGTTTGTTTTGTTTCTTAAATTCCACATATGAGTGAAATAACATGGTATTTGTTTTTCTCTGACTTAGTTTATTTAGCATTATACTCTCTAGGTCCATCCGTGTTGTTGCAAATGATAAGATATTCTTTTTTAATGGCTGAGTAATAGTCCATTGTGTATCTATACCAGTTTTTCTTTGTCTGTTCATCTTTTGGTGGGCATGTGGGCTGCTTCCATAACTTGGCTATTATAAATGATGCTTCAGTAAACATAGGGATGCATATATCTTTTTGAATTAATATTTTTATTTCCTTTGGGTAAATATGAAATAATGGGTCATATGGTAATTCTATTTTTATGTTTTTGAGGAACCTCCAGTTTCTTTACATTTTAATTTTTTCTTGGTATCATATTAAATAGTTTTTCATACTTAGACTTTGTGTTTCTTTATTTAACTTTCCTTTTAAAATCTAATATTGCTATTCTCTTTTATTTTGTCTCCTTGTTGCTGCTTTTACACCTTTCACCAGGCATCTGCAACTAGTATATGCCTTTATATGTTTATAGCAAGCAATGACACTGAAGGGTGCTCCAGTCTGAAGAGAGTTGTGATGGGAGTGGAATAGGTTAAGCCCCTAAGCCAAGTATTCAGGAAGCTGCCAGGCAAGTCAAAATACACAACCATATTTCTTTGAGCACAAAGCCCATATTTTCCCTTCTGTTACTAGGAAGCCATACCAAAAACGGGAGGTGCTATCCATCCCCATGGCTGCCTCTGATCTGGGGACCTGGGGATGGTGGGTGAGTATGCACAAATACCAACACTTTCTACTGAAATTTAGTGACTTCTTCATTATACACTGGTTTTTATAAGTTTTTGAATTAGATTCCAGAGTTCTAAAAAAGTTGTTTCTATCAATTTTTGACAGCTTAATCATTGCTTCAGTGGAGGTATGTATTTTTGAATTTCCATACTCTGGAACTTTGATGATATCACTTTATTTTTAGGATCACAGTTGCATTGATGATCTTTTTTTGATTTTTAAAAATTTATTTATGTGTGTGTGAGAGAGAGAGCACTCATGAAAAGGGGGGAGGGGCAGAGGGAGAGGAAGAAGCAGACTCTTAGGAGGACTTGATCCCAGGACCCTGGGATCATGACCTGAGCCGAAGGCAGGCGCTTAACAGACTGAGCCACCCAGGCTCCCTGCACTGATGCTTTTACCAAAAACATCACATGTGTTTTATTAACAATAGAAAAATTAACCTAGACATTTTAAGCTTATGAATCAGGAAGATAACAGTAAACTTATTAGGTCCAGTACATCATAGATATTGTTAGTATTGATAATGTTAAGGATGTATATCTCTAGTCCACTACTTACTGGCTATGTGAATTTGGGCAGAGCAGCCTCACTGAGCCTCAGTATCTAGTCTATAAAATGGGAATAATAATAGTAGATACTTTATAGCATTGTAGTGAGAATGATATGAGATAGTGTAGCAGTGGATAGAAAACCAGCCAAATAGTGACTGCTTAGTGAATGGTTCTTACTAAAAATGATTATAGCTGTTTCTAATCCACATTGTTTGTAATGCAAAAAAATACTTTTGCAAACCAAGAGCAGAATGAAAATATGAAAAGCAGATAAAATACTAACTGCCCTGGCCTTCAGTGAATCTGTTCTGTTGTGGGCTGAGCAGCTCCAAGGATGAACTAAAATTGAGGTGTTTTTTTGGGTGGGTGATATTGGGAAGGTGATCAAGATATATCTTATCGTTGCATTTGTATTTCTGTGATATGCCTGCATCTGTTAGCTTTAGATTATAAACTCTTAAAGTATCAGGATCATGCATTTAAAGTTTTTGTTGTATACTTTATATAAGATAATAGTCTTTTGGTATTCAACAGTGAATACAATTTAAGAAAGTTGATATGGCAGTTTAGAGCAAGGTTTGTTTACTCTTGAAACAATGTAGAATGACTTTAAGGCTTTTTGGTGCTTCTTTTTAAGGCATTTAGAAGAAAGTACAACTAATGCTTCTAAGAGAGCTGCCAGTTTTCTTCCTGACGTTATGTGAAAATAAGTGTTCTAGTAGTCCTTGTGTGAATTATGGTTACCTTATGGAATTTTCAAAGTGCAGTTGAAAAGAGGAGTGGATATTTTTAGGAAAAAACTCTAACAGGTTGTTTCAGGGTTCAAATAGACAAATGAGATAAACGAGAGAAACCAAAATTAAGACATTTTTTTGTATGTATATTTGAGAGGGGGCACAATATCCTTTGTAAAGGTTATTTTTTTTCTTATTTGAGAAGCTAATTCGCTTGTTTGGGGCAATAATTGTGTTACCAGAAATACATAGTTGTGTTTTACATCACATTTTTGTTTCATTAGACCATGAGGAGGTAATGGGATATATGTTAGCAACCTTCTCAGGTTTGAGTGCTATTAGCAATACTAAACTAACAATCAAAACATAGGCAGATAGAAGAGAAAAGAGAAATCTACCAACACATAAAAAGAGAGAAACAAAAAAAGGAGTAGAAAGGAGATACCCAATGTTGATGGCAGTGGCAGATTGCGGTCAGTCCCCAAGGCCCATGTTTATCTACCCCTGTGCTAGAAATTAGCTTTCAGCATGCTGGAAAGAGGCTTGATATGGATAAGCTGAAAGGAATATAAAATTTACAAAACCAAATGCTTTATTTAAAATGCCTTTTCCATCTAGTGCTTAACAGGAACTCATTAAGGATCATTTATGGGCCCTGGAGTCGAGTTTGTGTTTATATCAATATTCTCTTACTCTGTACTTTATAAGCAAAGCTTATGCCACGTACTTCCTACCAAAAGACTGCCTATTACTAGATAACTGTTGGGATGCTTATTAAGAAAACCAAGGTATTTTGGATATGATATGCATAGTGAGTCTTGCAGAGTAACCAAGTAAATGAATAGCCTATCTTGTATGAGTTCAGTATAATTTTCCAGGTAACTGACTTACCAGCAACAATCTGATATAACCATATGAAGCATTAAACAGAAATGAGCATTTATAGAAAAAAATAACTAAATAAAGTGTCAGGTCTGCTATTGATTCAGATTGTCCAGCTATGGAACTTAAAGTTAAGAAATGTGCTTGAGAGTTCTCTCTGAAGTCCATATTAGTGAACATAAAGACTGAAAGTTATAACTGTAAAGTAGGAAAAAAATAGGTCTAATTCCACTTTCTCAATTTCTTTCACATTATCTCATCATTCCAGCTATAGTGTGGAATATGTGGTAGCATCTCCATTTTGTGCACGAGTATAGTAAGGCTAGGAATGTTAAAAGACTAAGAGATTCATCCCAATTACCTTAAGTTCTTGGGTTCTGATAAGCCAACTCGATGAAATAATTACTAAACATGTCTAAAATGTATCCTTAGTCAATTACCCTAACAGTAAAGTTCTCTTTAGGTGTCCCCTAATTTCATGATTTTAAAGGAATTGGTTCTAAGGTTTTTTTCCTTGCTTTAGAATTCTGTCATTGATGTTTATTGCCTTGAATTTGGCAAATTTATTTTTCCTTTTTACTTTATTAACAGCATGGAATCTCACACCACTTAGCTGAAATGTGTGAAGCAGTGACCAGGTTTCATGATGACAGAAATGTCAAATAAGGTTGTTATATGAACAGGAACAATGTTTAAACTTACTTCACAAAAGTTGCCTAAAAAAACCTAAAAACTCTGGAGAGTTTTTATGCTATGTGCTAAATAGGTCTTGCTGCTAGTGGTAAGCCCCAAGAGATGTGAAAATTTTGTTGAGGAAGAGGGGAATTATGTGGATATTGTTTGTTCATGAGTTGGTTTTCTGTGATGGTGATGGTGGTGTTTTTTTGGTGGATGTGTTTTCATTTGCTTTGCTTTGACATTCACAGAATCTTTGGAGGCTGCTGGGATTTTAGAAGTCATCTAGAGCAAGAATCGGCAATATATGACCCTTGAGACAAATCCAGTATGCCACCTATTATTAGAAGGCATCTGTGCTAAGAATTTTTTTTATATTTGGTACTGGGAAAACCATCTAAAGGAGAATAATATACATATATTTATTAACATAACATGTATTATTTGTTTCAGGGGTACAGGTCTGTGAATCATCAGTCCTAAACAATTCATAGCACTCACCATAGCACATACCCTCCCCCTGTGTCCATCACCCAGCCATCCTATCCTGCCCTCCTCACCCCCCCAGCAACCCTCAGTTTGTTTCCTGAGACTAAGAGTATCTTATGGTTTTTCTCCTTCCCTAGTCCCATCTTGTTTCATTTTTTCCCTCCCTACCCCCAACTCCTCACCCTACCTCTCAAGTTCCTCATATCAGAGAGACCATATGGTAATTGTCTTTCTCTGATTGACCTGTTTTGCTTAGCATAATACCCACCAGTTCCATCCACATCATTGCAAATGGCAAGATTTGGGGGGTGTTGATGGTTGCATAGTACTCCATTGTATATGTATACACCACATCTTTATCCATGCATCTGTTGATGGACAACTAGGTTTTTTCCATAGTTTGGCTATGGTGGACATTGCTGCTATAAACATTTGGGTGCACGTACCCCTTCGGATCACTACATTTATATCTTTAGGGTGAATACCCAGTACTGTGATTGCTGGGTCATAGGGTAGCTCTATTTTTAACTTTTGAGAAACCTCCATACTATTTTTTTTTTGCAGAGCTCCTACAGCAGCATGCATTCCCACCAAGAGTGTAGGAGGGCTCCCCTTTCTCTGCATCCTTGCCAACATCTGTCATTTCTAGACTGGTTAATTTTGGCCATTCTGACTGGTGCAAGGTGGTATCTTGCTGTAGTTTTGATTTGTATTTCCCTAATGCCAAGTTAGGTGGAACATTTTCATGTGTGTCTATTTGCCATTTGTGTTTTCTTTGAAGAAATGTCTATTCTTGTCTTCTTCCCATTTCTTGATTGGATTATTTGTCCTTTGGGTGTTGAGCTTGATAAGTTCTTTAAAGATTTTGAATATTAGCCCTTGATCTGATATTTCATTTGCAAATATCTTCTTCCATTCTGCCAGTTGTCTTTTGGTTTTGTTGACTGTTTTCTTTGCTGTGTAAATCTTTTGATCTTGATGAAGTCCCAGGAGTTCATTTTTGCCCTTGCTTCCCTGGCCTTTGGTGATGTCTTAGAAAGAAGTTGCTGCGGCAGAGGTTGAAGAGGTTGCTGCCTGTGTTCTCCTCTAGGATTTTGGTAGATTCCTGTCTCATATTGAGGTCTTTCATCCATTTTGAGTATAATTTTGTGTATTGTGTAAGGAAATGGTCCAGTTTCATTCTTCTACATGTGGCTGTCATATTTTCCCAACACCATTTGTTGAAGACACTCTTTTTTCCACTGGATATTCTTTCCTACTTTGTCGAAGATTATTTGACCATGGAGTTGAGGGTCCATTGCTGGGCTCTGTATTCTGTTCCATTGATCTATGTGTCTTTTATTGTGCCAGTACCATACTGTCTTGATGATTGCAGCTTTGTAATAGAGCTTGAAGTCAGGAAGTGCGATCAACTTTGGGTTTTTTTTTTTTAATCTTTTTTTTTTCCCAATTTATTTATTCTCAGAAAAACAGTATTCATTATTTTTTCACCACACCCAGTGCTCCATGCAAGCCGTGCCCTCTATAATACCCACCACCTGGTACCCCAACCTCCCACCCCCCCGCCACTTCAAACCCCTCAGACTGTTTTTCAGAGTCCATAGTCTCTCATGGTATACCTCCCCTTCCAATTTACCCAAATTCCCTACTCCTCTCTAACGCCCCTTGTCCTCCATGCTATTGGTTATGCTCCACAAATAAGTGAAACCATATGATAATTGACTCTCTCTGCTTGACTTATTTCACTCAGCATAATCTCTTCCAGTCCCGTCCATGTTGCTAGAAAAGTTGGATATTCATCCTTTCTGATGGAGGCATAATACTCCATAGTGTATATGGACCACATCTTCCTTATCCATTCATCCGTTGAAGGGCATCTTGGTTCTTTCCATAGTTTGGCGACCGTGGCCATTGCTGCTATAAACATTGGGGTACACATGGCCCTTCTTTTCACGACATCTGTATCTTTGGGGTAAATACCCAGGAGTGCAATTGCAGGGTCAATAGGGAAGCTCTATTTTTAATTTCTTGAGGAATCTCCACACTGTTCTCCAAAGAGGCTGCACAACTTGCATTCCCACCAACAGTGTAAGAGGGTTCCCCTTTCTCCACATCCTCTCCAACACATGCTGTTTCCTGTTTTGTTAATTTTGGCCATTCTAACTGGTGTAAGGTGATATCTCAATGTGGTTTTAATTTGAATCTCCCTGAGGGCTAATGATGATGAACATTTTTTCATGTGTCTGATAGTCATTTGTATGTCTTGATTGGAGAAGTGTCTGTTCATATCTTCTGCCCATTTTTTGATGTGTTTGTCTGTTTCGTGTGGGTTGAGTTTGAGGAGTTCATTATAGATCCTGGATATCAACCTTTTGTCTGTACTGTCATTTGCAAATATCTTCTCCCATTCCGTGGGTTGCCTCTTTGTTTTTTTGACTGTTTCCTTTGCTGTGCAGAAGCTTTTGATTTTGATGAAGTCCCAGAAGTTTATTTTCGCTTTTGTTTCCTTTGCCTTTGGAGATGTATCTTGAAAGAAGTTGCTGTGGCTGATATCAAAGAGATTACTGCCTATGTTCTCCTCTAAGATTCTGATAGATTCCTGTCTCACGTTGAGGTCTTTTATCCATTTTGAGTTGATCTTTGTGTACGGTGTAAGAGAATGGTCGAGTTTCATTCTTCTACATATAGCTGTCCAGTTTTCCCAGCACCATTTATTGAAGAGACTGTCTTTTTTCCACTGTATATTTTTTTCCTGTTTTGTCGAAGATTAATTGACCATAGAGTTGAGGGTCCATATCAGGGCTCTCTACTCTGTTCCACTGGTCTATGTGTCTGTTTTTATGCCAGTACCATGCTGTCTTGGTGATCACAGCTTTGTAATAAAGCTTGAAGTCAGGTAAGGTGATGCCGCCAGCTTTATTTTTGTTTTTCAACATTTCCTTAGCGATTCGGGGTCTCGTCTGATTCCATACAAATTTTAGGATTATTTGCTCCAGCTCTTTGAAGAATGTCGGTGGAATTTTGATCGGAATGGCATTAAAAGTATAGATTGCTCTAGGCAGTATAGACATTTTAACAATGTTTATTCTTCCGATCCAAGAGCATGGAATGGTCTTCCATCTTTTTGTGTCTTCTTAAATTTCTTTCATGAGTGTTCTATAGTTCCTCAAGTATAGATCCTTTACCTCTTTAGTTAGGTTTATTCCCAGGTATTTTATGGTTCTTGGTGCTATAGTAAATGGAATCGATTCTCTAATTTCCCTTTCTGTATTTTCATTGTTAGTGTATAAGAAAGCCACTGATTTCTGCACATTGACTTTGTATCCTGCCACGTTGCTGAATTGCTGTATGAGTTCTAGTAGTTTGGGGGTGGAGTCTTTGGGGTTTTCCATATAAAGAATCATGTCATCTGCGAAGAGAGAGTTTGACTTCTCTATTACCAATATGGATACCTTTTATTTCTCTCTGTTGTCTGATTGCTGTTGCTAGGACTTCTAATACTATGTTGAACAAGAGTGGTGAAAGTGGGCATCCTTGTCTTGTTCCTGATCTCAATGGGAAGGCTGCAAGCTTTTTCCCATTGAGTATGATATTTGCTGTGGGTCTTTCATAGATAGATTTGATGAGGTTCAGGAATGTTCCCTCTATCCCTATACTTTGGAGCGTTTTAATCAGGAACGGATGTTGGATTTTGTCAAATGCTTTTTCTGCATCAATTGAGAGGACCATGTGGTTCTTCTCTTTTGTCATATTAATTTGTTGTATCACATTGATTGATTTGCGAATGTTGAACCATCCTTGTAGCCCAGGGATGAATCCCACCTGATCCTGGTGGATAATCTTTTTAATGTGCTGTTGGATCCTGTTGGGTAGGATCTTGTTGAGAATCTTAGCATCCATATTCATCAGTGATATTGGTCTGAAATTCTCCTTTTTGGTAGGGTCCTTGCCTGGTTTGGGGATCAGGGTAATGCTGGCTTCATAGAAAGAGTCTGGAAGTTTTCCTTCTGCTTCAATTTTTTGAAACAGCTTCAGGAGAATAGGTGTTATTTCTTCTTGGAAGGTTTGGTAGAATTCCCCAGGGAATCCGTCAGGTCCTGGGCTCTTGTTTTTTGGGAGGTTTTTGATCACTGCTTCAATCTCGTTATTAGATATCGGTCTATTTAGGTTGTCGATTTCTTTCTGGTTCAATTTTGGTAGTTTATATTTTTCCAGGAACGCATCCATTTCATCTAGGTTGCTAAGCTTATTGGCATATAACTGTTCGTAATAACTTCTGATGATTGTTTCTACTTCCTTGGCGTTAGTTGTGATCTCTCCCTTTTCATTCATAATTTTATGAATTTGGGCTTTCTCTCTCTTCTTTTGGATTAGTGTAGCCAGTGGCTTATCGATCTTATTGATTCTTTCAAAAAACCAGCTTCTAGTTTCATTGATACGTTCTACTGTATCTCTGGTTTCTCCCTCATTGATCTCAGCTCTAATCTTGATGATTTCCCTTCTTATGTGTGGAGTTGGTTTGATTTGTTGTTGATCCTCCAGTTGTTTAAGGTGTAGAGACAGCTGGTGTGTTCTGGATTTTTCAATTTTTTTGAGCAAGGCTTGGATGGCTATGTATTTTCCCCTTAGGACCGCCTTTGTTGTATCCCATAGGTTTTGGACAGAAGTGTCTTCATTCTCATTGGTTTCCATGAATTGTTTCAGTTCTTCTTTGATCTCCTGGTTGATCCAAGCATTTTAAGCAAGGTGGTCTTTAGCTTCCAGGTGTTTGAGTTCCTTCAGAACTTTTCCTTGTGATTGAGCTCCAGTTTCAAAGCATTGTGATCTGAGAATATGCAGGGAATAATCTCAGTCTTTTGGTATCGGTTGAGTCCTGATTTGTGACCCAGTATGTGGTCTATTCTGGAGAAGGTTCCGTGTGCACTTGAGAAGAATGAGTATTCTGCTGTTTTAGGGTGGAATGTTCTGTATATATCTATGAGGTCCATCTGGTCCAATGTGTCATTCAATGCTCTTGTTTCTTTATTGATTTTCTGCTTCGATGATCTGTCTAATTCTGAAAGAGGCGTGTTAAGATCTCCTACGATTAGTGTATTCATATCAATATGACTCTTTATCTTGATTAACAGTTTTCTTAAGTAATTGGCTGCTCCCATATTGGGAGCATAGATATTTACAATTGTTTGATCATCTTGGTGGATAGTCCCTTTAAGGATTATGTAGTGTCCTTCTGTATCTCTGACTACAGTCTTTAGTTTGAAGTCTAATTTATCTGATATGAGAATCGCTACCCCAGCCTTCTTTTGAGTCCCATTGGCATGAAAGATGCTTCTCCACCCCTTCACTTTCAGTCTGCGTGTATCTTTAGGTTCAAAATGGGTCTCTTGTAGACAGCATATGGATGGGTCCTGTCGTTTTATCCAATCTGCAACCCTGTGCCGTTTTATGGGTGCATTTAGGCCATTCACATTGAGAGTGATTATTGATAGATACGTTTTTATTGACATCGAGTTACCTTTGAAGTCTTTCTTTCTGTAGACCGTCTCTATATTTCTGTTCAATGCTATTCTTGGGATTTTTCCTCTTTTATAGAACCCCCCTTAATATTTCCTGCAGTATCGGCTTGGTGGTTGCATAGTTTTTTAAGCCTTGCCAGTCTTGGAAACTCTTTATCTCTCCATCCATTTTGAATGTCAGTCTTGCTGGATAAAGTATTCTTGGCTGCATGTTCTTCTCATTTAGTGCCCTGAATATATCTTGCCAGCCTCTTCTGGCTTGCCAGGTCTCTGTGGACAGGTCTGACGTTATTCTGATGGGCTTCCCTCTGTAAGTAAGGAGCCTCTTTGCCCTGGGGGCTTTCAAGAGATTATACCTACAAATATAATTTCTCAATTTGACTATCAGGTGTCGTGTTGTTTTTTTTGGAGTGTATAATCTTGGGTGGAGACCGTTCAGCCTCTAGTACATGAACGCTGGTTTCATTCGCGAGATTCGGAAAATATTCATGAAGGACTTGTTCCACGATATCTTCTAGACTTCTTTCTTTCTCCTCCCCTTCAGGAATTCCAATAATTCTGACGTTGGAACGCTTCATGGCATCATTTATTTCCCTGATTCTGCTTTCATGGGATCTAAGCTTTTGTTCCAGCCTTACTCCTGATCCTTACTCTCTATCTGTTTGTCTTCCAGATCACTAATTCTATCTTCTGTCTCAGTTACCCTAGCTTTGAGAGTGTTTAGATTGGATTGGAACTCATTGAGAGCATTGTGGACCTCCTCCCTGGTAGCTTTAAGCTCCGCCCTAACATTGTGAACATCCTGTCTGGTCGCTTTCATTTCAGCCCTAATCAATTCTGTTTGGTCATCCATGGCTTTCTCCAACCTAGCTATTGCCTGGATAATTGTTAGCCTGAATTCTCTTTCCGACATATTGTGTATGTTGATTGCCGTTAGCTCTGTTGCAGAAGGTCCATCCTCTGTATTTTTCTTCTGTTGGGCATTCCTCCTCCTAGTCATTTTGGTGGGAGAAGACTGAACAGATGTAGCTGGATGTATCAACTCTGGTGCAGTCAAGGTGCACCCTGGAACACTTCCTATCTCCGTCTCAGAGAGAAGCCTCAGTCTGGGTGCAGAAGCTGAATAAATTCCCCCTTTGACGCTGGCAGTGCAGGTTCCAAGTTGCAGACCCTGGGGGCGCAGGATCTTTTGCTCGTCCCCAAAGCCAAGGCAGTGACGGCTGTCTGGGAGCTCCTGACCGCCAGAGAGGTTCCAAGCAGCGATCGCACACTGAGATTTTGCCGCCGGCCCGGGCTGGGAGTGCCCGGCTTGCGCGCACCTCTCTTCAGAGGCGGCTGTGGGTCGGGCGCGCGTTTGGGGCACTGAGAACGGGGCGCTGGTCCGTAAGCCGCAGGCTGGGCTTTTGCGCGCCTCTGTCCGGGGAAGAGTTTTGCTTGCGTGCGGCTTAGACTTTGAAACAATGGCGCAGGTCAAGAAGCGCCCCCCGGCCTTAGAAACCCAGGAGAGCTGGAGGGACGTGCGTGCGCATCACAAGCTTTGTGGTAGGGCTAGCGCGCGTTCTGCAGACCGGCGTATCTCTCATCCCCTCACTGGAGCCGGAACCCACGCACTCTGGGGCGCGCTGGCGGCTTAGGGACCAGGAGCTGGTTTCTCCGCCGCACTCTCTCTGCCTCCGCACCGGGGAGGCCGTCTGGGACCGGGGACTTAAGCCCCTGTCCCTATCCGCCCCGATTCCCACAATTTCCCCCCGCGATCCTTTGCTCTTTTGGAGTGCTTTCAACCAGTCTCCATGTTAATGCTGGTCCCCAGACGCAGGGCACTCTCGCTCGTACTGGAGTATTAGTTTACAACCGGTCGCCTCTGGTGGCTCCCTCCCCCTTTTGTTTATCTTCCGATATCAGTCTGCTGTTCCCATTCCGCTTTACCTGCTCACTGGCGTCTTCTGCCCCTGTAGAGATCCAGACGTGTATAATTCTGATCTCAGGCTGATTTCATGGGTGATCGGAGTTCTTTGGTAGGTAATCAGCTCACTTTGGGGTACAAGCTGAAAAGACGCCTCTTCCTAGTAACCCGCCATCTTGTCTCCCCCCAACTTTGGGTTTTTTTTGTTGTTGTTATTTCCAACATTCCTCTGGCTTTTTGGAGTCTTTCCTGGTTCCATTTAAATTTAGGATTGTTTGTTCCATTTCTTTGAAAAAAATGATGGTGTTTTGATAGGGATTGCATTAAGTGTGTAGATTGATTTAGGTAGCATAGGCATTTTCACAGTATTTGTTGTTCCAATCCTTGAACATGGAATGTTTTTCCATTTCAGTGTGTCTTCCTCAATTTTTTTCATGAGTACTTCATAGTTTTCTTAGTACAGATTCTTTCCGTCTTCGGTTAGCTTTGTTTGTAGATATCTTATGATTTGGGGTATAGTTGTAAATGGGATCAATTCCTTAATTTGCCTTTATTCTGTCTTGCTGTTGGTGTATAGGAATGCAGCTAATTTCTGTGCATTAATTTTATATTCTGACACTTTACTGAATTCCTGTATGAGTTCTGGCAGTTTTAGAGTGGAGTCTTTTGGGTTTTCCACATAAAGTATCATGTCGTCTACAAAGAGTGAGAGTTTGACTACTTCTTTGCCAATTCGGATGCCTTTTATTTCTTTTTCTTGTTTCATTGCTGAGGCTAGGATTTCTAGTACTATGTTGAATAGCAGTGGTGATAGTGACATCCCTGCTGTATTGCTGACCTTAGAGGGAAAGCTCTGTTTTTCCCCATTGAGAATGATATTGGCTGTGGGTTTTTCATAGATGGCTTTAATGATATTGAAGTATGTACCCTCTGTACCTACACTGTGAACAGTTTTGAACAAGAAAGGATGCTCTACTTTGTCAAATGCTTTTTTAGCATCTATTGTTCTTTCTTTTATTAATGTATTGTATCATATTGATTGGTTTGTGGATGTTGACCCAACCTTGCAGCCCAGCAATAAATCCCACTTGGTCATGGTGAATAATCCTTTTAATGTACGATTGGATCCTATTGCCTAGTATTTTGGTGAGAATTTTACCATGTTCATCGGGGATATTGGTCTGTAATTCTCCTTTTTGATGGGGTCTTTGTCTGGTTTTGGGGCCAAGGTAATGCTGGCCTCATAAAATGAGATTGGAAGGTTTTCCTTCCATTTTATTTTTTGGAACAGTTTGAGGAGAATAGGTATTAATTCTTTAAATGTTTGGTAGCATTCCCCTGGAGAGCCGTCTGACCCTGGGCTATTCTTTTTTTGGAAGATTTTTGATTACTGCTTTTATCTCACTGGTTATGAGTCCGTTCAGGTTTTCTATTTCTTTCTGGTTCAGTTTTGATAGTTTGTATGTCTCAAGGAATTCATCATTTCTTCCAGATTGTTAAATTTGCTGGTGTATAGTTGCTCATAATATGTTCTTACAGTTGTATTTCTTTGGTATTGGTCATGACCTCTCTTCTTTCACTCATGACTTTATTAATTTTCGTCCTTTCTCTTTTCTTTTTGTTGAGTCTGGCCAGGGGTTTATCCATCTTACTCTTTCAGAGAACCAGCTCCTACTTTCATTGATCTCTTCTACCATTCTTTTGGTTTCTAGCTCATTGACTTCTGCTCTAATCTTTATTATTTCTCTTCTCTGGGGTTAGGCTTTCTCTGATGTTCTTTCTCCAGCTCCTTTAGGTGTAGGGTCAGGTTGTATACTTGAGACCTTTCTCGTTTCTTGAGAAAGACTTGTATTGCTGTATAGTTTCCCCTTAGGTCCGCCTTTGCTGCATCTCAATGATTTTGAACAGTTGTGTTTCATTTTCATTTGTTCCCATGAATTTTTTAAAATTCTTCTTTAATTTCTTGGTTGATCCATTCATTCTTAGGAGGATCTTCAGCCTCCATGTATTTGAGTTCTTTCCAACCTTCCTCTTGTTGTTGAGTTAGAGTTTCAAAGCATTGTGGTCTGAAAATATACAGGGAATGATCTCAGTCTTTTCGTACCAGTTTACTGATTGTTGACCCAGAATTATTTTGGAGAACATTCCATGTGCATTAGAGAAGAATGTGTATTCTTTTGCTTTGGGATGGAATGTTCTAAATATATCTGTGATGTCCATATGCTCTAGTGTGTGATTTAAAGCTTTTATTTCCTTGTTGATGTTTCACTTAGATATTCTCTCCATTTCAGTCAGGGGGTGTTAAAGTCCCCTATTATTATTGTATTATTGTCAGTGTGTTTCTTTGATTTTGTTACTCATTGGTTTATATAGTTGGCTGCTCCCATGTTAGGGGCATAGACATTTAAAATTGTTAGCTCTTCTTGTTGGACAGAGCCTTTAAGTATGATATAGTGCCCTTCCTCATCTCTTACTATAGTCTTTGGCTTAACATCTAGTTTATCTGATACCAAGTTTGCCACCACAGCTTTCTTTTGATGTACATTAGCATGGTAAATTGATTTCCACACCCTGACTTTAAATATGGAGGTGTCTTTGGGTCTACAATGAGTTTCTTGCAGAGAGCATATCGATGGGGCTTGTTTATTTATCCATTCTGATACCCTGTGTCTTTTGGTTGGGGCATTTAGCCTATTTACATTCAGGGTAACTATTGAGAGATAGGAATTTAGTGCCATTGTATTGCCTGTAAGGTAACTATTACAGCATATTGTCTCTGTTCCTTTCTGGCCTGTTACTTTTAGCCTCTCTATTTGCTTAGAGAACTCCTTTAAATATTTCCTGTAGGGCTGGTTTGGTGTTTGCAAATTCTTTCAATTTTTGTTTATCCTGGAAGCTTTAGTGATGATTCTTTAGTCTTTCAAATTTAAATTTTTTAAATTTATTTTTTCTTACTCTATTTTTTTATGGGGGGGTTTTTGGTTTAATTTTTAGTTACAAATCTGTTCTTTTCTTTGATTTCTTTTTTCCTATAAATCTTTTCTTTGATTTGGTCTTTTCTTTTTTTTAAATTTTTTTATAAACATATATTTTTTCCCCAGGGGTACAGGTCTGTGTATCACCAAGTTTACACACTTCACAGCAGTCACCAGAGCACATACCCTCCCCAGTGTCCATAACCCCCCCTCCCGACCCCCTTCCCCCAGTAACTCTAAGTTTGTTTTGTGAGATTGAGTCAAACCATAAGTGACTCTTAATTAATTAAGATGAAGGGTCTTAATTAAGATTAAAAGTAATTAATTAAGAGTCACTTATGGTTTGTCTCCCTCCCAATCCCATCTTGTTTCATTTATTCTTCTCCTACCCCCTTAACCCCCCATGTTGCATCTCCACTTCTTCATATCAGGGAGATCATATGATAGTTGTCTTTCTCCGATTGACGTATTTCGCTAAGCATGATACCCTCTCGTTCCATCCATGTCACAAATGGCAAGATTTCATTTCTTTTGATGGCTGCTTAGAATTCCATTGTGTATATATACCATGTCTTCTTTATCCATTCATCTGTTGATTGACATCTGGGTTTTTTCCATAGTTTGGCTATTGTGGACATTGCTGCGATAAACATTCGGGTGCACATGCCCCTTTGGATCACTACGTTTGTATCTTTAGGGTAAATACGCAGTAGTGCGATTGCTGGGTCATAGGGTAGTTCTGTTTTCAACATTTTGAGGAACCTCCATGCTGTTTTCCAGAGTGGTTGCACCAACGTGCATTCCGACCAATAGTGTAGGAGCGTTCCCCTTTCTCCGCATCCTCGCCAGCATCTGTCTTTTCCAGATTTGTTCATTTTAGTCATTCTGACTGGTGTGAGGTGATATCTCATTGTGGTTTTGATTTGTATTTCCCTGATGCCGAGTGATATGGAGCACTTTTTCATGTGTCTGTTGGCCATCTGGATGTCTTCTTTGCAGAAATGTCTGTTCGTGTTCTGCCCATTTCTTGATTGAATTATTTGTTCTTTGGGTATTGAATTTGCTAAGCTCTTTATAGATTTTGGACACTAGCCCTTTACTTGATATGTCGTTTGCAAGTATCTTCTCCCATTCTGTCTGTTATCTTTTTTTTTTGTTGTTGTTGTTGTTCATTCATTTATTCCACAAATATTTTTGCTATATGCCAGGCATGCCTATGCAAGGCAGTGAACAAAATGAATTCTCAGTTCTCATGTGGTTTACAATCCAGTAGAAGTGCAGAAGATTACAGGAAGTAAATTACAGATCTAGTCACACAGTTATTACAAATAAAAGACTAGAGAATTTAGGGGAGAGTATTATTTTTAAGTGGGGCTCTCAGGAAGACCTTCCTGAGAAGGAGATATTTGAAAAGAAGTTTCTTTAAGAAGTGAAGAAATGACCACTGGAATATTGTTTTCTTTACAGAGCTGATAGCATATTGCATTCTCTAAAGGGGTACACTTGCTTAGGGTAGTGTTGTAAGAGGAGCAGTAGGTTAGAGGGTAATGCATTTTCAGAAGATGTCATTTGCCTCCCTTCAGGATTCTTTCCGTTTTGGTCCCAGTCATGAATCCATCCTTGCTTTCTATTCTGAGGGTCTGGAATATTCCCCTGGCTTAGTTTTTACTTGCTGAAACCCTAAAGGCACAAGGTTGTGTTTGGCCCCTAGAAACACCAGGCATTTGAAGGGTCTTGATGCTTCACTTATTTTTTTTTTCAGTACGTCTTTCTTGCTTTATTTCTTTTTTTTTTCAATTTATTTATTTTTAGAAAAACAGTATTCATTAATTTTTCACCACACCCAGTGCTCCATACAATCCATGCCCTCTATAATACCCACCACCTGGTACCCCCAACCTCCCACCCCCCCCCCCACCACTTCAAACCCCTCAGATTGTTTTTCAGAGTCCATAGTCTCTCGTGATTCACATCCTGTTCCAATATACCCCAACTCCCTTCTCCTCTCTAACACCCCTTGTCCTCCATGCTATTTGTTATACTCCACAAATAAGTGAAACCATATGATAATTGACTCTTTCTGCTTGACTTATATCACTCAGCATAATCTCTTCCAGTCCCGTCCATGTTGCTACAAAAGTTGGGTATTCTTCCTTTCTGATGGAGGCATAATACTCCATAGTGTATATGGACCACATCTTCCTTATCCATTCATCCGTTGAAGGGCATCTTGGTTCTTTCCATAGTTTGGCGACCGTGGCCATTGCTGCTATAAACATTGGGGTACAGATGGCCCTTCTTTTCACTACATCTGTATCTTTGGGGTTAAATACCCAGGAGTGCAATTGCAGGGTCATAGGGAGCTCTATTTTTAATTTCTTGAGGAATAGCCACACTGTTCTTTAAAGAGGCTGCACCAACTTGCATTCCCACCAACAGTGTAAGAGGGTTCTCCTTTCTCCACATCCTCTCCAAACACATATTGTTTCCTGTTTTGTTAATTTTGGCCATTCTAACTGATGTAAGGTGATATCTCAATGTGGTTTTAATTTGAATCTCCCTGAGGGCTAATGATGATGAACATTTTTTCATGTGTCTGATAGCCATTTGTATGTCTTGATTGGAGAAGTGTCTGTTCATATCTTCTGCCCATTTTTTGATATGTTTGCCTGTTTCATGTGTGTTGAGTTTGAGGAGTTCATTATAGATCCTGGATATCAACCTTTTGTCTGTACTGTCATTTGCAAATATCTTCTCCCATTCTGTCAGTTGTCTTTTGGTTTTGTTAACTGTTTCCTTTGCTGTGCAAAAGCTTTTGATCTTGATGAAATCCCATTAGTTCATTTTTGCCCTTGCTTCCCTTAACTTTGGCGATGTTCCTAGGAAGATGTTGCTGTGGCTAAGGTCAGAGAGGTTGCTGCCTGTGTTCTCAAGGATTCTGATGGATTCCTTTCTCAAATTGAGGTCCTTCATCCATTTTGAGTCTATTTTCATGTCTGGTGTAAGGAAATGGTCCAATTTCATTTTTCTGCATATGTCTGTCCAATTTTCCCAACAGCATTTATTGAAGAGGCTGTCCTTTTTCCATTGGACATTCTTTCCTGCTTTGTTGAAGATTATTTGACCATGGAGTTGAGGGTCCATTGCTGGGCTCTCTGTTCTGTTCCATTGATCTATGTGTCTGTTTTTGTGCCAGTACCATGCTATCTTGGATGATGACAGCTTTGTAATAGAGCTTGAAGTCCGGAATTGTTATGCCACCAACTTTGGCTTTCTTTTTCAATATCCCTTTGGCTATTCGAGGTCTTTTCTGCTTCCATATAAATTTTAGAATTTTTTGTTACATTTCTTTGGAAAAAATGGTTGGTATTTTGATAGGAATTGCATTAAATGTGTATATTGCTTTAGGTAGCAATTGCATTAAATGTGTAGACTGCTTTGTGCCATTTTCACAATATTTATTCTTCCAATTTAGGAGCATGGAACATTTTTCCTTTTCTTTGTGTCTTCCTCAATTTCTTTCATGAGTACTTTATAGTTTTCTGAGTATAGATTCTTTGCCTCTTTGGTTACATTTATTCCTAGATATCTTATAGTTTTGGGTGCAATTGTAAATGGGATTGACTTCTTAATTTTTCTTTCTTCTGTCTTGTTGTTGGTGTAGAGAAATGCAGCTGATTTCTGTGCATTGATTTTATATCCTGACACTTTACTGAATTCCTGTACAAGTTCTAGCTGTTTTGGAGTGGAGTCTTTTGGGTTTTCCACATACAGTATCATATCATCTGCGAGGAGTGATAATTTGACTTCTTCTTTGCTGATTTGGATGCCTTTAATTTCCTTTTGTTGTCTGATTGCTGAGGCTAGGACTTCTAGTACTATGTTGAATAGCAGTGGTGATAATGGACATCCCTGCCGTGTTCCTGACCTGAGCGGAAAAGCTTTCAATTTTTCTCCATTGAGAATGATATTTGTGGTGGGTTTTTCGTAGATGGCTTTGCTAATATTAAGGTATGTGCCCTCTATTCCTAAACTTGCAGGAGTTTTTATCAGGAAGGGGTGCTGTACTTTGTCAAATGCTTTTTCAGCATCTATTGAGGGTATCATATGGTTCTTGTTCTTTCTTTCATTAATGTGTTGTGTCACATTGATTGATTTGCAGATGTTGAAGAAACCTCGCAGCCCTGGAGTAAATCCCACTTGGTCGTGGTGAATGATCCTTTTAATGTACTGTTGAATCCTATTTGCTAGTATTTTGGTGAGAATTTTCGCATCTGTGTTCATCAAGGATATTGGTCTCTAGTTCTCTTTTTTGATGGGATCCTTGTCTGGTTTTGGGATCAGGGTGATGCTGGCTTCATAAAATGAGTTTGGAAGTTTTCCTTCCATTTCTATTTTTTGGAACAGTTTCAGGAGAAAAGGAATTTCTTTTTTAAATGTTTGGTAGAATTCCCCTGGGAAGCGGTCTGGCTCTGGACTTTTGTTTGTTTGGAGATTTTTGATGACTGTTTCAATCTCCTTACTTGTTATGGGTCTGTTCAGGTTTTCTACTTCTTCCTGGTTCAGTTGTGGTAGTTTATATATCTCTAGGAATGCTTCCATATTGTCGAATTTGTTGGCGTAGAGTTGCTCATAGTATGTTCTTATAATTGTTTGTATTTCTTTGGTGGTGTTTGTGATCTCTCCCCTTTCATTCATGATTTTATTTATTTGTGTCCTTTCTCTTTTCTTTTTGTTAAGTCTGGCTAGGGGTTCATCAATCTTACTAATTCTTTCAAAGAACCAGCTCCTAGTTTCGTTGATATGTTCTATTGTTTTTTTGGTTTCTATTTCATTGATTTCTGCTCTGATCTTTATGATTTCTCTTCTCCTGCTGGGTTTAGGGTTTCTTTCTTGTTCTTTCTTGAGATCCTTTAGGTGTAGTGTTCAGTTGTGTACTTGAGACCTTTTTTCTTTCTTGAGAAAGGCTTTTACTGCTATATATATTCCTCTCAGAACTTCCTTTGCTGTGTACCACAGATTTTGAACCGTTGTATTTTCATTATCATTTGTTTCCATGATTTTTTCAATTCCTCTTTAATTTCCCGGTTGACCCATTCATTCTTTAGAAGGATGCTGTTTAGTCTCCATGTATTTGGGTTCTTTCCAAACTTCCTCTTGTGGTTGAGTTCTAGCTTCAGAGCATTGTGGTCTGAAAATACGCAGGGAATGATCCCAGTCTTTTGATACCGGTTGAGTCCTGATTTAGGACCAAGGATGTGATCTATTCTGGAGAATGTTCCATGTGCACTAGAGAAGAATGTGTATTCTGTTGCTTTGGGATGAAATGTTCTGAATAGATCCGTGATGTCCATCTGGTCCAGTGTGTCATTTAAGGCCTTTATTTCCTTGCTGATCTTTTGCTTGGATGATCTGTCCATTTCAGTGAGGGGAGTGTTAAAGTCCCCTCCTATTATTGTATTATTGTTGATGTGTTTCTTTGATTTTGTTATTAATTTTTTTTATATAGTTGGCTGCTCCCATGTTAGGGACATAGATATTTAAAATTTTTAGATCTTGTTGGACAGATCCTTTGATTATGATATAGTGTCCTTCCTCATCTCTTATTATAGTTTGGCTTAAAATCTAATTGATCTAATATAAGGATTGCCACCCCAGCTTTCTTCTGATGTCCATTAGCATGGTAAATTGTTTTCCACCCCCTCACTTTAAATCTGGAGGTGTCTTCGGGTCTAAATTGAGTTTCTTTTAGGCAACATATAGATTTTTTTTTTAATCCATTCTGTTACCCTGTGTCTTTTGATTGGGGCATTTAGCCCATCAGCATTCAGGGTAGCTATTGAGAGATATGAATTTAGTGCCATTGTATTGACTGAATGGTGACTATTACTATATATTGTCTCTGTTCCTTTCTGATATACTACTTTTAGGCTGTCTCTTTGCTTAGAGGACCCCTTTCAATATTTCGTGTAGAGCTGGTTTGGTGTTTCCAGTCTTTCAGATTTTGTTTGTCCTGGAATTTTTTTATCTGCCCTTCTATTTTCAATGATAGCCTAGCTGGATATAGCATTCTTTGCTGCATGTTTTTCTCGTTTAGTGCTCTGAATATATCATGCCAGCTCTTTCTGGCCTGCCTGGTCTCTGTGGATAAATCTGCTGCCAATCTAATATTTTTACCATTGTATGTTACAGATTTCTTTTCCCAGGCTTCTTTCAGGATTTTCTCTTTGTCACTAAGACTTGTAAATTTTATTATTAGGTGACGGCGTGTGGACCTATTCTTGTTGATGTTGAGCGGGATACTCTGTACCTCCTGGATTTTGATGCTTGTTCCCTTTGCCATATGTGAAATTCTCTCCAATAAACCTTCTGCCCCCCTCTCTCTTTCTTCTTCTGGAATCCCAGTTATTCTAATATTGTTTCGTCTTATGGTGTCACTTATCTCTCGAATTCTTCCCTTGTCTTCCAGTTGCTGTTTGTCCCTCTTTTGCTTAGCTTCTTTATTCTCTGTCATTTGGTCTTCTATATCGCTAATTCTTTCTTCTGCCTCATTTATCCTAGCAGTAAGAGCCTCCATTTTTGCTTGCACCTCATTAGTAGCTTTTTTTTTTCAACTTGGTTAGATTTTAGCTTTTTTATTTCTCCAGAAGGGGCTTTTATGTCTCCCATGAGAATTTCTTTAATATCTTCCAAGCCGTTTTCGATCCCAGCTAGAACCTTGAGAATTGTCATTCTGAACTCTAAATCTGACATATTACCAATATCTTTAAGTCCCTAGCCTTCGGTACTGCCTCTTGTTCTTTTTTTTTTTTTTGGGTGGGGGTGCGGTGAATTTTTCGGCCTTGTCATTTTGTCCAGGTACGAGTATATGAAGGAGCAAGGAAAATACTAAAAGGGTGGCAAAGACCCCAGGAAAATACATTTTAACCAAATCAGAAGAGATCCCAAAGCGTGCGTGGAGGGGAGAAAGGGGATAAAAGCGGTTCAGAAAAAAATAAAAATAAAAATAAACAATTAAAAAAAAACAGATAAAGAAAAAATATAAAAAAGAAAAAATATATATATAGTAGATAAACTAGTTAAAAAACATTGAATTAGAAAAGGGTAAAAGTTAAAAAAAAACTTAGTAGAAGAAGAAAAAAATATTAAAACAAATTAAACTAACTGCAAGACTAAAAAATCATGGAGAGAAAGCCATGAGTTCCGTGTTTTGCTTTCTCCTCCTCTGGAATTCCGCTGCCCTCCTTGGTATTGAAACTGTACTCCTTGGTAGTGGAGCTTGGTCCTGGTTGGATTTCTTGTTGATTTTCTGGGGGACGGGTCTGTTGTAGTGATTCTCAAGTGTCTTTGCCCCAGGCAGAATTGCACTGCCCTTCCCATGGACCCGGCTGAGGATTTGCTTTCAGGAGCTTTTGTTCCATGAATGCTTTCCATAGTAATCTGGTGGACAGGAATGAAAATAGCGGTCTCCCAGTCTCCGGCCGGAGTAGCCAAGAGCTCGGGGCCCCACTCCTCAGTGTGCCCTCAGAGAATAGCGCCCAATTACTCCCGTCTCCCTGTCCTCCGGCTGCGCTGAGAGCTCACTCCTCGTCTCTGTGTCTGTTTCCGGTTTCCCTGTTCTAATACCTGCAAGCTCTGTGACACTCAGACACCCCTGATCCTTCTGTGAACCTGCAGGACCCAAGGCCACACTGACCCCACGTGGGCTTCACCCCGGTTTAGCCTCTGGAGTGATGTCCCTCAGCTGAACAGACTTTTAAAAGTCCTGATTTAGTGCTCTGTTGCTGTGTTGCTCCAGCGCTTGCTGGGAGCCGGCCCCTACCCCCCCGCAGTATATCTTCTTGTCACTTTGGAGTCAGTTCTCCACCAGTCCTACCTTTCAGAAAGTGGTTTATTTTCTGTTTCTAGATTTGCTGTTCTTCTCTTCGATCTCCCGTTGGATTTGTAGGTGTTTGCTATCTTTAGATAATCTATGTAGCTGATCTCCTGCTACCTGATGTAGTCTCAGCCTGCTACTTCACCTCCATCTTGACTCCTCCTCTTATTCCATTTTTAAAACTTTTCCTCTTTCCCATTGTAACTTTTTAAAATTTTTTTTCCAATTTATTTATTTTCATAAAAACAGTATTCATTATTTTTTCACCACACCCAGTGTTCCATGCAATCCGTGCCCTCTATAATACCCACCACCTGGTACCCCAACCTCCCACCCCCCCCCCCGCCACTTCAACTATCCATTGTAACTTTTTAAACAATTTCATCAATGCCTTTTAAAAAATCTTTTTAAATCTTCATTGTTACACTCATATTCTATCCCTTCAATGTGCTTAACCTTACATATGTATAGGTTTTAATTTCTTTAAAATTTTGGGATACATTTTCTTCTAACAGATCAAAATATACCCTAAATCAAGGGCATGGCTTTGTTCTATTCTCCAGCCTGATCACATTCT